>NC_134457.1:215270431-215909597 GCF_047948215.1 Lycorma delicatula
TGTTGCCCAATTTTGCCGCATTAAATAATTCTTTTAATAAGGTTATTATTTACCAAAACTATTTTTATTCATGTCGATAGTTTTATTCACGAGAAAAAACAGAAACACATGTTTCCGAATTTTTTATAAAATAGAATATATATATAAGGCTTGTAAATATATGGGGGGCTTGATGATTGACAAAAATAAGAAAAAAAATTAATTAACCTAGAAGGAGAAGAAATTGAAGAGATGGAGTCCTTTACTATTTTGGGAACATTATCTGTGACGATGTACAAAAAAATAAACACAAGAATTGCAATGGCAAAAGCTTATTGTGCAGTAAGCTTAATAATCATCTGAGGAAAAGACTCGCCAAATGTTTTGTATGGAGTTACGCATGGAAATGAGACAAAATTAAGATTAGCTTTGGAAATGTAGATCTGGAGGAGGATAGAAAAGATAAATTGGAGAGATTTTAATTAGTTATGATGAGGTGTTAAGGAGGATCACTACCGCCGACTTTGAAAGATAGAAAAAGAAACTGGATCGGACATGTATTATGGAAGGCTGTTTGTTAGAGGGTACAGTGAATGGTAAAAGAGGGATAGGAAGACTTTATTATGTCAGAAAGAAGTTATGTTCATACAAAAAGGTTCGCCGAAAATAAAAATGAATAGAGCAATTACTGTGTAAGGACCTGCTAAAAAGCAGAACACTGATCTATGTGGAAATTCTTATCTAAAAAGACAACTAAAAAACTTTAAATAGAAAATATTCCTGTGTTGTAAAAATAATCCAACAAACTTGGTTTGTCACAAAGAATTGTAACACATTTAACGTATACAGAATAAAGGTTTCTGACGTAAAACAAATTGGGCTACGGCAACCCTAATAATAATGGTGGTTATTTGATATTTTACACTGCTAGTTTCAAAAGTGGCCTACATTACACATCCCTAGTAGTAGTCTCATAGAGAAAAATAGATCGTTTTGAGGTAGAACGATTTGCTAAATTTTATTCTTTATGGTTTCATTGTTCAGCAATTATTTAAACGGTATACCTACTGCAGACCACGTTTGAATCCACCTGTCAAAAATATTAAGTGATCGTAATTTTGGTTAGAGTTGTCATTGTCAAAAGATTTTTATGTAAAAATTTTTGTGTTTTCAATACAGTTTAAAATAATCTGTCCAATCCACTTTCAAATTAAACTTTTTGAACTGCTCTCTTTATTGAGTCCCCTGGGCGCTTGGAGTATAGAAATCTCATTAAAAAAAAAAACGTCATAACTAGGTAAAGACATCTGTTAAAAATTATTTATTCAGGTTTAACGGTTGAAAATTTGTTAAAGAATGGTCATTCTTTATTTTATGAAGTCCGCATGTAGCTACGCATTTTTTTACTTTCGTGGGATCAGAGCTCTAAAATTACGCTGCAAGAAGGAAAGTATTTTAATCGATCAAAAAATTGGGTATAGGGTGTTTTTGAATTTCTCAACGTTTCATGACCAAGGGACCCCCTAAATAAAATGGGGGATAATGGTCGAATATTCGTAAGAACGTACGCGTGGTTGGCGTGTTTGAATCTTAATAATTTTATACTGGATAAACCAATTTTGATGAAAATTTATAGAGAAACGGGTATATACGGGACAATTTGTTGGTAAAATATTAGGGCTGAAGTAAGTAGCTTCTTTGGGGTAGATTTTCTTAAAATTTTGCAAACAAAACCTCACCTTATATTAAGTTCAGTACATGCGTGCATGCTTATCTTACCATTTAAAAGTCGAAAACCTATCTTTTTATTTATTGCTTATTTTTAACCGAATTTTTGTAGTAGTTATGCAAGTGACCCAAAAAAATACTTGGAGCAATATTGAGGGTGGGGAGCCGATAAATTTTAATATTAAAAATTTAAATAATAAACTTTTAATAATATTACAATAAAATTTCAGTTTCATAACAATTACAATAACATTTTCATAAAAAATCCACACCCCCACTGGTCAAAAAAATTTTAAGTAACTTTTTATAGGTTCATTTTTCAGTTGATTTTTTTTTTTTTAGTTTCTTGGATTTAACTTAGTAAATCTAGAAAAATAATTTAAAAAAATTCTTGGAAGGTGCTCTTGAAGATGGGGAGCAGAAAAAAAAATTGTTTTAATCTCGTTGTTTTTTTAAACTATAATGATAATTTTGCAATAAAACATCATAAATTACTCCCATCCAAAAAAATAAATCTTATGTAACTTTTTTCATTTATCGTTATTTTTTCACTAAATAAGAATAAATAACCACTGCCAGGAAGTATGAAAACTTTGTTGTCAGTTTTTTTAAATATATATATATCCTTACAATTGTTTTTTAATAAAAAGATTTACTTGTAATAGAATTTTTATTTTAGCAATTAAAAATAAATTTTTAATAGATTGAAAAAGAATTTTAAACGGCTTCTTACTGACAAAAACAGAAGAAACCTCACGAGTCTGAAGAATCAATTTTGCTAAGACTGACATCGATATTCGTATAACGATGCAATCATAAAACCTAGGGTTGACAAATATCAATGGCACCAAAAACTTTATTTATTTATACAAAAATATCTGTAATCAATGTAGAGGAATTAGGATTATAGATTACTCAAAAGCTTAAATAATAAAAAATAAACAGAGAATAACTAATCAGAAAACAGGATGTAAATGTATTTGTGAATCATATCCCGCTAGTAGGATAAAAAAAGAGCACTTCCTTTATATAAAGTACGTCCTGGATAAAAGAAATATTTTTATATTTTCTAATATATAAAAAACATAATCTATACAAGCAACGAAAACGGAAAACAACACAATTTATAAAACCAACTTACAACCCAACCGAAAGTGATTTACCGGTTTGAATTCTCCCTCGTTAAAATAAAAGAACAATTCTGACATGATGAAGAATTTTGGTTCAAATACAGTTAAATATAAAACCGGGTACACTTTGGTTAGAATATAAAAGCACTGTTGTTATACAATTGATCCCGCTTGACTGTAGAGAGAAAAAAACAACGCTTATAAGAAAGAGGTTGTACAGATTAATGCACACCCACAAGACTACCTATACACTAAAAAACATCAGGCTATACATAACTCTCATTAATCAGTTTTATTCATTACTTATTCATTTTACGAATTAATCATCTGGAAGGGTTTTTATCCCGGTCAATTTTTACATTATTTGAAACGATAGAAAATTCCCCTTTCATAAGCAATTATAATTGGACATTAACTTGCAGTTGTTTAAAGGAAATAAATACGTATTTAAGGTACATAAAATTAGCATTTTTAATATACTTTTACAAATATCTTACACTTTTTTTGATGTTGTGAATTTCATAAAATGAAAATAGTGTGGTAAAAACGTTTAATTAAAGAAACTCTAAAGTAGACCAAAAATTGTTCAACCAGATAAAATTAGAAAAGTGGGACTAGACAAGTGGTTGTGCACAGTAAGCCTTATCGTTTAGGTGCCTATCGGATAAAGACCCAGACATTATGTATTCGCTTCTGAATAATACTTGATTATAATAAACTCGATTAAAAAACGAAGTAAAACCGATCTCCGTGGTGGAGTGGTAGCGACTCGGTCTTGCATCCGGCGATCCCGACTTCGAGTTCCAGTCTGGCATGCCTTTTTTCACGTGCTACAAAATTCCATTTCCATATACCCATATACCCACAAGCTTCTCTGGTGAATTAATTTATCAAGAATAAAAACAGCTTAAAAAAATCTGTTCTTAGAAGTAAAAAATTGTACTATGATCACCCAGAAAGTAAGAACCGTCTGCGCATCGCATGCGCACAGCTTCACTCACAACACTGAGTCAGGCCAGCTGGTATTAGTTGTTGTTTACCAAGGCTGTACGAAGTTTCATAGCTGTACAGTGACACCGAGTGATTTTGCGCATGTTTATAATGAATAAAAATTCATTATAAACATAATGATGTGGACACCACATGACTTCCTTGTACGTCTATTAAAATACATGTACTTATTTTTTGCCGCACTTCATTTAAACTTATTTCATTTGAAAGTGAGATACGATCCTCCAGTTCTTTAATAAA
This sequence comes from Lycorma delicatula, assembly GCF_047948215.1. Lineage (NCBI taxonomy): Eukaryota > Metazoa > Arthropoda > Insecta > Hemiptera > Fulgoridae > Lycorma > Lycorma delicatula. Next base: position 215,274,520 of record NC_134457.1, read on the forward strand.
GTGGACATTTACATGATTGCTAAAATATTAGTATTTATTAACATCAAATATTTATACAATTATTAATCAACAATCTTCTGAAATATTAGGATAAAGTAAAAGTCCTCAACATGACAGTCAATTATTCTAAATGTCGGTTGTCCAGCCGATTTCAATCAAAAAGGAAGGTGCACAACTAAATGTTCCAACAATCCTAAATACAAAATTTAAATATTCTACGGCTAATCGTTTTTGAAAATGTGTAAAAGGTAAAACAAGATAGGCTTTCGAAATAAAATTATCATAATAAACTAAGATTATGCTTAATGTTTAAAAAAAATCTAAAGCTTTTATATTAAAAAAAAAATCTTGAGAGCTCCAAACCATTTCACCTATTTAAAAAATTGAAGGAGTTTATTGGCAGAAACCGCTAACAAAGTGACGACGACGTCAAGACAGCTGCTAGTGAGTGGCTTAATGGACTGGCGGCAGACGTCTTTAACGACAGCATATAAAAACTAGTGCCACGATTTGACATCCTTGAACTTAGGAGGACTTGAAACTTTCGTCTTGAAAAAAAAAAAGGGATGAGGAGAAAAGAATTAACGAAAATGTTAATGAGCGTGAGTTAAAACTTAGATTTTATAGGATAGAATGCAGAAATAAATATTACTTTTTATACTCTAACTTTTCCGACTATTTTCTTGAATTTTCGCGTTAACGTACTCCGACTATCAGAATTGAAATTCTAAGCAAAGTTTTGTCTCTATAGGTTTTTCGGTAAACCCACCGGGTCGGTCTAGTGGCATCTTCGCAAATCAGCTGATTTGGAAGTCAAAAGTTCCAGCGTTCAAGTCCTAGTATACGGCTTTGAATACTAGATCGTGGATACTGGTGTTTTTTGGTAGTTGGGTTTCAATTAACCACACATCTCAGTAATGGTCGAATTGAGATTGTACAAGACTTACACTTCATTTACACTCATACATATCATCCTCATTCATCCTCTGAAGTAATACCTGAACGGTAATTCCCGAAGGCTAAACAGGCAAAAGAAAGAATGTTTTTCGTTAAAAGAATTCTTACTTCTGAGAAGATTATGTGGAAAAAATTATAACAGGCCATCAAAAGATTCTTCTCTAAAAAAAAAAAATTATCAAAGTTGATCCATTTAAAGAAGAGTAAGGCTGAAATAATTAAATGGTTTGAACTGATAACCTCCTCCGTTTAGTAAAGTCTGCTAAAAATAGCAAAATACTTGAAACGTACACAGTTCATTAATGCTAAGACATTTATAAAGAAGAGATACATTAAATTATTAATTTACGTTACCTCTGTTTTAATTTTATTCAGGTTTGAATTAGAAGTGAAAAATGTTATATCTTTCTAGATTTATTTTCGCAATTGCCGACCGATTACGAAATAAGTATAGCAATAATGTTAATAAATAGTTAGCAAATTGTATGCTAGTAGCAGAAAATAATTAATTGCAAATCCTTGATAAATAATTAATCCTTACAATTAATTCTTAGTTGTAAATCCTTACTGCTTTATAATTGTTTCTTTTGTTCAGCGTTTAGCGTTTTCGTAAAGATCTTCGATTCATCACAACGTATATTTTGAAATTCACATTAAAAACTTAGTTTAAAGAATTTTAAATAGACAAATCTGTTTGTATCTCAGTCAAAGAAATAAAAAATTATTATGTTACTCGCATATTTAAAAATATGTTTCTACTCTAAATTTCTATATATACATTTTGACGCAGCAAAAGGGCTATACATCTCTGCGAAAAGGCTAACATATAACAATAAAAAAAATAAAGAAGTAAATCACTGAAAAAAAAAAAAAATGGATCATCAAGTAAAATTTGGTGTATACGTAATTACAAAGTACAGGTAGTAGTAATACTATCAAAGCAAATGTCAAAGAGGTGTGAACATGTTCCTGATGCAACAATTTTGGCTTTGTTTCTACTTAAGCGAGGTCTGTTCAAAAAATAACCGAACATTTTAAATTACGCGCCAACGGACATATTTACTGACGTGCGGTTGACAGCATTGTTTTTCGCATAACGTCCTCTGAAACCACATGCTCTTGGATTGTTGATATCTCGTTTACTTTTCTTGTTATTGTTATTTAAGTGCAACTTGTTTAATTGTTAGTAGCGATTTTTGTAACGTGCGTTTTTCGGGAGCAACGATGATACGACGTAAAATTTTGCGTGAAACTGGAGAAAACTTTCACAGAAATATTTCAAGTTTTGAAACACGCTTACGTAGATGATGCTCTTGGGTCGTACGCAATGCTGCGACGGTTTTTACGATTTAAAAGCGGTTGTCAGTCGTCAAATAAAGATGACCCTCGATCAACAAGGCCTTCGACTTCTATTGATGACACACACGTTCAGAAATCAACGATCTAGTGCGTTGAAATCGCCGACTGACTGTCAGAGAACTTGCAGAAAGGGTTAGCATCTCGATTGGATCACGCCGTGACATTTTGACTAAAAAATTGAACGTGCATCGAGTTGCAGCAAAGTTTATTCCTCGTTTAATGACCGAACATCAGAAAGAATATCGAATGAACAATCGCCGGCAACTCCTTGAACAAGCCGATGACGATGAAACATTCATCAAAGGACCGTAACGGGAGACGAAGGTTGGGTTTTCGGCTACGAGAGATCGAGACAAAAGTTCAATCATCAAAAAATCGCACATTACAAAAATCGCTACTAACACTTAAACATGTTGTACTCATACAATAATAACAAAAACTAAACGAGATATCAACAATCCCAAAATATGTGGTTACAGCGGAGGTCATGCGGGACACAATGCTGCCAACCGCACGTCACTAAATATGTCCGTTGGCGTGTAATTAAAAACGTTCGATTATTTCTTGAAAGACCTCGTACATATTAAACGCAACATTACAGAAGTAATGATTAATATTATGATAGACTTAATCTCGTTTTCTTTATCTCTTTATACAGACTGTACATATCCGTGGTTGCAGAATTGTATGTGCGCGTTTATGAATACGAACCAATACTAGGCACGAGTAGTGTAATGAGTGAACAAACAGCTTGTTACCAGATAGATTACCAGGCAGGATGTGCGCTTAATTAAATCCTTTTTAACTAATTATAAATTTAATTAAAAATCATTCTAGCACTGAAGATGAAACGATGTACAAATAAAAACGTAATTAAATATTTCGTGCCAGCGCAGGCAATACACGATAACTATTTCAAGAAATGATCTTACGAGCAAGTTAAAAAGTTCAGTTATAACATGTAACTTTCCTGACGATAATAATGTAAGATAAAATTTTCTTTTTCAAATACTAATTTTGTCCCTGTGATAATAATTTTTAATAAACATATATATTTAGTTACCCGATTATTAAAATTTATATGTTACCGTGATAGACCGAAATTAGAGAATGTCAATATTCTTCTTTGAATGTCGACACATACCAAATACGTCGGTGAAAGACCAAAATATTTGCTTATTCGGACCTTCGCCGATATATGTCGACATTCCAGTATGCACTGATGTGAAAGATGAATAAAAATATTTTTATAGAAAAATTGAACAAAGGGTAAACTATGCGACCTTTTATTTGTATCGTTCATGCAGTCAACATATTCTGTTTATTCTGACTGAGCCTTTTAAATTTATGAAACGCTGAAAATTTTATTAATTTTTTTTTTAATGAATGCGGTGAATATGATTAAACGTCTCCAATGTTGGAGAATAACATACATAATTTCTAGTATATTTAACTTTAATTAGACAAGCTTAGCGAGCGAAGGTTATGTCTGCCTTTAAACTTTTTTTTTTTTTTTTTGAGAATTTTGAGGTCACAGTGGACCACTTTAGTCAACTCTGGTTTGTTTTTTCTTTTAATTTTTCTTCTTGATTGCTTCCCAATACTTCTTCATTCTTTCAGAACTTGCTTTAAACTTCTTTTATTTACGAGGATTTCTCGTAATTTACTTTACTTAGAGATTGGTATCGTTTCGACCTCCACCAAAGCTTATCTGTGTTTGTCGATATATAACGGCGAAGGTCAGAAATAAGCAAAAACTCGTATCTTTCATTGACGTATTTGGTATGTGTCGACATTCACCGTAGAATATCGACAATTGCCATAAATCGGACTTTAACGGTAATGTATATACTACTTTATTTAAAAAAAGTTTTATAAATAATTTTAAAATAAACTCGTCTGATTGAAATAGTTATCGCTTAATGAATGATCGATAGTCTATAAAATATTAATTCTCAAAGTGTGCGATAACGCCACCTTTGTGAGTACTGGGAGCCTTCAGAGGGGGGCGGTAGAAGGCCCACAGAAAATTGAGGGCGTTCAGGCGGCCTACGAAGGCGATGGCTGATTAAAAAAAAGGCAAAAATTATGTTTCCTGATATTTCAAACTAAAATTAAATAAACAGCTACTACACCAGTAGTAATTAACTAACTGGTAGTAACAGCAAAAATTGAAGTTGCTGTTTTTAAGAACGCATCTTAAAAACAGCAATTCCAATTATTATTTTTAACAGACGGTAAGTTTAAAAATTTTGGTTGTGCTAGAAAATTTTTGATTCTCAATGCGGGCAGTGAGCGAAAAAGTTTGAGAATCAGTGCTATAAATCGTTAGTTTAGAAACCCTAAATTTGATGAGAAAATAAGTAAAGATCATTTCTTAGGATACATTTTTAGAGTTTATTTTTCGGCATTTTACATACGCATAAAAAGTAAGTTGAATTTTATTTAATTTCAAAAGCGAGATGAAACTAAATAAGTTTTAAAAAAAGTGGTTGGAGAACTAAAATAACACCACCATCAATTTTTTTAATCGTTATTAATAAGCCGATTACTAAGCTTCAAACTCATCGGTAAAGACGTAACGCGACAAGAATATTCGAGGAATATCATACCCTACACATTACGTTAATTATAACGATTAAAATCGTCATCGTCAATAGTATTAGTGGAAAAGATTTGGAGGTAAAACTCATCAACCAGGGAAGGCTAGTGGCGGTTAAATTTTAGTCAGCAAGCATATTGTAGTTATACCTGGTGCGTTAATGTACAACGAACGGTAGGAGGGTACAGGGAACTGAATAACACTTCGCTTCAGGCCGAACCAGACGAAGCAGTATCAGACACTTTCCACTAATATAACATTATCATTTACGTATGTTTACTATGTATGTGTACTGTGTGCTTGAACTGAACTGTTGTGCTGCAATTCAGGTCAATGACCTTTACTCAATAATCGAAATATATATCTACATCTGCAGCAAACAGCAGACAGACCGAAAGACAGATACCACAACCTACTCTATAACTATATTTCTCTATTTTATTATTCATTATTAAAACCACAAAAGAAACCGACATAAAAACTGACCAAATGAACAAGAAAGAGAAGTCAGCCATGATAATCATTTATTATTATTCTTTCTTTTTAATAAATAAAAGTAATTATTCATATAATCCATGTTACATAACATATATTTTTTTTATTTCACTTAATTTTTAGTGAATATATCCAACTTAATGGGGGAGTGCACGAGACACTTTTCTCAACAATAAAATGTACACAAACTTCATCTCTCCCAGTCATTCTCTATGTTATGATATCTTTATTTTTTCTGTTAATAATAATGATTTAAAAAAAAATTACAACTGGTTCTTAATGAGTTGAAAAAAATAAAATATCATCATATCATTTGTAGGTCTAAATATAAACTTAAATTTTGCAAGTAAATATACAATTACGATCAAGGAAGAATGCATCTGGAAGTTACTTCTATCCAGAGTATACATTTCACGGGATATCGATAAGTTTAAGAATGATTGTCAGTTTTGGAGAATAAGGTTTTTACTTCCTTGTACTAAATAAAAGAAATATTGTGACCGCGAAAAATTTCGGTTTTCAGATTTCAACGGAAATATTCATTTTTACCATCCCTGAATCCATTTTTACTAGTTTCGGCGTGATGTCTGTACGTACGTAAGTATCTCGCGTAACTCAAAAACGATTAGCCGTAAAATGTTGAAATTTTGGATTTAGGACTGGTGTAACATCTAATTCTGCATCTCCCCTTTTGATTGCAATCGACTGGACCAAAAGCGTCCAAAAAAGCCCAAAATAAAAAACAAAATAGGATTTTGGACTTTTTCTTCACTGCAGTAACAAGCTCTCATTGAGAGCCTTTCAACGATATATCATAAGTGATACTTATTTTCTCGGGTTCCAGAGTTATAGCCAAATAAAACTTTAATTAATGAAATATTTGAATCTTAGAAGGGAAGACACATCGGTTCGAATCAAACTTTATCTCCTTTTTTTAAATTTAAATATATTGATTTATTAATAAAATTTTATGTACTTCTCATTTTTTAAAAATGTGTGCATGTAATTTAATAGACGTACAAGGAAGTCATGTGGTGTCATCAGATATTTTTAATGAAAGACACGATAATAATTTTGTCCTAAGATTAATGCATTAGCTGATATGAATACAACGAAATTGTTATAAACAGTTGTAATCAACTTTTATTACTGCATAAATAGTAGTTAAAATAGACAACTATCGGTGTTAGTGCTGTTGAAAAATTAATTACTGTTAGAAAAATAAAGTGTCGTTGGTGAACTCAAAATTTACTCGCTGTTTTGAGCTCATAGAAAATAAAAATAAAATGAAATCAAAATATGTTTTTTTAATTTTCACAAAATTTATTTAAAAAAAGATAGCTGTTTTAGTTCACAGTACCTTTCTCAGATGTTATTTACAGAATACAAAAGCTTAAAAATACGATAAAAAAAAGGTATATTTATAAAACCAAAATAAATAAAATGTATAAACATAAAGAGCAACAATAGGGAATGTATAATTGTATCAATAATATATAGATTTAACAGTAAATAACTTTCTGGATTGACCAATAATATTTACTGTTAAATTTATATATTACTGATTCATGTGTACACGCCCTATTGTTGCTCTTTATTCTTACGTAATCTGTTTCGTTTTTATGCATTTATCCTTTTCTTTGTATCGTACTTTTAACCTTTTGTATTCTGTATGTAACATCTGAGGAAGGTAATATGTACCGAAACAGCTGTCATTTTTTAAATAAATTTTGTGAAAATCAAAAACATATCTAGTTTTCATTTCCTTTTTGTTATGATGGATTTTCATCAAGCTTGTGCAACGATGGACCAAGTGCGTTGAAATGCAAGAGGACTATGTTGAAAAAAGATGTACATGTAAGTTCCCTATTTGTATTGCAATAAAATTTATAACTACACAGCGGATAATAATTGACTTACCCTCGTACATTAGTTTCCTTATTTTTGATACCTTCTAATCTGATTTATTTTGTGTATTTGAATCAGACTCTGCTTGGTTCTCGTGCAACGATTATAGGCTTTTTTGAGTGATATGGTTTAAAAAATCAAAAGATAATCCGAGGATACGTTTCCTCTTCGGTAGTTGCACAAAAGCCTGATTCTTTAATAATCAAGTAAATCACGATAAGAATTTTTTTTAAATCTTCCCTAACATGACCTCCGCGGTGCAGTGGTAAAGTATTTACCTTTCGACTGGAAGATTTCAGATTCGGATCCCGGTCCGGTGCGGCATTTTTACACTATCTCTAGCTCAAATAATGTAACCAAATCGTATCTGAAATTTGTCACTGTTGATAACTTGTGATATAAGCCATCTTTCTATCCAGTGTACGTATACATAAGTTGCCTTAAGTATTCTTGTAATAGACTTTATTTACGTATATGTACGAGAATGATTATAGACATCGCGAAATATAGTTTTATTATTATAAACAAACCTGAGGAGTTCTTCTGAGTGATATAAGCGGCAGTGCAAAGAACTGACGGCATATCGAAATTAAATATATATATATATATATATTTGAAAAATGTGATTTTTTATTACGTCATTTGAGATGGTCAATGAATAAATGTCCCCCTAATCAGTGTATCGTACCAGGTCATCTACAACATTTTCAATAATGACGAAAGTAAACAATAAAAATTTCTTGTTAATACGTGTATATAACGAAAAATTTATAGAATAAACCCATTCAGAAAGGTAAAGTTCAAATTTCTAAATGTCTTACTTTCGTTAGATTGACGTCTGGTTTAAAAAACCAGACGTGAATCACAAGTGATTCCCAAAAATTTCATATCCGTGCTTAAGAATAAAAAACAATTCACGCCAGATTTAATAAGGAAAATGAGAATTGAGGTGGATTCCGTCACCTTCACTGAATTAGGTATTTGTATTTTAACCCTTAGAGCCTCAAGGTAACGATATATCATACATGAGTGCTTGTGCTAAAAGTCTCACCCGTACGATATATCGGTATGTAGTTTTTATGTTCATATATTTCTTTACGTTACTGCTAGATCGTTCATATAGTATCTTTTCTTAAAGCTTCAAATTCGTAGATATCGTTAGTGTAGGTTGTTTTGAATTTTCGATAAGGATTTTAGAGAATAATCGATTTCAAAATTCCGATAATCTCTGATGTGAACAGAAGTTTGTTCCGTGCATTCACGGTTATGTTTTGGTTACTCCGTTGGTTTACAAGGGATTTTTATAGGTATTCTAATGTTATTTTATGAAATTAGAGTTTCAATTATAGTGTTAGTTGTAGTTTTAGTTACCGTGATCCATAAAATATTCAGATTTATTCGTTAGTTCGGTGTTTTTTTTTCTATAATGTCCGGGCCTAGTAGACGTCTTACCGATGCAGAAATTAATAACTTTTTGTTGATTATACTGATAGCGATTTCGAATTATCTAGTGACAGTGGGGCTGAAGAAGATGATGAATTAATCACAAGCGATAGCGATGGGGATTCAGAAGAAGATGAGGCATACAAAAACATCACTGAACCGGAAGATAATGTCCCTCTTCCACATCAATTTTTGGAACTCCCCGTCCCAAAACATATACCTAATCCAGGTTCCACACCTATCATTTATTTTTATTTATTATTTACACTTCATTTATTTGAACTGACGGTGAAAGAAACCAATAGATCAGCCGATCAATATTTTAATGGAAATAGAGATAGGCTGTCTGAACCATACCGAAAATGGAAAAATATTACCATTTCTGAAATGAAAGGTTTTATAGCTTGCTTACTGAATATGGGAATAATTAGAAAGATTAGAGTTACTGGAGTAACTCTAAAAAATTAGAGTTACTGGAGTACAGTATCATCACAGGCAACCCCTTGGATTGGTAAAATGTTTTCAGCGCACCATTTTAGAAATATTTTGAAATTTCAAAGCATAAATGTTACAAAAAATGGTAACACAAAAATTTCAATAAATCTGTAAATAATATGAATTTTTAAGTGAATTTTTTTTATTTTGTTCACAAATAATTTTAGTTTTTAGAAACAGAGTTAAATTAGATATAAATAGCAAGAATTTTTTTCAAATAAAGAACAAATTCAGTATTTGTTTTTTTTTTAAAATGAAAATAGTTGAATTTTATTTTTTAAATAATTAATCAAGGGTGTAACACCATTATGGATCGCAGAACCACAATCTACATAGTTTACTGAGTAATTAAAATGTTTTTCATAATGTTATCGTGTATATTGTTATTTCTGTGGCATTTCTACCAAACATGTACTTTTTCTGAAAAACGTGCTTGAGGCTTTTAACTAGTACTTACAAAATAGGCTTGAGGCCGTAAGGGCTAATCGCACCGGAATAAAGGTGGTAGTATTATTCAGCTCTACAAGTAACACTTCAATTCTGTTCACCACAGGGACTAGATTTATCGTGAACATCATTACTCCCAAAAAAAGCAACTCTAATCGGTTCTTCTTGTATCACATGTACAGCCATAAAAATACCAGTACATATAATATAAAACAACGGCCACTTGTATAATTAAAGCTAAAAGGTTGTTATAATTAAAGTAAAATTCAGCTTGTGTAATCGATTACACAAGCTACCATAATAAAATATAACGACTACGGTAGAAACCTTTACTGAAATATGAAATAGAATCATGTATTTGCATACACACATTCAGATATAAGATATATTTCAACTGAAATTTTAATTTTTCTTTATATAGAAAACCTTAGAAATCAAGACATACAATGTAGGAAAGCCCTTTTTTAGACTAATAAAAATGCATTTCAAAGGAGATGTACTAATTCCCTGAAGTCGGTCACCTAATTTGTGTTACATGGTAGAGGCAACGAGGACATACTAAAACCCGCTAAATTCTACTTCATGAAGCTTGACGAACGTTTAAATATCGGAATGGTTGTTTACTTTAATGTCAAATGCGATAAAATTATCAATAGAAACACGTTCCGCTTATTATGCTGTTAAAACAACAGGGAAGGTATCTGTAAGTAAATTTCGCTAGAAAGATATTAGAAAACGTAATAAAATAAAAAGCTTAATGAAAGAAAATAACAGACAATGAATAAGAAAAAATTACACATAAACGTAAACAAAATTGTAATTAAATAATCTACTGTTATTAAATAGTAAATGCAAATGAATGTTACATAATCTATTACGTCTATCTGAAGATTACAAAACAGGTATGCATAACCCATGTTATTCACTACTTATTTCCGGATGCAATGTGTGTCGTTGATAATGAATAAAAACTACTCTCCTGTTTTTATTCGTTAACAACACCTTAAACCAGGTGTTACTCAATGAAAATATTTATTTTTATTGTTATTCATAATATTTATTCGGTGAAAACAGTAATCCAACCAAACAAATGCGATAAATTTATCTAGTTTCGAAATTAGTACGATTCCTATTCCAAAAATACCTACGTTTTATTATTTCCAGTACTCTATTGCAAACCGATGAGAAAATTCTGATTATCTAAATATACATTTCCCCTGGTAGTCTGACTGAACAGATTTAAGTAGTATTAATTCCATATCCCGACCATTTCGAGATGGACAACACTGTTCTTTTATGAACTCTGTACCTGTTTTCGGTAGTTTTATAATTTCTAAAAAAAAAACTTCAGCGCATATTTAAGCTGTCATGAAATTGACGATCAGTTACACGTCTCTATAATCTAAAAAATATTTTCGATCTACCGGTGGATTACGAGGAAGTGAACCGTTTGTTTGGTACTGCGGTTTCACTGAAAACAGATCATCTTTTCTCACGTCTCCTCAGAGAAAAAGGGGTTTCCCCTTTTCCTTCGAATTGGATCCCTTATTCCCACATTCGGTTTCGTAATGTAACGCAACTAGTCCGTACTAAGCATAGAAAAGTTCCGAATTATTGATATGAAACCCGTATTGAATATACAATTATATGCATAACTTTTTATAGGATCTATTGATGAAGGCACTACCTTTAAACCGGGTCGAGAATTCTGTTTTCTATTAAGTGACTACACAGTTGATTTTAGCTTTAACGTTTTATATAAGTAACTTTGTTAATATTTACTGCTGCTACCAAACAATTACGAAGTAGCGAGTATAGCACATCCAACACATTCTTTGATGAAACTTTCACAATTTACAGACATAAAGGAAACTTTATTGAGGATTTAGTGAGGTACAGCAATAGTATTTACAGATAATGTTCATATTTATTAACGGCAGATAATATGATCATTACATTATCATAACGTTAATCATAAAGAAAACGTTATCATAAAGAAAAAAAATATTAAAAATAAGGAATTTTTACGAGAATATTATGCATCTTATCTGTTTTAAAAGAATCCTTATTAAGACTACTGAGCAATATACCAGTCTTATTACTATAAAAATAACGTAATTCAAAACAAATACTTTCATACGTTTTTTTAATGAAAAGAAGAATAAAACTGTTTACGACTCTTAATTCTTCATTAAATTAACTGACTTGATTCATTTGGGATTTCCTCGGAGTAAGTTCTTCTTCAATTAACTTGAAAGGAACAACAATCTGATAAAAATTTAAAACTAATTTTGTAAGAAAGTTGTTTAACTGCTTATTTGATTTAACTTGTACTCTTTTTCTAAAATGCATCCCTAGCTAGTAAAGACATACAAAAATTATAATTATTTATTTATTCCAAAAATACATATAAATAAAGTTTTATTCGTAGGGGCGAAACCCCCGCTCGAAAAGTAAGTAATCTTTATCTGAACTTTGATTCATATGTAGTGTTATTTAAATCTTATTTTAAATATTTTGTTACCTTCAGGAATAAAATCAAAACCAAGCTGGTGTGTAATATTTATGAAAAAGGGGAAGAGAGATTTTCAAACTGGTTACACCATTTTGTATAATCTATCAATCGCTTCCTCACCTGCACTGCGCAGTAATTCTACAGGTATTCCGTCTATTCCAGGAGCATTTCTGCCATTTAAATCTTTTAATGCTCTCTTAAATTCAGATCTCAGTATCGTTTCTCCCATTTCATCCTCCCCAACTTCCTCTTCTTCCTCTATAACACCATTTTCTAATTCATTTTCTCCGTATAACTCTTCAATATATTCCACCCATCTATCGACTTTACCTTTCGTATTATATATCGGTGTACCATCTTTGTTTAACACATTATTAGATTTTAATTTATGTACCCCAAAATTTTCCTTAACTTTCCTGTATGCTCCGTCTATTTTACCAATGTTCATTTCTCTTTCCACTTCTGAATACTTTTCTTTAATCCACTCTTCTTTCGCCAGTTTGCACTTCCTGTTTATAGCATTTCTTAATTGCCGATAGTTCCTTTTACTTTTTTCATCACTAGCATTCATATATTTTCTATGTTCATCCATCAGCTGCAATATATCGTCTGAAACCCAAGGTTTTCTACTAGTTCTCTTTATTCGCCTAAGTTCGCTTCTGATGATTTAAGAATTTCCTTTTTAACATTCTCCCATTCTTCTTCTAAATGAAAATTTTATTAGCTATTACTAATTTATTCGAATTATTTTATTTTTTAAATAGTTTCTAACTAAATAAACTTAAAAAAAATTATTTTCTACCAAAAATAGTTCGGATCAACCGGTAAATAATTTAATTTAAGCAACTAAAATTTCGATAAGTTCATCCTTAAAATTAAAAAAAATCGGTTCTGTCATTCTTGTTGTTTACTCGGGTAAACAAACAAAAAGATAAATCAATAAAAATTAGCTGACATTCTGACATCCTGAGATTTCGGATACGAATTCCGATCAACCGTGACAATTCATAAACTATAGATTTTCATACATTTTATCTGTTGTAAATCGATGTGAAGAAGGGTATTAAGACGTATAAGGTTTGAAAAATCTCATTCACCAATTCTAAAAACCTAACGATAAAAGCCCAAAAAGAAAAAAACCGAGATAATAAATTACTTTTCTTTATTTTTGCACGAAAATAAAGTTATATTATGAAAAAAATACTTTTCAGCATTGATGAATTTTAAAAAAATTAGTACGCCTGGTTTTACCAAACAAGTAACTCGTTCTTTCAACAGAGTTTTTGTACAGCTACCAGAGAGAATCGTAATTCCAAGATGGTTTTAATAGGTACGCTACCTCATCATAAACCCACATAAATATTAAGTTTCATAGTAATTCTATACCCCATATCCTTCGGAGGGGGGGAACTTAATGCATTTGTTCGATAAAAATATATCTGAACCTATAGAATATCGTCCTTTTCCTCATTAAAAAGAATTTTCGGTAATGAGAAAGTTACGGTTGACGGTCTACCAGTACAAGAACTGCAAAAATGATTACAAATCTCACAGGAAATCAGAGTATCTTTACCCAATATGGGATTAGCGTAAGATCATCGATTTTGGGTGTGTTATAACAAATTGATTTTTTTTTTAATATTTAAAAAAAAAGTCTGTAGAAAAAAATGTAAGGATTTCTTGAGGGAAACTTACACCAAATTTTAGAGCAATATTGTTTCTGAAATTATCCAACTGGATTACTAAACTGTTCAGCCAGATCTCCCAACTGATGGGTAATTTTAAACAAAATATAAATAATTTTTTTTTAACTGTAATACATTTCACAAAATACGTTATTGTAAAATAAATAATTTACAATCTAGACTAAGATAAATTTGATTTATTTATGCAGATGTAAAAATAATAAGACGAAATGAAATGTCAATCGTGTAAGTCCTGAAACATTCAATTTTAATATTCAATAAAGTTTATAGATTAAATTAACCATTCACGGGTACTGAATGATAAGTGTATAGATTATGTATAAAAATTTGTATTTAACCCTAATACTTTTAATTATAGAATCTAGGTTAACTGTTTTAATGATTTTTTTTTCATGTGTTGGTGAATGTTACTATTAATTATAGTACAAGTCTAGATAAAAATATTACAATGTATTTTTACACAATGTTTATTAATTATATTATGACGTCTTACCATAATGTAATTTTCGCATGTAATATATTCTCGCGCGCGTGTATATAACAGTGCACATATATATATAAACAAATTTAACTGTAAAGAAAAGAACTTTATTTCCTTGCCACTCACATGTTATCCTCTTCACTGCTACACCAAGTCAATATAATTCACGATATGTAAAAAAAGCAATTTATTTCTAGTAGTACGTATAAGGGAGAATTAAGTTCTAATATCTTTCGTAATAATAGGTTAATAAAAAAAGTAACTTTTGCTAGCCCCTTAATAAGAATACTAATCACTAAAATCTACCACTTCTATTCTTATTTATTCCACGGGTAGAGATCCACGGTAATCTTCTAAGTTCAAAATGCATAACTCAAAACTGAAATTATATAGAAAACTTACCAGACCAGTGGTTGCACACAAAGTACAGAGGTATTTTTAGGCTTAAAACGTCTCGCATATTTTTAAAGAAAATATAACTAATTTTGGATCAAATAAAGATTAAATGACACACGAAGCATAAGAACTAATAAAGAGATGTCACTGACGAATACTGTAAACTTTGTAAAAGGGCGTAGGATAAAGTGGCTGAGATACTTAAAGAAATGGAAGACTGCAACTCTGGAAAATCATTAAACGGAAGAAAATACAAACCAGTACGACCAAGAAGGTTGCGCTGTTTTGTGCAGAAGGGAACTTGACTGTGCCTTTATTCGACAGCTCCCGGATAATCATCGTGTCGTTGTCCGTGAAGATTTTCAGAATTTGCATCTGTATGTTGCTAGTTCATATTTCCAGTATAGAGATTCTGATGATCGTCATCTTGAGGTCTGGGATAAAATCCTACGATTCTCTGGCACTGGTCCAATTCTTATAGGTGCGGATGTGAATGCTAAGTCACTCTTGTGGCATAGCGGTATCATTGATGTCAGCGAAGAATTAATAGATGGCGTTTTAATCCAGGATAATCTAAAGGTATATAACGTACCTGGTGAGTCGCCCACCTACGTAGGTATGTTAAATGAACGTCAATTGTTTGGTGGAACGAACATCGATATTACCGTTAGTAGGTTTATCCCTACCGATGTTTGTAATCGGAAGGTAGTTCATGATTGCTCGAGTGATCATCGATTGATTGTCTATGATGTTGCTGGTGGCGTGAATGACCGCTACCGATGTAACGTTCTGGTTCAGCAGTTTCATTTCCTGCAAAGGCGTGCGGACTGGAAGAAATTTGTTGATTTACTTTTGACCACGCTCAGAGTTTTGGATCTGAGTCTGGATGTCTTGGATTTGGAAGATATGGTAGTCGGTTTGTCGGCGGCTTTTCTTGATGCCGCTGAGTGTTCAATCCCCCTTAGTTCTGGTCGAAAGAGGTTTGAATCGTGGTGGATTAGGGAGCTGTCCGGTATGAAGAGAGTGGTTTGTCGTTTGCGAAGAGCTTCTCAACATGAGGGTGATCCAGAACGACGGACAGTCCTTGTTGCTGAATACAGGATTCGGAGTTGTCATTACTTTCAAAAAGTCCGGACTGTAAAAAGGACTCCTAGCGTTCCTTTAATCATTACCAAGAAAAAGAGATCCCTGGGGGGTAGTATACATGGTATTGGGACACAAACGACGAAATGACGTTCTTCTGTCTGCTCTCTCGACCAGGTTTGGTGTAATTTCGGATACTTCTGAGATTTTACACAAATTATTAGACGATAGACTACCTGATTATAGTGAAGCTGGAGAGACTGCATACCGCCTGCGGCTGCGGAAAGAGGTCGCTCAGTTACGTGGGGGGGGAGTGTCCTTGGAGATAACCGAGGTTGAAGTGCATCAAACTATCTGTAATTTAGGTAGGGGTAAAGCCCCAGGCTTTGATGGAATAACGGCGGAGCTTCTTGTTCGCTCAGTTGGGGTGAGTGTGAGAGTTGTCACACGTGTATTGTTGTTTGGAGGGTACTTCCCTGTGTGTTGAATCAAGGGGATTGTGAAACTGTTATTTAATGGTGGCGACAAGGATCCTGCTGTTAGTTCGTCGTATAGGCCTCTGATGTTACTTTCGGTTATTGGCAAGGTCTTTGAAAAGGTTCTGTATCTGCGTATAGATGAAAGGTTAACCGCGCAAAGATTGTTGATAGAGAATCAGTATGGGTTTCGTTCCGGAAAGAGTACTGAGAATGCCATACTCCGTGTGATGTGATTGGTAACGACCAGTGAGACGGAATATGTCGTGGGGATTTTCCCGGGAATCTTTGGAGCATTTAATAATCTATGATGGCCTTCTGCTATTTACTAACTCCAAAAAAGAGAATGTACTGTAAGTGAATTGCAAGTTATGCAAAGTTACTTCAGTCATCGGGATGTGCTGGTCTGCGAGGGCAGCCATGAGCCATGAGGCTGGCAAGACGCTGTCTAAGGGATATCCCCAAGGCAGCGTGGTTGGGTCCGTTATTGTGGGTGGTGGAGTTTGATTCTCTCCTACGGCGGAGGTTGCCTAGAGGGTGTTGCATCGTGGCTTATGCTGACGATGGGCTCCTGCTGGTCGAAGGAAGCTCGCGGAGGGAGGTAGAATCCCGAACCACTCGGGCTTATAGGATGCTTGAGCTGTGAGATCATCAACACAAGATGACGTTTAGCCCGGAAAAGACCAATCCTGATTGGGGGTCTTAACTTTAAAACCATGAGAATCCTGTATAAAGGCGTATGCGAGGCTATTATGCTATACGCAGCGACTGTTTGGGCGGATAGGCTAAAATATAAAAGTTATCGGGACATATTATTAAGGGCTCACCGCCTAATATTGTTAACGGTAACGGGTGGTTACCGTACTATTTCACGGGATGCAGTCTTGGTGTTTGCAGGCGTGAAACCGATAAACTTGATTTCCTCTGAGAAGCAACAGCGGAAAGTTGCTAAGAAGTCCGGTGAGCTGACTTCGGATAAAGTTCGAGAAATTGAATAACATGGCAATGCCTTGTGACAGGCCAGACGGGATAAGACAGATGGTGAGCGTTATACGCATGATATTTCTCCAAATGTCGTTGGTTTGCGGGACGCCTCTTAGGTGGACCCTAATAAATACATAACGCAATTTCTTTCCGGCCATGGAGCTTTTAGGGAGAGACTGCAGAAATTCGGCCTGGTAGATTCTGAGTCGTGTCCTCAGTGTGGACAATTGGACGACACCTACCATGTTCTATATGATTGCTCGAAGTACGAGCGTACGGAGACCATCTATCGCCTTGATCTTATAGGGTCGGCGTTGGATCTTCGTGTAAATTGGAGGAACTAGGCTGAATGGGCAACAGTGAAGAGTTTTATAATGTACATAGCAAAGGAAAGGATTTCTGACGGGATCTAGAGCTCTGCTTGGATTTCTCTTGTATTCTGTTTTTATTGATGTTTTCTTCTATAAATTATGCTTTTTGCCCTCCTTTGTTTTGATTTGTTTCAATGTTACTGTGTTGTTATTGTTCCTATAATATTTTTATGTTTCGTTTTTATGTCTCGTTTGTGTGTTGAACTCACTTTTACCTTCTACGGGTAGGTAGTTCAATTCTTTTGATTAGTTATATCCTTTCAGTCTTACTTAAGATTCGGTGAGATGCATTTTGTTTTGAGTTCATTAATTAATAGTACACCGATGGGAATGTCACTCGTGGCATTCACATCGGTGGCATCCTTGCCGAGGTGGACTGGAATATGTCAAAAGCCGAGGTTTCGAAGATGATCTCCGGTAAGCCCATAAGGGTTCGGAACAGAGGGTGTCTTCTCGTACGGGGGTCCGGATGATGTGGAGAATCTGCGAATGATAAGTACTGGATTACGTACAGAACTAAAACTAAGATATTTTGATTGAAACGCGGTTATATTTCGGACCGCAGTGCTGTAATAAAAGAAGAGATAGATACAACCCGCTGTCGATGTTATCCTTCAAAAATAAACAAACTAAATAGTTTTACATTTAACTTTGCGATAAACTTCTTTATCATTCTATAATCATTATAATATTATTCTTCAAGAGTAAGATGATACAAAATTACAAGTTTATTGATTGAAAGCTATAGAAATTTGCGGTCAATGACATTTGCGGTTATAATTCTCTATAAAAAATACAATTTTTTTCAGTCCAAGATGTTTCCTTTAACGTCTTATCTGAACGGAAATAATGCTATACGATAATTTATCGTATAAAAAAAAGATAAAATTAACGATATTTGGTTCAATATTGGATTTTATATAAGCGTAAACTTCAGTCCACAGTTTCCGTAGTTTAGAATCAAGAGAGTTTACTCAAAGAAATAATCATATTGGGTTTGAATTAGGTGGAATTTATTATTTAATTAATATAAAATATTTAAAGTATAATCTCTAATATATGTAAATTCGGGCTAAATAAATCACATCCTCACATGAGCCATTCAAATGTACTCAAAAAAATCAGAATTAAAAATAAAGAAAGTACATGAATTAGGCTTTAAAAATTAATGTAAAATTTACACTAAAAAATTATACTGTTACAATTTTTTTTTTTAATTTCTTCTTTTTTACACGTCGATTCCAAATTAAAAACATCTACCAATAACTTCCTCGTAATTTTGTGCTTACGTCTAAAACTAGAAATTAGAAGAGTTGAAAAAGTATTATTTTTAAAACGATTAATTTGTTTTAAAGTCTACTTTAACATTTTTAGTTTATTCTTATTTAAAATAAGATATGCTTATAAAATTTCTTTATAAAATTTTTTTAGCGAATTAACCGGGCGATCGATTTCGAGACCCGGCCAGAACAAGTTACCATTTTACACTTCAAATATTTTTTATTGATTTAATTCTACCACTCACTTGTAACGTCATAACACAGCATAGTTTACAGCATTTTTTGAAGTGCGGATAGAATTTCGTAAAAAAAACTTTCTAGCAAATATTATTATTTTTTAATCTTTAACAAATGCGGCTAAGAAAAATACGACCTTAATCAGCCAAAATCTCGAGATACTGAGGGTGACCTCGCTCTACAGCCTCACTCCTTTGATCTTTTAAGTTGAAAATTTAAAGGCATCAATGCCCCATATATAAAAGTAATCTGACCGAATTTGGTCAAAATCGGTCAAGTAGTAGTGAAGATATAAGGTGATTTAGAGGCCGACACCGAACACACACAAGTATATACAAACATTAACATTCCGTCCGGTTTTTTGGATACCTTAGGTGTCAAAATATCAAGATCCGGTGAAAACCGTATATTCCCTAATCGGATCGATTACAATACTTTCCCTTCTAGAATTATAGCTCTGATACAGTGCTATCTAGAGAAAGTAAAAAATATATACAAAGAGTTATAAAGGAAAAAAAATACAAAAATGCTTATCACTCGTTACAAAAATAATTGAACAGTGTTTCTACAGTTTTTATAAAATTTGTTTAAATTGATATTTTTGTATTTTCAGCGACATTATTACGTACATTATTTTTTGTTTTTTCTCAAAAGGGAGTGGAGATCCAATATCGAATTTGCTAAAATACATCAGCAGTGAATTAAAAAAAGTATACAACAATACTTCTCTACTTTTCCGATGTTTTCATAGAGGCTTAAATTTAATTCTTCTCTTACGTAATAAAAAAAAATTCAAACTAATTTGCTTCAGATATCTAAAGTAAAAGCTTAACTTAATGTAATAATCTCTATTATATTACATTTGAACTCACTCGAGCTTGCCGAAGGAACGCGTTAAACTTCGTTACGTTTTACTTTTGTATTTTGAATTATCTTATATGTCTCATTATATCTACAGATGAGAGTTATTTAAAAATTAAAATCCGCAACTAGTACTAATTTTTTTTTCCTTTAACGTTTCTTGACCCTTTTTAATTGCTAGAATAAAAGGCGTATTGCTGTAAAATAATGCCCCAAATCCAGACAAAATAAGTGAATAATTAATGACCCGGGGAACATGCATGATCGTACTGAACATATATATATATACATACACACACACACACACACACACACTACCCCCCCCTCTCTCTATCTATATATATATATACACGTGTATGTGTGTGTTTTGTGTGTATCTTAAAATATCATAATTATTTTATTATACAGAATATATACATAACTAGAAATTTAACACTTCCAAGCTAGTTATATTAAGAAAAAAAATTACAAAAATATATTTGATTACACATAAAAAATTAGTTTTTAAAAAGCGTTTATTAACTTATATTAATATTAACAGAAAAATTTTTGGAAAAAAATTTAAGAAAACCCCTCTAAAAAGTAAAAAATAAGGATTAAATCAAATTGAGAATTTTTAAACAAAAAAATATAATATATTAATATCTAATAAATAAAAAGTAAATAAATGTAATAATTATTACATTTTAAAATTAAAAGTAATGAAAATATTTAGTTAAATAAAAGCGTGGCGCAGTTTTTATAATTTATTTAAAACAACAATTAATCTTCATTTTCATTTTCAATAACGACGCGAGGAGGCGGAAAGGTCTGTTGGAACCTCTCCAGTTGACACTGACTAACTGCAAGTAACAATCTTGGAAAATGCACCCACTCCCTTTCTTTGTACATGTTCTGACATAGTTGAAGTTCATCTTAGAAATCTGCTTGTAATCTAAGCCAAATTGAATGCACTGTTTCCGCTAAAAGTTTCATTTTAATTAATTATGAATTTTTATTTAATGAATTCATAATTACAATTACAATTATAATAATGATAATAATTAATAATTTTTCAGATTGCCGTCAAAATGTAATAACTTTGTGCAAGATTTCTAAATTTAATTTTTATTTTTAAATCTTATTAACCCTTAAAGGTCATCTCGGTGAAAATTTGAACCATCAAAGAATTAAAACTTGTGTAATTTTATTACAGATAAATAAATTATATACATATACTAAACAACCTCATTAAGCAAAAAATATATTTTAAAATACAGCAATGTCTATAAATACTTATTCGAAAACATGGTTATAAAAACTGCGCCACACTTTTATTTAACTAAACAGGTTCATTACTTTTAATTTTAAAATTTAATAATTATTACGTTTATTTCTTTTTATTTATTGATTATTTATTAGATATTTATATCATTTATTTTTTACTTTTTAGTGCATTTTTATATTTGTTAATTTATTATATTTTTTTGTTTAAAATTCTAGTTTGATTTAATTCTTATTTTTTACTTTTTAGAGGGTTTTTCTAATTTTTTTCCTTTTTTATATTAATGTTGATATTAATATTAGTTAAATAAAAGCTTTTTTTAAAAAGACATTTTTTATATGTAATCAAAATATTTTTGAAATGTTTTTTGTAATTTTTTTTTTACTTTTTAGTCTTAATGAACAATAAACTTTTTACATCCAAAAAAAATATTCTTAATAATATTAATATCTGAATATTATTGTTTGTTCAAGTTTGTTTGTTTATTAAGACTAAAAAGTAAAACTATTTATTTTTACACATCGAAGTTACATACGTGTACCAAATTTCAATCATTTTTATACGATAGTTTATGAGAAATGAATTTTTTCAACTAAGTGCATGAATTTAGATTAGGGGTAGGGCATGGTTGCGTGGGGGTGGGTCATATCAAATTCCGACACCGTAGTGCTGTATTGTCATCGAAGTTACATATGTGTACCAAATTTCATTGATTTTCATACTATAGATCAAAAGATATAGCAGTTTCAAGATCTGATTATTCCTAAAGCGAGTTAAATAAAAGCTTATAAAAACTATTCCTTTTAATATACAACTTTTTTATTTACATTATTATGTATTTTTTTTAACATTTTCAAAAAATGTTTAATTTAACCAGTTAAGATGATAAAAGACTTTTATGGCCCGGGTGCAAAGCAGCTATTATAAAAAGAAAAAAATTCTTTTTTTTTATTAAAAAACCAAAGAAAACAAGTTTTTTGTTGAGATAAAAAAAAATCTGGTGGAGACCACATGACTTCCTTGCAGGCCTATTAAATTACACATACACATCTTTTTAAAATGAAAAGTACATAAAATTTTATTTCATCAATAACTTCTGATATTTTTTCATACTTTTTTTTATTGTTATTATTGAACTATTATTTATCGTAAAACTTTTTTTACAATCACAGGTTAATAATTATTAAGAAATCAATATATTTAAATTAAAAAAAAAAAGTTAAAAAAATGTAGATGAAGTCTTGATTCGAACCGATTTGCCTTACCCCTTGTAAGATCCAAATATCTCATTAATTAAAAATTTATTTGGCTGTAACCCTGAAACCAATTAAAATAAGTACCACTTATGATATATTGCTGAAAATCTCTCAACCAGGGCTTAGTTAAGAAAAAGTCCAAAATTCAAATATTTTTTGGTTTTTGGGCTTTTTTGGACACTTCTGGTTCAATCTATTGCAATTAAAAGGGTAAGTGCACAACTAGATGTTACAACAGTCCTAAATTCAAAATTTCAACATCCTACGGCTAATAATTTTTGAGTTATGCGAGATACATACGTAAGTACGTACATCCCAACCCAGTAGGGGAAGGCACCCGCCTAGTGACGTTCCAGTCGCCACAAACTCCCCCCTCATGAACCTAGCCCATTCCGTTAAAGCCGTTGGGCTTTAACGGAATTTAACGGCTTTAGACTAGTTTCACGCTGAAACTAGTCAAAATGGATTCAGGGATGGTCAAAATTGATATTTCCGTTGAAATCTGAAAACCGAAATTTTTCGCGATCACAATACTTCCGTTACTTCGTATAAGGAAGTAGAAACTGTTTCCATTCAAGAATTTAAATCGACTAGGCTAAACCATTAAAAATGAGATAAATTTATAATGTTTCAATATTTATAGGTGGTATGCATTTTTACCAACTGTATCATTTTTTTTTTTATAAGCTAAATACACGCATAATTAAAACTTATTTTAAACCTCAGCAGTATACTCTTAATATCTCTCGACTCATAAACAAATTCTTTTTTCAAACAATATCAAAAGAAACAACATTTGTTTAACGCGTAAGCATCGCGTAAATATTTATGACTGTAACTTAAACCATTTCTAAGATAGTATAGCCGAAGGGATTCCAGCACGCGTGCTGAATTTTGTAATCGTGAATTTAAATTTATTATCATTAACAATGCTGACCTCAAAATTGTGAAAAATATAAAACTTCGGAGGAGGTAATGTTTTATTCTTCGACTAGTAGTCCGATAACTTTCTATTAATACAATATATATTTTTTTTATTTTACAGTTTTTGTACTTACAAAACGTTTCAAAATTTATCGTTGAAGTAAATAAAACGATTTCAATTATGCATCAGCAGTCTAATGGTATAAAAAGATAGATTCTCTGGTAATAATAAGAAAAAAATATCGAAAAGGTAAATTGCATAACAACAAATACACAACACGTTTGTATAACAGTAATTTCGAGAAATAAATAAAAGGTTACGTGATTTTAGTTTCATAAGTACTTACAAGAGAAACCGCTTTTTCATTACATCTACTGAATTTACTTTGTTTACTACATCTAAACTAAAATAAACAGCAAAGGTTTTTACGTAATTAGATAAAATGTAAACGAGAAAATAAAAATGTCATAAAAAAAATAGAAGCGTAAACCGTATGGAAATATGTTTGCGGGTAATAAATAGAAAGAGCGATGTCAATAATTTATATATATATAAGCCTAATGTATATAAACCCAAGTTGATCAAGGAAATTCTTGAATTAACAATACAAAACCGCATTTTTAAAAACGTAAAAACAGCATTTCAACTCGTTAGGTTTAATTTTCTTTAACGTAACAAATCCAGCACCAAAACTGTTAATTACTAAAAATAAATTACGGTATAAAAACTTTAGAAACTCACAAAACTGGTTGAATATAATTTAAAAGATAACGAGTAGTATTTTTGCATAGGTAAGTCGTAGCAATAGATTTAATGATTAACAATAAAATATCTATTAATTAAGTACATACACTTACGATGCTGTTCAATGAACCCCTGATTTAAATTAGGTCAACTGATTTTCTAAATTAAACATGGAGATATCAAAAAATTACGATTAAATAGAGATAATGTCAGATGTCAAACGGATCAAGGTTTATTATTGTTATTACTCTGAAGAGGAAATATAAAATACCTCTTATTAAAAGCGGAAGTAGAACTATACATACACAAACTACGTATACAGGAGTATATAAACACTCGCATACATCTGTTCTAACTGAAAAGAGGATTCCGCATTAGGAGCAGCTGATATTAAAGAGTTTGCGAGAAGGGGTGAAATAAACAGTAAAGCTAGCAGTCACTTCCGTAATCTAGTACATTTCCGTGCTATTTTTTTTATAAAATTAATAATTTTTCATAAAAGAAAGAATGAAACGCAAAATAAAATATATAAAATATATTATTTTGTAAAAGAAGATAAATTAATGAAAAATATAAAATCCATAAACATAACTTTTTTACACTTTTTTTTATATAAAATATTAAATTTTCCAGTTTTTTTAGAAAATCTACAACAATTTTCTTACCAAAATCTATGAGAGTTTTGTAACTGTTCAATATAAAAGCTTTTTTATTCCCGTAAAATTGTCCAGTTGTCATTTAATGTAAATCTCGTTGAAATCATTTCACAGTCTTAAAAATTTCAGGACGGCTTTTCTAACATACCGGATTTTCATTTATTACTACAGGTAATGTTTTTACGAAAGAAACTAAATTTCGGCTACCGGTCTGAAATTTAAGCACTCGTATTTGAGATGCAAAAGTTTGTTGCTATTTTCATATCGAGATGCTAATTTGTTTTTTTGAATAAACTATATTTTTGGAAAGAAATAATATAATGTAACATTAGTCGTACTAATTAATGGAATTAAACCGGTTACATTTTTTATTAATAAAAGAAGATACGAAGGGAATTACGGTAAAGGTTCAAGAAGAAAAGGAAAAATTAACAGTTGGCTGATTAATGTGAGAATGCGGACAAGATATAACAAATTAAAATCGACCTCAGTCGATTTTGAGATTATTTTACAGGAAATTTAGTAAAATTATAGATTTAATAATTATTTATGGAGAACTGGAAGTTGTAGTTATAAATCCATTCGTAAATTCACGGCATTTATTGAAGAAGATAATAACAGTTTTTAGCGATTAAAATTTTAGTGTTGTTTGTATTATTTTCATTCAAATATTTCCCTTCAAACTTTGTTGGCAATTTTTACGACAGTATTACTTTTAACTATATTATTACAACATATTAGCTTCAAAACAGATTTTGTATAGTTCCAATATAATTTATTTATTTTTTGACTCTGCGATTATTGTCGCTGGTTTATTGTTAATTCTCTATTCCTTTCTGTTACGTGTTAATCTTATTATCTCAAAATATTTACTACATCTTAAACTTTATTTTTTTTTGTTGTAAATTCCGATCTTTGTCTTTCTGTACTCTCTCTCTTTTTCCTGTTTAGGCCTCCGGTAACTACCGTTTAGATAATTCTTCAGAGGATGAATGAGGATGATATGTATGAGTGTAAATGAAGTGTAGTCTTGTACATTCTCAGTTCGACCGTTCCTGAGATGTGTGGTTAACTGAAACCCAACCACCAAAGAACACCGGTATCCACGATCTAGTAGTCAAATCCGGTAAAAATAACTGGCTTTACTAGGACTTGAACGCTGTAACTCTCGACTTCCAAATCAGCTATTTTGGGAAGACGCGTTAACCACTAGACCAACCCGGTGGGTTCGTCTTTCTGTACTGTTTCTTCCTTATCATACGTCTCTTATCACTAAATTAAACGTTCTTATTTTATTACACGGATAATCTAACTATCCGTCTTCTTATGGGATTGTGCCGTAAATGTCACTCATCTTCTATTCGTTTTAAGATCTCTTCATTTTGAATGTTACCAAACTATCTCGTTTTCAATATCCTTCTGTAACTCCTGGTGTAATTTCGATAACTTTTTTTTTTTACATTTCACCTTATCCTACGGCTCAAGTTTACTACCATAAAGCACTACAACTCAATATAAATATTTCTTTTTAATTTGCGGTCTTATCTCTAATTCTTATAATTTAATTCCTCACTTCTGTTGCACTTCATTAATTTTTCACTCTTATTTACTTCAATCTAAATTTCTCTTACCAATAAATCCAAGGGATTCAGAATTTCTTCTAACTCATCTTCGGTTTTTGGGAGAAAAAACATCATCGGAAAATTTCAGTATTTTTCATTTTGGATAAAAACTCTATCAAAAACTTGTACTGGTTTTCCTACATATAAGTTGAAAAGAAAATGAGAGCAGACTAAATCCTAGACACAGCCTTTCTAAATCACACTTTGTCTTTCTTCATTTTAATAATCGTAAGTATTTCAACACATTTTTTATATTTTTCCATTTTTTTAACATTAATGTTTTAACCTAATGTTTTCTTATAATCAAAGATGCCGTACGTTTTTTACAATAAGAGAAATGAGATTCTAGGAAGAAAAAAAAATTTATAATGATAAATTAGTGAACGTGTAAAATAATTTATATAGAAATTAAAATTCAATTTTAAAACTATTATATAATCTATTGTTAGATAAAAGAAAAATATCTGGAAATCTACACTGCTTTTTCCCGAATTTGGAATATACAACTTTATAGGTTTTCAATTCACATTTAGTATTAACCAAAATGATAGAAGACGAAGAAATAAATGTAATTTGAAATAAAAATTAAAGTTCTTTAAAAAAACAAGTGATCATACTAAAAAAATTAAGATGCTTGTCGATGGAAATTAAAATTTCTAGAATCTTATTAACAGAAATAAAGTAATATTTTCTCGTATTTAAATACGAAGAGAAAAATCCATAGATATAGCAATTAAGATATTTTTACTTCTTTTTACCAAGTAAAGAAAGTATTGTGATCGCGAAAAATTTCGGTTTTCACTGGAAATATCCATTTTGACCAGCCGTGAATCCATTTTGACTAGTTTCGGCTGTACGTCTGTATCTCGCATAATTCAAAAACGATTAGCCGTAGTGTGTTGATTGCAATCTCTCCCCTTTTGATTGCAAACGACTGAACCCAAGAGTATCCAAAAAAATCTCAAGATCCAAAAAGTTTGGATTTTGGAATTTTTCGTAACTACAGTAATAAGCCCTGATTGAGAGATTTTCAACGATATATCTATCATAAGTGTTACTTATTTTCATGGGTTCCAGAGTTACAGCCAAATGAATTATTAATTACTGTAATATTTGGACTTAGAAGGAGAAGGCACATCGGTTCGAATCAGACTTTTTTACAGATTTTTTAATTTTTTTTTTAAATTTAAATATATTGATTTATTAATAATTTATTAACCCGTGATTTAAACAAAATTACAATAAATAATAATTCACTGGTAACAATTAAAAAAAAAAAATATGAAAAAAAATCAGGAGAGTTATTAGTGAAATAAAATTCTATCAACTTTTAGAAATGTGTATATCTAATTTAATAGGCATTATTACATATGTGTATATGTAATATAGATTTGGTCAAACATCTGATTATTTAATATTAATTAAAAATGATAATTTAGAATCGTATTGTTTTTGGATTTTATACTTTGATTTCTGTTTAATTTTATTTAATTATTCTGGTATTTCTGTTTAATTTTATCTACATTAAAGTTAATTACAGAGTGACTGAAAAATAGACCCTCACAAGAACAACATATAAGCTGAGGCACATACATGCCCGAACTTAAGTAAATTGAAAAATTTTTTTTTTATTTCATTACTCCTCTGATATTATCGGGCAATATTCTCCCTAAGTTGATCATCATCTCGTTTTTGTGTTTTTTGTTGACAATCATTTAATCGCTCTTTGGTTTGATGTAATTCTTCTGATCTTAATTTCTGTACATGTTTCTCTAGTTTTCAAATTTTTTCTTTCTTTATATTCATCATTCTCTCTTAATCTTTTTATTCTTTCCTTGGTCTTATAGTTTTCTTCCTCTTTATATTCATCATTTTCTCTTAATTTTTTTATTCTTTCTTTGTTTGCAACATTTTCTTCCTGTTTATATTGTTTTGGTTTGCAACATTTAAATATATTGCTTTATTAATAATTATTAACCTCAGATTGTAAAAAAGTTTTACAATAAATAATAATTCAATAATAGTAATAATAATAATAAATATATGAAAAAAATCAGAAATTATTAGCGAAATGAAATTTTATGTACTTTTAAAAATATGTATATGTAATTTAATAGGCGTACAAGGAAGTCATGTGGTGTCCATAACAGATTTTTTAAATTAAATAAATTTGAATTTTAAGAAAGTTCTAGCAATAAATAAACTCATTCTTTGTTACCGACAGCAAGTGCAACGGCCATGACTTACAAATTTTGGCTTAAATCCAAACGCATAAAGGAGTATTGATTGTAGTTAATGATGACGTTTTTCAAGGATGTAAGAAAAACAGTCATCTTTTATCGTTATAAATTAATTAAAAACGATTATTACAGATAATTAAAAAATATTTAATTTTCCTGTATTATAAAAAAAGTTATGTCACTTCTGTTTAGTCTTTGCACTTTAATCCACTAAATTAATTTTTTACGTTCATTAATGACGTCTGAACCTTGAAATTTTTTTCTAGGAAATTATGAAAAATTTTCTTTCATCGCCTTTAACTTTAACTTCGTATCGTTCAGGTAATTATATAATCTTTTCAACTTCTCTCGCACCATAAACCACTTCTTCACTATTACTGACTCCGTTTTTATGTAATTAAGTTAATCTTCCAGTCGTTCTCTTTCTTTAAACTAAGTAATATAATCACGGCAATTATTTAATGCGTATACATACACATACATGTGTAAAAGAAAAACATTTACTGGCTATAAATTCGATAATTTACAATATATTGAGTGCTATAAAGGTTACAACTTAACATATAAAAGTTATAAAACCGTAATGCTTAAGTGCATGGGCTATTAAGTCTTAATATATAATAATGAAAATTGCGATATATTTCCATCACATGTTCATTTCTTATGAATATAATTCTCAGGAATTAGGTGATCTTTATTTAAGATCTCATCCAGTAAAAACAAAAGCAATGTTTACTTCCTTGTACGAAGTAAAGGATGAATTGTAATCGGGAAAAATTTCGGTTTTCAGATTTCGACAGAAATATCCATTTTGACCATACCTGAATCCATTTTGACTAGTTTCGGCGTGACGTCTGTACGTATGTATCTCGCATAACTAAAAACGATTATTACTTGGAGGATGTTGAAATATTGGATTTAGGACTCGTGTAACACCTAGTTGTACACTTCTCCTTTTCAATGCAATCGACTGGACCAAACGTATCCAAAAATTTGAATTTTGGATTTTTTCTTAACTGCAGTAATAGGTCCTCGTCGAGAGTTTTTCAACGATATATCATAAATGGTACTTATTTTAATTGGTTCCAGAGTTACAGCCAAATAAAATTTTAATTAATGAAATATTTGGATCTTACAAGGGTAAGGCACATGGGTTCGAATCAGACTTCATCTCATTTTTTTTTTAACTTAAATATATTGATTTATTAATAATTATTAACCTGTGATTGTAAAAGATCTTTACAGTAAATAATAATTCAATAATAACAATTTAAAAAAAAATCAGAAGTTATTACTGAAATAAAATATTATTTATTTTTAAAAATGCGTATATGTAATTTAATAGGTGTACAAGGAAGTCATGTATTGTCCACATCAGATCTTTTTATAAAAAGTAAAGTAGTAATGGAGCGATGAAAATTGCCATACATGTATATTTGTTAGATATTGTTTCAAGAATCAGAGTCCACAGTACGATCAATAACGCAGTGGCCTTTTTTTTATAGAATGGGAAGGGGAAACTGCATTTATTTGCAAATACCTAAAACATAAAGGCTTAAAAAATTTTTTAGATATTTAAAAAAATATATATTAATATTGAAAACTAAACGAAAATAATCTAATTCGTTGATATTAGATTTGATTTGTAAAATATCAAGTAGCATAAAATTTATGGAAAAAATGAACATTAGAAAATTTTTTTTCTGTAATGTTTCTCGTATAGTAAATAGGATGGACAAAAAGTTACAGATAATTAAAAAAGAGGCTTTCAGCTTTATTTTCCAGTAATTTCTGCAAGTAGTGTTTTTTGAGTAAATTGCAAAAATAGGTTTTTCAAAAGCGCTTCGAATTTTGCATTACACTAAATTTTTGCTGTTCAAAAACTAAAAAAAAATAAATTAAGAGGAATTATATAAGCTTTGAATCTGGTATTTTATATTGTTTGAAAGATTAAAATTTTTAGTTATTTGAAAAAATGCATTTTCCTCCTCTCTTAAAACCACTTGGCATTCGGATTATGCTGTAAAGTTATCGATTCCTGAAAGTAATAAAAAATGAACATCTGTTGCAATTTTCATCGTTCCAACATATTTTTCCTTTTTATTT
This sequence comes from Lycorma delicatula, assembly GCF_047948215.1. Taxonomy (NCBI): domain Eukaryota; kingdom Metazoa; phylum Arthropoda; class Insecta; order Hemiptera; family Fulgoridae; genus Lycorma; species Lycorma delicatula. The sequence continues at coordinate 215,305,429 of NC_134457.1, forward strand.
CCGATCTTTATTACAGTTAATGAATTGACACGTAACAGTTTTATTGAAAACAAGACTTTAGAGAGAAAAATCAACAGAATTTCTGAAATCATAATACTTTCGTCCTACAAATGATTTTAGCAACTCGATAATGTAGAAAAGCAGTGCAATTTTCTGAACAGGTACGACATTTTTTTAATAAGCACGAAATCAAACGACGAACAAAAAAGAAATAAAGAAGTTAGGAAACCGGATTAAGTCAACCTAATAATGGCTATTGAAGCTTAAGTTTATGACGTACGGTATCTCTTTCGTGTTAATAAAAGAATTATTTTATACTGTTCCAAGAAATTGCCTTTAATCATCTAATATTCCTAATTATAAATTCTATAATATTAAACAATACAATATTTTTCTTCATTAATAATCTGGTATGAGATTTTTAAACTATTCAGAATAATATATTTTTACAAAATATAAATTAAAGGGATTTTTAATGTTTTTACCGATGAAATATTTTTAAAAATATTCCTTCTAATTTTAAAATATTTAAAATTCTCACGTCGAATGTCAGATAAGAAACCCTTAATTCGAAGTTAAAAAATAAAACGATCGTGTTTCCCAATGGGAAGCACGAAACTAGCGAGCGATTGCACCCAAAGGAATAGCTTAGGACTTCCCACCAAAAGGAGGCATCCATCCTATCTACAAATCCCTCGGGAAATCAGAGTGTTTTTACCCAAAATACAAGCAGTATATCACCGATCGACGATGTTTCATAGACCTGCTAAAATATCTTTCGTAAAAACTACTTTACACCAGAAACAAAAGGTACACTAATATATTATATAGTCGATGTATTCTACATAAAAAAATGTTTAGAAAACTTACTTTAATTGTTATTAAAAAAATAAATACAGAATAGAGAAATTAGATTGAGTTCGGAAGTGGGGTTGGCTAAATTCGTTTGTCATAACAGCAGGTTCAAACTATTTGATTTTTTTAAAATCATGCTGGAGTCAGCTATTCCCCTAATACTTTTTTTTCAGTTTAATCATTTAAACTTACCAGAATTACACTTTACATCCTGTAAGATAAGATTATCTGTTTTATATATTCCAATCTACGTCTTCCTGGACAATTTTACCCTTTACACATGTCTCTACAACCTAATTAACTAAACCTGACTGAATAAATACATGACCCATCAACCTAGTTAGTAAATATTTGGAAAAATCTTTGGAAAATTTTTCAAAAATTTCTCTTTCTCCTGCTTCTTTAAGTATTGCTAGTTTCGTATTCTGTCGACCACCCTGATTTTTCGTACTCTGTCGAACCCTCTGATAGTTGAAAATCAAAGGGGTTCCTTCTGTAACATTATATTTCAAATGTTTCTATTCTTTTCTAGCTATTTTTTCTATTGTACGTATTTCAAAACCACAAAACTTTACATGTTCACAAGATTTATTTAAGACAAACTACGACACAATTCTTCGACGCCTAATTTTTTTATTTAAGCTGAAACGAAATATTGAGTTAGGATTTAGCTGAGAATATGGATTCGTTTTTGTATATAATTTAATTTACAAGTAAGAATAGATAAATTTGACTGTAAGCTAAAAGAAAAAGAATTTAATTATTTTGAAGTAATTTTATAAAGGCGCTACATAAGGTTAAGCAGAAATTTAAAACAATTACCATAATCAATGATAAAATCTTTCATGTATAACAGAAATCTCTATTTGGAAATACAGATCTAGGATAATTCTATTTTGGTTGTTGTTAAGGGTCAATTAACGGAGAACTATTTTAGGAATGGTCAATCTACGATCGGACGTGATCGACTATAGATTTGTAATATGATGTGCAGGCTGACATGAGGGAGTACATTCAAATACTATTAAATTACATTACCATTTTCTGTATATCTAACAAACCCTTAATTTATTTATTTTTAATTCTTATTTATAAATGCGAAAGTTTGTGGATCTGTCTGTTTCTTTGCAATAGCATCATGCCAGAACCAACCGACCGATTGCTTTCAAATTTTCAGGATACATTCGTGTTATCCCACGGAAGGTTTAAAGCCATAGATCGAGGCCCTAGCTTCCTTGAGGGTTAACATATTAAAGATATTCATTAAAGAAATAACAATTAATCCTTTTACTTCATTATATTTCTGTAACCGTGGCAAAGAAATACAGTATAATGAAAAAATACCGATTCCTTTTTCTTTATTGAATATCTGTAAAATATTAAATATTCTAAAAATCATTAGGATAATGAATAAGTCGAGAGTCCAGGGGACGGAGCCTCCTGGTTAGACGACGTTCGAGCGAGCCCTGATCTGCTGGTTAAATATAAAAAATTAAAACCAAATAATAATAAATGTTGAAGCGAATTTGTACTAAACACCTAAGTCGGATGTCACGTACCAATGATATCTGGTGAACTGAATAGAGAAAAAGTTGTAATGAAATTTTGTCAAAAGAATTAATTTAGCGTTCATACATTAAATTCGCGTTTAGTTAATTTGGTTATAAAAGGAAATCGTAGATTGTAATAATTTAACAGTAAGATAAAGTAGTAATAAATCTTGTAGTAAACAATTAGGACGTAGGATTACCAAACAGATAGAGATTAAAATATTACAAGAAAGGTAATTTACAACAAATCAGTAAAAATCTTTAAACTTCTATTTGGAAAATGATAATTAATCTTTCTTTATTTGCCACATAATAAAATGATATTAAATATAAGTGTAACATTGCATTTAAACAAGTCGTGCTTTATCTATACCGATGATTGTGAAGCATAATTACACACTTTATAATAACATTAAAAATAATTTCGGATGGCATTATTTTATTTACCTATCAGTTTTCTGATAATCTAGTATAATGTTTTTACATTTAAATTTGACTAAAAAATTACTGAAAAAATCTGATGTGAATACCAAATTTATTTCATCTGAAAGTGAGATACGATCCTCCAATTTTTTAATAAAAGTAGACAGTTACACAATTGTTAAAATATTAGATTTTATTAACATCAAATGTTTATACAATTATTAATTCAACAATCTCATCTGAAATATTAAGTTAGAGTAAAAGTCCCTTGATTACTCTTTAAATAAATTGTTTACAAAATAATGATCGGCGCGGGGTTTGTCTGGACAAAAAGGTTATTACCGGACCTTATCATGTGGATTAACAGACCCCACGGCGAAGTGAATCACCAGCTTGCGCAGTTCTTCTCAGGGCACGGCGCGTTTGATTATTACCTTTATAAATTTGGTAGACGCAGCTCTCCTCGCTTCATGTACTGTTGTGGCGAGGATTCTGCCGAACACACATTATTTTACTGTGAGGAGTCGAACAATCTCCGGGACCAGGCGGGTTTAACTGGTTTAAGTCCAGAAGACCTTGTCAAATATATGCTTGAGACAGTCCAGAATTGGCGGGCGGTCGACAAATACGCGTCCGAAGTTTTAAGAAAGAAGGATAAAGAGGCTTGAAGATGCGGGTTTTAAGACCAGTAGGGATGGACAGCCCCAGTTGCGAGGTCCGGCATGTCGAGGCATCTTGGTACCGATGAACAACTGGGGATTCCATGGATTGAAAGTACAAAACATAAAAGACTCGACACAGTGGGGATACCTTTGGGTACGCCCCATTAGAGTGGGCACAAGAAAAAAAAGAAAAGAGCCAATCGGCGAGCCGACCTGCCATGCCGGATTTACAGCCGTTAGGCGGGAAGACTCGTTTGAGTAAATGGACACTGTCCTGGGCTAAGGTTTACTTAATTGTATGTCCGGCCCAGGGAGTAGTGATGAGGTAAAAGAAAAAAAGTTCATAAAAGTGAATACTTTCCCTTTTGTTTTTTCAATAATTTTTCAAGAAAATCTTAAGTAACTGAAAGAAATTTTCAAGAAACCTGATCGGGGAATTGTCAGATTTGTGTATGCGTCTTTGAAGAGTGCTAGCTGTCTTAGAAACCGATGCAAAAAACTAAAAACAAAAAATCATTATCATCATATACTGTAATTTATATACACTTCTGCTTCTAAAATTTTGCTCGATTATTAATCTATACGTACTATTTCGCTTTACACTATTTAAAGAAAAAAAAACAAAAAAACAAAATAAAACTCGCACAATAGTCGTCTTTAAAAAAAAAACTTTCAGAAATAGAAGCATTTTTTGATTTAAACAAGAATATCAATTGTGATATTTAATTTTAACTAGTTACTGGTACATCAATTTCTCACCGAAAAAATATTAACTGGAAAAAAGTTTGGTACCATAATTGAATAAACAAATTTCGAATGAAATACAGGTTCTAATTTAAATAATATCTAAGAATTTAAATTAAGATTATTTTGAAATTAACTCATAGTCAAATATTTTCTTAAAAAAAACGACACTTGCAAGTTATTCAGATTCATTAGTCTTTTTGATAAAAATGTTAAAGTATAATGATTTTAAATTAGTATTAAACTGACAGATATCTAAAAAAAAAGTATTACGTTTTCCTACAAACTTTTAACATCCAAGCGTGTTTTCTTATATTAAGAAAAAAGAATCTAATATCTATAAAAAAGTTTCAGATCTTAACCGATTAAGAAGTAGCACTGTCAGAACTTTAATCCGAGAAGGCTTAAAAGCGTCTAAAACTTACGCTACAATATTATAAGATGTGAAACCACGAGGAAAAATAAGTTAAGTAACTGGTCCGTGTTTTTAATAATATAGAATAATGTCAAATAAGAAATAAATAACAGTTTCTTACACTATAAATCATTCTTGTAAATTATAATACCGTTTAAGAATTTTGTTTTGTATTTTTCTTATTAATTTAATCAAAAACTGCAAGAAGCTTTTCGTCTTTGTTTATAGAATAACACCATTAATGAAAAAGTGAAATCTACTCAAATTTTCACTTTTTTATAATAAAATTATGATTCGTAAAAACTTTTGATTATTAAATAATTCGATTTAGCTTTTCTATCTTATTTCGAAATCCTACAATATCACAATTAACCATATAACCGTACCGTCTTACCAAGTTTTAATAATGTACACTAACGGCCCCAATCATTCTCATAGAAGTGACACAAAAAAAGCAGCTGAGGTAAAACTGATAGTTATTTTCTCTGAGAGTGATGATATACATTGAACGAGTAATGCATGTAGTAGACAAAATGAGGGTTCCGTTTGAAAGACCGAATCTCGCGTACATTTCGGTGGACTTGGCATTCTGATAAGTAATTACATAATCTGCTAAACGACGATTGCAACAGGAAACCATTTCATTCCTCATTTTTCGTAGTAAACCTGGCTATTCGTTTCTTAGTTGTTTATATCGACACCAACAATCTTCCAATTATTGCACCAAATAGACAGATATTACGTTACAACAAGTCCAAAGATTACAGTTTATCGATTAGGTTTTGTTCACTCTCAAATAAATTAATACAACGATTAAGACATTCGATAATTTAATCCATCGGGTTTCAAATAGAATTAAGATTAAGTAGACCTAAAACTTTTTTATTTTTATTTTTATTCGTGAATTAATTCATCACAGAAGCTTACAAGGGAGCTTGTATATGGGAATCCTATAGCGATAATGATAATGCCACGCCTGACCGGGATTCGAACCCCGGGACCTCCGGATGAAAAGGTGAAACGCTACCACTCCGGCACGGAGATTGGCGGAGGGAAATTAGATTTGAAATGTATCACAGAACCCCTAACAAACCAATTTATCCACAACTTCCGCTGGTTACCCTACAGGAAGTCCATGGTGTGTGTGTATGTGTATAAAAATTTATTTCATTAATCATTAATTACTTATTTTTTCGATGGGTTGTGTGTGTGTGTATATATATATATATATATATATATATATATATATATATATATATATAAAGGCGAAGATTTGTCTCTTTTTTATGTTCTGTCTGTCGAAATTTGTCTGTTCTCGTATCACGCGAGAACCAACCGTTCGATTGCTTTCAAATCTGCAGGATACGTTTGTGTTATTTTAAAGAAAGTATTAAGCCATAAACCGAAGTCTTAGTCCCTTGAGGGTGAAGTTGTGAATTAAAAATATTCATTAAAAAAAAAAGATTAATCCTTTTATTTTCGTATTGTATCTCTGTCACCATAGCAACAGAAATAAGTTAGTAATTTTTTATAGTCAAAAGTGTGTATACTTCAGTTACCGCAGTTACTACTATTCTAACCCACCGGGTTGGTCTAGTGGTGAACGCATCTTCCCAAATCAGCTGATTTGGAAGTCGAGAGTTCCACCGTTCAAATCCTAGTAAAGGCAGTTACTTTTATACGGATTTGAATAATAGATCGTGGATACCGGTGTTCTTTGGTGGTTGGGTTTCAATTAACCACACATCTCAGGAACGGTCGAACTAAGAATGTACAAGACTAAATTCATTTACACTCATACATATAATCCTCATTCATCCTCTAAAATAATACCTGAACGATAATTCCCGAGAGGCAAAACAGGAAAAAGAAAGAAGAAAAAGTTACTACTATTCTGTCTTTTGTATTTAGTTTCTTTTTCAGGTTTGTATAAAGCCTGAATAATTTTAACTGTTATTCATCCGTATTATTCTCATAACCATGAGGGGTCCAAGGGGCGGGCCCTCTTGCTAGGCGGGAATGGCGATTGAAGTGAGCTCTGCGGGGATCCAGCTGGGTCCCGTGGCAAGACGGTAATGGCGAGCGAAGAGAGCTCTGCGGCTCTAGAATAGGCTCCAAGACGCCCCTTACTTGGCTTTGGGTTCGTCTGAGCCGACCTGGGCTCAGGGAATCCAGGTGCGGAGCCCTTAATGGCTAGTATATAATATAAATCCATCGAAAAAATAATAAATAATTAAAAACTGATGAAATACAATATATATATATTTGCATATATATATATATATATATATATATATATATATATATATATATATATATGCAAAATATTAGAATTAAATAAAAACAATAAACAAATTAAAATTATACCAACATTCAATGAACAGTTTTTTAGAAAAATAAACTAGCGGCTTTAAGAAATATTAATCCAAGTTAATCGGAACGTTAATAGCAAATACTATACCTTTATTTAATCGCAGATGTATTTTATAATAGAAAACGTTAGCAAAATTGGTTTCCTTCACGTTACATGATAGATGACTAAACTTCATTTCGCAGACATAAATTGTTTGTATAGACACAATATAAAAATATTTCTGTATATTCAATATATTGTAAGGAAGAAGTGGTGATGAAAAACGAAGGTTATTTTTCAAATGTAATGATAATACATCATCGATTAATGTCGGTTAGACAGATGTGATGACGTAACAAACCAGATGTGTTGACAATCTTGCAAGTGACAATATTATGAAAAATAATAATATACAATACCTGATTTCTTATTAAATCAATTTTACGTAGTAACCCACCGTACCATACCTGACGACTAACCAACTGTATTGTAAAAAGGAAAAAAAAAGAGGGAAGCTTGGATATGTTAAATAATAAACCCATTAGTTCAACACGACCAATATTTAAAAAAAAAGAAACCCTTGAAATCCGATGAAAGCAAACATCATTTGGAAAAAAATTGGGCTATTGATAGACACAGATTTAGCCACCCGTACCACGCAGGGTGTCCAACGTGTAGAGGGGTAGGGTAGATTTTTAGATTGTAATCAAAACGCACAGAAAATAAAACTAACTACCCTTTAAAAAAAAAAAAAACGTTTTAACTTGTAAGCTACCTTATAAGAAACAGTCACGCAAATAATGCAGTGTCACGGTAGTGGTCGCAAATTTATTTCATATAGTCTTTATACTGTGTATACAATATAATTTGTTAGACTGAACTTACACGTAATGCCAGTGGAACGATTTAGACGATGTTCTTCATGGCTGTCAAATCAAAACCGTTTCACAATACACCTTTTGTAAAATAAACTTAACAACAATAATTCTGCTCGTGTTTTGTTAACTTTATTTACTACTATTTAAATGTAAATTAACTTGAAACTGACTGAAATTACATTTTAACTTCTCTAATTCCGTTTTGTGACTAAACATACCCGTACATATTTTTAAGATTTATATTATCTTTATATTCTATTAGTAAATTTTACACAACTTTAAATAGTTTAAATAATAAAAAAGCAATCATTTTTAAATAATTTTTTATTGTTTTTATAAGTCTGTTTACATACAGTATCGTAAATCATTTTTATTCTATTTTCAGCATTAAACAAACAAAACCCATTTAAAAATTTACCTCTTCAAACTATTCCTTTTATTTAATACTTCTTTTCAATTTAAATTATAATAACAATATTAAAAAAAAAACCTAAAAAAGAACAAAGTTAGAATAATCATTAATTATAATTTCGAAAAAAGTTATCTTCTTAAATAAATATTGCTTAAAAAACGTGAGAAAAATATTTTCATTTAAAATTTTATTTCACTTAATATATTTTTATTCCTTTTTTTTGGATACATTCAATTACTAGTGGCTTGAATGAAGGCCGAGAAGTCAGAAAAATTTTCAATGGCTGGTAAGTTTTCTAAAGCGGGTCATCGAATATTATAATTTTTATTAAACATTAAAAACTATTAAAACGAACTTTGAACTCAAATAAGCGCTAAAACAACCGAAAATTTCTTATGAAATTGTGATAATATTTTACCATTATGGAACGATTGCGTGTTTGGTTTTAACGATGTTCATTTAAAACTCAAAAACCACTCGACCAATCTGAATAATCATTTTATCAATTTTTTTTAACACAAATTTTACGTTAGTTTTACCTCAAATTTATTCGTTATCAAGTGTTGTATTTTGGAACATAATTTTTAGTGTAAAAATGTTCTGAGCCGACTGTCAGAATCGCGATGTATAAGAGATAGTTACTGTATACGGTTTCCGCAACTTTAGTTTAGAAAAAAAAGCTAAGTTTTGATTTTGGACCCACCGGGTTGGTCTAGTGGTGAACGCGTCTTCCCAAATCAGCTGATTTGGAAGTCGAAAGTTCCAGCGTTCAAGTCCTATTAAAGACTATTACTTTTATACGGATTTGAATACTAGATCGTAAATACCGGTGTTCTTTGGTGGGGTTGGGTTTCAATTAACCACACATCTCAGGAATGAGACTGTACAAGACTACACTTCGTTTATACTCATACATATCATCCTCATTCATCCTCTTAAGTAATACCTGAACGATAATTACCGGAGGCTAAACAGGAAAAAGAAAGAAAGTTTTGTTTTTGGAATTTCATGTAAAAAAATCGGGTTAACCGTACTAGAGATATTTATTAGTTTTTTAAATATAAAAAACGATTTTCGTAGTAGGGCGAGTGACGAAGCGGACGCTATCTATGAGTTGTGCATATAATTAAATTACGTCTATGAATTACTGAAGCGTTCTTCTGTTTTCATACCAACTTTCCGTTCCACACAAAATTAAAGCAAACGGGGAGATTTTCCATCAATTGTTTTTTTCTTTTTGAGGCAATATCAAGATTTGTATCTGTACTATTGTAAGAAAGTAATGAACTACATAACTTGTTTTACAAAATATAACAATTTATTTTATCTAGGCTACCCGCACGATTGTAATCTTACAAATGTTTCTATTTCTTCTCCTGAAATATGTACCAGTAGTCAGTCTCCTCTTGATTAATTGAAGGATATATTGACCAAAGAAAAAATTATAGAAAAAAATTATTCAACCTGTTCCCTTTTGAAAAATTTTTTAATATACATCGTCTGTTTGCATTTTAGTAAAATATTTCAAGCGATGAAACTTAAAAATAATGAAATTCAACTACGATAGAAAAAGTTACTGAAATTTAAAACAGTGGTTCTTTCCCTAATGTTCAGAAACCTGTTTCGTGATTTACCCCCTGCGGATTAATTTTGATAAAAAATTTGAATACAACAAAAAACTAAAAAATTAATATAGTTTACTTTTTTTTTTAATTTTCGAGCGAAATATATATTTTTTTACGCACAGTTTGAAAGTATATATATATATGTATATTTTTGTAAAGACAGGTTGTTCTGTACTTAATAAAAGTTTTTATCCGTTGGGAGGGATTTCGGCCCGGCTTTACTCAATAATCATCACGGGTCTCTCAAATACAGGGCTTTTTATTACCTCCAACAATTAAAATATAAATACCCTTATATTATGCGACCCGATAAATTAATTCTATTAAAAGAATATGAAAGAAAATTAAGGTGATAAAAATACTAAGCATAGACCAAGACTAGAATACAGCGAGCAGATAACTGCGGATGAATTATGAAATACACTTTCAGATCGGCGTAGAATAAAAAAAGCCCCTTTCGGCACGCCGAAAGGTGGAGGTAGATTTTACCGGTACTAAACAAAGAATAAAAAATATTTCCACCTTAAAATTAAGAAAAACTTCAAGTTTACTCAATACGACAATGGTTGCATGCGAAAAAATGTTTTACATGTTTAGCATACTACATGCTCCATCTTCTCACAATTCCAGAAATATTTTCATCCCTTGCAGTAAGGGTTGGTCAAATCAAAGATTGTTTCAAAAAAAGTTTTAGGTAATGTTTAGAGGAATAACGAACACTTTAAACCGATTAGATACTGTGCGCATTAAGGGAGATATGAATTTTTTGTCTTCGAAACCCCATTTTTTAACCCCCTGAGCCAGTGGTTGGTGATGTAAAAAAAATTTAGTTAGATAAGATTTAAGCCCTTATCCAAAGAATAGTAGGAACTTCAAACGAATTCTATATTTTACTTAAGAAGAAAATTATAGTTATTTTGTTTTTTTCGAAAAGGCCCCACATTTCCACCTCCATGGTCCGATTTTTCCCATAAACGAGCTCGACCGGGATTTTGGATCGTTATATTTTAAGTAACAATTTGAAAGTGATTGTAGCAAAATTACGGCAGTTATCGTGTCCACAAAAAGTGAAATATATATATAAACTAAATGTATATAAAAAACGTTAAATGTATATATAAACTTTTGAACTGACGGTGGTTTTGGAGTCTGAGTGATGTGAAACGCGAAGATATGTCAAAATTTTCCGGAAGTCGAATCACGGTACCCGTTACAGTATGTAGCTTTCTTATGAAATCTACCTTAAAGAATGAAAAGTAGTAACGCAGGACACATTCAAATATAATTAAAAAAAAAAGGTTATCAAGGAAAAAGTTTAAAACAAAGAAAAAATACATATTTATTAACTTAAAGTAGGATTTTCCTGGAACAAATTAACCTCGAGTAACAAGGACCTATCGGAGAATGAAATCAAAATTTAAATTAGATATTAAGCGATAATATGTTTGGTTCTGCGAACACCATAGTTTATTTATATTAAGTACTTTCCAATTGCGGAAATACATTATACGTAATAAATACCTTCCAGTAATTAACATAATCAGGGGTTTATAAGCGGTAATATTTACAATAATAAAAAAATACCGTGGAGTATGCGCTAGAAAAAAATAAAAATAGAATGCAAATGAAGTAATTTACATGAAGTAAAGGCTTATTTTACATGTAACATTGAATTGTATTACATTGCACTATTATGTATGGGCTATAAAAGAATGGTTGTTATGTAATTATTACCAGACAATAACAATATACGATGACCATGAAACTTTTATCAATAACAATGCATAACGTAAACGTATTCATACAAACACCAATCGCGCACGTCTACTGTAAAAAGATCTAGTTAATAAGATTATTTATAATGGGCTGAATTAATATCGTCAACTTACATCTTCAATACATGAAGTATTATTATTATTCAATAAATGAATTCATAATTAATAATAGTTTAACTTCAATCCGTAAGTAACAAAAAACAATTAAAAACTCCGGAAAAATTCACCGAATGAAATTAATACAGAAGCTAAGTAAAAATACTGTGTCAAGCACGTAGTATTAATCGTGATGATGAACAAACAAGCTTTTATTTTCATTTTAACAAACTATTATAATTAAAAAATCTGATGTGGACACCACATTACTTCCTTCTACGCCTAATAAATTACATATATACATTTTTTACTGCACTTCATTCAAACTTATTTCATTTGAAAGTGAGATACGATCCTCAAATTCTTTAATAAAGTGTATAGTTACACAATTGTGTAAATGTGGTGGCTACCACAATGTATCACATTTTTTTGTGGTATCCGTAACAGAATTTTATATTAGTTTATGTATTAATTTTGTTTCATACCGCTGAAGTAGTTTGTCGTGTGAGTGAGAACGTCACGGATCCGAATTTATACATATTTTTTGTTAACTTTTTTTAAAATTTAATACATTGATTTATTAATAACGACTAATCTCTAAAAACATTTTTTAATTAAAAAGAAAAGTACATACAATTTTATTTCACTAATCATTTTTTTTCATATATTTTTTTTTATTGTTATTATCGAGTTATTAGTTATTGTAAGACGATTTTTAAAATCACAGGTTATAATTATTAATAAATCAATATATTTAAATTTAAAAAAAAGTTAAAAAAAGAAAAGAAAAAGTATGATTCGAATCGATGTGCCTTCTCCTTGTAAGATCCAAATATTTCATTAATTTATTTGGCTATAACTCCGGAATCGATGAAAATAAGAGCCACTTATGATACGAGGTGTGTGAGAAAAGTAATGAGACTGACTTTTTACTTACCAAAGTTTTTATTTTTTTCAAACAACAATATTATCCCCTTCAAAGTAGTTCCCTTGGGCAGCTACACACCGGCGGAGTAGTTGTTCCCAATCCTGGTAGCAGCGCTGGAAGGGTTCAACTGGTCTTTTGAATATTCTCCAGAGTTCCAAAATGACGTCCTTTTAAGACGTGTTTCAATTTCGGGAAAAGGAAAAAGACACAAGGACTCATATCAGGTGAATAGGGGGGTTGAATTGGGGGAGGGGGTGTCTAGTCCCACGCGAATCACTCTTTTCCTGAGCCTTTCAAGGACACCTTTGTAAAACACTTGGTTGACAGTTTGTCCTGGAGGAACAAATTCTTTATGCGCGATACCCCTAATGTCAAAAAAGCAAATCGGCACGGTTTTGATCTTTGATTTGCTCATTCGACATTTTTTCGGTCGAGAAGATGACGTAGTGTGCCGCTCTTCGCTTTGCCGCTTTGTTTCAGGATCGTCCTCAAATATTCAGGATTCATCCCCTGTGATCACAAGATTGAAGAATTCTTGGTCGTTGTCAATCCTCTGAAGAAGATAAACGCACACGTTTCTTCGATTGTCCTTCTATTCCGTTGTGAGGTTTTTCGGCACCAATTTCGTACAAACTTTTCGCGTGTCCAAATCGTGTGTCAAAATTTGATGTACGGTGAAAGTGTTTAAATTTAACTGTTCACTCGTCATCCTTATTGTTAAACGACGGTCTGATCTCACAAGAACCCTTACACGCTCAACGTTTTCGTCAGATTTTGAAGTTGAAGGTCTCCCTGAACGAGGTTGATCTACAACGTGTTCTCGGCCTTCCAAAAATGATTTGTGCCGGCGGAAAACTTGTCCTTTTGATAAGCAATGTTCCCCATAGGCCTGTTTCAACTTTTCAAAGGTCACACTCACGGATTCCTCAAGTTTAATACAAAACTTGATTGCACAACATCGTTCTAATTCCGATGCTCCGTTTTCGTAACGCACAACAAAAACACAACTTCACTGATGGCGCTGTCAAAAATAATGTGTTGGCTAAACGGAGTTGAAACTCGAACTGAGCACGTGGAAGGGATGAACAAACCGGTCTAGCACAGACCGGTAAACACAGCGTTGCCAGATCGATCGCAGTGGTATCAATCTCATTACTTTTCTCAAACCCCTCGTATATCGTTTAAAAGCTCTCAATGAGGACTTATTACTGCAGTTAAGAAAAAGTCCAAAATCCAAATGTTTTGAATTTTGGGCTTTTTTGAATACTTTTGGTGCAGTCTATTGCAATCACAAGGAGAGGTCCACAGCTTGATGTTGCAACAGTTTTAAATCCAAAATTTCAACATACTACGGCTAATCGCTTTTGAATTATGGGAGATACATACGTACCGTACAGACGTCACGTCGAAACTAGTCAAAATGGATATTTCCATTAAAATCTGAAAACCAAAATGTTTCGCAATAACAATACTTCTTTTACTTCGTACAAGGAAGTAAAAATTCTCAAAAAATCCACCAAAATAAAAATTATATAAAAAGGACTTTTTTTTATTCAGTAAAATTTTTACAAAAATTTATTAGTTAATAATTGACATATTTGTTTCTATTTTAATAAGAAAAAAAACTATTTTAAGAATACACCGGAAAACCAAGGTAGATTAATAAAACTTCTCGTGAGAGTATTTCTTAATATTTCACAAAAGCAACGGGTAAAATATATTTTAAAATAGCCTGATATTAACGAGGAAAATTTTGGGATGAATCTGTAAATTTACTGAAGCTTTATTATTGCAAGAAGTCAATAAATTGAAAACTTTTCAGCGGTTAAAATAAATTATCTACAGAGTTTATGAAAAAAGTAGGTTAATATTACGGTAATGTGTTCCTAATATCAGTACATGAAAAAAATTCGAAAAAACATAAATTCTAAATGCCTTTTTATTTGTCCGTCGTTTTTTTATCTTTTAAATAAAACATTTAATTATTACTAGAATGGTTTGAGCTGTTTTAGAAAAATTTGGCAAAACATATTAAGTTAAAATATTCTGTATAGCATAAATAAATTTTATCTTCATAATTTTCAACACGGCGGGGCTTTCCTAATTTTCCACCCGCATTAACTCAATAACTAATATCGTAGAAAGTAATTGTTTATTTGTTAAAATGTTAAATAACAAGAGGAAATTCAGTTTTCTTATATTTGAGTTAGTCCGTACTAAACCAACGGTCAGGAACGATTTGCTTTTACGCCGAATAAAGAATATCTTGATTTCCTGAGGTAATGTGGATCAAACGGGCACTCAATACCTGATCGAGGCTTAAGCCTTCTTTTTTTATGTAGTATTTCGGGCATTCCAGATAGGTTTACACTGGATCAGTGATCCAGTGATCACATGAGAACGTGAGATCTATAAGTTTACTGTGGGTTTAGAATTTTTATTATTTGATGGGGCAGCTTTGTCTTTGCACATACTTGGAAGTGCGTTTCCTATCCGATGGTGAACAAAAATGCTAATCGAACGGATGAGATTCTTAAAAGTAAAGCTGGGCCGCCCCCTAACCTTTACTTATATATAATTATTTTATCTAAAAAGATCGAAAAGGATTGTTTAAAATACTTTGGTAATTTGAATAGATGCGATTACACTTCTTCCTAACCCCCTTAACTTTTTTTTTTATAGAGTGCAACTTTTTTAGAAACAGTAATGTGCAAAATAGTTTTGTTTTTATTCATTGAATCGACCTTAACAATAGAACTGCATACTAGTAGTCTGTTATTGCTTTTAAACGAAGGGTGGGAAATAAAAGACAAGCCCTTTTCATTATAAAGTTATGTTTAACTATATTATGCAAACGATGCTATTACATGCAGTATTATATTATACAGTAATATTTGGGCCACGTTCCAAACAAGATAAATAGCATCCTGTAATAGTTAAATTAACTGTTGGGAGTCTCATAGTAGGCATGCTAATCTAAAAGTACTTTGATCGTATCCTGCTCACACCAGTTAGAACTCGAATTAAGAAAGAGTATTTTTTCCAGATATAATTCCTAACCGTTAAAGGAAGAAGTAATTTAATATTAAGGTACAAATATCACCCTATTGAATCTCATTTCCCTATCTAGGGAAATGAGATTCAAAACGTTTTCTTATCCTTACTTGAAATAGAGCTTTTATTTCAAAGTATATAATGCTTTATTTTCATTTTATATCTTTATTTAATATACATGAAAGTGCTCGGTTAAGACGTTAAACTGTATTTCTTACGATATGATGGTTTCTTAACACTGTTACATTGAGTTCTTAGACAGTATCATCTCCGAAATTGAAAGATCGAAGTAAGGATAAACAGTCAGAAGGTCACGAATAATAAACCGGTTCTCCTAGATCACCAAAGTTAAAGAACGTAGGATTAATTTTTTTTTCTCCAGTAAATTAACTTAAAATATAAACGAAAGAATTTGAAATGTTAAGGAGAACATTTTTATTAAAACAAAATAAAATTGTATACTTAAAAAATGACAATATACTGAATGATATATAAATAAAATAGAACACAGTAATCCTAACATACACAAATCAATTATGTGAACTTACATCACTAAAATCCAATCTGAAATAAACTTTTTGTTGTATACTTCATTCAGCGTGTATAAAAAATTCCGAAAAATGATGTTTGTCGTAGGACAAAACCGTAACGGTTTTAGGCGACCTTATACGAGTTTTTCTGAAAATAAACATAACTATTCTCAGGAAAAACAACATTTCATATCCTCTCTTTTCTGTTTTGCCTCTGGAACCACTGTAAGGTGTTACTTCAGAGGATTAATGAGGATGATATGTAATAATTTAAATTAAGTGTAATCTTGTACAGTCTCAGGTGAACCATTCCTGAGATGCGTGGTTAATTGAACCCCAACCACCAAAAAACACCGGTATCCACGATCTATTCAAATTTGTAAAAAAGTAACCGTCTTGACTAGGATTTGAACCTTAGAATTCTCGACTTCGAAATCAGCTGATTTGCAATGACAAGTTTACCACTAGACCAACCCGTCTTCATTAAACCATTCATTAAAACTGAGTAATAATTTACGGAGAGGTTTGCTATATTACAATAATTTTTGGTAGCAATTTATTTGATATCTGTATTTATTTCCTCCCTCTATGAATCATGAGACGTTGCTGATGGCGAGGGGGCTTGAATGCTCAGCGATACAGAGTAGCTGGACCGACGGTACAACCATATCAGAGAGGAATCTGTTGAGAGCCAGACTAAGGAATGATTTGTGAAAGAGAACAGCAGCTCTTTCAATACTTGTTCAGGGGGCAGGTTAGGAGGACTTAAACGGCCATATCAACATCAGTCAATCTTCTGAGTACTGCCCAGCTGAAAGCAATGGAAAACTACAGCTGTTTTTTCTTCCAAGAAAATGTAGCTCTCTGCATTTTTATGTGACAAAGTGGGAGGGCCTTCCTTAGTCAAATATTCTGGAGGTAAACTAGTCCCCCGTTTAGATCTCCTGGTGGGGACTACTAGGGAAAGGATCGCCAGAAAATTAAAAAATAACATTCTACGAGTCGGAGCGTGGAATGTTAGAAGTTTAAAAAAGGTTGGTAGGTTAGAAAATTTGAAGAGGGAGATGGATAGGTTAATTGTAGATGTAGTAGGAATTAGCGAGGTTCGAAGGGAATAGGAAAATTATTATTAGTCAGGTGATTTTAGAATAATTAACTCAGCGTCAAAAAAAGGGCAGGCAGGAGTACGTTTCGTAATGAACAAGACAAGGAAGAGAGCAGAGTATTTCAAAAATCTTAGCGACAGAATCATTGTAATCAGGATAAAATCAAAACCTAAGCCGACAACGATTGTTAACCTCTATACGCCTATAAATGCTAACGAGGATGATGAGGTAGAGTGTGTAAACGAAGAAATTGACGAAGGAATTAAACGTATAAAAGGGGATGAAAATTTAATAATAGTTGGAAACTACGAACTGAAACGACTGGCACTAGATAGGGAATGTTGGAGAGCTGCATCAAACCAATCAAATGACTGAAACAAAAAAAAAATAGTTATTTGATGTCTTTGATGTAAACACCGAAACGTAACTAAATATTTCTCTTTTTGAAACAAAACCCTTCGCGTAAAGATTTAAAAAAATAATTTCAGTAGAAAAAATAGCATTAAGAAATTGCTTATAACAGACTCTATTCATTAGTCTAATGGAGAAAAGATATTTACAGTATTACAGACCAAACTTAATACGTTTCATAAATAAATTTATAAGTAACATTATAAAATAATTTGATTAGTTTATCTCGTATTCTTACAATGTAACAACCGGATGTACGGTATTTACTTTAATCTAGTTAGAAAATTGATAACAAGTTTATATATATAAAAAGCATGCGATATGAAAATGTTGGAGACACGAAATGACGGAAACAAAGTTGTTTACATATAAGCTTGTAAATTCACAATTTCTCATTCTAAAAAAATGTATAATAATTACATTGAAATAAAACAATGTTATGCGTAAAATAAATTAAAAAAAAAAAAAAAAAAAAAAAAAAAAACAGGTGTAAATAATTTCACGACACGTGATGGATGATTTTTAAACCAGTAAACTGTACATCCTGCAAAAAATGTCATCAACCTAAAAAAAAAGATAACAAAATTATAATCCAAAAGAGCAATTTTAAGTATAATGAATGAATAAATTTCTTGACACAAATGTGTTGAAAATAGCGGGCTCATTTTTGAAAATTTATTATAAACTGGTAAGAAAGTATAATGCACTTTGATCTATTGTACTGTTTCTAAACAAAATTGGAATTTTTCTATCTTTTCTTTACTTTATTCGACTTATTTTACACCATTTTCTTCAGAATTAAATTTTCTACAAGTTTTGTTTAAATGTTTTAAGTGCTTATTACCCATTTAACAAAGTTATTGTGAATCAAAAATAAATAAACAAAACAGGGTTTTTTATCCCAATTTATTGGTTTTATCCCCAGTTTTCTAAAAAAAAAATACTGTAGATACGGTTCTAGGACCTATTTTATTCAATTTTTTCAGATCAGTAAACAATAAAATCACTAATTCTACCCCTTAATTAACGTTCTAAAAATTTCAGTACAATCTCATTTCACCGGGGTAGCTGAAATCCGAGAGAAATCTTTCACTAACCCGTAACTCGCAAACGAAGCATTTTAGGATATATATTTATATGAATTTTTTCCATTATATTTACGAGTAGAATAGGTTATGAAAGTCCCGGGAGAACTTCGTGATTCACCTGTATATAAAGACATGACAGCGCTCAGAAAAAGTGATAGCCTTTCTGTCAACTTTGAAAGGTTTGAAAGGCTGTGGATTCAAATCCCGAATTTTTGACAGTACAAATTTCAGACTTTATTTAAACAAATAACCCTGTTTAAACGTCACACCATATTCAAATACTAGTCTATCCGTGATGTAATGCAATTATTTAATTATACACATTATTAGAAAAACATCCAAGTTCGACCGACGTAATTACTGAATATTAGCTATTACGCTGTAATTAGGGTATAATTTTTTTACAGACCTAAGTTTCAGGGATGTCTTGATATATCCCTTCATCAATAAAACAATTAATATATTTTTATTTATGTTATGTTTTCCTTTTCGTTTTGCATATTTGGATTTTTGTCTCTCTAGGGATAATGTTTTATAAATTTTCATACGTCCTTTCGCTTTTCTTATAATAGGCGTACACAAATTATATAAGGTTATTTGAATTTAAATTAATCGATTTACAGACGTTTCACACTATCCCCTTTTATTTCTATTAATTATAGCAATCGTTGTAATCTGTGGACTATATTTGTAATCTTGTGAGTTTTATTGTCATTAAAATAAACGGAGTAGATTTTTATATTTTGCAAAGATTAAATAAAACATTTTTCACAATTTCACGAGCGTCAACAAGGAGGATTCGTTTATTTACTTTTCTCAATATTTTATGAAAAAAAAATTATAAATGAAATGAAAATTGTATAAACAAACGAAAAACATGGAGGAATAAAATAAGATCAATCAGTATAAATTTTTAGCGAATTTCCAAAGACTTTGGAAAACGCTACTGCGCCCGATCATGTTTATATACTTACGTACATATGTATGTATGTATGAGATTTTTCGTTCGCTCTACCGGACGCAAATCTTAACCAATTTTAACGAATCTTGGTGGGGTAATGTAGACCTATTTTACGTAGATCCTATTAATTTTAAAGCGGAGCGGTTCACGGGAATCGGAGTTAGAGGTAAAAACCTGAGTGTTTGGACACATCTGCAAGGTTAAATTTTTCTTTGTTTTTCCTGTTCAGCCTCCGGTAACTACCATTCAGATAATACTTCAGAGGATGAATGAGGATGATATGTATGAGTGTAAATGAAGTGTAGTCTTGTAAATTCTCAGTTCGACCATTCCTGTGATGTGTGGTTAATTGAAACCCAACTACCAAACAACACTGGTATCCACGATCTAGTATTCAAGTCCGTGTAAAAATAACTGACATCACTAGGACTTGAACGCTGGAACTCTCGATTTCCAAATCAGCTGATTTGGGAACACGCGTTTTATCACTAGACCAACCCGGTGGGTTTTTCAAGATTAACTTCTTTCTTTCTTTCTTTTTCCTGTTTAGCCTCTGGTAACTACCGTTTAGATAATACTTCAGAGGATGATATGTATGAGTGTAAATGAACTTTAGTCTTGTACATTCTCAGTTCGACCATACCTGAGATGTGTGGTTAATTGAAACCCAACTACCAAACAACACTGGTATCCACGATCTAGTATTCAAGTCCGTGTAAAAATAGCTGGCTTTACTAGGACTTGAACGCTGGAACTCTCGACTTCCAAATCAGCTGATTTGGGAAGACGCGTTTACCACACTTTACCACTTTACGGTAGTGTTCAAGATTAACTAAAATCGGAAACCCGCACTTCTGACGCAATTACTGCGACAGAAGGTTTTTTACCGTTATTATGAAGAAGTCAAGCTTACATTTGCATATACAACGAGACTAGCATAAATAAGACTGAAAAATTTATATTATTATAAATTTTTGTGTGTAAATTTTTCTTTCGACGAAACTTATCTATTAATCTGTCTAACTAACGCAATTTATTTAACAATTAAAATCACAAGAAAAACATTAAAAAAAACCAAAAACTTAAAAGTAAAATTTATTCAGTATTTTAAAGGCGTTAAGATCGGATGAAATCGAGGGGACTGCAATTACTGACGGAAACGATCACGGTTTTTGATTCCAGAAAATAATCACAAGCAGAAAACCTGTGGGCAAAACGGAAGATAAAGACATACATAGGAAGATAGAGACTGTAATAGATCGCAATCGAAGAATTTGCCTATCTGAAAAACAAAAAAATATATTTAAAAAATTTTTTGAATACCTTAAAGATCAGTATCACACGCATTAAACAAATAATGTTATCTAAGAATTAATTTTCTACAGCTAATAATACAAGCTCAGGTTGGAAAACACGATAACTTGTGTTGTTTTATTACAAATAATTCAATATATCAACAATAGGTTTGACTAAACAAGGAATGCTAATAACGAGTTTTATTAAATTAACCTATTTACAGTACACGACAAGTCAGTTTATGTATTTTAATATTTATAAATAATTATAATTAAAAATAAAATACTAATAAAAGAAAGTGTAGCTATTAACGAAAGCGAATACATTTTTATTTTACAAGTAATGTAAGTCCTTAATAAAATCTGTAGATAACCTTTACAAATAACAAACAATTATTACTAAATTATTAATGTTATATTTAATTTATAATATATAATAATCGCCTGGCTTTCCACAAATAAAAAAGTCATAGTTCGTATTTTTATAAAGTAGCATATATAAATATAATAATTGATGCAGCAATAAAAATTATAATTCGCAAGTTAAGTGAACTCTATTAAATAAAAATAAAGTTAACTTATGTGGAGTACTAACAGTCTACTAACCATATAGGTTTACTAGTACATATAGGGAAATGATCCCTCCCTCGTGTAAACGATTATAAATTAATCCTACACCATTAATTTCAACCTAAACCGATAAGAGTAATTAAGCAATTTCAACCGTACTCGCCGACTATGATTAAAAAATTCTTGGCACATTTTTAAATTAAATAAAATTAATGAAAAATAAAATAAAATAAACGTAACATTATTTTTAATGTTACAAATAATTACACACATTAACCGTATTTTAAAATAAAAATATTATTATTTATAAGTGTTTAAAAAATCTAAGTAGAAATTAAATATCAATTATGAACAAAAAAAGTAACTTACTGAACAAAAAAAAAAAAAAGAAAAAAACGCTAAAACGTTTAAATCTTCCTTTAATCTCGAAAGATAACTTTCCATATCGCATTTATTATGTGAAAACAAAAACTTCTACCAAAAGCAATCTTTCTCAACTACAGTAAATTTTAATACATTTTTGAAAAAGTTTTTCCTCAGGATAAGTTTTAAATATTAAAATAAACATCAAATAAAGTTTTTATAACGTAAAGGATGATTATCAGAGTCATGAAACATATGTTACACCAAACTACATAGAAAAGCCCGTAAAATCAACGAGCAGTCTAGAATTTTCATAATCCTCGAGATATCATGTAGATTTTAACCTGAAAGTATTTCCTCCTACCTAATAGAAAGATTATACAAAAATGTAAAAAAAAATCTACTTGTATAATTTACACCAGTCAGATTTATTTTCTCTGAGATATAGAGAAATAATGCTCACTATATTCCTGGTGAATAGACTTAAATGTTAAATAGAAACGATTATCAAGTAAATTTCTACGAGCTTGGCATTCTTATATTTAATAGTACGTTCAGCTCAGTGAAAAAGGTAACGAGAAACTACTTCACTCCTAAGTTTCTGATCTTGGCATGGAACGTTGTTATTCTTGACAATGGCTGTATGGGTGTAACTTCGTATCAGATTTACCTACAATGTATGCGGTTATGGTATTTAATAGACATTTAACCAAAAATGTTAATAGTTTAGCACAGGTCATGTTGAATGTGGTTTCAGGCTTCCTTCAAGACCTATCGGCGAAGCGATTCTCTTATGGGATGAATCGACTGGGTGACTGCACCATGATGTGATTAAATTGCCCGATGTCTATAGTCGGCCCGGACCGAGACCTTCCTGACATACACACTGCTTTCGACATCGAATCACATTGAAAATAAGGAGGGTTGACGCACTTGTTCATCGGGCGGGATGCCGAATCCGCGCTGGATTGGTAGCTTTCTTTCTTTTTCCTGTTTAACCTCCGGTAATTACCTTTCAGATAATACTTCAGAGGATGAATGAGGATGATATGTATGAGCGTAAATGAAGTGTAGTCTTGTACAGTCTCATTCCGGAGATATGTGGTTAATTGAAACCCAACCACCAAAGAACACTATCCACAATCTAGTATTCAAATCCGTGTAAAAATAACTGCTAGGACTTGGCTGGATTGGTTACGCTGTGGCGCACGGTGACTATGATGAGCGTTGTAAGGGAAGCCTTTTATATACAAGTGCCACACCTACCGCTGCATTCTTCAGATGTGGTTATAAAGACGTGGGAAGGGGTAAAAACCGTCGCTTAAATCTGATGCAATTAGTGATTAAGTGGGCGACATGTAGCTTGATACAGCAACTATTTACACTAGGTAAAAG
This sequence comes from Lycorma delicatula, assembly GCF_047948215.1. NCBI lineage: Eukaryota > Metazoa > Arthropoda > Insecta > Hemiptera > Fulgoridae > Lycorma > Lycorma delicatula. Next base: position 215,328,918 of record NC_134457.1, read on the forward strand.
CACATTTGTTTGCAGAAAATTCATACGATGAATTTCCCATACGGAATCTCTGTCATTTTTTGAACGTAAAATATTAACGGGAGATAAGACGTTTACCTTTTATTTTCCCTTTTTGATTTAATTTTATTTTACTTTTGACGCGTTACATTTTATATTTGTTTAGAAAAATGTGCGAAAAAATATTGCTTACTGATCTAATAACGAGTAAACAGCGTAAAACTAATGCAATTTAATTTACTTTTGCAGGATCAGTAAAAATTATATTATGAAAAATTTCAAAACTGAATTTCTGAGATGGGTTCATAAAATTTTATGACATTTTTTTATATTTGTTGTTATGTTGAATAATTTTTTTTTAATCGACGGTAGGCAACATTTACTAAGTTACTGTAGACAATATACGGAATGCATTTTTTCTCGGCAGAAGTACGTTATTTGCTTTAGAGACTTTTTGGTGTAAAGCATCAGATATAAAAAAGTGCCAGTCGGAATTGCTTTACATGAAAGCAACGATATTCAGCATACGACCTTTGATGAGTAAAGAGAAACTGTCACTTGTACAGCAAAACATTATTTGTATTTTGATGGGCTTAGCATACCGATGTGGCGATGATACGTTTGCCTTAATAAGAATAGAACTTGAAACCAATTCTCTTTTCACGTTCTATAGTAACCAGACACGAGAAACTTGCGTTGAGAATGGCTATGCCGGTTTGAAAAGCGATTTGTACCCCTCATAATTTTAGTGATAAAACCAAAATTTACAGTATATCTGCAATGAATGTTCATCTTTGCTGAAGAAAAAGTAGAAAGTGGTCGGACATAATGACAAATTGCACCAGCCTCTTTTGTAGAAGACCAGAACCCAAATGCATGTACTGCAACGAGGATGACACCGCTGAATATCCGTTTTTGGATTGCGGTAAATGGAACACCTTGAGATATGAAGCTGGAATCGCAGGGAAAATGCCGGAAGAATTGATAACTTACATGCTCGGCAATGAATTGCAGTGGAAACGGGTGGATGACTACGTAAGACAAGTGATCAAGCAAAAGGAGATAGAGGAGCGGCGAAGGGGGTTTTAGAGTAGGATAGGGCGGATAGCCTCAGTGGTGAGGACTATCAGTGGTGTGTCGGCTTCAAAGATCCACTGGGGACTGCAGGGGATGCTAGGACAGTAAAAGAAAAATGAGAAAAGACCCGACATCGCGTCTCGACAGAAATGTTCGGGCGTGGTGGCAAAACGGCAACAGAAAAATAACTCAAAAGAGCTGACCGGCGAGCCGACCTGCCATGCCGGATTTCCAGCCGGTAGGTGAGGAGGCTAGTTGAGTAAACAGACACTTCTCAGGGTGGCGTAATACCAAACAGTTGCACCGGCCCAGGGGAGTAGAGGGAAAAAAAGCCTGCTTTGTAATATATTGCCTGTAAAATGTAGTAACTCTACTGTCTCATCAGTCTCATCAGCCTAAAGTACTGACTGCTTTACTAGGTAACTTCAAATAAGAAAAAAGGAGTAGATACACGTTAATTTTCTTAAAAAATACTCTAATGTAAACAAGACTATACAAGTGGCACTAGGAAAGTTTTGTAATACGACGGAACGGATCATCGCATGCAATTACAAGTTAGCGCGTGTTTAGACAGGTCCCAGCCTGCTATGTAGCCGTTCTAGTCACTGTCTCAGTGTCATTTGCTTTATAGCTGTTCAGTGAAAAGAGATAGTGATGTCGTCGTGGTCGAGAAATGAATTTCGAGCATGTGGGTTATAAGTATTGATCAATGTTTACAGAAAATGATTCGTGTCTTTTCCTCGTGGAGAGGATTGTCCTCATCGTGTACAACAATATTTAAGTAGAACAGAGAGTTTGAAAAAGGAAACTTTTATCTTGAGAACGCTTTAAGATCAGTCCAGTCTTCATCTGTGACTAAGTGAAATATTGCAACAGTACGAAAAATGCTTGAGAAAGTTACGTATGTGACCTACCACCAAATATAGATGTCGTTGGATATTAATGCACCAGCAGTTATTGCTATTCTGAGAGATCACCTTCGCGTTAGAAAACTTTGTACCCTTTGGGTGCCGCGTAACTAGACCGACGATCAGATGGCACATCGTGTTAATTCATATCAGAGAAGAAGAGAATAGCGGTCGTATTTTTTAGTGTGAGAAGAACTGTGTTGGAAACTCAGAAGACAGTTTGAGGTAAGCTGTATGCCGAGGAATGCCTGATCATATTTATCGAAGCTCTCAAAAAAAGCTGCACTTAAACTCAAGGATGGACACGTGGTTTTTTCACCACGATAACGTTCCAAAACCACCACTCCAAAATCTGCTCCGAGTATTTGACCAGCATTGTAATAAAATTGTTAGAGCACCCTCCTTATAGTCCTGACCTCGCTCCATGTGACTTCGCGCAGTTCCCCGAGGTGAAGTACAGGCTGAAAGGAGGCATTTTACGAGGGATGATGACCTCCGAAGGTCTTGGGACGATGAGTATGCTCAGATATCCGGTGAAACATCAGGGTTTCTTTGAAGACTGGTTTCGAAGAATGAAGAAATGTATAATGGAGGAAATTATTTTGAAAAATTAAAAAAAAAATTGTATTGGAGAACTATATTACTGCCCTTTGTAGATCGTAGTTAAGAATATTTTTCAGTTAGGCGAGGATGCACATTATCGAATAATTTTAAGGATAAAAATTAAAAAATTATTTAAAATAACTTTTTCAGGGAACATTTTTTCATTTACAACTTTTTTTTTCTTTTCCTCTTTAGCGGATGCATTTTTTATAATATATTTGTTGGAGATAGATTTTAAGCAAAAGGTTCAGGAATTAAAAATTCTCATATGAAACATCTTTCAGAATTTTGATCGAAGGTTTCCTTACTTGTAATCGATAAAACCTGGTATCGGCAAGAATCCCGGGTAATTTATATGGTAAAATATAAAATAAAAATCAAGGCTGTAAATTTTTTCAGATCCGATACTGACCTCCAAAATAAACAACCGGTTCTAAAAATCGATTTTATTACGCATCAAAATTTTTATTTTTTGGAAAAAAAAAATCATCTATATTTGAATACTTTACACAATTTTAATTTTTAAATAATAAGGTTATGTTTTTAATTAATAAGGTTTATATGTTCCCTGCTGTTTTTTTACGATTCTGTATCGGCAAAAAAATATTTATTTATTTTTTTATGTGTTATCTTGTTTTTATATTATGCCAGCAATTGCGTATTTACAATCGTTTAGTTTATTTGTAGGTTGACGATATTACTCGCGTCAGTAATTTATAAACAACTTATTTTCTGTTAAGTCGATATTTAAATTACATCCAAACACTTCATTCCATACAGATGTTAAAGTAAATCTGGTAAGATCAATACGCAAAGCGCACATGCGTAGGTAAACAGAATATATACAGAACGCGCGCGCAAATAATATATAAAACCAAAACATATAGGATGTTTTTTTAATGTTGTAACATTTAATGTTTTTAATGTTAACATAACTGTAAACAAGTTCTACTTTGTAAATATCGAATCACGTTTTATTACAATTTATGGTTAGGAAGAAGTAGTGCTTACGTAACGCGATAAACATGTATAATTAATAAAAAATAAAATCCAACTATTCTATATTATTCGAGTAATATATTTACCGATCATTTTAAAATTTATACAGGCAAAAGATCAAGGGTGGTTTTACTTTATTCCAAGTTTTTTTTTTCTGTAAATGTTTCGTTACTGCAATTTTTTTTTCAAAATAATTAAAATTAAAACAAAGTAATAGCACAATTTTTTATTACTTTTTAATCCGGTTCACGCTTGAATGAAACACATGAAAAAGATTTAAAATAAACACTATTTTTATTATTATTAAAACATAATTATTTATTACTATTTTCCCCCGATTTGAACCATCGCTTTTCCATTTATCGTCAACTTTCCACCTTATAACTACTGCAGTAGTGAAGAAGATATACAGTCATTAATATATACAGAGTGTTTATAAAATTCGTTTCAAGAATTCACGGAATGGCTCCCATATCGAAATAAAGAAAATTACTTTATTATAAAACATATACCCTTTTCTTTCTTTCTTTTTCCTGTTCAACCTCCGGTAACTACAGTTTAGATAATTCTTCAGAGGATGAATGAGGATGATATGTATGAGTGTAAATGAAGTGTAAGTCTTGTACATTCTCAGTTCGACCGTTCCTGAGATGTGTGGTTAATTGAAACCCAACCACCAAAGAACACCGGTATCCACGATCTAGTATTCAAATCCGTGTAAAAATAACTGGCTTTACTAGGATTTGAACGCTGGAACTCTCGACTTCCAAATCAGCTGATTTGGGAAGACGCGCTCACCACTAGACCAACCCGGTGGGTTATCAACATATACCCGGAAACACTTAGTTTACCGGCTATCCGCAATTTTCTATTTTTTACATAAAAATTTATTTCTCAGGAACGGTTAATCGTATCGAGCTGAAATTTCGTATACTGCTAAAGTACTTGGAGGTTTACTTGTATAAAAATAACGAACCTCATCTCTCAATCCATTTCAAAGTAGCAGCCATGTAAACGTTTTAATTGTTAATATCTTTGTAACCGTAGGTTTATTTAAATGTTATATTATTACAAAAAAATGTTAAGCGTTCTATAACAAAGAAAAAGATACCTTTTTATTTCACTCGATTAAAAATAAAAAAAAACACTTTTTATTGCCACCCGAATAAAATTAAATAATTTGACCGATTTCAAATGGAATAATTTTATTAATGCTATCATGCAATGAATTATAATAATTACAGTACTTTTTTCTCTACGCAGCATTTAGTTTGCTATAATAATCTTTTAAGTTTTTTTTTTTTTTATAAATACCTTCACCTGTACTAGAAATGGTGACTAATTTCAATTGCAACAAATATTTTTGTTTTCTTTTATTAAAAAGAAAAATATAAGACCTAACATAATATTTAAATATGATTTCTAACCGAAGTACCCTAGCTTTTACTTGAAATAATAAGCGATAATTGGAAAACCTTCAGTCCAAAAGTACCTAAACTGGGTGATGACAATGAGAAAGAATTAGTTATTAAGCAGTACCTAATAGAGAATAATTTTAAAATTAAAAACTGAAATTATCTAACACATCCCTAAACCCAAACAAAATAAATAAATAAAGGATCCGTTCCTTTAATTTTTCTTCAATTCTATTTTTAAAAAAAACTTAAAACAAAAAATGTCATTGCATATTTTAATACAAAACTAATTTTTTAACAACCCCGCGATTTTTTACCATCACTAAGAAGCGATTTATAAATCTTAAAATCCATTGACCAGCAAAAATATAGTTGTTTTAATTTCTGATTGTCGGTTATTCATTTGAAGTGATTTCTAAAGAAATTACAGCACATTGTACGAAAAATATCTTGTCATTGCTTCACTTCCGTAAATTAAATATAAAGCTACCCTTAAGCAGTGTCAGATTAAAAAATTTAGACACAATGATTTTATGTACAAAGATTCTTCTCGATAAGCGTACAGATGAAGACTCGTTCAAACGATCATAAACGATCTATGCCGTTCCCAGCAGCACCACACGGGTAGCCGGGACTAGGTCTTCCCAATGCCTCGCCTCAAGCTAGGGTCCCCCCGAAGGGATAGCCCCACCGGGACTGTGGTCTTTTCCAGTGCCGTTGCCTCTAACCATCCGATCGGTCACGCTGGGCCCGTTCATGCCGAATCCAGCAGCACCACCCGGATAGCCGACTAGATAGATATTTTCCATGCCTTGCGTCTAGTCGAGGTTTCCCCACCGGGTTTTCGTCTTTTAATACACCGTTTTGCGCAAGTAACCCAGCTCACTTCAAGAAGAAAGCTATTTTCCCTACCATCCTCTTGGCACTCCAGGTCCTGAAGCATCTTCGTTGTCAAGATACAGACAATCACGCCGTCAGATACAGTCCACTTCTCGGCCTGAGGCTCAACCCGTCACACTTCATACATTTTATGTATGGGCCTCTCTCTGCAGTCAAGAGGCCCGTTGACCTTCTCGGTCACAGTTAAAACACGCGCCTGACCTAACAGGGCCACTGCAATTTGCCGCAATGTGGCCCACCTCCTGATACCTGTAGCATTATGGTTCCCCATACCTAATGACGACACGACTTCTGCTTTCACCAAACGAGTTGCCACTGCATAGGGTAGTGCTGCAGTGGCATTCTTCGTACCATTCGCTGGCCTGAGAGATGTCACTTTCGCCTCAACCCCATCGTCTCCAGCAATCTCCCGTATAGCCCGTGGTATCCTCCTCAAGGTCTTTGATGTGAACATACACCGGTTTACTCCTCGTTCGCTTAGCAACGTTAACACCCTGTAATTAGTCCTTGTTGTTGCACTGCCTCCACATGCTTACTCGTTCCTTCAACCAATATACTTATCCCAGTCCCATTTTAATATAGAGAATATCCACCAGATGTCCCACAGTATCCACTTTTTTGAAACTTCTTAAGCAAAGGAGTTTTGCTTAAGAGGTCCCTCCACCAGTTGAGGACAGTCGGTGAACGAAATTTCGATACGGAAAAAAACATTTTTTTCTACACGTGCATGTTACAGCTCATACGTCAGCTAAAAGTTACACACATACGCATTCATATACAAATGCATTTTTATTCGACTGATGAAGCAGCAAATTATTGTAAATGTAAATTCTTCACAATTAAATGAAGACGAAACATCAGAAATACCACCACGATAAAATGCTCACACAACCCATTCGGATTTAATTCCTACACACAAGACGGTACATCCACATTTAAAATAAAAATTATAAGAAAAAAATCTTCTATCGGTATAATGGGATAATTAAAATCAATATTTTATTACTTATATTAAATCATTGATTCCCAAAGTGGTCCAGGTGGACCCCCAGGAGTCCACGGGAGACTCGACGGGGGTCTACGTTGGCGTGACAAAAAAAATGGGGGTTCACAATTCGTAAGCGGGGGTCCACAAAAATTCATCTGGTTTCGATAGTGAAGAACTAAAATGTTGGCTTGTCTTTGCGTATCAATCTAGGCAGATAATGTTTTGAGAAGCTCAGCGACTGTTACTTGTAAAAACTTGCATATTCCATATTCAGTACAACGAACGTGTCGAGACTTGCAAAGCGCCGGCGCTGCCGCTGTCGCTGCCGCCGTCCGCAACGCTTGTTTGATAGCGTTTCCCTCGTCATATCTTGTCGGAAAAAGTTTTAGTGTCGTTACAAATCTTTTATCAAAAAAAAGGAGCAGATTCAATATCACAGAACGGGGAGATTTGCGCTTATTCCTAACAAAACTGAATCCAAATATTGATAATTTGCTGTCAATCCATCAAGTACATCCCTCCCATTAAAATTATAACTATTTTGTGATTGTTATTGTAGAAGTTACATTACGTTATTAATGTTTAATTTTAATTATATTACGACAATTTTATAATATTACATTGTAATACGATAACAATAATAATTAATAGCGTAATGATTACATATTTGAATAAATGCGACACAAAAAATATACTATTTTTCTTTTGCTTTTTACCACTCTGAATGGGAAGTTTTCGGAGGCTGTTAGTTCGTGGAACTCAGCCGTAACGCAAATTTTCATAGTTAGATCTAATCTTCACATTTTCCGTCGACTGGAAATATGGTAGAAATGTAGCTGCAGGGGGTCCACCGGAACCAGCAAAATTTTGAAAGTGGTCTATGAGAAAAATAAGTTTGGGAACCTCTGAATTAAATAAATACTACGCTTCTATTAATTTACATTTAGAAGTGCCGAAAAAAACAAGAATAAGCAAATCAATAATTTGTGAATCCGTGAAAATTACTGCGTTGTACTCTAGAACATAGAAAGAAAATATTTTTTATTGTAATTTTATACAATAAGACTAGGCATGCGTTAAAGATAACCTCTTAAAAACTAGGAGTATTTTTGGTTAGACACATCTGGCGGACTCGCATGTTCATATTTATCAACAATGCATGGATGAAAATTGAACAATATAAGAACAAAAATTAATTATAATAACAGAAATACGCATATTTTTTAAAGATTTCAATTTCTATTAAACTAAAAAACCTATCGGTAAAAATTTACAGTAGAAAAGGGTAAAGTTCACTAAAAACGAAACATTTTTTTAATTAAATTTTTTAACATCGCTGCAGTATTATATATTTTTTAACTTTCTTTCTGGTATATTCAGTTAGTATCTAATGCTCTTTCCAAATTAGATTAGATAGATTTGCCAAAATACGGAGCGCTTCAACAGCGAGGCCGAACAGTAGACTTTTTTTTTGGTAAAATTCCTTACAGAAAGGTCTTCTTTTCCTGTATTTTACACCTCTGTAAATCCACGGTATGTGAAACTGGAACGTTTTTATTATTTACGTATGTTAAATCTATCTGAAAACTATTTCTTTAGCAATGTATAAGGCCTTCGTTTTATTTACACCCGGAACAATATTTTGTGAAAGCCGTACAGGCAGTAACAACATAATAATGAAACATCGGTAACTTTAATCGGAGTATGAACATTACTATACGTAACTGATGCCGTTATGAAAACATTAAAACGAAACGACCTAAGATGGAACGATATGAAATAAGAATTTAGCTTTTCTTAAAAATTTACTTAATAAGAAATACAATTACATAAAAAAAATGTTTGCTTTTAAGATTATTAAACATTACATCATGAATATTAAGACGGTTCAAAAGTAACATAGTGGTTCTCAAATATAAGCGTTAATCTAGGTTCAAAACATTTAAAATATTATCTACTTAATGGTTTTTTAACGATAATAATATTTATTTTATTATAATGGAATAATGTAAAGCTAGATATCATAATAAAATTAAAAAAAAAAGCTCACGGGTAAAACGTAGCTTTATAGTATGTTATTCACGTGAAATTTGAACAATGGCAAAGTGATAAATAAAGGTCGATAGAAATTTGTAAATATGAGTCTCACGGGATGATAAAAAATAAATCAGACATATATAACAACGAGTTGAGAAGTTTATGAAAATAATAATAGGGAACAAATAATTTGTTAAAAAAAGGAAAGTAAGATGAAGCAGTAGTAATATACGAGTACATATTTAAGCGTAACAGTTTTCTTCAAAGTAATCAAAGGTCATAATTTGATTTTATAGGCAACATAATTAATACCACAGATTCGCGAAGGTAGAATAGTTTGTAGCTTACATCAGCATTAAGAAAGAAGGAGGGAGTAGGAGTGACAGATAAGAAAAAAAAAGTGTGCGTTTGGTTTTATTAACTGCTAATTTCTTTCAAGACCAATGGTTTTTCAGGCGGCGACAAGTTTTACTTTTATCAAACATTAGTTATTTTATATTACACACACACACACACACACACACACACACACACACACACACACACACACACACACACACACACACACACACACACACACACACACACACACATACACATACACATACACATACACACACACACACACAATTGTGTGCCCACGATTTTATCCACAGCGTGATCAACTCGAAAACATCTTACATCAAAGTATCCAACCTGAGACACTAATAGAAGCAATGTTGTCGTCAAAAGCAGCATGGAACGCAATAAGCACGTTTGCAACAGACGTCCTTACAGACCTGCGTTCCATCGAAAGAAAAAGAGCAAAGGACCACAACATCTAGAAGAAAGAAGTAATAACATCTTAGCTACAAGAAGGAAGAGCAGTAGCTAAATCCTCCCCCCCCACGAAGTAATGGCTAACGGCGGATACCGTGGGGGATCAGCGTTCAGAGGATAGCGGAGCTTTTAGTCGCTATTAGCATTAACAAGTCACCTTTAAGTTAATGTTCGAGTCCGACATACCAGGCAAAACATCTAAGCCAGAGATTCGTAAAGGAATTTCCTTCGCTATATAAAAAAAAAAAAAAAAAAAAAAACACACAGACACACACACAATATGAAAAAAAACAAAGTAACTGGTACATTAACTAATATGAGGAATGAAGAACTATTACCATCACTTAAAACTCCATATATTATACATAATTACGATTGTGGACTGCAGCTCAGAAATCTTAACTTACCAGGTTGGTCTAGTGGTGAACTTGACATCAGAAATCAGCTGAAGTCGAGAGTTCTAAGGTTCAAATCCTAGTAAAGGCAGTTACTTTTATACCGATTTGAGTAACTAGATCGTGGATACAGGTGTTCTTTAGTACTTGGGTTTCAATTAACCACACATCTCAAGAATGGTCGACCTGTGACTGTATAAGACTACACTTCATTTACATTCATACATATCGTCCTCTGAAATAATACCCTACGGTGCTTCGGAAACTAAACAGAAAAAGGGACAGCTCAGAAATGTTATCGTCAAATTATTTTCATGCGAAAGTTACTGTCCAATCGCTTCTAACAGTGCAAAAATATTTTATCAACTTTTCATTTTTAAGTACTACATCTTCGACGTATAACTAACAGCTAAACGGGCTAAATCCTGTTTTAATTCGACCTTTTGATATTTCATCCGTTTGTGTGTATCAGACACGCAAACGTGATTATTATAAAATTCTAAGGTAAGCGGTTGTTTTGTATATAAGGAGGGTATATATAAGGACTGATATTATGTAATCTTTTAACGAAGATATAAATATCGAATTCGCGCTACATAGAAAACGGGGTATTTTTATATGTTATTTGTCTTAATGCCGACTACTTTTTTAAATAAGAAACGTCTACTTAGACCGATAACCGATAAAATAGTAATGTAATTTAATGTTACGCGGCCTGTTCTAACAGAATTAAGAAGGAAACATTACAAAAAGCGTATGCGAATTGAAAAGATATTTAAATACTGTAGTAAATAATTATTGCAAGCAGACCAACAAGTTATGGAATTTAATTGCTATTGGAAATTATGATAATTTTAATAATTATTTATAGCGGTTAAATGTAGCTGTGGTGTATCCTTCTCTAAGTTCAAATTTTTGTTTGTAATTTTTCCTTTTTCCATTGTTTTTAAATTTTATGATATCCTCCAATGATCCGTGAACCAGGGGTTCTTATATCAGTTTTTATTTATTATTTGCTACTATTAAACAACTGGCCAGTCACGGCTCGCTTCGCTAGCCGGACCGTCTGGGCAGGGAGTTCCCTGGACCACCGACGCGTTCGTTATTCTCATGGTTGTTAGAATATTAAATACTTTACAGAAATCCAATAGAAAATATTAATTTTACTTCATTATATTTCTGTTGCCACGGTGACAAAATATAATAATGAGGTTAATTTTTTCCTTTAATGAATACTTTTAATATCTTAAACCTCAAGGAAGCTAGCTAGGGTTCGATCTGTAGCTTAAAACCTTCCCTGGGTAACACGGATGTGTCCTTTCTTTCTCCTGTTTAGCCACCGGTAATTACCGTTCAGATAATACTTCAGAGGATGATATGTATGAGTGTAAATGAAGTGTAGTCTTTTGCAGTCTCAGTTTGACCGTTCCTGAGATGTGTGGTTAATTGAAACCCAACCACCAAAGAATCCCAGTATCCACGATCTAGTAATCAAATTCGTATAAAAGTAATCGACTCTACTAGGACTTGAACGCTGCAACTCTCAACTTCCAAATCAGCTGATTTGGGAAGATGCGTTCACCACTAGACCAACCCGGTGGGTTAACACGAATGCGTCCTGCAAATTTGAAAGCAAACGGTCGGTTGGTTCTCGAGTGATGCTGTTGTAAACTAACTGACAGAACCACTAACTTTCGCATTTACATAAATGTTTAATTTTCTACATTTTTTTATACTATATAAATTAAAATCCGATAATATTCTTTAGGCATAAATTCTAATTTATTTTTGCGTTTAGAATTATCAAGTGTTTATTTTATTGAAAATTAATTTCAAGTGTTTATTTTTAAAATGTAAGTATCTGATAAATAATTTAAACTTAAATCAAAATCTCTTTGAAAAGTAAAAATAAAATTAATTTATATATTTTTGAAATAATATTATTTAATAAAATCAGTAAATCAGTAAAAGTGTATTTAGTAAATAAAAAAAATTCTTAATAGACTCTTAAAGATTATTAAAAAAAAAAAAAAAAACACTATTTATGGTATCATATTAATATTTATTGTCTAACAGCTTACATAATATCTTCAAGTGTACTTAACTTTAGCCGTAAGTATTATTCAGTTACTATTAGTTATGTAAGGCGGACTTAGGTAATCAGTTGAAGGTGGAAATGTGGATTTATAGGTAATCTGAATTAATTAGCTTCATTTTAAATTAAGTAATGTTAATTTATAATATAACATTATGTGATTCTTGTTTACTTCCGGTTTTACAATAAACTTTAACAGTTTTTAAACTTTAACTTAAAGTTTTAAATAACTTTAACTTTTATAGATCTCATTTAAACATTAATGTCACAAATACAAAGAAACAAATATTGAAATAAAATCATGCGTAACAAAGCTAAAATATTATTTAATAAAAAATAATAATGTAAGTAAAATTAGATGTAGGCGTTTCGATTGTAAAACAATCATCATCTGGAGGAAAAGGTAATTAATAAATTTAAAAAAACTAATAAAAAAGTTTTAAATAAATTAAAGAAATGTTAATAATAGAAAATGACTATAAATAACAAATAATCAAACAATATTTGCAAAACACAATAAAAATAATTTCTTGTATATATAATAAAATTATCAACTAAACTATATACGTATATACTATATCGTTTTAGACAGTCCAAGCTGGAAGTGGAAAATTAGCTAAAATATATTTTTAATTCTTTAAAATTTCTCACTCAGACTAAGTTCCTTAAAATAAAAATTATATAAAACGTGGAAAAACCTTTAGCTTATCATGTCAAGCCTTACCTCACAATATATGCATACCGGTAAGAAATTTAAGCTAACTACATGCTCTTTGATTTTGACTATTTGAAAATAGGTTCTAGAATTGTTTGTTTTGTAAAACGTTAAGGATCAATTGTTGTATTAGAAAACGCGTTTCATTTCAGAAAAGATAGTTATGTTTTTTATCGGTCGTGTATTTTTTGTGTTTTATAATTACGAGTGAATTTAACTCTACTCTAAAAAACAAAAAACTGGCAGGTCCAGGAAATAATAAAGAGTGTATATGAAACAAAAAGGTGATCGATTTCCGGAATCGGAAAAGGAAGAGAAACACCTGATTCACATTAAAAAATATGAAGAAAGAACAGCAGCTATGTGTGGGGTGTCGCGATCCCAAGTCCAAAATGTAAAAAAAAGAGAAAAGAAGTTATTAGTAAAATTAGCCGAAAATCCAGCGGAGACTTCTTTTTCTAGTCGAATAAAGTACAAAACTCGTGAAAATCCTGCAACAAGACCAGATGGCTTTGACAAGTGTTTGGTGAGACGGACTATAAACGAATTTCACGATGTTCATAAACAATGCCGACGGTGAACAGGTAATGCTAGCGCTTAAAGATGTCATTAGTTATTCTGGAAAATAGATGAGTTGGAGAAAAATAATAAAAGGCTTTAGGTGGATAAAATCTGAAAATAACAGGAAGGTCCTCAGCGAGTGAAATGACATAAGGAATTCGGCATCTGACTTCCATAAAAAAATTTAGAACCGAAAATAGGCCAGTAGTGTACGTCGAAGAGTCATATTATTATTATTATGCTTTTACGGCCAACATGGGACCACTTAAGTCAATTTTAGTTGGATCTTTTCTGAGAAAAGCGTGTTATTTTACTCTTTCGAGCTGCCCAGTATTTCTTCATCCGTTCAGATCTTGCTTTCTTTTCTTCATCCGTAAACACCCTCTTCGTTGTATTTTGTCGTTTGTCTGTCTTTTGTTTAAATCTAATGCTTTTATCTTTTAGCTTTGTAATTTTTCCAGTTTTATTCTGTAGGTCGGTCAGGGAAATTCCCAATTCTTTCATATCTTCTCTAATTTCTTTGATCCATCCTACTTCTAGCTTTTGGAACCAGAGCTTTTCAATGATATTTCTTGACGGTCTTGTTTGCGGTGTCCTTATGAGATGACCGAAGAAAGAGATTCTTTTTTTCCGCATAGTATCAGTAACAGGCTCTATTTCTCGATACACCACCTCATTTGGCACAATCCACCATTGGCCTTCTTTTTGGTGTTTTTTATTAATACACGTTCTGACAATTCTCCTCTCTATTTTCAGAATTTTTTCAATTCGGTTATTCTGAGTGATTTTGAAAAGGGTCTCGCTTCCGTAGGTGACTTCTGGCTGTACTACAGTTTTATAATGTTTAAGTTTTGTTTTAGCAGAAAGGCATTTTTTGTTATATGTTGACCGAGTTAATTTTTGGGATTTAATCATTTTATTTGTCCTGTTTTGCCATGTCACTTTTTCATTTAAATTATAAGTTATTATTTCCCCTAGATATTTAAATTGTTTTACTATTTTAATTTTCTGATTGTTTACCGTAATGCGCTCTATTACCAGAGGATCTATGGCCATTAGTTCAGTTTTTTCGAAAGAGATATGAAGCCCTATCTTTTGTGCTAGGTTTTGAAGGCTCATGATTTGTGTTTTGGCTTCTTGAATATTATTTGCTAAAAGAGCGAGGTCATCTGCAAATCCTAGGCGATTTAGTGTGATGGAGTTTTTCTTAGTACCCATTTTTATATTTTTGGGATTTATTTCATACCATTTTCTCATGACAAATTCGAGGGCGCAGTTAAAAAGGAGTGGTGAGAGGCCGTCTCCTTGCCTCAATCCAGTTTTTATGTAGAAGGGTTGAGAGAGTTCACCTCTGAATTTCACTCTGGACTGGGTATTGGTTAAAGTTAATTTTATCGAAGAGTCATATATATTATCTTCTCGTATTGCAAATGAATCGAGGTATAGTAACTCAGGTGACGGGCTGAGAGTTCCTATTTTAAAAGGTAGCACCATATTTATTATAGCGCACGCCGGAGGAGAAATAAGTTTTGTACAAAACGCCTTACTAACTTGGCAAGCAACTTTAAAAAGCGGCGATTACAGGTGTCAAATGAAAGTGGAAAATTACTTACAATGGACAGAAGAATATTAATTCCAAACCTTCACGATAATTATGTGGTAATTTTTAACAACACACCCTATCACAATGCCGTTTTAGAAAAATCACCGACTTCCAATCCAAGAAAAGAAGATATGATAAAGTGGTTGCACAAGCATTCTGTTCCTCATTATTTTTCGATGGTGAAACCACAATTAATTGCACGAATTGATAAAACTCATCACAGAAAAAATTACTGTCTACGTATTTGATGAACTTTTAAAAAAAAAAGGGCAGGACATTTCTCCAGCTACCCAATACCACCCGGATTTAAATCCTATTGAGATGGTCTGGACAAAAGTTAAAGGTTGTAAGAAATAACGATTTTTGATATGAAAGATGTTCGGAGGTTATGTGAAAATAAAATGGACGAGATGAACGAAAAAAATTGGAAAGTATATTGTGATAAAGCTAAGGAAACAGAAGCTGCGACAAGAGCACATTATTGACAGTACTATGTAATCATTTATTAGCATTTCTTTACAACAAGATAGTGAAAGTGACAGTGATGAAATCGACGATGATTCTGATGACAATAACCTCGGAGATTCTAATAATTTTTGCGAAGTGAATGGCGTTCATGCTTTAAAATTAAAATAGTTTTATTTTGTTGGAACATTTAACAATAATTCATTTCTGTTGTAATTTCCGATTCCATTATCTAGTATATTTAATCGTTATCTTGCGTCAACTTTTGAAAATTGTTTGAAAATAAAATGGAACACCAGGAATCAATGGCATATTGTACCATTTTATGAGTAGACCTAATATTGTACAATTTCCAGATTCACATAAGCGCTTCTGTAATTCTTGTCACGTTAACTACATTTAAAAATGCGTAAAAACATCTTTACTTCGTTGCAAGAAATAAAGTAAGTATTGTGATTGCGAAATTTTTTGAGTCCAAAATCCAAAAACTTTGCAGAGATAGTTTCCTCATTAAGAGCTTTTCAACAATATCTAATAAGTGATACTTATTTTCATTGTTTCCAGAATTAAATTAAATTTGAATTAATGAAATATTTGGATCTCACAAGGGCACATCGGTTCGAATCCGACTTCATCTCCTTTTTTAACTTTTTCTTTTTTAAATTTAAATATATTGATTTATTAATAATTATTAACCTCTGATTGTAAAAAAAAAATGTTTAAAATAAATAATAACTCAATAACAATAAAAAAATATATATACATATATGAAACAATATCAGAAGTTATTATGAAATAAATATTTCATGAACTTTTCATTTAAAAAAAAAATATGTATATGTAATTTAATAGGCGTACAAGGAAGTCATGTGATGTCCACATCAGATTTTTTCAAAGAGAATGACGGACATAACATCTCTCTCTCTCTCTCTCTCTCTCTCTCTCTCTCTCTCTCTGTGTGTGCGCGCGCGCGCGCGTCATTAAATCAAATTAAATTTAAAAATGTAATAATGTTCAAAATATTAGCTGTACATTAAGGCAATAAAATTTTAAGAAATCGTGTTTTGTAATCCAAAACACGATTATACTACAATACTGTACATTGTAGGAAGGCACATTCGCTGTTAGATAATGAAGCAAATGATATGGTAAAAGTATAGCAGAATGATTCGAGTGCGGCTGCCAAGGCACCAAGAATCAAGACTCTTTCCGTCACCAATACGTATCCAGTTTTATTATATCAAGTAACAAATTATGATTTAAATGAAAAATGAATTTTTATTGAAACTACGGGAACCTCGATCATCAGGTACAAGATATTATAATCGCTTCACAGAGCTCTGCAGTCAAAAGTATACAGGTTACAGCTAATCTGGTGCAGTTTATGCGAATGCATCGTTTTATTAACTGCATTTACCGCAGATGTCTGCAGTGCTCAGTTGTCGACTGAGCATTGTGCTTCACGGTTCACATTTCCTTCAAATGTATCGATCTCAGTCCAGATGCTTGCACAGTAAAAAATACGCTTAAAAAATTTTACGACAAAATTAAGTAAACTTGCTTTAAAAATGATACTTCTATGCAGCATTAATATTTCTTAAAAAATGAACAGACAATTCAAAAAGGACAAGAAGGATAAAAAACTCGTTTCTAAAGTTCAGAAACTAATTTATTGTAAGCTGTCGTTTTCTTATTTCGGTGTTATTATGCTCTTTACCTTTCAAGCATTTGGCGGCACTGCCACGTATAGTTAAATAAATTCGCAGATATTCATTCAAATGGACGAATATATTGCTCGAGAATCCTTATATTAAACTATCATTTACCTTTACATTTATTTATATAATTTTTCTCATTTAAGTTGTTCTAATCTTGTCACACCGTTTGAAGATCAAGAATAAATTAAACATACTATCAAGAGCAAATTTATAAGTATCTTTAAATATAGCATTATCTGCGCTATCCGTCTGCGGTGTAGCCTAAATTGCCTTTACGTGCTCAAACATGTACTGAACTGCCTAAATATGTTCTGCGTAAATTCAATTTCCACCAGACTTTATATAAAACCCACCGGATTGGTCTAGTGGTGAACGCGTCTTCCCAACTCAGCTGATTTGGAAACGAGAGTTCCAGCGTTCAAGTCCCCTAGTGAAATCAGTTACTTTTATACGGATTTGAATACTAGGTCAAGAATACCGGTGTATTCTTTGGTGGTTGGGTTTCAATTAACCACACATCTTAGGAATGGCCGAATTGAGGGTGTACAAGACTACACTTCATTTACACTCATACATATCATCCTCAGAGTAATACCTGAACGGTAATTCCCGGAGGCTAAACAGGAAAAAGAAAATGACTTTACATAGACCAAACACAAACCATACCGTAGAAAAAATTTTGGTCGATCTTTTACTTAATTTTAATGTATAACTTCAAATGTTATTTCAAATTGTTTAATATCTACGAAATTCCTCATAACAGAATTCAAAGCAGGCAAGATTTTGAGTACTAATAACAAAGAATTTTAATTTAAAAAAATATTATTTTATTTAGCAGAATAACTATGAACTACGATATACGAGCAAATAAACAAGTTTGGCAAGCTAATCAAACACTGGGCAATAATCTTAATTCATTATCAGCTTCTGTTACAAATCAAGGTAGGCTTCGTGTAGAATGAAACTGATAGTTCATCTGAGTGTAGGTTTACGTGTAAATACGATCTGCATTAATGATTCCCAAGAAAGGAAATTTACTTGAATCTTTTCTCGTTGACACATCACGCCCTTTAATTCAAAACACATAAAACCAATCGTCCTCAGTAAATTCGAACACGAATACGCATAACAACTTTCCGTCAAGTAAAAAAATAGGGAGGTCATTCTAGATAATATTACTTAATTATATTATCAAAAATCTTAAGTTTTTTTAATTAAAAATTAATATTTTTAACAATAAAAGAATAAATTTAAAAATTATGATCATTAAACGTAACAGTTGTAATAAAGATATTAATTTTCTACAATAATAATAATCAATTGTGCCCTAGTAACACAGCTGTAACAAGTAGTAGTATTAAAAAAATACTCAGTTGATATAAGTAATTAAATTTAAAAAAAAAACCGTTTTAAAATAACCTACTGGTAATATATCAGAATTTCGAGAAGTCACAATAAAGAATATGAAATGGAGACATTATAGTATCAAAAGACGTGACTCAACTTTACCGTATTGTATTTACTGTTAAATATTATTCACCTTCGATCTAATTAGGCTATATAACACAGTCGATGCAATTAACAGACGTATAGTCTTGTAAGTAACAAAATTGATACATAGAAATCAGATTAAATGAACTTAGAGAAAATAATTTGTAAGAGACAGATTACATACTGAATATGTGTGGTCGATGTACTAGTACCCGTATAACAGATTGGTGACAAAAATAATACAACATAACTACAAACCTGAATACAAAATAACATAATTACAAAACTGAAACGTTTACTTCCAATGTGATGAATTTTAATTTAGCTGAAGTGCATATATATAAATTGTTACCACATATATGCCTAATTTAATACCGGCGGGTGACAACGGTAGCAGCTCAGATGTTAGCTGAAGCAGTATACGTAAAAAACATATGCGCTGGTACAAGCGTCACTCCCGCCGCGAGACAAATTTTTAATTCATCGTCGACCACCACATAGAGAAGACCAAGAAGAAGATGGAAGAAGCCCGGTCTGATTTCAATGGACGAGCCGCAACTACCCGACTTTGCCGGAGACCAGCTTCCGGACCCAACAGCTCTTCTCAGGGCTAACGCAAAAAACGGCCCTTTTCAGGGCTACTACGAGGTTATTAAGTGCCACATGCTGTCGATGCCATTCGGCGACAAAATCAAATAAACATTAATAGATAAGCATTCCTAATTTGCAAAAAAACAATAAAATTCAGTTACAACACAAAAGGGCCATTGAAAATAGAATTATATAAATTCCGATAACAGATGAAAAAGGTTTCATAAAAGACGCAACTTGAATATTTATAATATAATATACCCTACGTATTACAAAATCTGTTTAACACAGTTTAAATTAAAATGTGTATATAAATATCCAATTTCATACTAAAAACTGAAAGTGATTTCCTTTAACTGAAGTGCAGGTTTAAATCGGTTTCATGGCATTTTCAGCCACTTTTCGTAATCTTAGAAATTCACTTTTAGTTTTAGTTTTCAATTCATTAAATGCACAAATATTTTGCTGAGCAACTATAAATTATATATATAAAAAAAAATCTAGTGATCTAAGATTTGCAGATCCGAGTGGCCGTAGATCCGTATGGTATTCGATTGCTTTCGAAAAGTGCGAAATGTTTCTTTTTATACTTTCTATTTTTCCAATTATGGAGTCGGATTAGTCATCACAAGCCAGCTCAGCTATTTCTCTCTACCTCTCGCCAATAACGTTACCTCTCAACGGTAGAAGGAAAACACGTCCCTTCCATTTGCCTTTTAGGTGCCTTTTCTTCTTCTGAAGGCCAATAATATTCTGCGTTCATAAGTTTCTTTTTGTCTGGCAAACTGCTTTTTCCTTTATTTTTGTTCGTCTCCAAAAACTAATTATGCTTCCTAACCGCTTTCTTCCTCAAAGCCAAACCGTGTCAACTTGTCGCTTTTCCGCCAATCTTCTCTTCAAAGATTTTTGTACAATCAGAAATGCGGTGTTTCCCCATTTCAAACTCGGCGATAAACTTCCACAAAGATTATTTTAGAAGCGGTTAGCTATTGTATCTATTTAAATAACTAGAAAGAAAAAATTATTGACAGTGAAATTTGTGAATTTAATTTACTAAGAAATTTTATGGATGAATGAGTAAAAGGTTCCATTTCCTCAAGAACTTTCGAGTTAAAAGTGGATGGTCCTTTTAAAACTCAACATTCTCACTTTTAACAAGTATAATTCATATCAAATGATACTTTTCACGTAATGGAATCTACAACCAGGGGAAATATCAAATTCAAATCGTCTTTCACGTTTAAGAAAAATTTATTCACGAAATAAATTCTTCACATTAAGTTTCCCGATTCTTAGAAAATGACTGACGACGTGAATTCCTTAGAGATTGATGCACAAGAAAACAATCAATATAGAAACAACAATAGGGCATAAGAAGAAATATTCGACTACTAGAGCGAGCTAATCATGAATACAGTGCTGCCATCTGACAAAATGAGAAATATAAGATTTACCTACGCATAAGTTTTACTACCGCATTATAAAAGTACTATCCTTTAGAAACACTCGTTATAAAAGTAAGTTACAAATAGCATTCTATATCCTTCACCGAAACAGAGAGGAGAAATGCTCTTCCTTTTATCCCGTCATCTCAAATAAAATAATAAAAATAAACTTCCTTTTTTTTCTCTCTTGGTGTGTGTGTTCTGTTTCTTATGTTTCAGGTACCACACCCACAACAGCCAACACAACAAACAAAAAATGGTGTCTTCACTGCGGCCACGCGGTCCTCCCAAACCCTTTCCGGACACACGTGTGTCTGGAGATTAATATTATGTTGTGTAAAGAATCTGCTATTTACTTCTTCTACAAAAGGCGATCGCCGCCCCAAAATCGCGATCGCGAATAGGTATCACGAAAAATTGTAAGTTTCCTATTTCCTTTCCTTTCAAGAAAGAAGAAGAAGGAACGAGCCCAGCAGCCACTGGCAGCATGAAACAAAGAAGACAAAAGAAACCTGCACTTTCCCCCGTTCAGCCCTTCATGCCACGGGAATATCAAGGTTAACGGTATGTAATTCCGTAATTACAGCCAATTCTCAGAAAGTGCAGGCCAAAGAAGAAAGAAGAGGTCATCTGTAGAAGAAGAGGAAGAAGATGAAGAAGAAAGAAGACCCTCTACTCGACCCGACGTCACGGACAGGAGTCCGGAAGAGAGCCCAGCGGAGATGCACCGTGAAGGGCAGCCATCAAAGAAGTGGAAGAAGAGTTTCTCCTAACAATCCTATAAAACTTACAATTAACTTAAATCAAATCAGCAATTGCGACTCCGGAGAAGGGGGCGCATTGCTCCCTTCATACAGTTAGTGCCCCGTTGTGGCGTATTCCTGCTAGCCTATGAAGTGTTAACACCGAAAGGACTTCAGTAGACGGTCTGAAGGGGAATTACATCGGGAGGACAGGTTTCAAAAGCCTAGCCTCCATAAAAATTCAAAACTCAAAAGTCGGCCCATAAAAATGGGTTCGATAACGCTGGTTTAACAACGGATTGGAATGCAATTAAATCCGTCCTGAAAATTTAAAATATAATATAACAAAACTTGAAAATTTAGACCCGTCATTAAAAAATAAACCCTTAAACACGCCCGATATTAGAATCATCCAGCAGCAAGGGACACTGTCCAGGTTCTGCGATCTGTAGGGAGAAAGGGAAACTAACTTTGCATTCCATTCTATATCCCTTTTACTTTCTTTTCAGTTTGGGCATGCACAATTCAAGCGCAGTTCTAAACAGGGGACAAAGCAGAAATTACTCATCTCCGATCGAAAGTGCCGCATTTACGTGAAACATAGGCAGAGTAGAACGGTTCCTTAAATGTGTTGTGGTGTATTCTCAACCAATTACTTTGTTGAAATATAGGCGTGAAATCCTTCTTTCTTTATAATTACAGTAGCGTTGATTAAGCTTCTATTTCTGCTTTTCTTTTGAGACAAATAATTTAGTTTTGCTGTTCATTTTTGGATATATATATATATCAGTAAAATATTCTCACTTTCCCAAACTAATGTAACATAAGAGTTCCTTTGTTACTAACACTTCTTACTAATTCCATAACTGTACGCAACACAGAACGAGCGATAACAGTAAATTAATAAAAAATAAAAATTACGAGTAACCGAGACAAATATTATCAGTCGATAGCAATCGGATGTAAGAAATTATCTAAGATAATATTAGTACTACATTTTTAGTTACATAATATACTTTTTATTATTTTAAAATAAATTATTAATTTAAATTTAACTCGTAAAAGAAAGTTGCCACGTTTACTTTCAGAATATTGTTAGAATCGGATAGGATCAATAGCACGAATTACTTTTGCATTTGACTCTAAGCGACTACTCCAATTTGTGCATTTTTCCCTCACTGAAAAAACCGCATGAAGATGGCCCATTTAAGTTTATAACCATTGACTATTTAAGCCGTTTAATGATTGAACTATGAAAGGATAGTAATGCATTAATAACGCAACCTCATTTCAAAACTGAATACATTTACATTTCCCATTACTGTAATACATGAGAATTTTTTGCTTCTCCCACCGGGCTGGTCTAGTGGTTAACTCGTCGCCGCAAATCAGTTGTTTAACAGCTGATTTTCGAAGTCGAAGGTTCTGAGGTTCGAATCCTAGTTAAAACTAGTTACTTTTATACAGAAATAAATAATCGACAATAGATACCGGTGTACTTTGTGGTTGGGGTTCAATTAACTACACTCCTCAGGCATAGTCCTATACTTGATTATACCTCATTTACATGACGTACATATCATTCTCATCTCATTGGGCCGCGGGAGGGTTGCTTATTGATCACTAGTTGAACAGATTGCAACGTACAGATAAGTAAAAAATAAAAAATATCTTTCAAGTGATTTTGACAGAAATAGAAAGTAGAACGTAATAATACCGGTACTACAATTATTTCTAAAAAAAACTACATTTTGTTCTGCCTGAACAAGAGCTTGCAAGTAACAGTAATGGTAATGATTAGAGACCGGATTATAGCGATTTGCATGTTAAGCCCATTCTCACCGGTTATTGCATATTTTCCTTAAAATCTACTGATGAAGCATATTCTCGTTCTATTTACAATATTTTTCGGTAGGGTCCTTGTTAATAAATAAAATCTTACGTTGTAGCCGGCCAAACCTATTAGCTGCACGGCTCTTAGACCGCACTTAGCAGCCGCTGAACAGTACCTCCAATCGTTTATGTTTATAAAAGTAACAAAATGTTAAATAATTGTTAATTATCGAATTATCGATAAATTATTCAACTACTTACTAATTGTATGCTGATTTTGAAATAAAAAAATAAAATTTACTATTTCTTTATTATTTAAAGTTGCATATTTTGATACTTTTCATGCA
Organism: Lycorma delicatula; assembly: GCF_047948215.1. NCBI lineage: Eukaryota > Metazoa > Arthropoda > Insecta > Hemiptera > Fulgoridae > Lycorma > Lycorma delicatula. The sequence continues at coordinate 215,352,663 of NC_134457.1, forward strand.
TATTTGCATACATATTTCAAGCTTTTTCTGTTGCATATATTCCAGTCTCTAGTAATGATGAATTATGAGAAGAGAGATTAAAATTCCAACCGTAATTATAAATCGCTTTAAATTGAATATTTATTTTGATGGATTAATTGGTCAACAAGAAATCTAATTTTTTGAAATGTACAAATTTTAAACATTTATTTTAAAAAAAAAGTAATGGTGAAATTTATAAAAAGGTAATTTTAAGTTTAAGCGCGTCTTATTTTTAAATTATTAAATACTTAAAATATTTAACTCTAAGTGAACTTTATATTTTTTTCTGTTTAGCCTCCGGAACCCCCACCATGATTACTTCGAGGATGAATGAGGATGATATGTATGAATGTAAATGCAGTGTAGTCTTGTACAGTCTCAGGTCGACCATTCCTGAGATGTGTGTATTTAATTGAAATCCAACCACCAAAGAACACCGGTTACCACGATCTAGTATTCAAATCCGTATAAAAGTAACTGCCTTTACAAGGATTTGAACCTTAGAACTCTCGACTTCGACGCGTTCACCACTAGACCAACCCGGTGGGTAACTCTTAGTGAACCTAAATTATTCTAAATGTGAAGAAATAACATCGCTGAAATATAAAAAACCATTATATATATATATATAAAATTTCTACGTAGTTAATACGATTAACATAACAAACAACAAATTATACAGTGTTTTTATAAACAAAAAGCTTTGAGAAAAAAGATTATTTTTTTAAAAATAACACTTGTTAAAGAATAAGTAAGTAATTTACCATTCAAGTGTTTATATTATAATAAAACACATATGTTTCTTAAGTATTTATTTTGAATCTGGTTAACTAGATAAGATTAAGAACTAGATAACTAAAGCTGATTTTAGTAACCTGTAAATCAAATACTTGACATCGTACCATGTACTGCTATTGCAAACTTTGCTCTATGAAAAAAAGGCTGAAATATTAGGTGGTTACGACTAAAAATTAATACTAGAAAAATAAAATATTTTTACTACATATCACTGTTCGGAGCAAAGAAAGTAAACGATATATCTCTACGCAAGAAACAATAAAGTAATCGCAAACAAATAATTTGAGTTCTCGGAAAAATAGATACTATAGTAAAACAAAAAACTTAAAAAACATTGAGCTAAAAAAAAATAACGTTTTTAAAATTCTTCCTAAGATTTTACCTTTTAAGAACAAATTACAAGACAATATAAGAAATAGCGTGGAATGTATGGAAAAGAAAACCATTACTGAAATTCAATGAATTTCAGTAATGGTTTTTGACCGTACATGCAACATGTTAAAATAATTCTGTCAACGGAATCCGTTGAAACTCACGACGAACAGTAAAACAAATTTTGAAATTATTTAAAAAATAAAAGCTGAAACGAACAAGCATTTACAAATTCAGGTGTGGAAACAAGGGCTTAATATAAATTGAATAGATTGCAACAAAATACTAGCTAATTTCAGTCGAGCAGTGTATTTAGATATTTAAGTTACTGCACAAACGTTTTGAGATATTGGATGACAAGTTTTTTTAATATTAGTTTTAATAGTTAAAGATAAAATGGTTTTTCTAATTTTAAACAACAGAAATTTGAAGGTTGAAGAACGGATAACTCCAGCTATTACCGATTCGAAATCGACTTGAAACGGTTTTGACAACCGGTTTTACAAAACGGACTTAGTATTTCTCAGGAAACCCGTTATATAGTTGCTTTAAATTAATTCAAAATACTAAATTAAATATTAATATGAAAATTTAAATAAATTTGTACACAGCAGTGCATTTCAGTCAACTGCGTAGCCTAACTTATTTAGTCTTGTTACCAATAAACAGCTATAGTAAAACAGTATTAATATAAATGCACTCAAACATTGTTGTAATGGTCGCATTCCTTCCACTACTCACGAGCTAGGAATAGACCACTAAGTAGCAGGTAGGACAAAACGTAAAATAAATATGTTACAGATGTATTTATACAGGCCGAACGTAAACCCTGTCAATTTCAATTACGATAGTCACAACTTTCTGCTAAATTATTTCACTAAATAATTTTCTAGTAGGTTTTTCACTTAAAATAATACATTTATGATAAGGGATTCTCGATACGTTATTTGAATACGGAAATTAGAAGCAGCTTGAAATACGCTTTAGTAGCAGCTTAGAACTATTAGAAGCATTAATATTAATAATTCTTTCAACATGTTACTTAAACGTCATGAAATTAATTTTCATTTCAACGTACCGTTATTGATATTTGTACCGGTCCGCAATATATAATCTATAATAAAAAGAAAATTTGGGAAAGGACTGCATAGCTTTCCCGCTTTTCGCCGTTGAGAGACCTTAATTTCAATTGTACCATCGGGTTTATTGAAAAATTAACGGTTTTATTATTTTCACTTAAAATCGATCAAATAAATTATGAAATGCAAATAGGAAAAGTGTTTGAACTCGATTTTAAATAACAAATATAGTATACGATTTTAGAAATCTGTTTCTACAAAGTTGTAGAAAATCTGTTTCTGACAATATTTCACAACCTGGTACCGAATGTAATCTCGTTGTAAAAATGATTAACTATTGTATTATTTTCCTTATTTTAAAACATTTTAATAAATTAATTTTAAAATTAAATTAAACCTAAGTCTAATAAATCTCGCGCGTTAAAATGAAATCTATTTAATGGTATTAGAAGAAAATGAATTAATATAAAATCGAGTACCATCTTATCTTTTCTTTTTTTTCTATTTCCGGACCTTCATTAAGTACTACTTCAGAGGATGAGATGAATGACAATTTTTTTTAGCGTGTGAAAATGCCATGCCTGACCGGGATTCGAACCTCCGGATTATAGGCCAAGAGTAGCAACTTACTTGATTCTACCTACGGATGGTGCCGCTTGTCTGAAAATTTTAGCGCGTTTTCCCTTAATTTTTGCGTGCTATTTTAAGATTTCGATTTATATAAATCGAATCCAATCGATTTATATAAATCGAATCGAATCGATTTATATAAATGGTGCCACATGAATCGATTTGAATAAATGAGGTGCCATTTCGTTTACAAAAAATTTTTAACAATTGATCTAATAAAACATTATTCGATAAAATTAATATTTATAGAGCAATTAGAAATAAAAAAATTGAGTTGCCGCCGTTTGAAAGTTTCAAAGTTAAAATTTCAAAATAATAAACTTATTTATTTTGTCGATGTTACTGGTTGCATACGTACCAAATTTAATTTAAATATCTCAATCCATTTATTTTGATGCCCTGAATCAGTCGTTAAAAGTTCAGTCCATATCTCCCGGAACGTCCTGTTGGGAGAAAAACTATGGATACCTTGATGTCCTTGATACGATAGGTATTTCGTCGTACAAAAACTCAATTTTCTTCAACCATTATAAAATTCAAAATTGCAAAAACTACTCCTCTATTTTTAATTTTTCCCAAAATTTAATATCACCAATGTCCTATATATAGCAATTTTTTTTAGCATTTTCGAAGAATTTATGTGTACCCAGTCCAAATATATTAATAAAAATACAGGTAACACACGTACTTATGCGTATACATTTTCCGAAAATCTCTGTTTTTTTCTTTTACTTTTTTGAACTCGGGGATCGTGAAACGTCGACATTTGCAGAAAAACAGATATCGAAATTCTAGACCGATCTATATACTTTCTCTTTATAGCTGCTAAATAGCAGAAACAGAGCAATAGCCTGTAAATAAAAAATTAAATTGAACTAAACAATATTTATAGTAATTTTATTCTTATACAATAGAAATAATTAAGTCTATGACAAAATTTCAGTTTATTTTATAAGTTAATGCAATTAATCAACGGAGGAAATTTTGCAACGTTTTGTTTGTAACAATATTATCATGGCTGTTCGCGTGGGTGCACTTCCCAACTTCTTCCAGACCGCGCTCCTTTCAGTTCCTCTAATCATGAAACATTATTTCCTTTGTTCAATTTACCTTCACTTCGATTCACTTCACGGAAACAGTTTTGTCATGCGCATTCAAACAAATGAGGTAATTTAAACTTAATAATCGTTCAACTGAAAATCGTTATTATAAAGTTATTATTTCGTACATATACATCATTATTTGTAAATAAATATGATGTCGCCAAATAAAAAGGCAGCATTGCATTCAAAAATTTAACGTGATTTTTTTTAATCCAAGATGTAAAGTATCGAAAAGATTACCGTCGCTTATGAATTACTCGTACAAATTTCCACAAAAAATAATTATTCACGTGATATGAAATGATTACAGTATCAATAATTAAATGTAATATCGTGTTTAAAATCGAGTTCGGATAAAAGACGTTTTGGTGATATCGAGATGACCATAACCTCATGCACTCATAATAATTGTGTTCTTATCTCGGTGCCATAAACAAATAGAGATTCGTAAAAACATGTTATACATCTGCAAAATTAAAAAAGTAACCGTAACTGCAAACCACTGTCTGCGGAGTATAGGAACGCATTCAATGAAGATGCAATCATACGTAAGCAGTCCTCTCTCTCCTTTAATAAGCAGTCTTCTCTGCAAGCCCAAATCTTTACCTTTTAACCACAACCGTAATTAATGAAAGATTGGTTTCCTAGGAGACTAAAAATACATATTTTTAGTTTCGTGCTAAGTAATTTCTTAGCGTAATGATTTATAAAATGAATTGCTTTCTATTAAAGTATTCGACAAACGGTCAATTTCATTTTGTAATTGTAATATACGAAAACGTTTAGAAAATATTCTTATCAATTTTTGAAAAACTATCGCCTGCTTTACCTAAATGTGTTTTTACAGCTGTAGTCCAATACAATTTTATAAATTGTTTTAACGTGAATCGGATCTTTTCTTTCGCCGTCGCCCAAAAAAGCATCAATTCAGCCAAATGTACGAGGGTAAGTCAATTATTGTCCGCAATTTAGTTTTTTTTTTTAATGTTGGTAGTACTATCGTGTTGCGTAGATGATGCATGCGTGGTTTAATTGTTGTTATGTCTGTGCAGGTTTGATGCTGCTAGGTTAGTTCCATTACCGCTGCCCTGCTGTTAACCACGGCTGCTCCGCTTTCTGTTTGCACAAAAGAAGAGTAACGTTCAATGATCTGCTTTTTGTGGTCGGAAGGTGTATAAGGGGCCGAAATTCATCGAAAACTTTCGGTACAGTACGGGAACAGTGTGTTGCCGCAACGGAGTGTCTACGAACGGATTGAAAAATTCAAAAACGGTCGCACAAGTGTTACGCACGGCGAAGGAGCCGGACGACCGTTTACCGCCACAAATGAGGAAAACATTGAGCGTGCAGATGACATGGGTTTCTTAGATTGACGAATAACTATCGATGAAGTGGCACATCGTCTGCAAATTAGTCACGGTTCTGCCTAGGAAATCATCCACAACAGACTTGGGTTTCATAAAGTCTGTGCAAGATGGGTCCCAAAACGACTCACACTGTTGCATAAACAAACGCGCTTGGACATCTGCCAAAAACATTTGGATCGCTACGGTAACGAACGGGACATCATCTTAGACAGAATCATCACCGGTGACGAAACACGGATCCATCGTTACGAGCCGGAGAGTAAACGGCAGAGTATGGTATGGAAACATCCAAATTCGCCCTGCAAAAAACGTTTAAGACCCAACCGTCCGCAGGAAAACTGATGCTTACGGTTTTTTGGGACTCACAAGGCCCTGAACTGGAACATTATGAGGAAAGGGACACGACAATAAACAGTGCGCGTTACAATGAGATGCTTACTGCCTAGCTGAAGCCTGCAATTCGAAGCAAACGCACAGGACTGCTGTCGAAAGGTGTTGTGTTGTTGCACGATAATGCCCGTCCACATACTGCTGCACTTTCTTTCTTTTTCCTGTTTAGCCTCCGGTAACTACCGTTTAGATAATACTTCAGAGCATGAATGAGGATGATATGTATGAGTGTGAATGAAGTGTAGTCAGTCTTGTACATTCTCAGTTCGACCATACCTGAGATGTGTGGTTAATTGAAACCCAACCACCAAAGAACACCGGTATCCACGATCTAGTATTCAAGTCCGTGTAAAAATAGCTGGCTTTACTAGGACTTGGACGTTGTAACTCTCGACTTCCAAATCAGCTGATTTGGGAAGACCCGTTAACCACTAGACCAACCCGGTGGGTTAACACATACTGCTGCCCGCACTGCTGAAACGCTCCAGAAACTCAACATTGAAGTACCGGCTCATCCTCCGTATAGTCCTGATCTTGCCCCTTCTGACTACCACTTGTTTGGTCCACTCAAAGAGGCATTAAGGGGCCGTTGACTTACCTCGGACGAAACAGTGAAAAAAGCGGGCAGTCCTATCTCGCAGTTCAACCGAAAACCTTCTTTTATGAGGGCATAAGGAAGCTTGTGCAACGATGGACCAAGTGCATTGAAATGCAACGGGACTATGTTGAAAAATGATGTAAATGTAAGTTTTCTATTTGTATTGGAATAAAATTTATAACTATATTGCGGATAGTAATTGACTTATAAAAAGGTCAAATAAAATTCCTTTGGACGGCAGGATTAGAAAATCATGTAAATAAAACGGGCCTAATATGTGTTGGTCAACATTTTCACCGATGAAACTGTTCATATGACATAAATACAGATTTAAATTCTCATGCAACGTTGAAGGTAACGTAAAAGGTTATTTTACATCTAATAAAATTATTATCTTAATAAAATATATTATCTTCGAAATGTGTACATTGCAATCTGTTCAACTAGTGTACAACAAGCAACACTTCACGTCGCAGTGAGATGAGATGATATGTATGACAAGTAAATGACGTGTAACTTGTACAAACTCAGGCCGACCATTCCTGAAATGTGTGGTTAATTGAACCCCAACCACCAAAGTACACCGGTATCCGCTGTTTAGTATTCAAATCCTATAAAAGCAACTAACGTTTACTACGATTGAATATCAGAACCTTTGACTGCGAAAATTAGCTATTAAATAACTTATTTGTGTCGACGAGTTACCCGTTAGACCAGACTGCTTATATATGAGCCGTATTTTTTTTTTTGTAAGGCTTATAAACATAAAAATAATAAATTATAATTCAAATACCAGTATTATAAAATACTGCAAAAATCTCATATCTATAAATTCTACTTTATAAATTTAAGATATATATATGTGTGTACGTACAGTATATTTTTATTACAGATTTAAAAAACGCGTGGCTATAATGAAAATATAAATAATTTAAAATCTTATAAATTATAACTCTAAATTATTACAGGAATGCAACACATGAAAAAAGCATTGTGTTAGTATGTAAATATGCTAATTTTTATTTTCTAATGATGATTTATTACAGTAAAGAAGAAGAAGAATTTTATATATAATTTTAAATAAATATATTTAATAACAAAAACTCGTATTAATGCTATTGTGTGTACTCGTAGGCATAAGAAATATGAACGCATTAATAATGTATGGTTACTGACTTACAATATACAAGTGTTTTCATACAAAAATACTTTTTGCATGAATAATGTTTAACCATGAATAGAAAAAAGAGAGGGCAATAAACTTTCTATGTAGTTCCACGTGTTAATAAAGGCAGACGTGAAAAATAAAAAAAAGAGGTGCTACAAAATAATAATAATACTATTATTAAATACAGTTGAAAGGATTAGAAAGAATCAGAAAATATATTCTAAGAGGGAGAGAGGGAAACGAGAGAGGGGTATCCCAGTGAATTAACAAAGAGGGGAAAAACTTGAACAGTTGTTTTCAGTATCTTGTTATTGTATATGTGATAAATAAATAAAAAAATTGTATTTATTATCAAAGAATATTTTATATTATAATATCTTTAAAGTAGAAATTTCATTCAGATGAGAAAACTGATATTGAAGTTAAAAATATTAATATATATTTGTAATTCTTACACTCAAGAGTAACAAATAAAATCATTATAGCTGTATCAAAAAGCTAAAATGCTCAAATTTAATTCTACTTAAAGTGTAGATTTTAAGAATTGCGATTAAATTTACAGAATTCTCAGAACTGATCGGCCTGAGGTTGGAAAATTGTCATTGTCTAACCGTAACTCAGGTCAGCGTTTGTCAGGTAATATTTACTGTCACCCGCATCATTAATTATTCGCTTCATACAGTCTAATCTCATCAACTATTATAGACAATTTTAATATCCAACACTTTTAATCGATATTAAAATAATTTAATTATATTTAACCATTAATTTTAATTCAGTCTGGTAGTTAGTAATTTAGTTTAGTAATACTTAGTAAGTTAGTTTAGTAATTTTAATTCGACTCGTTTATTCGGTAGTGATCTCATTTCATAGCAATATACATAAAGTTTTGACTCGCATAGTTCATTAGTACCGAATTCGGCCACCGGCGCTGTCACCAGGCTGTTAAACATTTACTGGTACGGAACGTGCTCGCTGTGTTTTGATTTCAAGATTTGCAGTTAACAAACACAGTTCATCGTAATTTTCGCAAAGGTGGGGATCCTCCTAATCCCTTACAATTTATTATTGGCACCAAATCTTCGTTGAGACAGGTTGTTTTGTTAAACGTAGAAAATCATCAGGATGCCCACGCGTCCTGAAGCTGCTCTGGAACAACTCGGAGAACGCTTTACACGTATTCCGAACAAATCAACTCGACGTGCGTCACGTGAAACTGGCAATCCAAAAACGACTGTTTGGAGCGTGTTACATAAACGAACGCATATAAGGCCATACTAAATAACCGATGTTTAACACGTTACAGATTACGACGAAGTTGCTCGGCTACAATTTTGTGTGGAAATGATGGATAGAACTACAAACAAGGATACATTTTTAGACCGTATAGTTTTTAGTGTTGTGTCAACGCTTCACATCAGCGGCTTTGCAGCAGATTCGTGATAGCCCTAAGGTCAATGTACGCCCAGTGTAGCCCAGGCGTCCCCCATACGTGTGGGGGCTGGGGACACTGCTCGTGCGTCTGATGGTGGCCACTGATAAGTGGTGAGACTACTTGAGATTTCTGTCTTGACTGTTGCGTGGGTGTTAGAAGCTTTGTCCTGTTTTCTGCAGGGTTCTTGTGCGATGTTGTATTTGACGTGCTGCATGTGTTTCTTCCAGTGGTGTTGTTTGTGTAGTGCGTGACACTTGTTGGTTTGTTATGACTGTGTGTGCGGGCGATTCTTCTGATGAAATGTTTTTATAAGCAGTCCCAGGAAGGGGTGGAGGCTTAGTCGGTAGTGCGTAGGAATACGTACGCCCTTGGTTATAACTGGCGGAACCTGTTAGCGAGCCCGACACTGCTTAGGCGCCCGTAAATGGGATTTCCCCCCTCTTTAAAAAAAAAGTCTTAAAAACCAAAAGTGTTTTTTGTGTCCAACGCAAACAAAAACTGTACGGCCCGTTCTTCTTGTAGGAGGAAACCGTAAATGGTATCGTTTATCTAGACGTGCTTTAAAATTTCCTAATTCCTCTATAAAACGATGATTATTAAGATAGAGGCCATTACTATCAGTAAGACGAGGCACCATCTCACTACCGCCTAGAACTCCGAAATTTTCTTGATACTCGATTCTTAAGTCGGTGGATCGGTCGTGAAGGTCCAATCGCAAGGCCACCTCGCTCCTCAGATTTAACTCTACTACATATTTTCTTGTGGGGTTTTATTAACGATCGGATTTATGTACCGTTCTTTGCCTGTTGATCTAGATGAGCTAAAACTTCGAATTAACGCAGAGCTGCAGAGGTAACCCCCGATTTGCTGGCTACAGTCTGGAATGAAATCGACGCAGGTGAGGTGTATGTCGCATTACAAATGGAAGCCATATCAAATTCTAAGGTTTGGATGACAAACTTGATGTGTTTTTCTATGAAATGAGACCTTAACCGAATCTCAAGTTATCTCAATAAATTTTTATACGGTTTTAAAGTTGTGAAGTCCTTTTTCAATCACCGATATATGGTAAAGAATAAAGATTGAACATGCATAACAAAAGGGTGGATTTGAGAACCTCGTTTTTGTTGAACTACGTCAAAAAATGCATAAAAAAGATAAAATGTACTATCTTAAATACGTATATCCGTGTCTATCATAAACGGGTAAGAAATGAGGAATAGTGTTTACAACAGTTAATGGAATCAAGAGCTGAACAAATTTTGGTAAGCTTTAAATTATAATTTTATTGAAGTAAAATGCGATCTAAAGAAATACGCTAACATATCAACGGGTGGTAGCCAGGCAAGTAAATTATGAAGAATAAATTTCTGTTACTATTTTTATTATTAATCTGTAATAGAAGAACCGAGTGGGTATTTTATCCTCTACATACGCACACAACAGAAGCCTAAAGATTACTACTGTACTTGTCTGATTTACTTTACCCGACCCCATTGTATATAATCGTGACATATTTTAGATGATGCAAAAAAAACTAAAAATGAGATTTTGTAAAGAAATTATTATCATTTTTATAATCTGTTCGTGTAGGTAATTATGACAACAACCTTGAATTAAATATGTTATTTTTAAAAGAAAAAAAAATTTTTTTTTTGTAAACGTAACGTAGTAATTTCCGCAAGTTTTAGTAAATCTGGCATCATTGGAAACTTAATCCAGCAGATATAATTAAAATATTTAATAACGTTACATTATATTAAAAAACAAAATATTTATCTACACATACACCTCAATAATAAGTGAAAATTAATGAATGCAGTAAATGAAATCATTTACAATTATCGGTTTATTTAAATGAAATTATTTTGTCAATAATCTATAAAGGTAATGAAAAAATAATTTAAAAGAATTAAAAAATGAGCAAGAACTGGTGAAAAAAAAATTATGTCAAAAATGAATCTCTTCCTTAACTGGAAAATCACTTTCAGAAAAAAAGACTTCAAACAAAATTCCATTAATTTCCGTTGAACAAAGAAAAGCATAAGGAACAGCTTATTTTACAATCTTTTATTTCTTTTTATACGTTCTTTTATGTGTCATAGAACAACTGAAGAAAAAATATAAAGATAAGAAACATTATTTTAATAAAAATCGCTTTAGTTAATTTAAAAGTAAATAATTTTGAAATTTTGTCTGTGCACTTCATTTCTTGAAAGCAAATATGGCCAATATTTTAAAAAAGTTGGTGAACGTTCTTAATTGTACCGTACGCGTATACCATAAAAAAACTTAGGGGAAATTTTATAAAGATTTTCGAAAATATGGATATCAATAATAGAGATATTTTATCTTTTCAGGTAAAGAATAGTTATTTTATTTACCGATTTCACAAAAATCAGGATGTAATTTGAATCTAAAATTTTTTTTAATGTACGTTAGAACTTTTAGTTTTATCATTTTCACCATCTTCAATGAATTTTTTAAATTATTTTATACCTCTACAAAATGAACTATCTGAAGTTATCCTAGTGATCTCTCAAAAAGTTTTTTTTTTATGTAACTTATGGGAGAGTTTTCAAACTAACGATTACATTTCGGCGTAGGTTACAAAAAATTCTATGTAAAAATACCTATTTAACTTATTTGTAGATACATTTATTGACGTAATTTTTTCTATTTTAACAAATAAAAAAGTTAATAATTTATTTTTTAATTGTTTCTCATTCTTATTGCTTCCTATTAAAACCATCATAATCCAAAAAGATTATTCAATAATTTTTATAAATAAAAATAATCTATATATATATATTTCTTGTGTATGTCACTGATTTTGATGAAATTTTTTGTGTGTGTTCAACGGGATTCGAGAATGATTTAGATTCACAATTTGGTCCACTGGAAAATGTTTTTTAATTAATTTTTTATTTATAGGTAGTTGTTGATTTTGGAATGTTTTAGATTGGATCCGGCAGACTGCGCTACCATCGCAGTATCGAATATTCAATAATATTCTATTTTAATTTTAGTTTGTCCCGACAGTTGGTGCTGCGATAAAATTGAGAAAAATATTTCGTAATTTTGTGTTATTATTGTATTACAAAAAATCGATAGAAAACAGTGTTTTAATAAATAAGAGGCTAATAAATCAGATGGAAATGTAAACAAAGGAAAACCAATCAGATCAATGCAAGATGGCCTCTGTCAAACACAACGACCAATCATAAAGAGCCCGTATGGCCGTTGCCAATGTAAACAAAATCACAACTGATTAACTAACAAGTAGGCAGCACTGCGATAGCGATTAGAATTGTGCGCGTATTGAGAAATATTATATTATTATTTATTGAAATAACGTTTTAAAGTGTAATTAAAAAATATACATTGTGCAAATTTGTAAGGTACAGTATTGTAGTGAAAATGTTTTTTTAAAATTTATTTATGTGTTGTTGATCTTGGGATGGTTAAGGTTCACAATTGGGTCCGGTAGGCAGAGCTGCGATCGCGTTTTTAGAAGTTTTTTTTTAATTTTTGGTTTATCAGTCAAACCCGGTAGTTAGTGGTGCGATCGGATTCTAGGAATTTTTTTTATTTTGTTGCTTTTTCGCATATCAGTTACTTGCATCGTAGCGTAGTGTTGTTCTTACATTAAAATTCGTATTTAGAGAATAGTTTGAATTAAATCCGATAGGTAGTGCTGTTCTGACAATTGGATTTATTTACATTCTGAATTTTATAAAGTTAAAGGTGAAATTTTATAAGGTTCCGTAATGTTTTGTAAGTTTCTTAATGTTCAGTATTAATTGTAATGATTTTGCAGCCACAACACTTTTCGTTAAAAAATTATTTTCCACCGAATACTGTGATTTGAGAGTGGTGTGAATTTAATCCGATAGGTAGTGCTGTTGTTTTGCCATTTGGATTTATTTACATTCTGACTTTTATAAAGTGAAAGGTTAAATTTTGTTAAATTGCTAATGTACAGTTTTTTAAGGTTTTATGAAACTTTCAATTGTTGTCATTTAATCTGTATGTATACTCAGATCTAGCAATAGCGAAGCATTGCCGAGTCTGCTAGAATTGCGCGCTTATTGAGAATATTATATTATATTATTATTTATTGAAATAACGTTTTAAAGTTTAATTAAAAAATGTACATCGTGCAAATTTGTAAGGTGCAGTATTGAATGAGTATTTTACATGATTTTTCATGACTTTTAATGATGTATACACGTGCATTCAATAACAATCAACTTAACCTACAAATTTAAATTGTCAGTTCTCATTTGATTCTATGCAACTTATGAAGTATTGAACGGCTCTTTGAAAATAAAAATTTAAGTTTGTAAAATAAATTATAACATTTATAAAATTAAAATATAAGTTACTTATAATATAGTTTGAAGTATATTTAAAAAATTGAATTTATAATGTTTTAGCTGATTAATTTTATAAAAGTTTTCTAAAATTATTTTTAATTTACAATTATCTAAAATTTGGTAAAATAGATGTTAAAATAAAGAATGAGAAAAATGATAAAAATTTCTACTAAAATTTTAACAACGTTGCTTTTTTACAGCGCTTTAATTTTTTTATTGATTAATTATTTAAGCTGTTACATGGTTGTGAAACATCAAAATTATTAAAATAAAAAAAAAATATGTAGGAGGTACTTTTTTAGAGTGATGTTAAGTGAAAATTAGTAGTAATGTGGATGAAAATTTATTAATTACACAAATTATTAATTTTACGACGTTTCGATTTTTTAATTCAATTTTCATCGGACATCTCAATATTTAGTGAAAATAAATATTAACCATACTACACATAATTAATCAATAAACCCATTACAATATTACAACAATCACAAACTGATAATATCATACTAATAGTCATTTTAATGAAATTTAGAACACATTCCTGCTAATTTTAACTTAATTAAGTTACTTATATTTATGTGTGTGCATTTATTACAGATAAATGCCGCGTCAGGACAACGTCTGTCGGGTCCGCTAGTATTTTATAATTCTACCTTGAGGATCTTTATAAATAATACTTATAAAATACAGTACGAATACTTTTAGTATAAATACTATATGTACTAAATACTGTATGTAATATAATTCTTACAAACATATAGATTTAAAAAAGAATTTAAAAAGCTTTTGATATTAAATGACTTATCGTGCGTAAACTTACGTAAAAAACTATACATTTTTCTACATTCCAGACAGTCTAAACGCACTATCAATAGTATTCTCAGTACGAAGGCTCTCCATATCCTTTTTCTTATTTTTATTTATACGAAGGGTTTTGCCTTGTAGTTTTCTTGCGAACATTTTTTTTCATACCGGTAATACAGTTTGGTAAATAAAAATAAACTTAAAAAAATAATAATATTCCAACTTCAAAATGTACTAAAACAACAGATATTAAAGAATCAGTACATTACGTTACACAGAGAAAAGGATCGGGCCTATTTCCTCTTAAATTCCTTCCCGCAGTTCTGTTTGCCAATCGTCAATAAACGCGTACGTATTCCTCGCGCAATTTTTTTGCTCGATCTTTATCCTCCAGTATTGACAGCCGTTACCGTTTTATAAAATGATTATACAGAGCGGAAAGATTCCTGAAATTGTAAAGCAGGAAGGAAGAAGGAATTACGAAGGGAATTATGGAAGAGTGATTGGAGGGAAACGGGTAAGTCTACGTTATGACGTTAACAGAATACCCGTTCTTTTAAATTGATCGGGGTGAGGATAAATGGATGGTTGCAGAAAAAACCTGGTTCGGCGTTGCTTTGTTATTATCGCTTACTAAGTAAAAAAAGAGAGAATTTCAAACAAGATTATATTGTAAAAAATATTAAATTTTATTTTTCAGTGCTTCTTTTAACATTAGTAAAATCACTACCGATGATTTTAGATATTATATATTATTAAAAAAATGAAAAGTTTAATACCGTGTAACTTTATTTATTAAAACTGCGTTCAGAGCATCAATTGATAAAAAATCTAAGAAGTCAATGAAATCTTTAAAGATGTGTGTATAACTGCCCCTTTTACAGGTATTCGCTGTAGTCAGAGGTCAATTGAATTTTCACAATATTTATATTTGTTACATTTTTGTATTAATAACAATAAACAAAATCGTAATATATAAATACAAGTTTAAATATTTCAAATATGGGAGCTAAATTAAAATGCCAACGGTGGTCTAGAACCAGTGACAGGTATAACAAAACTGAATCCAAAAACGGAATTTTTGGAATTCGTCGTGTAGAATCTCTCGGATTCTACAACTTTCGGTTCGCAAACAAAAAGTGTATACTAGCAGAAATTCGCTTCGACTCGCAGTATAATCCAGTGAAGATAGGCCTCGATATGAAACGATCGGAAGCTGATAAACAAAAAAAAATGGGAAACAAAAAGTTTTTAACTAAACGTTCCCACCTTCTACGGCATTTTCAGAAAGAATAGATAGATTTATTTTCTAATGAAAACGGAAAGAAAATTTAGACAATCCTCTAAATTTCACACGCAAAATTTAACTCTTAATATAAATTATTTTGACAGTTAACTCAAAATATCACGACGTGAAAAAAAGACAATGCTACACGCTGTAGGTACCAAATTTTTACCTAATTATAGAATTATCTCCATAAATTTAAAGGTAAATTATTTATAAAAGTTCACTAAATACAATGTTGAAATAATATCTACATCAGATCATCGGTTCCTGAAACGTAAACGAACAAATGTACATACATAAATAAAAAAACTCTGTTTAATATACGAGGCATATTCATAAAGTAAGGGTCGTCGGCTTATATTTAAATATTAGCGGGTCTGAATACAGTTTCACGCATGCAGGGCCATCTATCGGCTAGTTACGAAGTCACTGCAGTTGCTGTTTTGATTATGTAGTCGTTTTCCTGCCGGTGAATGCTGGTCGCAATGTCCGCGACAATTGTTTCTTCCGCCAGTTCTGAAGTGCGCGCTGAGATTCGATTTTTGTGTGCAAAAGGATCTTCAGCTGCTGAAATTCATCGGGAGTTGTGGCCTAATGTATGGATCTACAGTAATGAGTGAAGGAAAACTTACACAATAGTGTCGAGACTTTAAAAATGGCCGCACATATGTGCATGACGAAGAGCGGAGTTGCAGGCCCGGTATTCAGACCGACAAAATCGTTGAGCAAGTGAACCGACAACTGCGATGTGATCGGCGTTTGGCGATTAGAACTCTGCCTGATGAATTTCCGCATTTTGGACGCAACTCTACCTAGACGACTGTCACAGAAAAGCTCAGATATTACAAATGGATACCGAAACTGCTCACCGACCAACACAAAGAGCAAAGAATGTGCCGTGAATGAGCGTTTTTGGACCGCTGTCGACAAGATTTTTTTTTCCACATTGTTACGGGCGACGAGACGTGGATATCCTACACCAATGCAGAATCAAAACAACAGTCAATGCGTGGCGCCATTCAAGTTCCCTTAAACCGAAAACATTTAAACAATCTCCGTACTCGAGTCGAAAAATGTTGGCTACCGTTTATTAGAACGAAAAGGGTCGATTTCATGGAACGTGGATCAACAATTACAGCTGACCTATACTACGAAACGCTCACCAAACTGAGACGTGCAATCGAAAATCGACTACGCGGGAAACTGTCGTCCGGCGTAATCCTCCTTTACGACAACGCGCGTCCTTACACCACTGCCTTAACCAAAAAAAAGATTCAAGAGTTTCATTGGGAATGTTTTGACCACCTTCCATGTAGTCCCGACCTTGCACCTAGCGACTACTTTCTCTTCTTGCATTTGAAAAAGTGGCTTGTTGGAAATCGGTATTAAAACGACGAGAAATTCAAGACTGCCGTTGTCAACTGGTTCAATTCCCGGGCGGCGAACTTCTATGCAGAGGGGATAAAGAAACTGGTACGTTACGAAAGCGCTTAGAATTGAATGGCGATTATATGGGAAATGAAGTAGATAAGTAGTAAACTAAAACTGCAAGTAAAAAAAAAACCTTTTCTCACGAGCTAATTTTTTTTAATGACCACACGGCCCTTACTTTATGAATATGCTTCGTACATCATATCATGTAATGTTTTTGAGGTAATACTGACAAAATTACATCCTTATGGAAGGTGCACATGAACACAGTCAGCAAGCCTTACCTAAAAAAAAAAACAAAAAAATAAATAGTAAAAACTATGTCATGTAGGTCAATTTTTTAAAAGTAAATTGATAAAATAATAATAAACTAAATATTCTGTAATAAATGTTTTTCGGATAAATTAGCTCGGAAGTACATTACATAATAAACCTTAATTTTCATATAATACAGAATATGACGTAATCTGACCAACGGATGTGTTACAAAAAATTAATTGCAAACTTTCTTAATCAAGTTACAACATAAAAACTACCCCGTTGAAGATTTGTCTGAAAGGTTTAGTTCATCACAATATAAGCGGTTGGAAGAAACCTTATCCCGCCCTCGCCTCAGCCATTAGACACTGAAGGAAAATCAACTGTACATTGAGACTGATCGATGATCAGAAATATGTATAGGGCCATCTTATACAATGCCCCGATTTCCTGAGGGATTGCAAGACGGGTCGGATGCTTACTGCTAAGAAGAGGCCTGAGATAATCCGTCGGGTACGATTTTTTCGCTTAGGGGTACCTTTGTGTGTGTATGTTCTCTTTAATAATGTCCAAACTAGTCTTTATCCAGATCCTTCCCTCCGGGGTGGACTTCTACGGATTGCTGGTAGATGCTTATTGGATCTATATAAAAGAAGTGAAGACCTCTTTGAGTTACTGCACGGTTGGAATTTCTCTTGTTTGATATGGCAGCTCTGCTTATTGATATATTCGTGAGTATATTATTTTCTATCCGGTGGTTGTGCAAAACCCCAACTCAGAACCGAGATGTTTATCGGGTAAAGTCGAATCCTATATAATACAATATAATTGTTTCCAGGAATAGAAGGGTAATGTGTTCGGGTTGCATAAGTACACTTTTTGAAGGTTTTTGCTTGTTTATAGACATTGTTAATCGTCACTACAAAACGATTATACCGTGCGCCAAAAAAGATTAGCTAAGCGACACTTGGATAATCAGCAGGTAAGAAATTTCTTGAGCAGTATAGAATCTGTTGTTTAAATTTTAAATGAAATTAGGAGACCCGCTATTACACGACAGGCACAGGATAGAAAGTAAGGTTTGAACAGGTCTCCCTCTTAAACAGCTCAAAGCGTGTATAAGTCCTCAGAATGGAAGACCTATTCGCAAAAATTAATGTAATTAATGAAACAGGTCTAGGACGAGAAACGGATGCATCAAAAATAATCCTCAGAGAAATTACAGTACGAGACAAATAATTCCGTGGAGAAGAAAGCTGGATGAAGAATCCCTTCTTGCAATGGATAACGTGAGAAGCTGCGTCAAGTAAAAACACTGAGCTCCCCATGCTTCCTACGGTGCTAAGGCGCGATCCTCCTGATCAACCTCCAGGTCCACCTACCTCTCTTCCACCTATTCCAAAGCTCCTACCAGCTATTCATCATCTGTTGTTTGGTCTCCTGCCTTGCCCCACTTCGGTGCCTCTGGGCTCTCTCCCGTACCACCAGTATTGGCGGAGATAGCCCTGCCATTACCCAGACCGTCTCCCCCGAAACCGTTCTGCACGCTGCTGTCACCCACAAAGCCACCCTCAGATGTGCCGCTTCCGGTCTTGCGTTGTTTCTTTTGACCTGGACAGCCTCACACCAAGCGGGCGTAGCATATAGCATAATTCAGGCGGCTAGAGACATTAGCAACCTTCTGGTGAATGTTTTAGGAGATCCATTCCTGGACATTATCCTGCCCAGCGCCGCTAAAGACCTTTCTGCCTTCTGGACATGCCACCGAAGTTCCTTTTTGCACTCTAATACACCCCAAAATACTTATCTCCAGGGCTCTACCTCACCGGCACACCGTCCACATGTAGAGTGACCTCCCTTAATCTCCTCCTGCCTGCCATGACCAGTATGGTAGCCTTCTCTGGAGCCAGCCTTAGCCGCTTTCCGTTCAGGCTTCCCTTATGGCAGCATTCTCCACCTCTCGTTCATCGGCTCCTAAAGCTAGGTCATCAGCATAAGCCACGACTTTCGTATCTCGGGGGTAATCTAACCCCAGGAAAACGACAATCCACAGGAGGGGCTCCAGCACAGAGCCTTGGGGTACCCCCAATCATGGCATCCACCCTCCACCATAGCTATCATTTTCGTGTCGTGAAGATAACTCTTCAGGACAGCTCTAAGGTATATATGCTGTTGCCCTTGAGTTCCACGGCCTTCCTAACCATCCTCCAAGGAACCATATTAAAGGCGATCCTGTCGTCATTCCTGATGCAATGGATACCTATATCCCCCATTTCATTCCACACGGGAGCAGTACATTGAACGACGATTTTACTTTAACAGCTAAAGTAAATGACGGAATAATAAATTAATCTTTTCTCCACGAATTAATTAAATTTGAAGAGATAGATGTCCCTCAAGTAACAACCTTGCTTATTTCCGGAATTACGTGACAAATGGAATTAAAAAACGTGAACCGTAAACCGTTCAATTGCACATCCCACTGAAGATGGAGTAATCTTAAACGATCGTAATATTAGTAATACTAGAGAAAAATCTTCAAAAACCATGGGAATCTTCTTACTTTACTTCATATTGTTTGGTACTACTCGTCCGAAATAGTTAACGATATTGAAAAGATTTGAAGTATAGAAAGGAAAAAAGCAACATAATTTTAAATTAGTACCTGTAATTATGAGACAGATAAGGTACACAAAAAATCAATGTATATCGACCATTTCGATAGCATAATCGGTAACTGTATTCCCTAACATGCCACAACTTCTATCAATCTTGACAATTTTTAATAATCCTAATTAAATTAACCTAAAAATATTAACGCAAGTTTATTTACTTGCGTTAATAATTAATTGCCAAATAAAAAAAATTGTTATCCTATAATGAAAAATAGATAATGAAGGATTATATTTAAATTAATTCATCAAGTAAATTTTAATCTTTGGGTAAATACTACAAGTATTTTGCAAAAATCCAAGGTTAATTAATGCAAAAAATTAAGACGGTAATAAACATGTATGAGGTCATAAATATAAATAAATATGTTTATCTTTGCTACTTGTTTAGGTTGAAAAATCTTTACAAAATTGACAACTTAATGAAGACAGATTAAATTTACCAATTTATATGAACAAAATAAAATAATCCGTAACAAAATATATAATTATGTTGTACTTAATTTCAATAAATAAATACGTTTTAATTCGCATTTTTTACTTGCAGATGTATAATAATAATACATAAAAACAATCTCCGATAAATAAAAAATCGTTTTAAGCATGAAACTGCGTAATTTGTTTCGGTCTACCTTCTTTTTACAGTTTTGAATGACCTGTACGAATGTCGTTATACATCAGGTTTTCCTTCGACTTAGCAGACAGGTTTTGGGAGTTTGTTAAATATTACACAGTCTCACGACAGAGTAATGTCCAATTAAAATTGTGCAGTTTACCAAACTACCAGGTCAACGAAGTCTTTTTGCATTAAAAAACAGTTTGCATTAACAAAATGCATTTTATCATTTTGTAAATTAATTTCGATTTATTTTTTCGAATTTATCGATTTTCCAGAACGACTTGTTCTTATTTTACTATTCATTCTATATTATTATTATTGTGTTACATTTAATTATTTATTTTGATTATTATTTTTAAATTTTATTATTCCCTTTTACATGTTTACTGATTTACTTAATTTATCATTAATATTACTACTGAATTTTTGTAACTTAATTTAGTTACAATTTGTATTTGTGTATTTTATTTTTTGTCAGAGGTAAGTCAAAAATTATCCTCAATATAATCGACGCTTTATTTTCAATACGTTTGTTCTACCGATGGCTTGTTCCATAAGCTTGCTTATGCTATGAGAAAAAAACGTTTGCTGAACAATCAGAAACGCATGCATTTCATTTATCAGTACTTGAACTGAGATAATGACTTATTAAACTGATATTCTTACGGTACGAGATCAGGAATATACATGATAAACAAACTATTATCTCAAAATTAATTTTCAATAGTGTAGTCAGCAGCAGATGTTAACCCACCGGGTTGGTCTAGTGGTGAACGCGTCTTCCCAAATCAGCTGATTTGGAAGTCGAGAGTACCAGCGTTCAAGTCCTAGTAAAGTCAGTTATTTTTACACGGATTTGAATACTAGATCGTGGATACCAGTGTTCGTTCTTTGATTAGAAAGAACAGCGTTTCAATTAATCACAGATGTCAGGAATGGTCGAACTGAGACTGTACATGACTAATACTTCATTTACACTCATCCATATATCATCCTCTGAAGTATTATCTGAAAGGTAATTACCGGAGGCTAAATAGGAAAAAGAGAGAGAGAGAGAGAGCAGCAGATGCTGTAGATACGCATTACCATAATCGGCAGTAGTCTTTTCCTTTGTTTCGAATGGCATTCCCTAACTCACTTCGAATAAGAATCTCACGGTAACAAGCAATTGTTGAGACCCGTTCCGAAAATTCTCCAGTAAAACTGGCCTCTTTGAGTCCCAAAATATTGTTATCAATCTGCCTGCTAATCCCTATATTACAATCATTTACTTCGTGGAAGGTTGTGAGTATTTCCACTACATATTTTGCCTTCTCTGTCTGACTGTTAATAATAGACACGTATTTCGTTACCAAGTTGATTCTATCTAATAAGGTGTAATGCGGTCCATATGTCTTTTGCTGATGTTCAAAACGTTCATTTATTCAATGTTGTGACTTTTTTGAGATTCACCTCAAAATAACTTTATTAAAACAAGTTTACTGTGATGATTTCGTAGAGAGAAGTATAAATAATATACAAGGATTAATATTATAAAACAATAAATGAATGAAATTAATGAATAAAAAATTTCCTCTTTCTGTTGTAAAACAATAAGTTTTTCACAGCTTTGATTCAGCAAGACTAAATAATAATAAGTAACAATGAAACAAATTTTAAGAAGATACTTTGAAATTATCAGAAGTGGGAAAACTTATTTAAAAAATGCGGTGAGGGGCACTTTTGAGCCACTTTTTGAAGATAATATATCAGTGGAATTCAGATGAAACTAAAAATCTGATACATGCCTTCCTTGTACGCCTATTAAATTACATACACATATTTTTAAAAGTGAATAAAACTTTATTTCATTAATAACTTCTTATTTTTTTCATATTTTATTATTAATATTAATTGTAAAAATTACAATCATAGGTTAATAATTATTAAATCAATATATTTAAATTAAAAAAAAAGGAACTGAATTCGGATTTGAACCGATGTGTCTTCCCCTTGATCCAAATACTTAATAATTAATTAATTAAAATTTTATTTAGCTGTAACTCTGGAACCAATGAATATCAATAAGTACCACTTATGATATATCGTTGAAAGTCCAAAATCCAGTTTTTTTGATTTTAGGCTGTTTTGGACGTTTTGGTCCAGTCAATTGCACTCAAAAAGGAAGGTGTACAACTAGATGTTACAATGCACAACTACATGTTACAACAGTCCTAAATACAAAATTTTAACATCCTACGGCTAATGCGAGGTACATACGTCACACCGAAACTAGTCAAAATAGATTCAGGGATGGTCAAAATAAATATTTCCGTTGAAATCTGAAAACCGAAATCTTTCACGATTACAATACTTCTTTGTACGTACAAGGAAGTAAAAAGCACATATGATTACGAATTTAATACAACCGCATTCATATATATATATATATATATATATATATATATATGGAGAGAGAGAGAGAGAGAGAGTGTGTGTGTGTGTGAGAGAGAAGGAGAGAGAGAGAGAGAGTTTAAATGAACACAATTGAAAATTTGATAAAAAATTAAAAAACTGAAAATTACGGAACTTCACAAATTTTACCTTTCACTGATTCTCCTTTTTCTTTTCCCCTTCCAACTTCTCCCTTTTACCCTTCTCCATTACCTCTCTACCAGTTTCCTTTTTACCCTTTCCCGTTTTCCTTTTACCCCGTTTTCCATTTTTCCTTTTTGCCCGCGCGTAAATCGGTCCATTAGTTTTTGGTCTTTAGCGGACACACATATAAACATTGCCTTTTATATATATATGTATATAGAAATAAAAAGTCTGTTTGAATATTTGTTTTTTTCGTAAATATCTCGACACCGGCGCCACCTAGCGGGTATAGTGTTTGCAAAAATATTTCTTTTCACGTAACTAATATTCATATTCTGAATATGAACCAAATCGGTCCATAAATATAATTTTTCTAAATATCTCAACCCCAGCGCCATCTAGCGGGTTCATTTTTTGCACAGGTAATTCTTTCCATGTAAGTAACATGTATTCTGAATATGAGGAAAATCGGACCATAAATACAATTTTTCGAAATATCTCGACGCCATCGCCACCTAGCAGGTCCAAACTAATTCAGAAACCTTCGCGAGCGTGCGCATAACAACTCACTAAAATTTCATCGCAATCGGATGTGAACGGTTTAGGAAGGCATAAGAGACATACAGACAGACAAACATTCATTTATATATATATATGTTTATACACAGAATAACATTTTGACGTACATCTATACTTTCCCACTGTTATATAACTTAATGACGGGATAAGAAACAAAATGCAGAACCATTCATTAAAAATGGTTATTTCGACTACTGTATTAAAAGACGCGTATACATCGTAGTTATTTTCAATCGACTGGAAACCTGTGTCATTTTAACATAGAAATATCTCGAGCAAAAACACATCCTGGGGTAAATATTAAACATTAACGAACTGAGTGTGTTCTTTTAACCTTCAGAAGAAAGATAAAGATCTCCATTCAATTTACGTATTTATTTTTTGTTCAAGTTTTCGCACACGAAAAATTACACCAATTTCAATTTTTATTTTGTAAAGGAAATTTCTCAGGTGAACTTAGTAGGTTTCTTTCGGATAATATTAATAGAAGATTTTTTTTAAAACGAGAAAGTATACGGTTTAGATATTGTGAACAAATTTTGTTAGTTTTTCGTCTTATTTACGAAAATTGAATTCTTATTAAAACAATCCAATGACGTGATTGTATAGATATACTGAACTCACTTTCATATTCAAAGTATTTGTACCTGAATAAAATTAATATGTTCTTGAAGAAAATTAGTTGGAAGAACTGAGTAAAATATTCTTCCATTCTAAACAACCATATCTCACGCTCGATTGCAGTTTTATTATTTCGTTTTTCTACAATCCAATTAAATTTTTCATTTTTATATTTTTATCAAATTGCAGTCTTTTTCCTTTTGCGTTTTTAGTAAACAACATTTTTTTATGGGTATTTTTTTTTTGTAATCTTACTCATATTTCAGATAGAATTAAAACAGAAAATAAAAAAACAGTCTCTTTTTAAGAAGAACCAAAAGTGTCCAAAAAAAACCCAAAATCCAAAAACTTTGGATTTAGGACTTTTTCTTAACTGCAGTAACAAGCCCTTAATGACAGATTTTCAATGATTATCATGAGTAGTACTTATTTTCGTTGGTTCCAGAGTTATAGCCAAATTAAATTTTAATTAATGAAATATATGGATCTTATAAGGGCAGATCGGTTCGAATCCGACCTCATCTTCTTTTTTTAATTTAAATATATTGCTTTATAAATTATTAACCTCCGATTGTAAAAAAAAGTTTTACGATAAATAATAATTCAATAATAACAATAAAAAAAAAATATGAAAAAATACTAGAAGTTATTAATGATATAAAATTTTATGTACTTTTCATTTAAAAAAAAATGGTATATGTAATTTAATAGGCGTAAAGGAAGACATGTGGTGTCCATATCACACTTTTTAAGTTTAAGTTGGTTGAAGTCGTGGCCAAATTGAAATTTGATAAGATATGGAAAGTTGCTTGTTATTAACTTGTCGGAGACTTCAAAAAGTTAAAATTTAAAGCATTAATTTATTTATTTTATTGCATTTTTTTGTAATTGGTTATAAGTTCATTTTATATCGATAAAATCAACTTATAACCAACTTATAATTTTCATTATTAATTCTCAATTAACACAGATAATCATAATCTTATTGCGGTTTCTTGATTATAAATTTCCTGTTTTATGAAAATAATATTACAACCGCCAGCCTTTAATGTAATTCTACTATTATCAATACACTGATTATAAAATTTAATAATAAAATATTATTTTGTAAGTTATCTTCACATAGAATATCGAGATAAATATCTTATGTATGAAAAACATAAAAAAAAACTTATTAATTATAAAACAATGTAATATCACTTAACAAAAAAAAAAGAAAAGAACTAAAAAGCTTACCTGAGAAGAATCCTAATCAATAACCATTCCATTTTATTTTATATTCGTATTTAGGGGAAATAATAATAAAAATAAATGTATAAATATATTCTTCCTTTTATTTATGTTCTGTAGTAAAAGTCAGAGGAAAAAATTACAGATGTTACGGTTCGTCGACAGGATCGTTTTTTGTCAGAAATTAAACTAACTTATAACAACTTCAAAATTGTTTGAACTCGTAGGTAATTTATAAATGAAATTCAATTCGGAAGTAATATGAATAAAACGAAAGTAATAAAACACGATAAAAGAAACTAACGATGTAATAAAAATTAAAGTAGAGTAGCGTAGAATAACACAGACTGTAGAAATCTGACATTCAGGCAGTAAAAATTACACTGAATCGACGAAAAGCAGGACATAAAAGTAGATTAGTAAAAATAAGATGAGAGAACTAAAAGAAAGCTTTCTCATAAAAAAAAAAAAGTAATCTACTAAGACTTAAGAACCGGAGAAAAATGTTATAATTTTTTAATAAAAAAATTTATGACGATACTGAAAATAACAAAAGTTAATAATAAAATGGAGGCATTTACTAAAAAATGTTGAAAATTAATATAAGTTTCATAAATCAAGGTTATCAAACATAAGACAAATGAATGCCTTGCATCACATATCCATCTCCATTCTCTTCTATTTCCAGATTACGTAGTTTAACCGCGGTAACTTCCATTTCATTTTAGATCGTCTGTACTTTTTAATCTTTTCGGGCTCTGTTTGCACCTTCTATCACCGTTTTAAACAATCATTTTTCTATCGTGATAAGTTCACTCTCCTCATTATTTCATTTTTAATTCTTCTTCAAACGTTTAATCGTGAATTACCATAAAGTTTTTTTTTGGGGGGAGGGAATGTGCAGTTATATATAACGTTGAAATTTGTAGGTATTCTTAAGAATAAAGCTATTTCCCATATGTCGGAGAAATAATCGAAGATGCATACAAGATTTATTTATAAGACTTAAAAGTAATCGGAAAAAAAATTTGACGTACAAAAAAATTTTTTTAAAGCAGTTTGTTTACAGGGTTCTATCACACCGATTTAAAAAATGATAGAATATTAAGCGATATAGAAATTTTATACATAAAGTTTAACGAATTACAACATCTCTTGATTGTTACAGCACCCTTGTTGTATGCGGTACCAAACATTTATCAAAAGTTCTCAACTTTTAATTCCTTTACAGGATTACAGGAATGAATATAATGTATTATTCCGCAATAAAAAGAGGTACGTTAGTTTCTTGCTTTATATTGTACGTCCCGATCCTTTTTACGGCAGTAATGAATGTAAACAACATGAGGTAGAATTTCAGGGCTGTTTAATTTTACTATCACCATATGTCGTTGAACTTGGCTTGCTGAATATACATTCTACTAATTTAAATAGACGATGGGAAACTGTTTCACTCCTCGGTTCATTTTTGTATGCCTGGCATGGAACCTTAACCCACCGGGTTAGTCTAGTGGTGAACGCGTCTTCCCAAATCAGCTGATTTGGTAGTCGAGAGTTCCAGCGTTAAATCGTAGTAAAATCAGTTATTTTTACACGGATTTGAATACTAGATCGTGGATACCGGTGTTCTTTGGCGGTTGGGTTTCAATTAACCACACATCTCAGAAGTGGTTGAACTGAGACTATACAAGAATTCACTTCGTTTACACTCATAGATATCACCATCATTCTTCCTCTGAAGTATTACTGAAAGGTAATTACCGGAGGCTAAACAGAAAACAGAATGAAAGGCATAGGACCTTGTTTTTCTTGAGAATGGTTTTGCCTGTTTTTGGAATAATATGGGACTTGTTTCAGGTCGTATATAATGTTAACTTAATAATTAAAGTATTTTGATCTCTTATAATTAACTTTCTTCATCCTCAAAGAATTATGAAACTAAGTTTATATATATATTTTTTTAATTTTATTTAATCGACAAAATTCTACTCGCTTTTTTTTTCAAAATTTAAAACAAACACCTGTAACTCATACTGTGTATAACAAGTATGAGATAATATTTAGCTTCTGTTTCGAATTTAATTTACGTACATTATACATAAATATGCAAGCCTAATTTAAGTTATATAATAAAAATAATATTTTATAATTATAATTGAAAACAATTTTTATTCATAATGTACCTTGTTATATACGTAATTTATCATTAAAAAATTACGAAACCATAAACGTAAAATTTAGTAAAAGGAATAACACGTTATTGCTAATTAACGGTAGATATAATACTACTTGTTTGCCTCTAAAAGGAGAGAAATGAATTCTTGACCCGATAGCAATACGACCGTGCAGGCTAACCTTTAAGTAAGGAAACATATTTTCTTTTGACATTGATTTTTACTATAGTAAAAACTGCAGAAAAATTAAGTTGCGTTTAAAAATTTTCAATATATACCAGTTTACAGTACTTAATTTAAAAACGGCTGCAGTAATTTTTATTAAATTTAAGTTGTAAAAGTAACAGCGATTATTGCCGACAATAAAAAAGTACTTTTTTTTAAACCGGTAAATCAAATTTTTTTTTAAAAATCAGTCACCAAAAATACATAAAAATCTTCTTTATATTACTCATTTGCAATATTATAACTATTTTTTTTCCTTCTAAAATATGGGTATTGTCGTAATTAATGAATATCATGTTATTCTAACTTCTATCCATGGTATTTAAAAAGACGTCACATTTTCTTGTTAAGTGCGATTTTTTTTTATAACCTCCTGGTCCAACGTTAGATGAATAATTTGTAGTGTGTGTGAAACTGCTATGCCTGACCGGGATTCGAGCCCGGGACCTCCGGATGAAAGGCCGAGACGTTACCACTCGCGCCACGGAAGCCGGCTTAGTGTATGTTTAGTGCGATCTGGATTTTTTTCTATTACGCTTCCAAAATCTATTAACAATTAGATTCAAAGAAGGCCACGTCATTGATACAAAACTATAAATGCGATTGGAATATGTACATTTATTTGATTGCCGATCTCCGCGGCGGAGTAGTAGTTTTCACCCGAATCCGTATTCGAACCCCGACCAGAATGGCTTTTTTTACATGCTGTAAAATTTCCATTTTCATATTCCCATAAGCTACAATCTTATGCGGACATACCAACGAATGACGTTTTTCAAAGAATATGAAAAAATATATAAAAGTTAATTTTAATCGATTTCAATTTATTTTTTAATTCGTTAATTCAGGTACGAAATAATAAATCACATAATAATTACTAGAAGGAAAAAACCGTAAATGTCAAAGGATCTCACTAAAAATACTGAATCTATCAGAGATATTAACAAATATATTGTTTAAAAAATGGGATAACTTAAAAATAAATAAAATTGAAAAGTCAAGTTTTCAAAATTTATTGCTCTATAAAGATTTTAAATTGTTTAAGAATATTCTAACATACTTTAAAAAGATTTTTATAAATTTAAAAGATGCAAACACTTTGATGAAGAAGATATTAAAACAGAATAAATAAATAAAAGAAAGCTGATATAGTATTTGTAAACAAAACGCAGATATAAGTTAATTGATAAGCATTTTTAAGTATTTTTAACACTTTGAACTGATGATAATTTTTTTTTCCGATTCAGTTTCATTAATTTGAAAAAAATTAATTTACCCATAAAATGCGAAGTTTATTTATTTATGTGAAGTTCAAAATGTGAAGTTCTTAATTCTCGAATATAATTCCAGTTTACTATTTTGTACTTCCTACAACGATCGCAATACCTCTCTCTGATTTTGTGAGTCAAACATTTTTACTTTTCGCAATCGAAAATCGTAATTGCATCAGTCGGATATTTTTAAGGTGTTCAGAAAGAAAATATTATATATGGTTAAATCTGGAGAGGATGATGACTGGAGCGTGCCTCCCCAGTCAGTTACCATTTTTCATTGAAAAGTTCCTTTACATAGCGAGTAGTGCGGGCAGGCCAGCCTTTCTTTTTCCTGTTTAGCCTCCGGTAATTATCTTTCAGATAATACTTCAGAGGATGATATGTATGAGTGTAAATGAAGTGTAGTCTTGTACAGTCTCAGTTCGACCGTTCCTGAGATGTATAGTTAATTGAAACCCAACCGCAAAAGAACACCGTTTTCCACGATCTAGTATTCAAATCCGTGTAAAAATAACTGACTAGGATTTGAACGCTGAAACTCTCGACTTCCAAATCAGCTGATTTGGGAAGACGTGTTCACCACTAGACCAACCCGGTGGGTAACGGTCAGCCCATTCATTCAAAATGAAAATAGAATTTAGATCAGTATTTGTAAAATTCATAGTTTCAGAACTGTACGCAACTCTTTTCTATCAAGAGTTTAAATTGATTTGAGTATTATTTTCTGCCCTTCCTAGCACTGTCACTATTTCGTAATTAACGCGTTTCGGAGTACCTCCATTCTTAAAACCGCTTTTATCACTCTAAAATTTAGTTTGGAAAATTTTGAGAATTTTACTTTTATTACAAATTAGTTTTGAGAATGAAGGTATACGAAACGCGTTATCTACCCGTCAGAGTGACAGTGTTAAGAAGGACAGAAAATGACATAAATTAATTACGATAATCCTAGCGGAATATCAATTATTGCGAAAATTTTAATTGCTTCAATGCCAGATATCCTTCAATCAAAGATGGACTTTTGACGACGTAAGCGCAAAAATCATTTAATTTTCGAATATGCTGATGATAATGTTTTTATTATTTCTCCAGAGTAATCATGAATCCAATGAAACGAAAGAAATGTAAAATTTCGATCTACTTGTCCACGTATGGAGAAAGTAGATTTTTTTAACATATTATCCAGTAAAGTAACCGTAGAAATCAGTAGAATGTCATATTTTTCAAATTAAGTTTTCGTACACCTTTTACAAACTTGTTTCACTCTCTATCGAAGTTAATTCTACATCCAACATGTTTCTTGAAGTTACAATACAATCCAACCGGAAGCTCTTACCCTCTACGAAGCATCTTTCCTTCTGAATTTTATAAGTAACAATTAACTAACTGCAATTAAAAAATATTTAACTAGTAAAGTTAACATTATGCCGATGTTTTACTGGGATATATGATCAGTTTTAAGTAAACAGCTTGAAAAATGATTTGACCGTCCAAATGATAGACGTTTTAAAATAAATAGTAAAATTTATATTATATTATAGTACCCTGCAACCGTCTGTAATTATTGACACACCTAAATAGGGTTATTTTTATTTCAGGAACTCCATTCCGGGAAAGTTCGTGCACCAATTGTAAGGATGTATATAATTAAAAAACAAGATTGATTATACTTTGGGATTTTCCGTTACCCGGATTAGTAAGTATATATATATAAACTTTTCCTTCTTTTCGAAAACGGGAAACCCTGTTACTGATAGTGAGAAATTAAAGTAATTCCATACAATGAAATAAAAAGTTAATATTATAAAATATGAAATCTGATTCATAATTTTCGTTATAATTAGAAATAACATTTTTATCCATTGTAACAATAATATAAACAATAAAATTATTAAAAAAAAAAATGAATGAATCATATATTAAAGTTGAAAGCCTTTAAAAAAAAATAATAATAATAACAAAGAACTTCGCATACGTTTATCAAGAATCGTTTATTAAGAAACAGTTAAGGAAATAAAATAAAAAATTACAGACAGAAATTGCAAGTTAAAATACAAATGAAAACGTGCCGACCATAAAAAAATAACAATCCATAATGGTTATTGTATTATACATATATTTTACGGAGAGAATTATCATTAACGGAAGGCATAAAAAAATTCATCGCAATTACTTTCCTAATTAAAGATATTTCACTCAAATCTCACTCATTAGACATACTGATACACGATACACTAATTATTAATTGATACACGATAACAATGTGTTGGTTGTTAACGAATTGTTACGGTGCAAGAGTTATTCACGAAAAGAGTTTAGCTATTCTCAACATTTATAACCATACTATGCCAAGTTTATTAATAAAAGTGAGCTGAATAATAGCTTTTTCCGCTGGGCCAAAATATGGTTGCTTGTCAGCTAACCAACAATTCGTACGGTAATATATTCAGCCTAATAAGTGAGCCTTAGAAATAAACAAGGATCTCGCCATACAATCTTATAAAAATTATTACTGCTTAATCTCAGATGATACATATGTCTCAAAGGGATAACAAAGACTGTGAGTCAAACAGTGTAAAGCAGCAAATTTATAACTCTTTTTGTGCGAACAATACGTTTTGTCCTGCTTCCAATTAATAGAGGGAAATTATATAATTAAAATTCAACTTCAAAGAATTAATTATTTCAATCAAAGAATGATAATGATAAATAGAATTGATAATTTTAATTTATTTTTTTGATAATGTTATTTAATTTTGATCGAGGATGCTCTGTAGAGTTTTATGTGGAATAAAATTTTACGTCGAACGGGGTTTTTATTGATTGTAATTCATTTTTAAAATATTTCAATAACAGGGATATTTTCAATTAGACCAATAAACGTACGTATATATATTTTTATATCAATATTCAAGCCTTCACCAAACGGTTTGATTGTGATAATCTTTCTTTTTTTTCGGTTAATCAATTGCATACGGTAACCCTAATCTAACTTTTTCCAGATAATTTAAGCGAAACCCACCGGGTTGGTCTAGTGGTGAACTCGTCTTCCCAAATCAGCCGATTTGGAAGTCGAGAGTTCCAGCGCTCAAGTCCTAGTAAAATCAGTTACTTTTACACGGATTTGAATACTAGATCGTGGATACCGGTATTCTTTGGTGGTTGGGTTTCAATTAACCACACATCTCAGGAACGGTCGAAATGAGACTGTACAAGACTGCACTTCATTTATACTCATACATATCATTCTCTGAAACAATACCTGAACGGTAATTCCTGGAGGCTAAACAGGAAAAAGAAAGAAAGATAATTTAAGCGAGTTATTTGTTAAAAGATAAATTGAACTGTGTACATTCAAACCGTCACAAGATAAAATAACTTATTTAAACGATTGTTTTGTTACTTTCCTGGCATCACAGTTCTAAAGCTATGTTGCAAGAAGGAAATTATAGTAATCAGTAAAAAATGGGGTATGGATTTTGTTTGCATTTCTCGACGTTTCATGATCCAGAGACCCCAAAACACAAAAAAACTGGGAGGTAATGTTCATATGTACGTAGGTTGGCTTGTTAGAAGCTTAATAACTTTTGACTGGAAAATCCGATTTTATACAGACTTGTGTGTATGGGGCAATTTGTCGGTAATATTTTAGGGTCAATATCTCCAAGGGATGAGGGAGTTTTTTGAAAGCTAATTTTCAAATAATTTTGCAAACAAAACCCCACTTTATATTAAGCTCAGTACAACAGGCGTGCATGCTTAATTAAAAAAAAATAATAATTTACACCAAAATTGCCACTCTTCCCCAAAAATCTAAAAAAGCTATATTTTTATTTAAGGCATAATTTTTAATCGATTTCTTTTAATATTTTCCACACATAGAATTAGTGCAAGCGACAAAAAAAAATACTTTAGGGACAATATTATGGTAGCAGAGCCGATGAAGATATTTTCATTTTTTGAATTTTTCAACCTTTTATTAGGATTTTTTAAACTTTTAATAATAGCAAAAGTTTAAATAATAAACTTTTAGTAATAATATTACGATAAAATTTCATCATAATTCTGTTCCACCCTCAAAAAAGTAATTTTAGGTTACTTTTTATCTGTTGTTAATTTCTCAGGGGAATTTCTTTCAGTTTCTTCCATTATTAAAAATAAAAAAATAAAGATAAAATTCTCGGGTGCTATTGAAGGCGGGGAGCAGAAATAATATCGATTTTTTTGAATTTTTAAACCTTTTTCGTTTATTTAAACATAATTTTACAATAAATTTTCATAAATTACTCCCTCCCCACACCCAAAAAAAAAAAAAACAAATCTTAGGTAATTTTTTTTCACGTGTATTTATTTTTCAACTATATATAATAATAAAAAAACAATACCTGGACAGCGTTTTAGAACTTTGTTGTCAGATTTTTTTTCATCATCGCTTAGTACTGGATCCTCGAAGCGTATGGCATAGATCGATCAGTAGCCTGCCATTCTAATATTTTAAAGAATTTCACATGAAAATTAACAGGAAACTTGGTTAAACAGAGGAAAATTGTTACTCATTTCCGCATTACTTACTTTTATACATTTCCGCATTTCAGAGCATCTTGGTTCATGCTCTAAACCCGTCTGTGTACACAGTTTCTCTGCAAAATTTTCGTTTTTTATTATAAGTATTCAGACTTTTTTTTGGCTTTTCTTAACACGCACAGTTTTTTTTATTATAGGCTATATTCATATTTTTAAAAAAATATATCAAATTAAATAAGTATAAAATGAATAAAAAAGCCTCGAAATAAAACCTCACTAAAAATGAAAAATTACACTTTTTTGATTATTGCTAAAATTTAGACTTTAAAAAATCGGTTTCAAATTGCGTGTTAGTGTATTATTTTAAATTTACACTGTCTCAAAGAGTCAAAATTTGGAGAAAAATTTTAATCAAATTAAATACAACAGAACAATTTTACATTTCATAAATATATACAGTCCGTTGTTTCTTGAGTGATAAAAAATCTTTGATATTAGCATTTATAATTAGATAATAAAAAACATATTTTTTGTCGCATTAAAAATCCAACCGCTTACAACATATTTATTCACTAAACAAAAGATTATTGCTTATATTTAAAATTACTTAATGTTAACGATTAAAACAGAATAATTTTCCGCTTTGTAGAGCGGTTATTTTAAAATCGGTTCATTTTAATATTTTTTATTCTTTCAAAGAAGAATCGCATTAAAATAATTGTTAATAAGCTTTCAAATAAGTAGTAAAGAAGTTTATACTTTATAAAAAGGCGAAAATAATTAGTGAAGAAACAGCAGGAAAAAAGAACATATAACAATAAAAAATAATTATGATTAAAATGATATTTAGTGACCTAAATATCATTAGTAAAATAATTATTTATTTTGGGAATTCTATTGTCTTTATAATACACGGTTGGAGACTGTTTCTTGTATTTATCATATAACCGATTACTTTTTCCGTGAAAAGATTATAAATTTTCTACTTTTTTCTTATTTATAAACGACCAACACAAATCTATTTATTTGTAACGCGACTTAATATGTAAAACGAATAAGATTAAAATGTTGAAAAGGTAATTACGTGCGGCGAGTAAAATAACAAGTAAATTCATTTATTACACTCAGTAAAATCGAGAGAATTTCCAATTTACCAGCTCTCAGAACTCATAGTTGCTATACACTTCGGTACGTTAGGCCTCAATCTGCCAAACTTGTAAACAGAGATTTAAACGCTTAAACACTGCGCTATCCCGATTTATTCATTTAGGTCTACTTACTTAATATCCATCGTCAAGGATGAGGCAGAAAAGCCTTAGCCGAAATACATGTACTGTATTCAAGTAATGCGATAATAAGTAATTTATGAATCGATAACGAGTTAAATCTTATTTTGTTCTTTCATTTTAGTTGAAAAAATAAAAATTTAACCGGATGAAAATAAAAACTAAAATTTATTTCGTAACCGAAATTTATTTATGTATTCGTGAACGACATACCGATCCCTAATTAACTTTTTTTTTCTACTTTGTCTCTGTTTCACGATACAATTTAAAATTACGAACAAATTTTTTGTACATAAATCTTACTGTTAAAGTAGTTGAAAAAATACGTTAACGCTAAGTAGGTTATTCAAATAGCATTACTTTTTTTAAAAGAAGATTAGGACGTGTTTTATCGAGTTGAAAAAATAAAACAGGCGTGGAAAAAAAAAACGAAAATTAACGAACAAATATTGACACGCTTTTAAGCTAACGTAATCAATCTAACCCCATCTTAAACAACATAGAAGTGTTATATATCATTATAGCAGGGTTAATACTCTATCTATACACTTTCCAGGCAAACAAACTAAAATAACATTGTTTAAATCTATAAAATAAAATAACCCAACAAATAGTAAAGGAATCTACTTTGTGTTACGTAATAAAAAGGAGGACACAATCTATACTGTATTATGAAATTCAATTTGAAGATTATATTATATATATTTATATAAATATTATATAATTATAATGTAATAACTATTATATTAAAATATATTATATATATTATTATTATTATAATTTATTGTATTATATTATATAAATAAAATATATATGTACATATATATATTTAAAAAAAAGTAGAATCCTATTAGAATATAAAAAAAAAACAAAAAAAAACCAAAAAAAACCAGAAATTTAGTCATTTTAACACGTACGAATAAGGGATTAAAAAAAATCGATATGAAAAAATCGCATATACTTATTTGAGGCTAGAATTAATCACAAATGAGTTCAAGATTCCATTTTTACTCTCTTGACATCATAGGTCTACAGCTGTACTGCAAGACCTTTGGGGTCAATTATCTCAAAATTGTTCAATATAAGGCCAATTTATATTATATTAAGGTCAAGTACGTGCTTATAAGCTTATCTTACAAATTTAAAAAACTGTCCCCCAAATTCTTACCCTTCCAAAAAATCGAAAAAAGCTATCCTTTTATCTACTGTACATTTTTTAACCGAATTTTTCTTCTATCTTTTTAAACATAGTAGTAGTGGTCCCAAAAAACATACTTTGGGGCCAATATTGGGGGTGGGATGAGCCGATCAAAGTTTACAAATATCGATTATTAACATTTTTTTAAACTCCTTTTTTAGTTTATTTAAATTTTTAATAATAATATTACAATAAAATTTTATCATAATTCACCCCCAACTACAAAAAAGAAACGTTAGGTAACTATTTATTGGTTGTATATTTTTTATTGGATTTTTTTTTTTAATTTTTCCATCCAACATAGTAAACGTAATTCATTAGATATAAATAATTATTATGAGTATAAAAGCATAAGATTAACTGTTTTAAAACTGCATTTTTCAAAAGAATGATATACAAATTACATGGAAAGTTTATGATCTCTCCCACTTCCGAAAGTAAAACTAAAAAATAATTTTTTTAAATTTTTTAACTTATTCTCCATAAGAATAAAAAACCAAATATTTTAATTTTTTATAGATTGCTGTATGATGAATGACACACTTTTCAGTAGGCGTGTCTCTAGGAGATCCTTGTAAAACTAAAACGATAAACAAACAAAAAAGAACACACTAATAAGAACGCTTTTTTATTTTCAACTTTAGTTTTCTTTTCTTAAGGTTACTGACTGATTAATTTATGCATTTAATATTCCATTAATCACAGACTTCTAACGCGACTTTCTTCATTCTGGTGCCTACAAGCAGTCGTATCCGTTCTTCAGCCGCATCCGTTCTGTAGCTTGTTACATCTAAGGATCGGTCAGTGTTAAAATTTAATTGGTTCAGTTGAACCATGAACTCCGCCAATCACAAAGATGCTTTACGCAACTTCACCGCTCCGATAAACGTTTAAAATGGAAAGAAAATAACTAAAACGTCCTCTTTTATTGGTTACTGATCGTATAAAATCCGAAGTTAGTTCGGTTTTTATATAGAAATACTTTTAATGTATGCGACGCAATTTAGCGGATTCGCTAAACTATTTCATTTTAGTAATTTATTTTCATTACATGGGGCAACAAATTGGAAAACGATTAGTAACAGTTACCGTACAGCAAATTATTCCTAACTGCTGTTAAATTACCTTAGCAATATAAATTGAGATCTTACAGTATTTCTGCGTTCTGCACTAGATATAATAATTGAAAATAAACAGTTCCAAAAGAATTGAAATATAAATTAATTTTTATATGCTAACCCTAAAAAGCCCGATAAATAAATTAAATAAATAAAGCTTTATTCTGAACGGAACATAAGAATAAATTATGCAGGTCACATTAATAAATTACAAAAAATAAATTAAAAAAATTAATAAAATCAATTATAAATATAAAAACAAATTATAAAATAAAAAATAGATGCGACTAAAGTCCATATTTGGCTAGCTTGGCATTTCTCCCGCCACCACCCCATTCGGTCGCCCTAAAGCATAAGACAGAATTGTTTGTGCCGCATACGGCAACTCAATTTCGAACGGTTTAGCGACCGGTATCCTAACGTAGCTTATAGAGCTTACCTAACGGCGTGACCGGACTAAGCGTGGTGCCATACACCATCGGCCTGTGTCCCAACCGCTCACTTGTCATATATTTCCTAAAATGGGTAGGCGCACCCATTCAACTACTAAAAATATATATGACATCCATAATAAAATTTATTTCATTTAGGCAGCAATTCGCTGCCACGCCTTGGTCGCTAAATGCCTGCAAGTAGCTGTCCAACATTTTATAGCCTTTGGAGTCATAATAATTGGCTGGTGGTCAGCCACTCAGGGTTCGCTTTCCACGGCAATGCGGTAAGAGCCTCTCCCTTAAGCAAACTACGGATGCCGGTTGAACAAAGCATCCGCATCTAGGAACTACCACACGGTCCGACAATGCGGCTCTCGTCATATTGACTCGCCGCTTGAGAGTGGCCAATTTTTCCCTTGAGCACTAAGTTCCAGGGTGGCCCGGTCTCTACCCCCCCCCCCGCCAAGAGCAAGAGAGGGCAGTCAAACATCAGGTGTTCATTTGACTGGACCTCCCCGCAGACGCACAGCTCATCAGCTGCCAGGCGGAACCGAAACAGATATTGGTTCAAGTTCGCGTGGTTGGTGAGCATTTGGGCACCCGTTGCCCTTAAAAATGAGCTCGAGGCATACCATCCCCCCAAATTCTGTATAAAGTTACACAAGAATCTTCCGTTAGACGTGGTATCCCATTCCAGCTGCCATGCTTCCATCGCGAGGCTTTGCAACCCCTCGCAAAGATGGGGAACTGTCCATATTAATTATTTAATACAAACACGTAAAATAACTTTAGGATAAGTATATTAATCAAGTCTATAAACTCATCCAGGAAGTCCCAGTCCGCATACCGTACGGTGACACTGAATGGTTTAATTAAAAATGTACTAAACAAGGCTGCATCTTATCCCTTTTAAGTTTTAATTTACATGCAGAATCTATTATGAGAAAAGTAGGTGTTGACGACTCCAATATTGGTATAAGTCTTGGTAGGAGAATCCTTAAAAAAACTAAGATACACAGGTGATACGACCTGCAAGCAGAAAGCGTGAAAGATCTTGAAACTCTTATCAGGACGGTCCAACAAGTGAAAAGGCGTGGCTTCATCTCAGCATTAAAAAGACGAAGATCATGATGACCGCAGAAGATAAGAACTGCGTGAGGATTAGCATCGAGAAAATAGGGATGGGTGAAGATTTTGGGTTTCTTGGTTCAAATTTTACTGGGATGGAAACTGTACACCTGAAACTACAAGACTTGGAATCGGTAGGGCTGCCGCGATCGGGATGAAAAAATATGGAAAAGCAAGGACATCAGCTTGAAAAAAAAATGCAGACGACAGTGAAATTGTCATTCTTATTGCATCCAACGACTGTGAAACGGACAATCAAGAAATATGACAGGCGCAGGGTCGACGCTTTTGAGCTGTGGTGTTGGCGCCGGGTGCTAAGAATCCCGTGGGCGGCCAAAATAATTAATAAAGAAATTTTCGATAAAATCAAGCATAATGTCTCATTAGAAAGTCAAATACTGAAACTGCGACGTCATACTTTCGTCACGTAATGAGGAAAAGGAAATCTTATTAGGCAAGACGGACGGAAGAAGACGATCGGGGCGACCATCCAACCTGTCGGTTGGATACCATCAAAGAAACAATAAACAGGAAAGTGGCGCAACTGAAAGAAGCTGTCAGAGATTGGAGAAGAAGAGGAGCATGATCATCAAATGACCGAGAGCCGTACGCGAATAAAAGGTTAAGAAAAATACGACATTAATTTAAAAAAATTAATATTTAAAATATAAATAATTCATAACTCAGAGCCGCTATTATTTTGAGCAATTTTTTTGTACGCGTTGAACAGGATGTGGATGAATCAATTTTTTTAATATTATTTAAAAATTCATCAACAGAGTAATATTGTTTCTATAAAAAGAGTTTTTTAATTTATTTTAAATAAATTAGCGGAAATGACAACGGAAGCATAATATGACAACGGTATTATTTACATTTAAAGTTAGATGGTTACAGTACACCCAGTCATTAATTTTTCGAGCTGCTAGTCAATTCCTTTTAAATAATTTCCTCATATATAGATACAGTTGTGTCGTCTTCAAAAAGGATTATAATGAATAGCTCAAGATTTTGAGGCAGGACATTAATAAACGGCAGGAGATTAATAAACAATAAAGAAAAGGATAGGACCGAGAACACTTCCATGAAGCGCTCAGCGATCTACATCCTGAAGTGAGGTCCTAAATTTTATATTTGTATTCTTATCAAAAGATGAAATTTTAACTATTTATTTACAGGGATAAAGTATGACTTACGGTATCAGTAAAAAATTTGTAACTAAATCGAATGCTTTACTGAGATCGCAAAAGATTGATATCTTTTTGTTATCTATGGAATTTAAATATGTTCCGATAACTAGGAAATGTCTGTACCGGTAAAAAGGGTTTTCCTAAAAACTAGTGAAAGTTAACGGCATACTTTTTAAGAAAATTTGATTTTCTGGTCAATAATTTTGTAAAGAACCGAAACTTTCTTAAGGAGGAGAATAACAGCAGAAGTCTTTATACATATATTAATATGTACGGAATATTCCGTTACTGAAAGATTCATTTATTAAATTTGAATTTGTAATTTAAATTTAAATTTTTACAATAGCATCTACGCCTGCTTTTAAAATACTAGTAGGAATATCATTAATACCCGTAGAATATTTTCTTTTTTAATTTAAAATAAAAGTACAAATCATGCAAATTCTGCATAAAAAAATGATCATACCGGTTTTTTTAATCTTTAACAATATCCATTTTCGAGTGAAATAACTATTTTTTAAATGGAAAATCGGTTTATTTGTCAAGAAGTAGCTGTCTTAAATAATCATTTTAGGTAGATTTCATAAGAAAGCTACCTATTATAATGGGTATCATGATTTGACTTCCGGAAAATTTCGACATATCTACGCGTTTCACATCCGCCAGATCTTAAGACCAATGTCAGTTCAAAAGTTCACTTTATATTTTTTTATTTCAATATTTCACTTTCTTGTGGACACGATAACTGCCGTAATTTTGCGCCAATCGCTATAAAATTATTCCTTAAAAATAACTAGTCCCAAAATCTCGGTCAAGTTAGTTAACGACCAAACTCGGACCATGCTTTGTCTAAAAAAAAAAAAAAATCTATAACTTTCTTATTAAGGAAAATATCGAATTCGTTTAAAGTTCCTACCATTCTTTGAATAAGGGCCTAAAACTTTTTAAGTAAATGTTTTTTATATCACCAACCACTGGCTCAGGGGTTGAAGAAAATGGGGTTTCGAAGATGAAAAACAATCATACCTCCCTTAACAGGCACAGTATCGAATCGTTTTAAATTGGTTGTTAGTCTTCTAAACATTACCTAAAACTTTTGTTTGAAACTATTTTTGATATGACCAACCCTTACGACAAGGGATGAGCAAAATGTTTCTGGAATTCTAAGAAGATGGGGCTTATCGTATGCTAAAAATGTGAAATTTTTGCAACCATGTCTACTGAGTAAATTTGACGTTTTTTTTTTTTTAACTTTAAGGTGAAAAATCTTTTTTACCTCCTACTTAGTTACGGTGAAATCTACCTTCGCCTTCCGGCGTGTCGCAAGGGATTTTTTAATACCTAGTTCCAAACTGTTTTAACAAATTACCCTACTCTAATGAGATGAAATATAAAATAAGTTTAAAAACAAGTTTTTTAGAACAATAATTTGCATTATCTGACCGGTAACACGAATTACTATTTTTATCACGCCTTTCTAAAAAATTCATTAAAACAAAATTTAATTTTATTAATTATAAAAAAGAGCAATTTTTTACCGATCACTATACTTACTTTCCCGCTATAGCTATAGCAGCATATATCGCTACAGCCGGGAAAGTAAAAATTAATAAAAAAAAACCGTATTACGTAACATCTTGAGAATAAGAATTTTGTTATTAACATTTCACTCATGCTTCTTTTCCTAAGCACAAGCCAAAGGGTTTTCAAAAAAGTAATTTCAAACAATATTTAATGAGGAACAAGATTTAAAATTGATTATTTAATGAACGAATTTTTGCTTATTTTTATATTTACTTTTCATTTTTATTGTTTTGCTAACTTAATAGTTTAACCTTTGTAAAGTTTTGTTATGTAATTTTGTATAATATTACAATAGTTATTTAGAATAAAATAGGTTAATTACAATGAAAAAACTCTTCTGTTATAAACAAGCGGACACACACACACACACACACACACACACACACACACACACACACACACACACCGATTATATAGTGTACCAACCTTTTGAAGAACACAAAAAAATTAATTTATTATGCATTGTTAATGACCATTTCATTTTATGTAGATTATTAGAAAGAGCAATTAATTCATTAAAAAAAATCTGATGTGAACACCATATGATTCCTTGTACGCTGATTAAATTCCATATACACATTTTTTTAAAATGAAAAGTACATGAAATTTTATTTTATTAATAACTTCTGATATTTTTTCACTTTTTTTTATTGAATTATTATTTAACGTAATCATTTTTTTACAATCGGGGGTTAATAATTATTAATAAATCAATATATTTAAATTAAAAAAATTAAAAGTAAAAAAAAAGAAATGAAGTCTGATTCGAACCGACGTGCCTTCCTCTTGTAAAATCCAAATATTTCATTAATTAAAATTTCATTTCACTATAACTCTGGGACCAATGAAAATAAGTACCACTTATGATCTATGGTTGAAAAGCTCTCAATGAGGGCTTACTACTGCAGTTAAGAAAAACCCCAAAATCCAAAAAAATTGGATTTTGGGCTTTTTGGACACTTTTGGTTCAGTAAATTGCAATCAAAAGGGCAGGTGTACAACTAGATGTTACAACAGTCCTAAATCCATAAGTTCAACATCCTACGGCAAATCGTTTTTGAGTTATACTAGTTACACACTTACGCACATACGTACGTACGTACAGATGTCACACCGAAACTAGTCAAAATGGATTCATGGATGGTCAATATTTCCGTTGAAATTTGAAAACCGAAATTTTTCGCGATCGCAATTCTTCCTTTACTTCGTACAAGGAAGTAACA
Organism: Lycorma delicatula; assembly: GCF_047948215.1. Taxonomy (NCBI): domain Eukaryota; kingdom Metazoa; phylum Arthropoda; class Insecta; order Hemiptera; family Fulgoridae; genus Lycorma; species Lycorma delicatula. The sequence continues at coordinate 215,395,440 of NC_134457.1, forward strand.
AAAAAAAAAAAAAAACAATTCACGTATGTAATTGGATGATTTGTGTGTGTGTGTGTGTGTGTGTGTGTGTGTGTGTGTGTGTGTGTGTGTGTGTGTGTGTGTGTGTGTGTGTGTGTGTGTGTGTGTGTGTGTGTGTGTGTGTGTGTGTATGTATGTGTGTGTGCGTGTGTGTGTGTGTGTGTGTGTGTGTGTGTGTGTGTGTGTGTGTGTGTGTGTGTGTGTGTGTGTGTGTGTGTGTTAGTAATAATGAAAAAATGTAATTATTAAATATGGAAAAATTGTTATACAAAAATGTTTTCAGACATTTAGAACACAAAATAACTTTTTTTTATTACTTTACAAGAAATTTTTTTGAAACTTACGTCATCATACAGAGGATGCCCTTGACAATTTATACGAGAAGATAGTCACATCTTAAAAATAAAAGGATTACAAACATGTATCACAGTTCAATTATAGAAAAGGTTAAAAAGAAAAAAATGTGTTCATGTTTTCGGTTTTTTATTTTAAATACTCCATTTTAACACAGCAGGAAAAAAATAATTTAGTGTCTTCTGGACGAGATTTTTTTCCAGTGAGACAAATGCACTCTCCAACCAGGAAACTCATAAGGCTACATTATACCAAAATAGATGAAAATAACTGGCTGGAACCCATAATTCTTTAACGACTGCCCTAATTCGCGGGCATGCATTCTTCTAGTCCACATAAAAATATTTCAGTTTTACTTTTTAACTTATATAGACCAGCCGACTACTGCAATGTAACAAACAAAGCTGGATAGCTGCCAACCTTTGTTATAAAAAAAAAAAAAAAAATAGTTAACTGTAGAATGAAAAAATAAGGATTACAACAAAAAAATGGAAATCGCTAAAAAAGTAGTAACTCTAAACTAAAAAAGAGTAATAAGAGAGAGTTGTAACAAAACTGAACAAATATAATTATAATAAAAAAAAAAAACAAAACAAATTATATTGAAAATTATAAAATCTATTAAGTGTACAACTAAAAGTTACAAATATACAATTTACGAGTAAAAAATTACAAAAAAGGTATTCAAATTATTAAAAAGTACCATAAATCATATATATATATAAATAGAGAGAGAGAGAGAGTGAGCTATGTTACCTTACATAATGTCGGGTGAGTTTTAAATTTAATAAATCGCTTCATATTAAATTTAAAAAATCGAACGAGTTATTTATTTTATTTTCCACCAACCTTTTACTGTTGATTTGAGCAGTTTTATTTTATTTCTGAATTTAATGTACATTAAACGAAGGAAAACTTATGAAAAGCACTTTTAGTGTTCAAGTTTTCAACTTTATGTTCCTTTGAATAGCATAAAAATAAAAATTATAAAAATGTACTTTGCTATATACATAATAAATAATAATTTCTTATTGTTCTCGACAAAGTTGGTCTTTTTTTACTAAAGACATTCCAAATAAGGGCCATTTTTCAAGAAAAAATTATTTCAATTTGGAAGTAATTAAAATCTTAATAAAAACTGGCTTCCAAAGAGAGTACATTAATTATGGGAAGGTGACAAACCGTTAAAGAATGAATTAATATTTTAAATAAAAAGAGATTAACCATTTTTCGAACCGTTATCAACAATTTACTCTACTAATATTTAAGATCTCGATTAACCATCCCCTCGTCTCAAAAGCAGCACCAGTTCACGATAATATCTATATTCCTTAAATTATCACGTAATGGTTATATTATCTTTTCCTCTCTCCAAGTAATCGTGTAATAATTATTTTAAAATATATAACTTTTCTTAATTTCTAAAAAAAAATTCCTGATTGAAATAAATATTACTTGAAGAATCGGTGAAAACTGGAAAATCGAAGGTAGGAAAAAAAACCAAACGGATCAAATATAATGAAAAGAAATCGGTTGTTAGACAGTTAATAGGATATATCTTAAAATTTATTTTTACGTGTTTCACAAGGACATAAAATCGTGTCGGTTAAAGAACAGTCAAGAATGGATATTTTTATTTAATTTGTCTTCAGGTATAATTATGTAGGTTAATAGAAAAGCGACTGGGGATTACATTAAGATGACCTTGATTTTCTACTGCGATTTTGAAGGTTTAAACTGATTGACAAACACGACGATTATTAATAGAAAATTAAACGAATCAAAAAAAAAAAAAAACTAAAAATTGGACGATGAAATTTTCCGTTTTCTATTCGTCTACTGCTGAAATGTTTAAGCCCGATAATTTTTTTTCTTTCTAATGAAAAATAATTAACACATGGTGCACACCGATTTTTTCAAACAGTAAAAAGTTATAAAAATTAACAGTAAGCAAATCTTAAGCAATATTCTTTACCGTTTGAAGAAAAATTAACCGAATTAAAAAAGTACTTTCTACCCTAATGCTGACTGAAACAAGAACGTTTTGGAAAAATATCACGTACAACGTTTGTATTGTTCAAAATTACAGAAGCATATATTGCAAAACGCAAAACATTAAAAAAAATTCACCCGGTGAGAGAAATAAAATATTAAAAATATGAGAGAAAGTTTAAAAAAAGATTTTTAAAAGTGTTATGAGGTTTACACTTTGCTCCTATAAACTTTTTAACAACAAAAAACTTATATTTATATATGAAAGCTATAGAAATTTACAGAAAACCGTTTTTTTCTAAACACTGACAACTCCTGCCAAGAGGTTTAAAAAAAAATTTCACTCAAACATTGTCAAAAACCGTACGTATTTTAAAATTTGTGAAAATTAAAAAACCTTTGACCATTCTTTTATTTTAATTCAAATAAGGTAGAGGTTCTTAGTTTTGTTAAGTAATCAGTCGACTAGTTTTATGCTCTTCTCAATTCCATTCTGTTTTCTCCTAATCATTCAAACTCGGCATTCTTTCTACATTTAAATCCCAACTTCATCTGCTTTACAGTTTCCGATTTCTGTTTTTTTCTGTCTTTTTCTGCAGATTTTACCCTTTACATATCCTCTAATGTGTAGATGACACATCCTCCTGATTATATAATAATTCTAGCTGAAAGTAAAAAAGATTTAGAAGAAACAATGAATGGTATGGATGACATCCTTCGCAAGAACTACCGCATGAAAATAAACAAGAATAAAACAAGTAATGAAATTCTGAAGAAGAATTCTGTTATTTGGGATATAGAATTACTAAAGATGGACGAAGCAGGAGCGATATAAAATGCCGAATAGCACAGGCGAAACAAACCTTCATTCAGAAATATAATTTGTTTACATCAAAAATTTATTTAAACGTCAGGAAAAGATTTTTGAAAGTATATGTTTGAAGCGTAGCTTTATATGGAAGTGAAACGTGGACGATCGGAGTATCCGAAAAGAAAAGATTAAAAGTTTTGAAATGCGGTGCTATAGGAGAACGTTAAAAATCAAATGGATGGATAAAGTGACAAATGAAGAGGTGTTGCGGTAAATTGATGAAGAATGAAGCATTTGGAAAAATAAAGTTAAAAGAAGAGACAGACATATAGGCCACATATTAAGGCATCCTGAAATAGTCGCTTTAATATTGGAGGGACAGGTAGAAGGGAAAAATTGTGCAGGTAGGCAACGTTTAGAATAAATAAAACAAATTGTTAAGGATGTAGGATGTAACGGGTATACCGAAATGAAACGACTGGCACTAGATAGGAAATCGTGGAGAGCTGCATCAAACCAGACAAATGACTGGAAAAAAAAATACATCCTCTCCAAATTGAGAACCTTAACATCTTAATTTAAGGCCTGCAGGAATAATTCCATCTCGTAAACAAATTCGACAAAATTTATCCCCCACTGTCGCCTTAAGACTTCTTTTTTTCATACTTCATTTACATCCTCCTGTATAATTTGTCAACATTATCTGGTACCACCGCATTTCAAAGGTCTCTGTCATTTTCCCACCGTCCATATAATGTAAAAGGCTACATTCACAGAAGAGTTTTAAAGAAATCGTTACCGTTCTTTGAAATTATATTTGATAATAAAGGGACTTCTTTATGCACGAAAACTTTCCTCGTTTGTGACATTTGCTTTTGATATCTACGTTGCTTCGTTCGTTCTTTATAATTTAACCGCGTAAGTAAAAAAAAAAAAAATGTTAACAGTTTACGACGATCCTCTATCTTAATATTTAATTGCTTATTTTACTCCTTTCTGGTCGCATTTCATTATTCTCATTTATTTTAAACGGAATTTTTCCTGCGAGGAATAAATCCGTGTCATAAAATAATTTCCAAAGCCTTTCACAGTTTCTATCAATAAAGTAATGTCATCAGCGAATTTTAACCATTTTTATTTTCTCTTTATTATCACAGATTTCTAATTTTTGTACGGATATTAAATATCTGTTTTTTCTCTGTTCTTAATTTACAGAGTAACAAACCGGACAAATACATAAATAAAATTAACAGAAACTTGTCGGTTTGTTATTAGAAAAACAATAAAACCTTTAAAATTATTTTTAAAATGCTGCTTACAGACTGTTCATTCCTATTTTATTAATACGGGTGATAAGTATGAAACAATTTAAGAAAAGAAAGACCCACAGTACGAATCCAATAAGTAAAACCTATTCTTTGTATGAATATGTGTGTGTGTGCGCACGCACGCGCTTTTCTTCGTTTATAACAGAGGTTCCCAAACTTATTTTTCTCATAGACCACTTTCAAAATTTTGCTGGTTCCTGTGGACCCCCTGCAGCTACATTTCTACCATATTTCCAGTCGACGGAAAATGTGAAAATTAGATCTAACTATGAAAATTTGCGTTACGGCTGAGTTCCACGAACTAACAGCTTCCGAAAAAAAAGTGAGAATCGATCGGTTAATTTTTGATCGACTGTGCTGTGAGTGGATGTCAAAAAAGTAAAGTTGGCCGATCAAAAAAAATGCTACCATCCAACTTTAGATTTCTGACATCTACTCATAGCACAAGAAAGAAATCGATTCTCACTTATTTTATTTAGAAAACTTCCCATTCAGAGTGGTAAAAAGCAAAAGAAAAATAGTATATTTTTTGTGTTGCATTTATTCAAATATGTAATCATTACGCTATTAATTATTATTGTTATCGTATTGCAATGTAATATAATAAAATTGTCGTAATATAATTAAAATTAAACATTAATAACGTAATGTAACTTCTACAATAACAATCACAAAATAGTTACAATTTTAATGGGAGGGATGTACTTGATGGATTGACAGCAAATTATCAATATTTGGATTCAGTTTTGTTAGCAATAAGCGCAAATCTCCCCGTTCTGTGATATTGAATCTGCTCCTTTTTTTTGATAAAAGGTTTGTAACGACACTAAAACTTTTTCCGACAAGATATGACGAGGGAAACGCTATCAAACAAGCGTTGCGGACGGCGGCAGCGGCAGCTGCAGCGCCGGCGCCTTGCAAGTCTCGACACGTTCGTTGTACTGAATATGGAATATGCAAGTTTTTACAAGTAACAGTCGCTGAGCTTCTCAAAACATTATCTGCCTAGATTGATACGCAAAGTCAAGCCAACATTTTAGTTCTTCACTATCGAAACCAGATGAATTTTTGTGGACCCCCGCTTACGAATTGTGAACCCCCATTTTTTTTGTCACGCCAACGTAGACCCCCGTCGAGTCTCCCGTGGACCCCTGGGGGTCCACCTGGACCACTTTGGAAATCAATGGTTTATAAGAATTTTACGATGTATTAATGATTTATCACCCCAACATATCAAAGGTAGTGAATTATGTAATCATTTTTATTATATTTATAATCATAACATTTAAATGGGGAAACGATTCAATTTGTAAAAGAGAACGAGAATGAAAAGTATATAAAACAGGTATTAATAATACTTTGATAGCGTATCAATTTTTTATTCAAATGTTAATAACATTAGCAGTGTAAGATAAACCATGTACTGGCTCAATAATATTACGTAAATTTCTATCGAATAATAGGCAATCGTTAAACGAAATAGTACAGTCAATATGTATTTTTATTTGAAAATCCTTACCTACCGAATGATCTGTTGTCCACGCGGTAGGGGCGATGAGGGAAGCTTAACTCCAGATTTTTAACATCCCCCTCCCATAGATTTTTGAAAAACTCAAAAAGTTTTTGAAATGCGTTTTTCTCTGAATCTATGCATTTTAGAGAAAACTTTTTCAAACAAAAAATGTAGAGGACATTCTCCTCTACAATTATTATCTGTGAAGTTACGCCGTATAATTTGAAATTGAAATACTAGGTAGCGCTTTACCGTTTTGGAGCTGTAGCTTGTGAAAGTGTGAAATTTTGTGAATTGGGCGCGTGTTCGAAACCGGTCTAGTCGCTGAACAATGCTAATCTCCCCGGCTACAGTAACAATAGGACCGCTGCGTTGCCATTGGTACAATGGCAACGCAGCGGTCGAAAAAAGGCCTTTTTTCTTTCAATAAGGTTCTCTGTTCTATTTTTCTATCAAACTTAAGAATTTCTTGGTCAATTAAGCGGATAATATTGCTTAAAATTACGTAAAATGCATAAACTTTCATCAATTTTTCGGTAGAAACCTTGCCGTTAAGACAGCTTTCTTTTATAAGGCGAAAAACTAAGTTCTCTAAAACTGGTCGATTTTTTTAGAATAAATAATTATTAATCGTTATTAATTATATTATCCATTAACTCGTTTAATTAATAATGTATTTCTGCAGGGAAGTTTCTCCACTGCTAAGACATTACCAATTTTTATATAGTGAAGATAGTCCTTATTCTGAAAATTATCTATCGTAGCCGTTTTAGTGATATGAGAATCAATTATGATCGTTTTGATATTAATATAATTTTTTTTTAAAAACAAGTAGGTTGGATTTCAAGCTTTGCAAATTCACCGTGCAGACCGTTGAATTATTACTAATCTATCAGTCGATCGATCTCTTGAAAATCTTAACGTACATAACTATAGTTTAATTTTTGTAAAGTTTTAGGTTCTACAATTTATAACATTATCACTAAAGAAACTAAATTCATAAAATATCGTTAGCTCCGAGTTAAAACTTTTTGAGCTTTTCCTACAGAATACAAAAAAAACAGAAAATATTGACGATCGATCCTTCAACTTTGTATTTAAGCACAGACTTTCTAAGAGTTCAGTTTTAGTACCGCTTTTATCTACGATTGTAACGAAAAGTTTCCCTTAAATACACCGTCTGAGCGGATAATACGCCCAAATCTGTTACGGACAAAGCAGGTTTGCAATTACAAGGGCCGATCCGGTAATCGGCACTTAAGTCCAAACTTCTGTTAAAATTCAATAATAATTCTACGCCGGTAACAAAAAATTTACAAAAATTAATCAAAATTCTTGTTAACAGTGAAACGTCAAAATTTTTATAAAACTTATACTTATAGAGACGATGTTCTTTATATAAAAGTTTAGCGTTCTCGAGTTAAGTTTTTTACGTAAATATTTTTTTAAATCAAGATTTTAATAAGTACTTAAGAGATCTAAAAACGACGAGAAATACAAAAATTCAAAAGGGGCTAATTTTTTGCGAGCACAAAAACGAACTTAGGATTAGTTAAATTCTGTAAACAGCCGGGAAACTAAAAAAATAATCTTTCGTTAAAAATAATTTTAACCGATAAAGGCTTTGTAAAAAGATATTTCTAGAATAGGATGAATACGTGAAAGTATTTTTATTATCAAAACGGAATCTTTTGGATCATAAAAACAAAATTGCAGTAATTTTAAAATACCGCATACTTTAAAATAAATTTAATTATTACATAATTGCGTTAATTAAGTTGTTTACTATGTATTTTATGATCAAAACATGTAGTATTACGTAATATTTAGATGAAGCACGAGAAAATAAACATACTTATGTACTAAGTGAAGGATATATATATATATATACATACACACAAATAAGGGAATTAATGAAGGAAAGAAAAATAGTAAAGGTAAATAAAGCTAATTATTTTTTTTTTCTTTTATCGTTTAAAAAAAAATAATAAATGTAATAATTAGTTTAAGTTAATAATAATAAAAAAGGAAAATTAGAAGATTTAACCAGTTGTGAAAAGATAATTACATAGTAAAAATATTCTCAAGGACAAACTACAAAACTGGGTTAAATTAAGAGAAAATAATAATGATCATAAACAAACTGGTATCTAAAAAAATCAAATTAACTTTTACGTCGAAAAAAATGAAAAAAATAATACGTATAAATATACAAAGCGACTCAAGATGTCACGATATACAAAATAAGCAAAGTCATCATACGTAAAGATAATAAGGTAACTAAGACGGCCACCGATTTCAAAAATGATAACTTTAAACGGGGATTTTGAAAAGGGCCACCACTAGTAAAAATGCAGGCTGTCGCTTTTTTGAAAACATCATTAATAGCTTTCGACAACGTGTTTTGATGGATTTGTACAAATATTTTTAACAATGCAAAAACAACCGATGATTATTTAGCATTAAAATTAAAGGTTACAATCGTCATCCCGTAGCTCCGTAACGGCTGTGTTTAGAGAAAAATACCCAAGAATAAAAATGTTTTCACCCATAAATGCAATAAAAAAATGAGGTTTCCGTTTGAAATAATGAATTTGGCCGCCATATTGGAAAAATGGCGAAGATTTCAAATACGGTAATACTGTATTTTTAATTTAAAAAAATCTAGGGAAGGTTCCCCGTTTAAAGTTTCTCAAAAGTTTATAATTTCTGAGATCCCAATGGCGGCCATCTTGAGTCGATCACTCTCTACAGGCTATATTTATCCGCTTTTACATATGAACATCTTTTCGATATAGATGAGATTCGATTTCTATAAATTATTCAATTCGAAAATTTGAATTAACACTTAACTTGACGCTAATTAAATCTTACATTTTTTTCTATCGCTAAATACACAATATATTATGTTAATTTTTTTTTTGTAAGTAAATACTCAGTATATTATTTTTCTTCTTTTTTTAATTAATAATAATAAAATAGGTAATTTATTTAAAATGACGGCGACTAATTTTTTTTTCATTTTAATGACAAGATGACATTTAGTTATAACTTCTACGTTTTTAATAAATTGGTTTTCATAATCTAAAGAACCGGAATCTTTTTAAAAATAAATTTAAAATACTTGTCCACAAAAATTGTTTTCATCTGTCAAATCTTCTTTCCATTCCTCTGACACACGCGTGAGCACCCAAACTCGCAAAGAATATAACAACGAGAAAAAGTTATTATAAAAATAAATAAATACGCATCTTTCAGCCTATATTTCACGCTTATAAAAGGGAGCTTAAATCAAACAAAATTTTTTAAAATAAAACTTTTGATAATTTGGTATAAAATAAAGAATTAAAAGAGAAATAAAAACTACAAAAACAGCCAGACAAACAACATTAACTTCCTTAATAGATTGTATAATTACAAATCGATGATAACTGACCACCGATAAATTTTCAAGGCTAAATTGCTGATTCAGATTAAGACAATAAAAAACAGTATTTCATCACAGCGAAATACTTTTTCAGACGACTACAATTTCAGTAATGTATTATGTTCTATAGTTAATGTGAAGCGACTGTACTCTTTTCTAATATACGTTCGAGACTACTACTAGTTTTTATTGAGGGTTTTCTTTTCTTTTATTCTATTGTTGAAATTATAATTGAAATTTGAATCTAAATACACATAGTATAATAATGCTGCTAAAATAAAGGGGGAAAACGAAGAAGATATCGCCATTATTATTAAGGATATTTTTTGTTTAGTTTTACAAGTAGAATCTGAAAAAGTATAGCCAGCTCACCATTTTAGAAACACTCTGTATTTATGTATAATTTTCTAATTCATAAATTTTCTTTTGATACCAGGAGAATTTTATTCTACCTGAATCCTTTCCTTACTTTGTTTCGTCTTCCGTTTGATTTTTTTCTATTTATCGACACGTACTATCTTAACAATAGAATTTACGACTTCTTGCACATAATTTAAATACGAGGGGAGCTCTAATGTAATGCACCGTCGCTCATGCGACTCGCAAACGAAAAGAAATAGTCAAATGAAACAAATATGGCATAAAAGTACATCATTTTATTTGCTACAAAAACTTAAATTTATTTTTCAGCGATGTCATAATTTACATCTACACATTTCTTCCAACGGTTAACCGTTTTTCCCATTCTGTCAATGAAGAATGCCGGCGGTGTTTCCTTGATCCACGAACTTAATGCGTCATTCAGTTCATCATCCGTGGTTAAATAATACCCTTAAAATCCCTCTTTAATTGCAGAATGAAGTGAAATCGCAATCGTCAGTGCAGAATAGGTTCAAATTTCAACCTCGCGAAAGTCTCGGTGATTGCACGTGAAGTGTGCGGCCGAGAGTTATCTTGTTGCAGAATTTACCGGCTTCATAGATTGTCGAATGTGACACGCACGTCTCCTAAAATGTTTTAATTGTTCTTAGTCGACCCGGCTTCTAGAAAGTTAATTCTAGAACACTATGAAGAGAACTTTTTTTGCAGAGGTTGTGTTTTGATTGTGGAGAAGCATAGTGCCGGTATTCCATGCTCTGTCGTTTTTTTTCTAAAGCACACAAGTGTCATCTCCTGTCACAGAATTAAAATTGTTCACAAAATTCTTTTTGTTGTTGTTTGTTCTCTTGTGTGAGTTTGCGTGGCATCTGCCTAGAAAGATTTTACGGTAGCCCAGTTACGCGATAAATATGTCCTACTAGTGCTTTCGTTTTGCCTATTTGGGTGGCGAGACGTTGTGATGCGACGGTCATTTTGAATCGGTTCATCACCTCCTGTTGGTGCTTCTTATTGGTCACAGAAACCGCGAGGTTGATCCTTAATATTAGCTTTACCGGCTTCTGATGGATGAGATTTTATTGCCCGCCTACTCTTGAGTACTTCTTTCAACACTGTACTTAAAATACTTATACTTTCGTTACTATAGCCGGCTTTTAGACTACGATGAATATCACGAGCGTTTACTTTTACCGCCGATGAAAATTCAATCGCTGTACACTGTTTTAGATGCGTTGACATAGCAAGTATATTCGACTGCATAACAATGGCGAATGACGACTGACAGAAAATGAGGGAACGTAGGGGTTGATGTGGCGACCGGAAGCATCACAGGCGGGTGTCTTCCCCTACGGGTTTGGGACGACAGAAAATGAGAGGGCATAGTTCAAGGAGATTTGGGATGCTAGTAGTAGGAGAATGAAACTATAAGATAGCAGCATCTGTCGCTTTGTGTGACATTCTGTTCTTCCGATACGTCCTGGTGTGCATTACTCGTATATTTCAGCCACCCCTCTTATCCTTTCTTTGATTAATTTATAAAGTATTCTTTAATTACTTAATCGGTTTTTGTTGATTTTTAAATTTTATTATTTTAGTATCCTTTGGTCTATCGACTAATAATTTATTTTTCAAAGTTTTTTAATTGTCTCTAGGATGCTGTAACCGTATTAATTTTTCGTGATACTAAACGTAACGAGAGAAAAAGTTTGCCTTTAAAACATTTTTAAATCTACCTAACTCTTTACTCTTGCTTTATTTACTTTATGTTTTTTTTTTTAATTTTCTTATTTATTTGAAGAAAATGTATAGGATTATTGTAGACAAATTTTTATCATAGGTTTACGAGTATACAGAACTCATTACACATTTTAATAAAAACAATAACTTGTTTTTCCCCGTTTACCTGGTATTTTGATTTATATGTTTCGTAAACTTGTTTAAAAGATTGCATATAAATAATTAGTTTTAGGTTATTTGTAAATGATTAGTAGTGTATTTAAGAAAATAATTTTATATCTCAATTATGGTAGATTTCAGTTTCGCGGCCATTGAAAACGTATATATGTGTCTATTTCGGTTTTCAATAAAGGTACGATTTTTTTTTAAACTTTATTTTAGCAGCATTATTATACTATGTGTATTTAGATTCAAATTTCAACAATAGAATAAAAGAAAAGAAAAACCTCAATAAAAACTAGTAGTAGTCTCGAACGTATATTAGAAAAGAGTACAGTCGCTTCGCATTAACTATAGAACATAATACATTACTGAAATTGTAGTCGTCTGAAAAAGTATTTCGCTGTGATGAAATACTGTTTTTTATTGTCTTAATCTGAATCAGCAATTTAGCCTTGAAAATTTATTATATATAAATAATATATTATTATAATATATATGACATATTTTACTTAAAATATTACGTTTATTAATTTCTTGGTTAACCAATCAACTATACAAATTTATAAATTAAATACACACCGTTTCACTTAGAATTCTCTAAGCTTCCTCAGGGTACAATTCACATTCATACACGCATCATACAAAATTCTCTTACATACTCTCTTCTGTATGATGTGTATATGAACGTATATTGCCACCTGAGGAAGCTTAGAGAATTTTAAGTGAAACGTTGTGTATTTAATTTATAAGTTCGTGTAGTCGATCGATTGACCCAAGAAATTAATAAAGGTAATATTTTTAAGTAAAATATATCTTGTTATATTTAATTCTATCCAATCAAGAGGAAAATAAACTTAAATAAATTTCATTTCAGTTAATATTCATATATGTGGGATTGCATCTATTTTTACTCCTGTGGATGTAATTTTTCATGAGTGGATTACATCTAATGATGATACAATTACTCGCATTTGTGTTAAAAATGGTACTGTTATTCGATTATCAACTTCAATTAGTCGAAATGAATTTGGTTATTTTTTTTGATTAATTATATTTCTATTTATTCGTAAGCATTTTTTATTATGTCTTTTGGTTTTAGAGTATTTGTTTTTATATTATTTTTTTATATAAAGTGATAAATATATATATATATAAGACAGTATATATAAAATGATATATACACATACGAGTATATATCACAACGAAACATGGACAACAGAAAAAAACCACAAAGCGAAAGAATAGGCGTGTCAGAAGAGAATAGTGGAAGTCTGGTAGGTTGATAGGTACAAAAGGAAGAGGTTTTAAGAGGGATTGGAGAAAATCTAAGTCCGCGACAAAATTTTATACAAAAAAAGGCTGGGCATTATTTATTAAGGTACACTGGTTGAGTTAATTCGATTCGAGAAGGAAAAGTTAGAGGGGATAAAACAAACAGTTATGAAAAACAAATATTATAATGTACGAAAAATATAATTAAGGATGTTAAGATATAACAGTTACGGTTAGGCTAAAAGAATAGTATAACAGGGAAATTTATCAAACCAATCTAACAAGTATAGCAAAAAAAAAAAAAAAAAAAATTGGAAACAAGGAATAATTTCAGTTTGAAAAACAAATTTATTAGATATTTCCTTTTCAGTAATCGATAAAGATTTAATAAATTACGATCATTAGGGAAGACTGGAATGTCCGCCACGAAAATTTAACTTCGCTGCCATAAAAGTACACTTTTAGAATACAAATGTAATTTATAAGTTATTAGTTAATACACAACATTCAGTTTTATTGTATTAGACTAATCAATAACTTAATTATCATTTTGTAAATTAATAAGATATTAAAAAATAGAGGAAAATCTAGTAAATGGGAAAATAAAAACAAGGAAATTATAAAAGTTGTTTGTGATGCACGTGTATAATCATCTTAAAATAAACAATACCAACCTATAAAACATTAACAATACATTAAAAATAGAAGCGTTTAATATAACCTTTACATGCTGTATTTATATCCTATTCCAGAACAAAAGGATGCAATAAATATCTTAGAAAAACAACAATATTCGCTGTTGTTTTGATTACTAATTAAAAAGTCATAATTATAACACATATAAGCCGTGCATTACGCGCTCCCAGGTTTGAAAGACTGAAACAAAGTGACTTTTTGCATTTTATTAACAAAATCCCCTTAAAAAATTTAACGTGTAACAGTATTTGTTATTTTCATGTCAGTAAATCAGTCTGTTCTGAAAATATTTAATTAATACCTTAGAAATTATAGTATTTAGCTTAAATTACTGTCTTAAGTACTCGAGTTTCTGTAATCTGTAAAATTGCAATTATCTCAAAATCGCTTGACTACAAATAATAATCATCCTCATTTACATCGAGAAGGTTCGAAATACAATATAATGTACGATTTTTTAATCAAATCGTTCGGTATTTCTGACCAAGCCGCAATAATTCACGCACAAATTTGTATCAAACACCGTTTTTTAATTTTACCAAATGATTTAGTCTCCGGCCATCCGGTTTGTGTAGTGTTTACGAAGTTTTAAACGGTCGATTTACGCAGATATCTAGTAGTCGAAAAATAGATGTCGTTCCATCAGGAATAATAACTTGATCACACTATCCAGCAATCAGTCTTCGCTTTACATCATCGGGAGTATGATCACGAAACTGGTCGTAAGAAAATCGGATGGTTTTCTTTTTGGTCGAGGATCCCAGACACATTTAATACAGTCCAGTACTAATTTATTAATCATCCATCCCATCCCTTTTCTTCTGCTTATACGACAATATCGTGTGGACAATTTTCACCTTTCATCAGATTATCCTTTTAAAAATTACATACTGGGGTCGTCATTTTTTCTCCGTCCGATATTACTGTCAGCATCACCGAGCAACATTGTTTTATCGAGTCGGCGTTCATATTTGAACAGTATCTGCACATACATTTTAAACCGTTGTCGATGGCATTTCGAAAGTCACCGGTGGCCGATTCGTATTCCCGATTTGATCTACTGAATGACTGTTTCTTTCTCGTAAATTTGTGACATCTATAAAACTTTCTCAGTTTATCTTGTGTTCTTCTGGTAGCCGCTGTGCTACTGTCATCCTTCGAATAGCATAATTATGTCTGCAAAGAAATAGGCGCACCCCGTTAAATTAGCTTTAAATACCGATATACGAGGTGTGTGAGAAAAGTAATGAGATTGGTAACACTGCGAGCGATCTGGCAACGCTGTGTCTACCGGTCTGTGCTAGACCGGTTTGTTCATCTCTTCCTCATGCTCAGTACGAGGTTCAAATTCGTTCAGCCAACACATTATTTTTGACAGTGCCATCGGTGAAGTTGTGTTTTTGTTGTGTGTTACGAAAATGGAGCATCGGAATTTAGA
Source organism: Lycorma delicatula (assembly GCF_047948215.1). Taxonomy (NCBI): domain Eukaryota; kingdom Metazoa; phylum Arthropoda; class Insecta; order Hemiptera; family Fulgoridae; genus Lycorma; species Lycorma delicatula. The sequence goes on from NC_134457.1 coordinate 215,410,566, forward strand.
GCGACGTTGTGCGATCAAGTTTTGTGTTATACTTGAGGAATCCGCGACTGTGACCTTTGAAAAGTTGAAAAAGGTCTACGGGCAACATTGCTTATCAAGAGCACAAGTTTTCCGCCGGCACAAATCATTTTTCGAAGGCCGAGAACATGTTGAAGATCAACCTCGTTCAGGGAGACCTTCAACTTCAAAATCTGACGAAAACGTTGAGCGTGTGAGGGTTCTTGTGAGATCACACCGTCGTGTGATCACTAGATGATGAATGAACAGTTAAATTTAAACGCTTTCACCGTACATCAAATTTTGACTAAAGATTTGGACATGCGAAAGGATTGTGCGAAATTGGTGCCGAAAACCTAACAACGGAGTAGAAGGACAATCGAAGAAACGTTTGCGTTGATCTTCTTGAGAGGATTAACAACGACCAAGAATTCTTCAATCATGTGATCACAGGTGATGGATGAATCCTGGATATTTGAGTACGATCCTGAAACAAAGCCGCAAAGCGAGGAGCGGCACACTCCGTCATCTCCTCGACCGAAAAAATGTCGAATGAGCAAATCAAAGATCAAAACCGTGTCGATTTGCTTTTGTGTCAGTAGGGTATCGTGCATAAATAATTTGTTCCTCCAGGACAAACTGCCAACCAAGTGTTTTACAAAGGTGTCAAAAAGTTCAGGAAAAGAGTGATTCGCGTGAGACCAGACATTGATGACAAGTGGATGCTTCATCAAGACAATGCCCCGTGTCACGCGGCCAATTCCATCATGGAATTTTTGACCTCAAAACGTAATTTCTACGGTTCCTCAACCTCCCTGATCGCACCTGATTTGTGTCCTTGTGACTTTTTTCCCGAAATTGAAATACGTCTTAAAAGGACGTCATTTTGAAACTGTGGAGAAGATTCAAAAGACTGTGACCGATCAGTTAAAAGCCCTACCAGTTAAAGCCATCCAGCGCTGCTACCAAGAGCGGAAACAACGACCCTGCCGGTATATAGCTGCCCAAGGGAACTACTTTGAAGGGGATAATATTGTTGTTTGAAAAAAATAAAAACTTTAGTAAGTAAAAAGTCAGTCTTATTACTTTTCTCACACACCTCTTATAATTCATCAACGATTTCCAGGGTTTCCATCTGACACGCTTCTGTAGAGATCGTGAATCCAAACTAACGTACACTCCATATATTTTCTTCTATTTCCGGATATTTCAAGTTTTTCCGTAGAAATACTCTCTTTTTTTATTGGCTATGAGAATTTCGTTTTCTATTTATCGCCATTTACGAATTATCAGATCAGCAAAGAATAGGTTCCAGTAAGTTGAGCGCCAAATCGTAGCTAAGATTTTATTTTTTTAATACCGGTAATTATTCATAGCTAAGTTTTTTATTTTGTCTAAATAATTTTATTTCACTGGATGTAGGTTCGTAGGTAACACAAAGCAGTTTTTATTACAATTCTGAGAGGATTGTTTAATATACACATAAGTTTAACGATTGATTGATTACACGATCATTATTGTGAAATTTTTAAATCTATGTACGACGCCACAGGCTATTTTTGCAACTGATTTTTCGGATAAAATGGTGTGCATGGTACATGGGTAATTATAATGTTATTATGTGAGCATACGTTGGTGTTAGTACTTTTTAATATATATATTATCTTTAGAATTACTAAAAAAAAATACAACGATTGCAAAAAGATAAGAACCATAATAATATTAATAGCAGTAATAATAATAAAAACTGTGAATTATTTTGTAAATCATCATGACTAAACAAAAATGTTAAAGTTCTATTAAAAAACGAACTACTATGTATGATTTTTATTTTATAATTAGTACAAAAGCAAATTATTGTAATCAGATTTTTTTAATTAACAGCAAAAATTATTTAATAGAATTGTGTTTAAATATAAATTTAATTTAGTACACGTCTAACATAAAAGTATATCGTGAGTATTTTGTTATTGCTCCCAACTATGATGAAAATATAAATAAACCAGTAGGGAAAATTATGCGAATATGATAATTTTTTAAGAAATTTCTAAAAAGATAATGATCTAATTCAACCGTATATATATATATATATATATATTTTTTTTTTGTAGCTTTACCAAATGGATCGATTTGTTTTATTTTTTTATCATCTAAAGTCCCACTAGTGGCCCTTTTAGAATAGGGTTTTCCACGTAACATATGTTAAAAGTTTTTTAAATGAAAAAATATACGAATTACATTGAATATTTGAAAATATTTTTATTACCATTATTTTTTTTTATCTTCAGTCATCTGACTGGTTTGATGCAGCTCTTCAAGATTCCCTATCTAAGTGCTAGTCGTTTCATTTCGGTATACCCTCTACATCCTACATCCCCAACAATTTGTTTTACATATTCCAAACGTGGCCTGCCTACACAATTTTTTCCTCCTACATGTCCTTCCAATATTAAAGCGACTATGCCAGGATGCCTTAGTATGTGGCCTATAAGTCTGTCTCTTCTTTTAACTATATTTTTCCAAATGCTTTTTTCTTCATCTATTCGCCGCAATACCTCTTCATTAATCACTTTATCCACCCATTTGATTTTTAACATTCTCCTATAGCACCGCATTTCAAAAGCTTCTAATCTTTTCTTCTCAGGTACTCCGATCGTCCAAGTTTCACTTCCATATAAAGCGACGTTCCATACATATACTTTCAAAAATGTTTTCCTGACGTTTAAATTAATTTTTGATGTAAACAAATTATATTTCTGAATGAAGGCTCGTTTTGCCTGTGCTATTCGGCATTTTATATAGCTCCTGCTTTTATTATTAAATACAGCGTAATTTAGATGTTATCATGATATTCAAAATATTTTTGGCATGAAAAATTTAAGAAAATTAATTGAAAAATAAACAAATTTTTAGGGATGTAGTATGAAGTGGGTATACCAAAATGAAACGACTAGCACTAGATAGGGAATCTTGGAGAGCTGCATCAAGCCCTAAAATGACCAAATAACTGAAGACAAATAAAAAAAAATTTGAAAAATTTAGGAATTAAAAAACTCCTTGTTTTCAGTCAGCCTTAGTTAACGTCCATAACACTCTCATTGTTTTCAGCAGTAAGGATACAGTTTCCCTTTTCTTACGTTTATCAAAAGAAAAATTCTCACGGGAGGTGGTTCATTTTATATGAAAATGTTATCTTTTTTATACACCTATTCATATCTTAAATTAAAAAAAAGCTAAAAAATTAATAGTAAATAAACTAAATAAAACCGACTTAAAAAAGTAATCTAAGAAGTAAAAACTACGATTCAACTTTAAAATTAAAATTTTTAAAGGTCAAGTATATTGTTGGTAATTGTCGGGTAACTTATTGGTAAATGTCTGGACTACTTTCAAACCGAAAATTACAGAAAAATTTAAAAATAGTAATTTTTTACTTTTTAGTTCGATCTTTTTTTGTTGAAATCGATTCCATTTTCTTAAGTTTATTTTATTTTTATGAAATCGTAAACAAAATAAAAATATCTGTAAATAGCTATAAATAAAAAATACAGCTATATTTTTAACTATGAATTATAGATTTCAATAAAAATTAAATGATTGATTTCATTAAATTATTTGAGCACTTCTTATACAAAATCCGAGGTGGTGATTGATCGTAGGCCGCAGTTTCCTTCTTTCTCTTTCCTAATTGATCGCATAATCCTTTTTCCTTCCAAACCCCTGCTTAACAACCTTCTTCTTAACTTTATCTAGCGACGTTTTCCTCTGTCTTCGTTGAAGTATTTTTCAATTACCTCAGCATTCAACATTTCCAACGGTTTTGTTTCTTTCCTCGTTCTCTCAAATGTTCAAACCATCGTAGTCTTCCTCCCTACTCTACCCGGTATTTGTGACAGCTCTTACTTCTCCAAATTCCTTACACGATTTGTCTTTACCTTGTCTATCGTGCTTTAACAAAATTTAATTAACATTGCTCCTAGTTTACTTCTTCCTGTACTTTAGTAACCCAAGCTTTTTCACTATACATCAGATCTTGAGTGAAGTATATCTTATGTAAGTATCCTTAATATTTCATAAGCGCTTTCTTATTCCGCATCAATCCTTTAACAAGTAAAAGTTTCTTTTACTCTGTACTTTCTTACTCTCCATCGATCTACCCTGCGTTCTACAGATTCGCTATACACATATTAAAAATTATTTACTATTACAAGAACTTCCTGTTCCAGTTTTAATGTTCCTCTTTGTTTTCTCTCTTTTCTGGTTATCTTTTTGTTTTATTTATTTTCATACCTTAACGCTGGAATCTATTCATCCCAAATACGAAGCGTTGTTTGAAATACTTATTTACCTTCCCCTACATCGTCATGAAACAATCGTACTTGTTTTACAACTCTTCTGTTAGTATTACCTTCATCTCTTTACAATTTTTTTCCCTTCATTTGAAAAATTAGAAGTAATTAAGCTGCTGTTAAAATCCAATAATTAAAAAAGAAATCGTATCACCAACTTAATGTATTAGGTCACAATTTGTCACGTATCGATTACTTCATTATTCCGAACGTAATTCTCAAAAACCTCTCCGTGTTTAGTTAATTTTATTTAATTCATTATTAATTTAAACAAGAAAAAAAATCAGAATATGAACTATTTCACTTAGCGTGTCGGAAACTGAAACAGTAATTTTTCCTTAAAACTAGACGTATTTTATTATTTCTGAACCTGATTTAGTATTTAAGAAAACTAAACTATTCTGGCATTAAAATGGAAATTTAATAGCTTCTCCGAAGTCTTTTTTTACGCTACCCTTCAAGACAAGCTGCTTGAAAAACAAAATCATGTACTGATTTCCTTTATTAGTTATAGCCATGTTTCCAATTAGGTCACAAACAAATTATAAATTCGGATAAAAATAATTTTTAATAAAATTAATGATCATATTTTTTGAATTTTCAATAAATTATGAGGTTAAAAAGTTAACACAATGCAGCCCAGTATAAAGTACTTAATTCGTAAGCAAACCGACTGTGAATGAAAAGAAATGAATTGAAATTTCAATTCTCGTTTTTTTTACCCTGAAAGGATAACTGTCTCGATTGTAATTATAAGATTCTTTTATTGTAAAATGCATAACGTTTTAATAAATAATAGTTAGAATACATTTTAATGCTTATATAAACGTTAAAAAGCCAGCATCGCCACCCGCCGTTATCTGTGAAGAGGTGATAAAAGTAGACTCAGTTGAATTTTGTACGAAGTAAACGAAATATTGTGGTCGCGAAAAATTACGATTTCAGGTTTCAATGGAAATATCCATTTTGACTATCCCTGAATCCATTTTGACTAGTTTCGGCGTGACGTCTGTACGTACGTACGTATATATCACGCATAACTCAAAAACGATTAGCCGTAGAATGTCGAAATTTTGTATTTAGGATTGTCGTAACGTCTAGTTGTGCACCTCCCCTTTTGACTGTAATCGACTGGGCCAAAAATGTGTTTACAATGAGACCTCAACATAAATTGGATTTTGAAGTTTTTCTTAACTGCAGTAATAAGTCCTCGTTGAGAACTTTTCAACGGTACTTCATACGTGGTACTTATTTTCATTAGTTCCAGAGTTACAATCAAATAAAATTTTAGCTAATGAAATATTTGGATCTTACAAGGGGAAGAAGGTTCGAATCAGACTTCACTCCTTTTCTTTTTTTTAATTTAAATATATTGATTTATTAATAATTGTTAACCTCTCATTGTAAAAAAAAATTACAATAAATAATAATTCAATAACAATAAAATATAAATATATACATGAAAAATATCAGAAATTATTAATGAAATAAAATTTTAAAATAAAAATAAAAATAAAATAAAATAAAAATCTGTATATGTAATGTTATAGGCAAACAAGGAAGTCATGTGGTGTCGAATCGATGTATTCGATTCCGACTTGATATACATATATTTAATTTTTTTTTTTTTAATTTAAATATATTGCTTTGTTAATAATTATTTACCTCTGAAAAAATAACAATCAATAATAATACAAAAAAAAATCAGAAGTTATTAGTGAAATAAAATTTTATGTACTTTTCGTTTTAATTCAAAACTTTTTAGGCGAGAGATTAATAATTATTTATAAATCAATAAATTTAAATTTAAAAAAAAGGTTAAAACAAATATGAGTACATGAAATCGAATTCGAACCGATGTGTCCATGGTTACGGACCCGATACGTTCTCAGTTACATCACATATCTACTTGGGAGACCAGAAACAAAATTAATATTAAACTAATATAAAATGCTGATACGAACTCTGTAAAAAATGTGATGCAATCTGGCGTCCACCACAACTCTCTCTTTCTTTTCCTGTTCAGCCTTCGGTAACTACCGTTTAGATAATACTTCAGAGGATGATATGTATGAGTGTAAATGAAGTGTGGTCTTGTACATTCCCAGTTCGACCATTCCTGAGATGTGTGGTTAATTGAAACCCAACCACCAAAGAACACCGCTATCCACGATCTAGTATTCAAATCCGTGTAAAAATAGCTGGCTTTACTAGGACTTGAACGCTGGAACTCTCGGACTTCCAAATCAGCTGATTTGGGAAGACGCGTTCACCACTAGACCAAGTGATGCAATCTGGTGTCCACCACAACTCCAACTGTGTAACTATCCACTTTAATTGGAGGATCGTATCTCACTTTTAAATGAAATAAGTTTAAATTAAATGCAGCAAAAAATGTGTATGTGTAATTTAATAGGCGTACAAGGAAGTCATGTGGAGTCCACATGATATTTTTTTCTAAAAATGCATACATAGTGCTGGATTTAAAAAAAAAAATTTTTATAGATATTTAAGAGTATGTTTACATATTTCAAGAATAGACCGAGTTTAATTTCAAAAGCTATGAATACGTGCAGTAACAATTAAAAAAAATCAATAAATTAAAATAAACATCACGAACAACGATATAAATATATTTTTCTATCGTATATAATTACTGTCAAATTCATTTAATAAGTGTTGCAATCGATTTTAAAATGCGGGTAAACATGTTTAACAAAGGAATAAATACCCGAAAAAAATTTAAGGTAATATAAATTTAATCTGTATAAATACATTATTAATAAACGCATTCGTATTTAAATAAATAATTCATATTCAATAACTCAGTTTGCTCTTCGCAATGGAAGATTACGAAAAGAAAAATGCCAAACGTGATCAGAATACAATAAAATATGATATAACTTTTAATACAACATGATTTATCGATAAGTGAAATAATACCTACGTAGGAGTAGAAGGGTCATTTAACTGTATATTTAAGCTGTTGCCATTGTATGCAGAACCTACAAATGATGTGCTACATCTTTACTGATGAGTTTGAAACGTAAACACTCACTACTAAAAACCGATAAGAAATTTTAGATAGTTTCACATTATTTTAAATTGGTTTTTTTTTTAAATCTAAATTTTATTTCATTATTAAAAACTGCCTTCAAAAACAACTTAAGTAAAATATTATTTTTAATTATTTTAACATAAAACGACTTAATAATCCTGTTGCAAAAAAAAAATTCTAAAAATACGCGCTATTATCATCCTAATAAAAAACCAATTTCACTGTCGTTATCCAATTTAGGCGTTTTTGGATGAATGGTTTTCAGTTATAATTCTTCATGCAGTAACTACTCAGGTATTTAAAAAAGAAAAAAACTGGTAATCGGTTTACATAAACCGATTATTAAATATTTAACATAAAGGGCAATTTGTAATTTTTAAATAAACGAGATCAGATTTCATGTAGGACATTTTTTTCTTTATACAGTACAGTTTATAGAATGCCGTAAACGTTTTCTTGGTCTGCGTTATCGTATGACATGGAAGTCATAAAATTAAGCTTATTTAAGTGACTTTTCATGTTAGGTCTTAAGAACTATTTGTCGTAAAGAGTATCTCGCTCTTAATATTAAAAAGAAATGAGACCGCAGTAATGAATTTTTCAAATGTTCAGCTTGGTAATTAAGAGTACAAAAGGGGGAAAAACATAGTTTTAAATTTTTTATTGGATTATCTTTTTCAAAATTTCTCATATACTGTAAAAGCTGACAACCTATTCATTTTTCAATAAAAATCCAATTTAAATAAAATTCTCTCCTGTTGAAGCTGTTTAAAATAATAATAATAAATAAATTCTAAATGTCAGTTTTGCTTGCAAAATTCTACAGTCGATTTAAAGTTTTTGAGTAAACGATACTATAAATTGCTACATCCAAAACTGGTTGACCTCCCGCTTTCTAGTGTCTTGTTTTATAATAAAAAACATTGAACAACCTCCTACTATGTTTTTCTTTTAAAAGTTATTTGTGAACGACTTCTCTGTGAGACTTTCATTAAGGAGGACAGGTTGTTTATGCGTAAATGTGTATACTTCTGCGATATTGCTATCGCAGGCTAACCGGTCCTAAATGCATTTACTTAGGCCGATGACACATTGAAGTCTGCCGTTTAGAATGAATAGAATGTTAATGAAACAAGATTGCTATTCTTGACGGAATATAAATATTTTCGATTCGATGTAATATTACTTTTAAAACAACAAATAACATAAAACTGACTTAAAAACCTGCAAAAAAAAAAAATAAGACATTTACAGTTTTGTAAAGCTAGACTTTTAGATCGATGGAAAATTACGAACTACTTCCGATAACTTACTAACTAAATTTTCAGTTTAAAAATTTACAATTTAAAAAAATAAATAAAAAGTACTAAATTTATTATTTTTTGCAGCATTCTTTAAAATTGTTTTTCTATTATTATTATTATTATTAACTTTATACGGTTTTTTAAGTTTTATTTTTTAATATATGGATAAGAAAAAGCGATCAACAAGAAAAAAATTTCGGCTAAAAAGCTCAAACCACAAAACCTAAATCTTAACAAGAAAAAAAGAAGAATGTAGAGAAAAGTACGTCAAGTACTACCGAGCGTGAGCTAAGGCTAACTGAAATACGGGTAACTTAATTTCTTACATTAGTTTTCAACTAATTCCAGTTGGGGCCAGTCTACTGGCCCCAACTATTTCTTTTTTTTATATGTAAAATGTATTTAACTTCGTATAAAATACGCAGTCAAAAATTTCACGCTTGATCTCAAAAAAAACCAAGACCCTAAAAGATTTTTACGAGATTTTTCTCATGAGGAAATTTTTAAAGTGTATTTTTTCAAAATAACCTTCATACAATTGAAGACCTGTAAGAGCGATTTCACATATTAATTAAAAAACAATTCTGTGTGTTCTAAAACGGGGAGAGATACATCCAAGTAAGATGGAATCGAATGCAACACCAGTAATGAAAGTTAAAGGTAGGGAAGATCGGAATATATTTTTAATTTGAACCTTAAGATGAGAAAAATAGTTGAAATATCATTTTCCAAATTCGGGTCCCTCACTTATTTAAATAAAATATATTTTTGAACGAAAGTAAACAAGAAAATACAAACACGTGGTTTTATTTTTGGTATCGTGTAAATTATGTAAACCAATAAAAATGTACAGTCTCTTTCGGCGAGTAGGACATTTTCACAAAATTTACGGTTTCATAAACATTACTCAAATCACATGTACATCCTATGATGTCACACTTAAAAATTACAAATGTTTTGTAAGTAACTGGCTGACAAACAAAAACTGATTCTGTTAGATCTAAAATTATATTCTGTTAGATTTAAAATATTTTTCGGGACATCCATCTGTGTCCCAAAGAAAATTATGTTTTAAATGTATTTTGCTTTTTTTTTATAAATTTCAACATTTTTAGGTAGAAAATTAATTAAGCTTATTAAATAATACTTATGTACATTGTCCAGGGTACGGCAAACAAACCTGACGGTTTTTAACAGAACAACAATTTAATTACCGAATATATTTCAAAATTTAATTTGCCGATACGATGTGGTATACATGCCACCGATTCGATAACATCAAATATATGAAAAAAAACTCAAGTTTGAATTTTATAAACGAAATCGTCCAAACGATGCCCATTTTTCATCAGGAACTCTTCCAAGCCCAAAGGAACAATTTAAATAAAGCTCTCAAAAACACGAACACTAACGCCAATCGCGATATGTGACAGCAATTTTCTGGCTGTGCCAGAAAATTGCTTTCACATATCGCGATACCTTCTTAACTTCACCAAAATTTAGGGTTTTATTCACGCACACACTGGATTTAAGAAACCCTCACAAAAAAAAATCATATATACGTACTTAGATTCAGAGAACGAGCGAAAAATGTCCGCACTGTTGGGGACACCGGTGAGAACATCAATTCTTTGGTATTCACCAAGGAAATTGCTGTTTCAAATATTCTATTGTAATAATAGCTGTTAAGGGTGTCTGTTATACTCAAAGATGACTGTCATATTCGGGAGTGGTGACACCCGAATTCCGGGACCTCACACCAATCGCAAGAATTGGTCTTGCGTTGAATTCTTGCGACTGGTGTAATTGTCGCGTTGATGAAATCGTAATTAGTAAAACAATTTGTAAACAAATTAGGTTATAATATATAACGTAGAAAAACCAAACTATAACTTATAACTTAAAAAATAAGATAATAGCAGATCTTAACAGGATGATACTCTTAGAAACATAATTTTTGCATTAAATAAATATATATTTTCTATCGTTAGACTTTTTCCTATATCTTTACAATATTTTGTTGATTTATAATACTTCCCGTTCGTCTTTTAACAAAAGATGAAGAGAAAAAATATACATAAAAAAAAAAATAAACAAAACGTTTATTTTTTAATTTATTTTCCACAACACACTGAAAGCGTGCAGGACGAGAAGTCCTGCACGCTTTCAGAAAACAACGTACTTCTCGTACGTTGTTTTCTGAATACGAGAAGTACGTTGTTTTCTGAATACACATAAAAAATCATTTAAAAATAAATATTGAAAATAATTCTTTTTACTTCCTTGTACGAAGTAAAGGAAGTATTGTGATCGTGAAAAATTTCGGTTTTCAGATTTCAACGGAAATATCCGTTTGACCATCCCTGAATCCATTTTGACTAGTTTCGGCGTGACGTCTGTACGTACGTATGTATCTCGCATAACTCAAAAACGATTAGCCGTAGGATGTTGAAATTTTGGATATAGGACTGTTCTAACATCTACTTCTGCTCCTCCCCTATTGATTGCAATCGACTGAACCAAAAGTGTCCAAAAAAGCTCAAAATCCAAAACATTTGGATTTTGGACTTGAACCCGCAGTAATAAGCCCTCATTGAAAGATTTTCAACGATATATCATAAGTGGTACTTATTTTCATTGATTCCAGGGTTACAGCCAAATAAAATTTTAATTAATGAAATATTTGGATCTTACAAGGGGAAGAAGGTATATCGGTTCGAATCAGACTTCACTCCTTTTCTTTTTTTTTTAATTTAAATATATTGGTTTATTAATAATTGTTAACCTCTTATTGTAACAAGAAATTACAATAAATAATAATTCAATAACAATAAAATATAAATATATAAATGAAAAAAATATCAGAAATTATTAATGAAATAAAATTTTAAAATAAAAATAAAAATAAAATAAAATAAAAATCTGTATATGTAATTTTATAGGCAAACAAGAAGTCATGTGGTGTCCACCACAGACATTTTAAATGAAATATTATTTTACGTGATATAAGGAAGGTAACAACGCTTGCTATTTTTTAAATTAATGGAAACATATCAGAAAACGACACTATAATAAAAAGAATGAGACTAGTTAAGTAAAAATATTTTTATTTTCAAAAAGCCTTGTCATCTTATTAAATGTTGACGTTTGACACTGAAAAAGTTGCTCTGTGGGAAGTAGTTTTGTTGCATTATGCAGACATGAACAATATTGAGTTGACTCAATGCTCTAAAAACAAAATTATATATCAACTGCCAACGTATGGATAAATTTTAAGAACTTACAAAAAAAAAAATAGTATATTTTTAAGTATACTTTACACGATTCCGGTTAAGATAAATGAATGAAATGAAAATGCCACAAACAGCTGATTTATTTAGAACGTTTTCATTTTTTATTATTTCGTTTCTAACCAAAATGAAAAAGAAAAGCTAATTAATTATATTATATTCAAATAAGAATGGCAGGAGACAACAAATGAAAAAAATAAATAAATATTTTAAACAAAAATGTTAATTTGAAATCTATTCTGTGAATTTATAATATCTGGAATAAAATATTTGTATCTAGAAATTAACACGACTGCATAAGTTTGCAATTTCAACGTAAAGGACCGACTAACTATTATAGGATATGAATGAGTGAACAAGATTGAACAGAAAACACTATATATACATTTACACACTCGCAAACATACACAAAAAAAGGAAAATAGGAAGGGATGTTGCGTACATATTTCATCATTACCGTAGGAAGTAGATTAAAACCGATATTCGTAATATAAAAATCTGCATAAAAATTTCAAGAACAAGTTTTAAGTTCAAACAGGTTTATCTGAATAATACACGTGTACAAACATGCATTCATGTAAATCAATAAACCCGAACAATTAAGAAAAAAAAGTAACAAGAAAAAGGACAACAAATAAACGCCGTAAATAAAATAAAATAAATAAACAAATAAAAACTGGTAATAACAGTATTTAACAAAACCAGTTTCTTCTTCCCGATATACTCTTAGAAAAGTAATAAAAACCAGTTCATTATATTCAATAATGTGCAACGCTTTATGAATTATTAACCTACAAATGCGATGTAATATCGTGCTATTATTATTTTTATTTACGGAATACAAATAAGAATATTTACAATATTTATTTTATAAAAAAATACTTGAAATAAATTTTTTTTAAAACTGGTTGAGGACGTAACACTTCAGTAAAGGCAAATAACTTGTTTTAAATTATTTTTATTTTTTTTAAAGAATATAATTTTACTTTTTGCTTGCAATAATTATTAAAGATTAAAAAAAAAAAGAATATCAAACATAATTATTTAATTTACTTATTTTTTAATCGTTAAGAAAAATAACACCTAATTAAAATTTTTAAAACAAATTGTACAATAATTAAAGCCGTTTAAAAAAACGAAGCAAAAAATAAATAATTGCAAAACTAATTTTAGTGCTGTGAATAATGTGATATATTTTTAAGTGAAAGGAAAATTCGAATTAAAGAGTGACGCAAACCGACTTGTTTACAGGGTTAAAGGATATTTACAATCATACTTGAATTATACATCTATCTTCGTTTTATCCCATTACCATCTCTCCCTTTCTCTCACCCCACACGTTTACACACACACGCGCGCGCGCGCGCCCTCGAACGCTCATGTATAAAGTAAAAAGCACTAGGGAATTAAAATTATCATAATTCGCTAAAAAATAAGTTTTTTTTATAAAATTCAAGGTTATCAAGTCTCCCATGGCAAAAATGGTATGCGCAAATTACTGATCATAATAAAAGATAAGATTCAAAAATATCCTTTTTTTAAGAATTATTTTGTTATCAATCTAATTATATGATCCGTACAGTCAATCGATTGTACAAGAAATAAACGATGTATTTTAATTATTTATTCGTTAATTCACTTAAGAATTGTACTGGTGAATTACACGGATATCTGTCTTTCTTAAGATGATAGGAATAAAATAGAAAAAGAAATCCAAACCTCTTACTGAGAATCGAACCCAGTTAAGTGAAAGCCGTATAAAAAGAAAGAGATATTATCAAGCGGATTGTATTGTCTTATTTTGCACTCTGTTCAGTTTTACAGCATAAAATGTCATATTATTTGTACCTACAGAAACATGATCTTACTGACCGATTCATCAACGCCCAGTAAAAACTACTAAAATAAATTGATGAAACTACTTTAATATAAATTGATGAAAATTTCTATACAAGTTCTTCTTACGATGTAAATGTATAAAAAAGGATTTTTTGAAAATTTGAGGTTAAAAGATTAAAATGAAGTAACAATTAAATTTACTATTTTTTTATTGTGTTTCTCAGTAACAAATGAAGATATCAACTTGATTTTCGTATCTACGATCTTCTTGGGAATATCTAAAAACCAATTTCTGGATTTTTTAAATTCGATTTTGACAGGGTTGAAGAGAGGTAAAAAAGATTGCATCAACGATTGTAAATTTTTCCTACTTTTGATTATACTGAACGATATTCAGATTTGCACTTGCAAATTCTCTTCAGATAAATATCTGGTTTACAGGTTTTTACCTGTCATTTTTATCAGGTCATTTACAGGTTTTTTCATTTTGATTTTTTAAGGGGTGCGACGGTATACGGTACGATGGCCAACCACACAGCCACTGTTACTGTAAGTGCAACGCGACTGACTGCATCTGCCTCCGGTGACTTGACTAAAAAACAAAAATATAAAAGTAATTAAAAAAATGAGAAACGAAGTACGGTCACCTCCTAGTTGTGTTTGTCGCGTAACGCTAAGAACCGGAAAAAAATACATTCGGAAGAAATTACAATACACTGATATTTTTTTAGTAGATTGTACAGGCTTTACTTTCTATTTATCGTTATTATTCTCAAAAGCCTAAGTTTAATGAATACAGCGGGGTCAAAGGACAGAGCCCTCTGGCTAGACGGTAAGGGACAGCGAAGCGAGCCATTACCGGCTAAATATCCCCTGACCGCGACGGCAAACGCAAGAGTAACCATACGGCGAAGCCGAGAGGAGGATCCTTATATTTTTGGGCTTGCAAATATTCTTCATATATATATATATATTTAAAAACCATTTTAGAGGTTCTTTGAATTTCGATTTTTTAAGGGGTGCGACGGTGTACGGCGCAGCGGCTCGACGAACACAGCCACTTCCACTGCTACTGTCTATACAACGTGACTGACTGGACCTGCCTCCGGTTACTGACTAAAATACATAAAATAAAAAAAAAATTGACCGCGACGGGAAATGCAAGTAACCATTCAGCGCCGGCGAAGCCGTATGGGGATACTAGTATATACATATAAATAAATATACAGCGACGGTAGAGGGTCTTCACTCGATTCCCCAAAAAAGAAGATACAAGTAACTTAAATTTTTCTGAATAAATTCAGAAGTCGAAGTTCAAACCAAGTTTTTAACGACCGCATTCAGCAAGTTAGTAAAATCAGATGCCGTTGATTCATACATTACTGATGGGTCACTAGCACTTTAAATGTGTTTTTAACAAGGAAATTAAAAAAAAAAATATTCACTTATTCACTAATATATTATATTCCTTAAGAATCTATTTATTAAGCGCTTTATTTACAGTAATCACAGATATAAAGCTACGCGAAACAGTTAATGAAACAAACCGGAAAAGAAGTTACGGTTAACGCGGTCGTAAATCGTTTCCATAATTATGAGAATAATATACTAGTAATTACGAAAATATTATTTTAAAATTTAGTAATTGAAATAAAACTCAAAATAATTTAATCTGAAGATTAATATAAAGACATAACACAGTAAATTTAGCGACTGAAAATCTCGTTTAAAAAAAAATCTAATAACGACGTATTCGAAATTTTTCGACATCGGAAAGAGATAAAGATTGTACTCCTTTTTTAAAGCGTAAATTTCCTTTTATTTTAAATAATCTACCGACGATAATTAAAATACTGTTAATTGTAAAACGCCCAAATGGGCCGACGACAACAAAAAAGATTAAATATTTAATAGAAAATATTTTTATGTGCGATTTAGATACACGTAAAATAATTGTAAAAATAACTTCAGTTTTTGAAGATAAACCGAAATCGCATAGGTTAACAGAAACGCGGTTAGAGAATAAAATGAGATTATTCTTTACTCTTCTGTAATATGAAGCATTTTACTTAGCTTCAAACTTATCGGCAAAGGTAAAGCGCAAGTAGTGTATAGAATAAATTTCTGTACAACACGAAAGAATAATAATAATAAAAACCATAAAAAATTACATACGGTTGAATGCACATTTTAAGCTTCTAATCTCAACTTATTTATACTAAATTTCTTAACGTGTTATATAGTCTTAAAACATAAATTTTAACTATATTATTTATTTTATTTCCTTACTGTCACATTCCGTGGATACTTTTCAACAAAACATAGTTATAGGCGTGGTATTTTCCTGTACCAATCCAGTAAACAAGCAATATGTCAGTTGCTTCGTTGGCAATATTTCAAGTTGTATTAAAAAATTAATAAACCTTGGTTAAAACATTATCTGGGATAACAATCAAATTTTAAAATATTACACTTTTTATACATAGTGATCTCTTTTAATTCATACTAAAAAAAAAATAGCGACTGTTCCGTTTTAAAAATCTGTTTATTGATTTAAATAACGTCTTGTCGGTAATAATACTAGGTAACTACTAAAAAATAACAATATAAGTAACAATTAAATGTCGATCTGATATAACTTTTTAAGGAATACGAGTTTTGTTTTCTCATTTTTTATTATGAATTCTAACCTTGCAGATAAATAAAAAAAAACCATCCTAAACAACTCGCACAATAAATATAAAAAGCCATTACAATGAAATACCGATAAAATTTCGGAAATATGTTCGTACATAGGTGTGGTAAATTCAAATTATTGTCCCTTTAAGTCAAATTAAAATCCATTATCAGTGAGAAAATAAAAAATTAATTACTAAAAATATAAGACAAAAAAAATTTTAACACTGGAAACAACAACAAACCTTATAATATATTTTTTTTAATTTGTACAACTTGAATTTTATAATTAAAAATATCGTTCTCAAAATACTTTCTAAGACATAATTCATTAAAAAATGCACAACTGCGAAGAATGTTTTTTTTTTTTAAATTTATTAATACGATTTTGGACATGTCTTTTTCGAGGAAGATGAAATATGTAAAATGATGGATGAAAAAATTTCAGATCCATACCGGGAATCGAACCTGAAACAGATGAGAGCCAACCTACTAATCGCTAAACGACTAAAAACCAACTGGTTAAGCCAACGTACGATTTAAAAAAATTACATCTCAACCGATTCTATCGTTTAAATGATACATACAATAAAAATGATCACGTTGTAAAAAAACTCAATAGACTGATAGTGGTTGTCTACAGATGTAATTTCTCCATTTCATCCATTATACCATCTTGAAGCATTACAGTGTTTGACTTATTCATACTTCTAACCCCTATCGTAGTCATTCGCTACGTCTTATTCCGTAGTGCATTGCTACATTAATATACACTCTCGAATCCCAGGATGGCACATTTTTCGCATTGGTTTGCTTGGCATTTCTCCCACCACCACCCCATTCGGTCGCCCTAAAGCATAAGCCCGAATGTCTGTGCCACAAACAGCTCCTGAGCCTCGAAACAGTTTAGCGACCAGCGTCTTAAATAGCTCCTAGAGCTTACCTAACAGCGTGAGCGGACTAACCGCGGTGCCACACACCACCGGCTTACGTGTCCCAAGCGCTCACTTGTCATATATTTAAAATCGGTAGGCGTACCCCATGAACTACTAAAAATATATATGACATCCATAAATTAAATTTACTTCGTCTAGACAGCAATTCGCTGCCACGCCTAGATTGCTGAATGCCAACAAGTTTCCTTCCACCATATTGAAGTGCTTGGAGCCTTAATTGGCTGGTAGTCACCCGTATATCTCTAAGTCGGTAACTACTGGTGTCGGTTGATAAAGCAACCGCATCAAGGAACTCCCACACGGTCCGACAATGCGGCTCTCGCCACACTGACTCGCCGATTGTGAGTGGCCAATTTTTCCCTTGACCACTAATTTCCAGGGTGGACCGGTCTCTAGCCCTCCACCCCCAGTCAAACATCAGGTGTCCGTTTGAAAAGACCTCCCCGCAGATGCAGAGCTCATCAGCTGCCAGGCGGAACCGAAACAGATATTGGTTCAAATTAACGTGGTTGGTGAGCACCTGGGAACCAGTTGCCCTTAAAAACGAACTCGAGGCGTACCATTCCCCCAGGTCCCGTATAAACTTGTACAGGGATCTTCCCTTACTCGTGGTGTCCCATTCCAGCTGCCATACTTCCATCGCGAGGCTCTGCAGCCTCTTCCGCAGGCGGGACACGGGCAACTGAACGGAATTTAGATCCGGTGCATTGTGATCACCGTTGCGTTCCGGTACTGGCCCGGCTCGAAACCGCATCCCAAATACCTCGGCCTCCCGGCCTCTTCGCAATCTCCACACGGCTGCTCGAACTTTCACCACTAAATCGATTGGGAGAGCCTTTCCTAATACTGAGAGAGCCTCGTAGAAGGTTGTTTTAAAAACAACACCAGTCCATACAATTAAGGCTCTGCGCTGGGCACTCCTTAAATTTTGAAAACGCGCTCTGTTCATATCCAATCTATGCGCCCAAACGGGCGCCACGTTAAGAGGTCATGCTTTCGAAGACACCTCGGTACACCATGTATTTTTTCGCACGCTACACCATATATTTCGCATACTATAATTTATGTAACTCATTCTCTCTAGTAATAATAGCGTCAGGAAGAAGGTATAAAAACTAAAAATTTGCTAAATCTCTCCCGCATAATCCTAAAAAAGGGGGGAAAGAAGGACGTACAAAGAAAAGTAATACAACTCAATCATTAGGTTTTTTCTATATATCTGCTGTGCTGGTGGTTAACAGCGAAACACTCTCTCAAAAAAAAGGGTTTCCTACGAAAACTGTTAAAAATTTATCTTGCTTTCATTTTCCCTTCTGAACTAATTTATTAATAAACATTCTGAGTAATAATTTAATCACAAATGGTTTTGCCAGTAAGGTGGGGAAGGAACTACCGGTTTGGAATTCCATAAAAGTCTACGGATAGAATTACAAATACTTTTATTTTCAACGCTTGATATTTGTCATTAAAATACGTATATTATCAACTAACAAAGCACGAGAAGCAGTTACGTTAACAGGAGGGAAGAACCCATAATTCCACATTCTAGCTGACAAAAAAATTGTCAAGTTAAAAAAAAAAATTATATGTTAGAATATTTTAAATAAAATACATCCTGAATGAATAAAAATAGATCTATTTTTTGGTGTACATTTTGTAAATATGAATCAAGTGGAAACAACTAAAATTAAGGTGAATAAATTGTTACGTCATTAAAATAAAAATTCGTTCTGAAAGTTTTATTAAACAGGTTTCGTCATTCATTGGTAATCTCGAACAAACCGATAAAACGGTACCTCAGCACAACTGGCTGATATCGGCATAAAAAAACGGGGTTTTACTGCAATTTTGTATGAAACGCGAAGATAATATGAAAATAAAACTTATCTTTACCGATTTACAAAGGTTATTTTAATTTTATAAATATATATATATATATATATATATATATATAAATGATGCTGGCTACAAAAATCCTTATCGACGAAAATTTTGAAGTAATACATTTTCTATTAAATCGGTGATATCACGAGAACAATTTCTATTTTATAAATGAAATACCAAATTAAAATTCAATATTTTTTAGATTTAGTACGCTAAACG
The DNA here is from genome assembly GCF_047948215.1 of Lycorma delicatula. NCBI lineage: Eukaryota > Metazoa > Arthropoda > Insecta > Hemiptera > Fulgoridae > Lycorma > Lycorma delicatula. The sequence continues at coordinate 215,430,138 of NC_134457.1, forward strand.
CATAATGTAACACATCTCTAATTTAGTAAACGGCTTGAAATATTGCTGATTTAAAGCGTTTAACACATTCTAATTTATATTCTACACAAATAAAACATGTTTCATTTAGATCGTATACAGTCGGAGTAAATAGCTAATTATGCAATAGCGATGTAACAGAGAAATGTTTTTTTAAACTGCATGAGTTTTTTCAGGTTTATTACGAAAATGATACCGATGTGTCGCGTCACCGCATGTGGGTAGTATCCAGATGTCATAGAATATGAGACACATCCTTGATGTCAGTTATTTGCCGATCCCAATAATTCAGATGTTTGGCTAGTTAAAATATTTCTTCTGTTATTTTTTTTTGTGATTTCTTAAACGGTGAGTTTTTCTTTTATAAACATATATAATACATTAATGAATTTATTTAAGTTTTTTACGTGTTAAGTAACAATCTAGCAACAAAGCTCCGTCATCAGAATCCTTATATTTTATCACCATTCTTAGTCACGCCTCTTTACATTCACCATTTAAGACGATTAAAATCTCAACTTAATGCAACAGTTAAAACATCATGAATTATCAAGATAATGAAAACAGGGGAAACGGGATGGTTAACCTGTGTAGATTTCATTCTAAAATATTTTTTAACAACTTTTCTGATCCTAAAGAACCGAATACTTTTTGATCGTCTATAGATTAATAACCTAAAATGTGGTAAGATCAGTATAAGGATTTATCGTTTAATAAAGATCAAATCTACAGATATCTATTATAAATTAAAATGCAATTTTGTTTGAACTTTACGATCAACTTTTATATTATATAATTAATTTTCATAACAAAACTAAATTATGGGATCTGCTTTACTTTAAAATATAAAAATAAAGAAAGATTTTTGTTAAACGGTTATTAAAATGAAATAGTCACGGGATAACGCTCTAAAGCCGTTTACAAAAAAAAGGAAAAAGCACCTCTATTTAAATGCTCGCGTAGAAAGTTAAGTAGGAAACATGATCAGCAGTTATTAAAAATAACCCTATTTATAAAAATAAATAAACGAGCACCGCAAATAATTTTCTACTTGTACATGTAAAAAAAACTACTGTTAATGATGATTTTTTACTGTTAAAAGTTATACTGTATTATTATTATTATTATTATTATTTTATGTGCTAATTTTACTACAGAGATAAAATCTTTGTTATAGCGCTTGGAAAGTGTTACGGTTAATTTTAATACCTACTGAGGATAATAGTTTTTCTTCTTCTTCCATCACGGTATAAGCCATTCGTTCTCAAAGTGGGCGATAACGCCCCCTTTTGGGCGCTGGAGGCCTTCAGGGGGGTGGGGCGGTAGAAGATCAACAGAAAATTGGGGACGTTCAGGCGGTCTAGGAAGATCATCATCTTCCTAGATGACTAATTAAAAAAAAAAAGGCAGAAATTATGTTTTCCTGACATTAACTAAAATTAAATACCTACTACACTAGTACAAAAAATTAAAGGGACACCTATATTTTATGATAAAAATCGATTGTATTCAAGCTTCTTTAACTTTGAAACCAAGACGCTTAGAGAGACGGATAAAAAAATGAAATTGAATGAAATAGCTGTTTTTAAGTCAGAATGTTAAAAACAGCAATTGCAATTATTATTTTTAACAGACTGTAAGTTTAAAAATTTTGGGGGCGCTAGAAAATTTTTGATTCTCAATGTGGGCAGTGAGCGAAAAAGATTGTGAATCAATGGTATAGGCGATTCACCTGTTCCGGTTTCAAAGGGTTACCGGCGCTTTCTTAGCCGTCCCACACTTCTTTTGCCTTTCGGTCATAGTGAATAATTTCCTTGGGGAACCTTTCGTCTACCATCCTATTAACATGTTCCTTCCACCTCTCCCTGTTCTCTACTATCGTGTCCCACAAGGGTAGAACATTTAACTCTCTTCTGATATCCTCGTTCCTAAAACGATCTTGTCTAGTGCACCCCTTTACCGAACGCAGGTATCTAATCCGCTGCCTGAATTTTACTGAGCTGTCTCTTTTATAAGTCCCAACCCTCAGAACCATATAACAGAGTAGGAACAGTCATCGCTTTATAAAACTTCATTTGAGTTTCATTCAGCACCTTCCTGTGCAGTGTGCTCCCAACTGTTCCACGAACGGCTTGAAATCTAGAGATCTAGATCTCCCGTGCGGGAAGTTGGCAGTTACCTCCATCGGGCGCGTCCTGTGGAAATCAGGGACGCTCATTGGCTCTATAAGATTTGGGCCAGGGGGTAGTGGCGAAATAATACAGTCATCGTGAAACAAAAACTGCCCCTGCCCGGGACAGTCCCACCCTGGGTAGGTTTTAAGGGAGCAGGTGGGCGTTCCCACCCGTCAACCTGGGTAGTACTCCCCACCACACTTGCGTGATGAGCAGGTTTCCTACATCTTTTTTCGATCTTCCTTCTTACTCCATTGAAATACGTTTCGAACGGTCAACGGCTTCGACGATGGTCGGAAAGAAATTACCAACTGCGGCAAAGGCGGAAGACCCTAGTAGGTGGGACTCCGAATTTTGATCCCAGAGCAAGTTCAGAGGCTTTAAGATGACAGTCCCATCACTGGACTACCTTACAAGGCGTTGGTAGCGCCTTTAGGCGCTACTAACGCCTTGTAACTAACTAACCAACGAATTGTTGTAACTAACCAACGAATTAAGAATTATTCGCAAGTTTCAAAAGGAAAATAAATCGGACAGGATTGTGGATAAACACAAATCTGGGGGGAAAAAGAATAAAGGATAACAGTTTAATATTGAAATTATGTACCTACATAAATACAGATTTTCAGATTTTCCTACCACCCTCTTCGCTAAATTGAATGTACCAGGAAGCTCACAATAATACAGGTGACATTCAGGTTTAGACGTGACACCTTCTTTCCGTTCAAAACAGAGATGACAAGATGTACGTTGAACATCATTACTGAGAGATAAAGCAATTTAATTGATGTTTATTATAGATTCTGATGTACGGGAAAAATATCGATTTTATAATTTTGTTGGTTAGTTTTCGGTCTATAGTATAGGAAGGGGGAAAATTAAAAAACCCCTCAAACAAAACCGCTTTCCTGTTTGAGGTTGTCCTGTCTTCTACATACAAGACGGTTTAGGAACGTTTTAGAGTAACGAATTATTAAAAAAGTCTACAATGTACGATACAAAATTTTAACACTTTAATAAAAATAATAAGTTAATTCACTTAATTAATTAAAATTAATGGAATTTGTTCCGTTGAAAGAAATCAATAATTAACATGTTTATTTTTTAATTATTTCTAAAAAAAATACTATAAGCAAGCGTTACTTACTACTACGGGAAGAAAGGGAATACATTTACGAGGTCTCGTCAACGTAATAACGAAACCAGCCACGCATTAAAATATAACCTCTCAACAGGGTTTCTTTTCTATAAACTCATACCCGGGTGCCTAAAATTTCGTAATTGACAATAAAGAACGGTCCTATTATTCATGAGTATTAACCATTAAAAAACTACAGAGCAGATAGGGTAAAGTAACAAGTTAGTATATATGCTTCTATCATGACAGTGAGCTATGTACACTCCACTTAGCGATTAGAATTAATGTTCATATTCCCTAAAAAAATACGTCGGAGAACCAGGTTAGGGTAAAAATTATTACCGGTGCGTGCAGCTATATCTGATCGATCAAAAAGTCAAAATATAAACTGTTTATTTCACCATAATTTTTCTCTTTGTAATAGAAAAAATACAACTGTTTAACAAGAAAGTGACTATAATATCGATAAATAAATAAACCCCTAATTAAATCTGTTATTTCTTTACAAAATTTAATTAAAATATTTATTACATTCTTGATTAATTAATATTAACGCATGTTTTAGCAATAAATTTATCAAATAGCTGACATTTAGAAAGATTTTATGCAAGGTAAAAACTGTTGTCATACAGGGAGGGTCTTTTAATTAATTTATAATAACACCGTAAGCAAAATTTATTCATTACAGTTGTTTCTTTAATAATTAATTTCTTGATAAACCAATAGCGATAGATTACAGCGGTAAGTAATAATAAAAAGAATATATTATTGTCTCTTGTATTGGTCACGGTTGATCAAATAGGCGGAGACCGGTTTTGTAGTGGCCCCACGAAGGACTCCGATCAATTGTGTCCTTCGTTTTGATAAATAATACCGTTTCAACCGACTATTAATACAGTATCCTATTATTGTTACTATTTTATATATATAAACACTATTGTATTTCGTTCGGTTACAACTTCCACTTATCTAATACTCGCATATAAATTATAAGCTTATCCTATATTTATGTAATTATAATACCGAACAATACAATATTCGATGTAATTGAACAGATGGATATTTGTCTGGTTTTATAAAGGATAATAAAACCTTTTAATGTAGTATTTATACTTATATCCAACGATACCATAAACAGTATATCCTACCCTACAATATTTATTTTTAATCTAGCTATTATCTAATAAATTCCTATCGGTGTATTTTTATAATTTGTCTTTTAATGCAACATAATAAAAACAACATAATTTTAATAAATAATATCATAATTGAAGGAAAAGAATCGAAAGTAAAGGAGATTTATTATCGACTATAAAACCTGTACTTCGCAAGAAAAAATATTGAAATTTGGCTTCAGTATTCTCTTTTTAATTCCTCAGATTTAATTAATCAAACTACGCTTGCTTATTTTACCTATCCTGAAAAAGCTTTTTTTTTGTGATAACTGAATTAAATTTCAGCCTTTTTAGGAAATGAAAGTATTATTTAAAAATTAATCACTGGGATTTTCAGTTCTGCAGATGGTTAATACATTATATTATAGCTTTAAACAAGTGCGTGGAAATATGGGATAAACATTTTATAGAGTATGAAACGGTAAGCATTTGTCGACAAAATTGTAATCGCTGCGTGAAATCTTGCTCGTTTAACTGCTGCACGACGGCTATCTTGTAAGGATGGAAATTCAGGTCTGTATGCAGAATTCGTCTTACCGTACTTGTGCTCATTTGAAGCGCTGCTGAATGCCTCTGAATAGAGCGGCTTGGACTTCAGACAACGGCTTCCCTTACTCGTTCGATGTTCTCCAGAGTGCTAGCAGTTCGTCGGGGACCCGGTGGTTTTTTTCTTCAATATTGAACCGCTTGTTCGAAGGTACTTTACCCGTCGCGATATTGTGTTACGAGAAGGGATACTTGCATTACGATGGATATTAAACTGACGGCGGAAATCTCGCTGAACAGCAGTTACGGATTCGTCATTTCGCACAAAACTGTCATACGCGTACAGGCGTTGGTCTAGCGTTCACGGCTCAAATCCAACGACTAAAATGTAAATGCTATGAACAAAGGAAACGTCAGACACCAGCCACGTGCCCCTCCCACCACGAACGCCCGAGTATTACTCACTTCAAAATCATCCGGTTTCCGTGAATGACCCTGTGTAGGTATTTAAACTACACATAGTTAATTAAACTTGGTTTTAAAGTGACATCAAAATCTCGAAACCTTTGTCATGAAATTTCTTAATTAACATTTGTGTCGAATTTTCAGTTTCAAATTCAATGTAAGTGTTTCTATGACACATTTAGAAATAGCCACCGAAATTAGGAAGTTCGTGTTAATCCTGCTTTACGGGTGGATAAAAAAGAAACACTAATCCAGCAAATTATTAACTTCTATCTCAGATTTTATTAATTATTATCTGAGATTTTTTTTTAATAAAAATTTGGAATTATTATATATGCTCTGTTTTAGGCATCAACCGATTAAAAACATATAGATATATTAATCGAAATATGAATTCAACTTTAACCTCGATCATCCCTCTTCGGGACTTTCTAAAATTTAGAGGAAATATTATTTGTGAAAACAGCCGTAGAAAATTTCAATTTTTCATCTCAACTGGAGCGAGGTGAGCTTAGTTAAAAACTTGGTTCCTCCTCTTGGTTCGACCCCATGGAGGGGGCAATGAGAAAAATTGTATTTAGCAATAGCTCAATATTATTTCGGCCAATTTTAGAATTTCTAACTCTTCTCGTTTCGGTATACCATTTAAAATCCTTTTTTAATTTAATTTCTAAGGAGTTTTTAATCGAAATAAGTTTCACTTACTTTTCCTAAGAAACCCGTTTGAAAAACTATGTTAAAAATTTTAGTTTTCAAGCTAATTGGAAAACTAGAAATTAGAGATATGAACAGCGAATCGTTGAGAATTTTTCACACAGATCGGTTTCCATTCTTCACTTTTTTAGAGTTATGCGAAAAAATGTCTTTATAACGACGGCTTATCCCAACGGAAGTATCTTGACCACCTTCCAAGTTTCTATCAGTTACAGTCAGCAACCCTTATTTAATAAGACCTTTTAAGGATATTAACCAAAATAATTTTTACATAACTTTCCTGAAGGTGCCCTTAAAAATAACTGTGGCAAATTTCAGCCTTCCAACTGTCCTGGAATAGAACAGAATTAGTGTTGACTAAGTGCGGGGTCTATCACTACATTATTAACAAAGTATAGTAAAATTTATCTCAATAAAACAGCTTTACTACATCAGAAAATTCAGCTAGGTTAAGAAAAAAATTCAAATTGAAAACTTTAAAACAAAAATTGATGTGTTTTAAATTAATCTAAAAATTAAAAACCTGCTAGAAGTTCAACTTATCCGAAATATTCTAATATTAAATTTAACATCCTCAATGATATATTCTAAAGCTATTAAAAGTTATGAAACAGTTCAAAATCAAATCTACACTAAGGTACTTTGTTCAAATAGAATATTTCACTTAAAAATTCCTCAATATTTTGTACCGATGAAAAAAAATAGAAATTTCTTTAAAATGTACATTTTTAATGTAAACTTTACGTTTAAAATCTGTGAAGGAAAACTACTTTTCAAATGTCTACCACTCAAATGTCACGTTTAGAAAAAAAAACACAGTTTAGACGGAGATGAAGGCTTGAAAAGTAAAAAAATATTACAATTTTTAATAAAATAATATTTAAGAAATGGGAGTTTACTGATCCTCTGATAATACACCACAATTTTTCGAAATCGGTGGTTCTGCGGAGAAAAATAGTAAAACAGGTAAACTGTTTGAAAATAAATATTTTAACAGAACCAATATTCCTAACGAATTAACGACATAATAACAACGCTAATCGCTGAAGAAAAAACTCAAATTGATTACTTGAAACGCCAGAAGTTTGAAAAGATAACGGTATATAAATAAAATTTCCACTACGTTATATCCAATCACGTTTTTGATAAGCTAAAATAATTATTCATAAAAATTTTAATCTATTAAGAAATATAATAATTTCTCCCGCAATAATTTCCAGAACTCATCCGAATTTTCCTGGGATGTAAAACCAAATTACGTTGGTTTTATTAACATACCGATTTTATATAAAGAATTTTTAATATTTTCGGTCTCAGGAGAATTCGAAAAATAAATATATTAATCGAAATAAATAAATTAATCGGAAGATAATCTGACTGCTACTTTCCCGGCCTTATACTTAAAAAGCTGGAAAAGTAATAACATGTATTCTAACAGTAGGATACTGAAATTTCAATAGATTTTACTTATCACTGGATATAACACGTGATTCAGTTGGATGAATATAACTAAAATTTATAACAAATAAAAACAGAACAAAAAAAATATCGAGTTACGTAATTTCTTTAGTTTCATCAGATTCAGTCTTTGGAATCTCATCAGATCTCATCTCAGATCAGTTTTGGAATCTTAATCATTGTTAAATTCAGAGTAAACTGTAAAAGACAGAAAATTAACTGATGAATCGGTATTATCTTTAAATTATAAATAGAGATTGCGCATAAACATGAATCATAAGATGTCGTCGATACATGTTAAAAGCTATACTTATCTACAAAAACAATACTATAATTAAATCGGACTGCTTAATGGAAAACCCGGATCAAATTTAACCTCATAACGTACGTAATAAGAGAAGATTAACGCAACAAAATAATTTATTGCAAGATCATTCGAAAATAATATTAATTTAAACAATTAAAATTACATAACACGTACAAATATGTTAAATTAATGCTATATCATTTGTACCAGATAGCTGTTTAATTCTGTTTGTTATTTTTATGAAGAATAATTATTATTCATATGGAACGGAGTAAAAATTTCTATAATTATTATAGTTATGATAATTACGGGTAGGTTTAATAAACACTATTTATCAAACCAGCAATAATGATTTTCACGGATAAAAAATCTGAAAGGTTAGGCTTTTAATTTAGATTAAATTTTATACAAAGTAACCTGTTTAAATAACATTTTTTAATCGTCAAATAAATTATCATTGAGAAAGAGTTTACAGAATTGTCCTCAGGTCGGATATCGAAAAAGTGTACACAGTTTGTGTCGATCTAGTACTTGTACCTTGTACAGCAGAGAAATATTACCATATTATCGACTTACTATTCATTAAAAATAATAAGAAACTTTCACTTCTACTACGCCCAGTCAGAAAATAAGATTATTCGTGTATTTAGATTGGATAGTTTATAGTGATTATCCAATTTCAATTTTCTAAAATATATTTACATAAAAGTTAGTGATTTTTTTTGTTGATATTTCAGCTCAACCTGTATAAATAAATATTTTACTGTAAAAAAAGAACTGAACATTTAAAATTTTATATAGTTTTACTACGAAAGTAATGAAATAATGAAGATGGACCACTGAATGTGAAAATAGGAAGAGAAAAGATTACGGAGGTAGAAGAATTTTATTATTTGGGAAGTAGAATTAGAATAATTCTTTCTAAAATAATAGAATTTAAATAAAAGATTAGAAGCTTTTAAAATGCGGTGGTATAGGAGAATGTTAAAAATCAGATGGGTGGATAAAGTGACAAATGAAGAGGTGTTGCGGTAAATCAATGAAGAAAGAAGCATTTGGAAAAATATAGTTAAAAGAGGAGACAGACTTATAGGCCACATATTAAGGCATCCTGGAATAGTCGCTTTAATATTGGAAGGACAGGTAGAAGGAAAAAATTGTGCAGGCAGGCAACGTTTAGAATATGTAAAACAAATTGTTAGGGATGTAGGATGTAGGGGGTATACCGAAATGAAACGATTAGTACTAGATGGGGAATGTGGGAGAGCTGCATCAAACCAGTCAAATTACTGAACACAAAAAAAAAATAGTTTTACTAAAAATCAACAGGAATTTTTAAGAACAATTTTTCAAAATTTGCAAGATACTTATCGGTCCGATTAAAACTTACATAAATAAACAATTTCCAATTAATAACGATATAATAATGAGCATTAACTTACAAGCAATTGAACATATAAAATCATTTTGATTCATAATAAGGTTTCCACATTTTCAAAATGAGACCGATTTTCTTATTTAAGAATGCCGGTTAGCCTACCGGGCTGGTCTAGTGGTTAACTCGTCATCGCAAATAAGCTGATTTTGAAGTCAAGAGTTCTGAGGTTCAAATCCTATTAAAGACAGTTACTTTTATAGGGATTTGAATACTATATTTGTGGATACCGGTGTTCTTTGGTGGTTGGGTTTCAATTAACCACACATCTCCGGATTGGTCGACCTGAGATAGCACGAGACTACATTTCATTTATATTTATACATATCATCCTCTGAAGTTATTACCTTACGGTGGTTTCGGAGGGGAAAAAAGAAGAATGTCAGTTTAAAAAAAACAAAACTAAAATAAATGACTGCATTCGCGGAAACGTGTTCAACGAAAGTTTTGTACGTAACGGAAATTTCAATTAAAATGAGTAAAATAAAACCAATGACGGTAGAAATTTAAACAATTGTTCACGGAGATAACGATCAATCAAATTATTAAAAGCAATCTATCTTCTGCTTCTATCATTCCATTAGATCAAAAAGGACAACAGAGAAAAAACTGTGAGACATTATTTTTACGTGACGAGATAGCAGCAGAGAGCACGTAAGACTGGGTGTTTAGCAGAATCAATGCGTATACATTGTGAAAAAGGTAGGAAACATATGAAAGTCCGGAGTTTAATCCAAGGAAAACTATATCTAAAAAAAAGGCTGTTAAATTACAATCTACAATTTCAATAAAATAAAAATATCAATAAAAAATGAGTCCGTCATATTCAAGAAAATTTAAATTTGTTTCAAATTGTTACGTTTAAACCCTATTTTTAAAACTCTCAATTAAGAATAAGGAATATTCATTTAATTTCCATTTATATTATTTTAATAAACATTTTGAGTATCAAAAATATCTTTTACCTGGAAAATTAATTTTAGTTCAATTATTTAGACTATAATCTAAATTATGAATATAGTTAAAGCTACAATTTCTTGTCTTCAATGATCCACTTCCGTCTTCTGGAACCTCCAAGGAGTGGTATTGTCCACTTTGGGAAGAATACATTTCGAACTTGTAAACAAAATTCATCGATTTGAAAGTTGTTATAAAAATTGAAAAAAATATGGTAAAATAAAATCTTGACACAAAGAAATTTTGTTAAAATAAAAGGAGAGCAGTAAAAAGAAAAACTGTTAACATATATGAATCGAATAAATATGTTTTTTTGTTTTTTTTAAATAGATGACACACGAATACTTCTGCACATTAAAGATAACTTTAATTCTCTAAAATAATATATTGTTTTCTCATTAAAATAGTCTTTATGGGGCTGTTCAAGTATTACGTAACCACCCTCCGAGTGTATTTAGTTCCCTCCTCGTAATAATTGGCGTTTACAATTCGCAGCTTTTTTACGTAAAATTAAAATTTTTTTTTATTAATTAATTTTTTATGAACTTCATTACGCAACATTATTTTAATCGGATGCTGAAACATAAATTAAGCATATTACCTATCACAACTTGGAAGTAATAAATAGTTTTTGTGAAACAAACGATTCTTGTGAACTACGTACATGCTGTGTGTACATTCATTTTTGTGTAATGGAACACTCTACACATACTAAAACTGTGATACGAGGGTTATTTTTTTCAAGGTCCGATCGTCACGAAATTAAAACCACAGTGAAAATTAAAAAAAATTTATTTGTAACAAGTACTTACATAGTTACGCTATTTCTCTACATAGTCGCCACTCCGATTTAGACATTTGTCGTAGCATGGTACCAACTTTCCAATACCCTCGTCATAGAACAGAGCTCAACTATATTTCTACGCTGGTCTGCAGCTCGATGTCTGTGCTAAAATGTTGTCCTCCTAGCCAGCGTGAACAAAGAGGTGAAATTCGGATGGAGCCAAGTCAGGGCTGTGTGGTGGGTGATCAAACACTTCCCAACGAAAACGCTGCAGGAGCTTCTTTGTTACAGCTGCAGTGTGCGGCCGAGCATTGTCACATTGTCATGGAGAAAGACAATGCCTGATGACAACATTCCTCTCCGCTTATTTTGAATTGCTCTTCGTAGACGTTGAAGAGTCACGCAGTATGAGGCTGCAGTGATGGTCGTGCCATGTTCCATGAATTCCAGCAAGAGAACTCCATTCCGGTCCCAGAACACAGTAGCCATACGGTTTCTGTTGGAGAAGGTTCGCTTGATCTTCTTTGGTTTTCTGGGAGAATGAGAATGCATCCACTGTTTGGCTTGTTCTTTTGTTTATTCAGTTTCGAAATGGACCCACGTCTTGTCCCCTGTGACAATCTTGTTCAAAAAATCTTCTCCTTCATTGTGGTAGCGCTGAAGAAACGTTACGGAGGCGTCCATTCTCATTGTTTTGTGATGGTCGGACAGCATCTTGGAAACCCATCTCGTACACAGTTGTTTGCGGTACGAAGTCTCTTACTCACAATGGTGTAGAGAGCTAACCTTGAAATTTCAGGAAACGAATCACTCAATACAGAAATTGTGAACCGACGATTTTCTCGAATTACCTCATCCACTCGCTCAACGAAATCATCGGTTGACACTCGCTTCCTTCCCTGCCCGCCTGCATCATGAACATCTGTACGTCCTGCCTTGAAGTTCCTGCACCATTGTCGCACTTTGCTGTAACTCATTAAAGTTTCACCGAACACATTACTTATTCGTCGATGAATTTCAGCCGCATTACACCCCTCAGCCTGAAGAAATCGAATTACCGCACGCACTTCACACTCGGCGGGAGATGCTATTGTTGTAGACATGTTTACGTGTTAGCTGCGTGTTCAGAACTAAACGAAGTGACGCGGCGTAATTGAAGGCCATACTAGAGACGCTGCACAACACATATGCGCAAAGGTTCATCCGATTTTTGCGCGGGTTTTTATTTTGCGACCGATCGGACCTTGAAAAAAAAATAACCCTCGTATTACTAGAGTATACCGCCAAAATACACAAAATAAATATTTTAAGTTTATAGACAATAAACCTTTGTCGTTTTTTCTTTATTTGTTTTTTAACTTGCATAACTATTTAAATGATTTGTCACCCATGTTAAAAAAATTAAGGAAATGCACACTCACTCCCTCTATATGTATATGTAATACTTGAACAACCCCTAAACACGAGTATATAGCAGTTTTCCTTAAATTACCATTAGTTTTTGCTTTAACAGCAAACCGACCTTAGGGTTTTTGATTATATAAACTTCCAAGGAAAGAGCAGAAATCTAAATGTATATGGTACACGTGATATAATGTAACTATGGCGATAGTATTTATAACACACCCAGAGCAAAAAACCGAATGGAATGTTATATACGACAAAGGACAGAGTAATAAACGAAATCTGTTACCTCAAGGAACTCACGTTATGAAATCCCAACGGATCTATATTATTTACGACTGAAGATAAGAGGGGAGAAAACGGACGGTCACTGGATTGATGGATCAGCTGAAACCGATTGTCACATTCAGAAAGGAAAGAGCGAGTCGTAAAATGACAAGGGGTAAGGGTGATTCGATGAAAAAGGGAGAAAGAAAGACCGAAGCGACGTAGAGTAATAATAAAGATGAGCAAAAAGAGAAGGGTGGCGATCGACTACTCATCAGACGAAGATACCGAACGTTTCAGACCGAGCAAATAAAGTAGATTGCTTTGTTACAACGAGTGCAGTGTGTTGCGCTGAGTTCTGGCAGCTATCAACCGGAAAGATAATTCTGCAGGATACTTAGTCTTAACTAGAAAATAACGCGCGCGCACACGCACACGCACACACACACACACACACACATATATATATATATATATATATATACACACACACACAACTTAATCGACTAGTAAGAATGATGATGAAGAAAGAAAACTTAATTTGTCACATTGGGATTAAATATTATTACCAGAACAAAGAATTGAAAGAAAAAACATTTAAAAAAGACTTCATTTAAACGTTTATACTTTCAAAATAAATCAGTAAACAATGTAATTAAAAAGTTTGAAAATATTAAAATTCTAAAAAGAAAGTTCTCTTTACTGCTACGACTTTTCATTAAAAAAGACACTTATTATTACTTAATATATTACTTAACAACGATATTATCTGTTATTAACTTTTTAAAACTCGAATAAGAAAACCTAATTATAAAATATTTATCTATTCAGATTTGGCAAGACGGCGAGTGTTTATTCACATAAAAAACTTATCAAAATTTGCTCAATCTTGATTAATTAGTTTTACGTATTATTAACTGTTTAGAAAGATATCAAACGGAAACCAGTAAATCACAAATAATAAAAAAAATTATCTGTCCATACTACATATAAATAACCAACCAACGATTAAATCTGATTGATCCACGTAGCTCATCAATGCAAGATAGAAAAAATTCAATGTATATATGACTTGTTTTAATGGTTTTTTTTCTGACGAACATCTTTTTTTTATTATTATTGTATACCATGTTTTATAAAATAATGTTAAAATATAAATATTTTCAAAACGTTAACAAGGAGCCGGGGGGTATTTACGTTTCGTCCATCGTTCAAGAGCAATACGAAGAGAGGCAAAAAAAGTTACAAAACAAAAATTGTGTATTTTAATGCCGCTTTTACATCTACTAATCAGCACTTAAAGTTCACAGGTTAGGAGTCAACTTTTTTTAAAAATATTTATAACAAAAATAAAAAAAAAAACAAACTAATAACTCAGTAAATCCTCATTTCACATATTACTGTCATAAAAAAAAAAGATAGAGACTCCGACGTTGTACAAAAGTACCTTTTTTGGAGTATTTAATATCGGCTCGGTCGATATTCGACAGCTGCGCATACTACCAGCGCCATTAAACGCTTGCCCATGGCCCCTGTGTTCGCCTGCCTTTGGGTATGAAGCCCACGAGCGGTTAAAAAATGTTATACTTATTTTGACTGCCTTATGAAACAATAAAAGCTTATTAAAATCAAATCAAAAACGATGCAGTGAATGTTTATTTTTAGCAATAATAAATTGATTTCTCTTGCAGAATAATACAAAAATAATAATATAATAATCAATATAAAAAATGGTCAAAAATAAATCTTTATAAAAAAAAACCACATAATATAATATTACAAAAACTTTATATAATAAAGAAAAACTGTAAATGTAAACGTTATATTATTTATTTCAACAAATATTATCTTAGATATGCGATGCAAACATTAATTTAATAATGGTGTTTGTACTACATTTTTAGAAAACAACAAAAACAAAAAAATAGTTTCCGTTTATTTCTATGAGATTAGGTAACCCTGAAGTACAACTGTGGTGAAGAATTACCATGAAAAGGAAAAAATCATTTAATAACGTAACAATCTATATATATATATATATAAATGAATGTTTGTTTGTTTGTACCGTGTGCGTTCTTACACCATACATCCGACAGCGATGAAACTTTGGCGAGTTGTGCACACTCCCGCAAAGGTTTCTGAATTACTTTGGACCCGCTAGATGGCGCTGGGATTAAGATATTTAAAAAAAAATTGTATTTATGGACCTATTTGGCTCGTATTCACAATATATATTAGTTACGTGAAAATAAATTTTTTGGAAAAACTATACCCTCTAGGTGGCGCCGGTGTCGAAATATTTACGAAACAAACAAACAAATATACAAACATACTTTCTTCTTTTATATACGAGGTGCGACAATAAAGTAATGAGACTGATTTTTCTTTACAAGATTTGGCAAAAATGTGGCAGCCGATCTGTTAGAGCAAACGGAAATCCATCCAGATTTGTTGAGCCGTGTTCTATCACTGGTGATGAAGGTCGGTTTTTCCAATACGATCCAGAGACAAAACGCCAAAGTTCGCAACGGTGCTCAAAGGGATCAGCCAGACCAAAAAAAGCTCGCATGTCAAAGTCAAAAGTGAAATGCATGCTTGTCTGCTTCTTCGATTTGAAGGGAATTGTTCATAAAGAGCGGGTACCTCCTGGACAAACAGTTAACCGATATTTCTACAAAGAAATTTTAGAAAGACTTCGTAAACGAGTTCTTCGTGTCCGTGCCAACATCGTGATAATTGGATTCTGCATCACGACAATGTGCCATCCCATACTGCCGGTCAGTACAGCGATTTTTAACCTCAAAAAAAATTTCACTACTACCACAGTCACCTTATTCACCAGATATCGCTCCGTGCGACTTTTTTCTATTTCCAAGAGTCAAAATGGCGGTCAAGATGTCAACACAAGATGTCCAAAAAGCTGTGACGAGGATATCTTGGAGGATATTACAGAAGATGAGTTCCAGAAATGTTACCGTCAATGGCATAAGCGCTGGAATAAGTGTGTGCAATCAGAGGGGAACTACTTTGAAGGAGACAAAACTAAACATGACTATAACGGTAAGCAACATTTTTTTTCACATCAGTCTCATTATTTTATTGTCGCACCTCGTATATAAAAGGCAATTTTTGTATGTATGTCCGCTATAGACTAAAAATCTGCTGGGCCGATTTAAGCGCGGGCTTTTGGAAAATGGTCCACGTTGTCCGGAGAAGGTTTAAGCTATTTAAATCCTCGATCTGACCAGTAGAAAGAAAGTTAGGGGTATTTTTCACCGACTAGTGTGTTTAGAGAGTAGATTGAATTAAATCCGATAGGTAGTGCTGTTTTGATAATTGGATCTATTTTAATTCTGACTTTTATAAAGTGAAAGGTTAAATTTTGTGATGTTCTGTAAAGTTTGGTTTTTTAGTCTTTTATGAAATTTTCAATTGTGTTCATTTAATCTATACCTATATCTATATAGTCAAATCTAGCAATTAACTCGGATGATTATTATATATTATTCAATTTTTATCGATTTATACCAATCATCTAACACAACAACCAACTGAAGCAATCGTATATGTAAGAAGAACTCATCATAAAAGAATAACTAAAACAGGTTTCGGTTTAATTCTAAACATACAGAAAATATTTTTCTATATTTTCAGTTGAATCAGGAATGTATAAAGGAAATGAAAACCTTTATATTCTGCACTTTATTTGTATTTCAACCGGTACGATACTAAAAGTTTATGGTGTAAGATATTACAAAAACGTTTATATAATTGAACTCTTGTTTTATTAAGATTCCAGTACGATGCAAATTCCATGAAATAGTTTAATTTTTTTTTTTTCACTTTTTACATAAAAGGTTTTCAGTATCATGAAAAATACAAATATACGAAAAAAGTTCAACTTCATTAAAACAATTTGTCAAAAGTTTTACGGTTGTGAAAGAAACTGTGGCGCTGTTTAAGCCATAATCTTTTTTAATTATTTGGAAACTAAAACCGTTCAATTAATAAAGAAAAATATGCCCGATTTTTAGTTAATTTTTCAAGATTATTGTCTTTGTAAAACGACTTGTAAATGTAATTTTCAATATACAAATTTGGTTTCGTTGGAGATATTTGAACGTATACTTTTTTGAGTACGTTAACAAAATGAGACAAATAGCTTATAGTAGAACGGGTTTAAAAACTTTGTTATATAAAAAAAAATTAAATTGTTATTTCTGATCCTAAAACGTAAAGAATAAAAAAATTAAAATAATTCAAACGCTATCATCCTTTTTTTACCTTTACTTCAAAACCATTTTTTATGAATGGTATTATACGCGAAATAAATTCAACAACGAAAAATCTTTAAACAACTCAAGCATCAAATTATTAATTTTTCACTGATGTACTGAGAGAACCTAAAGCCAAATTTTCGTTTCATACCGTAATTGTTTTTAAGAAAATTTTCGAATTACAGTATTCCGCACAGTTTCATACAGGATTTAAAAAAGATTTAAATACAATAAGATATCTATGCAGTAATAAATTCATTATTTTCTTCGTGGCATGAAATATTTCTTTGTAGTATAATAATGATATTTAAAAAAAAGCTCAATTATGCTTTTAATATTAATGAATACTATATTAAATGTATCTGTCTTATTAATGGAAAATTCTGATATGTTTTTGAAAGATACCAACAACATTTTAACTTTCATTAAAAATACTATGGAAATTTTAATTAGGGTAATATCTACAGATACTAGAATAATGTAAAAAAAAGGAAAACCCCATTTTTTTTTATATATTCCTATTTTGTTGTAAGTAAAATTTAAGCTTAAAAATGATAATAATTATTGAATATAACTAAAACAAAAGAAACGACTACAGATAAAGAATGACATAAAAAAGAAAGGAAAAAAATCACAGTAATGAAAAAAAATAACAAAACAACATTTATGTAACCAAGTTGATATCTGCGGGAACGAAATTTTAAAAAATTAATACATTGTATTCATTTATTCAATTTTTTTTAAAAATACGTCTTGGAAATTTTTTATACGATTACAATGCGTTCGGAAAGTCGCAGTGCAGTAAACTTCAGTATTATGTGCTGCATTCCTTTCTTTCGGCGTTAATTTGGTTGCCCTGTGGGTTTGTTGGGCGTTACTCAGTAATAAACCAAGACGTCACATGTTCAGTTGTGATTGAACGTGCTTCGTTTTGTTTCGCGTTGTTTCGTTTATCGGAATCGATGGTTGCAAGAAATCTAACGGATCTTCCTGTAGAGGAACGCATTTTTCTCGCTGAAAACGTCTTTCGTGAAGGTGACAATTACACTGATTTAGTGAAGCACAAGTTTTTTAAAAAGTTTCTGTTCCTCACCCGTCGCAGTTCAAACTCTTAACAATTTTGGGCAACAGACTTTGTTGAAGTCGTTGACCGAAGTGAAGGATCACCTAAACTAAACGAACAGAGGCTACTTGATGTTTTGGGTTCTATGGCCGAAGTCCATCGAAATCAACGAGCGTTCCTGAGATGTGCGGTTAATTGAAACTCAACCACCAAAGAATACCGGTATCCACGATCTCGTGTACAAATCCGTATAAAAATAACTGTCTTTACAAGGCTTTGAACGCTGGAACTCTCGACTTCCAAATCAGCTGATTTGGGAAGACGCGTTCACCACTACACCAACCCGGTGGGTTTGTGTTCGACAACTAACCCCCATGAATTACTCGAGCGATCTTTACAGGAAGTGAAAATTCGAGTCTGGGTCGGTGCGAGTAGAACGCGCATTGTGAGTCCAATCTTTTTTGAAAATACAGTTAATAGTGATCGCTATTGTGCTGTTTTAACAAACTTCATTAGTCAGTTAACAGAAGTTCACGATTGGTTCCAACAAGATCTACAGCGCACACAACTAACAGGTCAATGACATTTTTACGAAACGTCTTTGGTGAACGAATCATTTCGAGGGACTTGTGGCCTGCACGATCGCTTTATCTGACAACTAAAGATTACTTTTTACGGAAGATAGCAAAACAAGCAGTGTTTCGCAACAGACCACGCACGATAGACGAAGTAAACACCGCAATAACAGCATACCCACGAGACGTTCCAGTACATCACCGTTTTAAAGCGTTTGAAAACAAATTGAAACGTGTGCAGTGTTGTTTCAACACCTTTTATAAAACTAATACGGTTATTGTAATATTTTTTTCTATAAAATAACGAATTAAAAATACAAAGTAATAATTAAGAAAGTTTCGTCATTACACTTCCATTAATTCCAGTATACAGCTGGAATACTTTCTGAACGTATTGTATAAAAAAGTGAATATTTTAAATTCAGAACATTTTTTCATAACTCTACTGTCCTATTTAATCAAATCAAAGAATATACTTCTGCAATATAAATATTAAAATAAATCTAACCGTCAATTTTCAAAATAATAAGTTGTTAACTATATTGCTGAATTACACCGCCATTTTCATTGACCATAACATTACTTTTACGATCATATTTTTCTTTTCTTGTCTAAAAAAAAAATACAAAAAAATAATTTCAAAGCTATATTATAAAAACAGTAAAAAACTTTATTCACACAAAATTAAATTCCGTGAAACGAAAATCATCATTAAATTTGTGGTCATAAATTGTAAAAATCCTGATATAAAAAAAGCAAACGAAACATAAAAAAATAAAACTTAAGAACCGAGTACATTTTGTTCTTAGTCGCCGCAATATCAAAATAACTACAATAGACAATTTTTTAAACATTAATCTTGCTTAAAATTCAACAATTCGAAATTTAATAAAAACGCATAAAATACAGTATCGTGTAATCTGTGCATTCGGTTCGAGTTAATGCTTGAATTATTGTAAACTGCCTTTTGTATGTCGGTTAAAATACGTTTAATGCGAACACTTACGGTTATTTAACAATTTTCTGTTTAATTACACCCTATCCGAAAAAAAAATAGTTATATCAAGAAATGTTATTATGAAAAAATAATGAAAAAAAAAATTCAATTTAATATTTCAATAAAGGAGATCTAAATATATATATTCGAATGAACTTACAAACATCGCAATTTTTATAATAATTTAACATTATTAACGATATTATATCTATTGCACCTTTTTGTAACAAACACAGGTCACAGTGGGTGAACCTTTCCAATGGTTCCGATGGTAAGATCATGGATGTCTTTTAGCGAGCCACTAAAAGATGTATTTGGACAAACCAGGGCCAGGTGGCGATCGTTTGCTTTTAAGCTCCACACCGGTCGCATCGTGGGCTTTTCGCAGCTTTCCACTGGGTGAGGCTCTTATTGCAGATACCGTGATTTTTGCGAATCCTGTTGATGTTACACCATTGTCTTATTGTCTTCTGGGAAGAGTAAAACCTGGTACTCTCAAGAGTTGAATCTGTCAGAAGGTTGGAGTTAGTGGTATTCTGACCTTGCCACAGTGATGTCCAGTGATACTTTGTAAAGTTGTTGATCCGATCAGCGGCTGCTACACGTGGATGTCTGGATTTCAATCTCGGATGCTGTTTGAGAAAATCTATATCGGCATGAAAAGGTAGAGACGGGTTAGCATTATATTTTTCCAACTGTGATTTGAGGACTGCCACAGTTCACCGGTTGAACCATTCACAGTTGAACCATGAAGCCCGGTTCAGATGTGTGTCGATAAGCTTGATGTGTCAGCTATTAATCCAAACAGGAGAACAATATACTGCGGTTGAATGTACGAGGGCTAGTGCACTAATTCTTAAGAGTTTCGGCAGTAGCTCCCCAAGACGAATTGGCCAGCTTCTGAATCAGGCTGGCTTTAGTTTTAACTTTAGCAGATAATTTTTCAAGGTGTTGTTTAAAGGTAAGTGTTCTGTCAAGCGTGAAACCAAGGTATGTCGGGTGTGGGCTATGTTTCAGTGCGACTCCTTCATAGTTAACGGCAAGAGTTCATTGAGCTTCCTGTTGTTAAAATGGAACGTCGTGACTTCAGTTCTCTTTGGATTCGGCTGGAGTCCCCATTTTTGTTCCAAGGTATTATGTCAGTAAAGCCTTAGTTTGGGCTAAGTTCGAGCTTCGGTTACCATCGGCAATATTGTCTGCATACATGAATTTTCGAGAACTGGTTGGTGGTATATCTAGATATAAATATTAAACAACAGAGGTGCCACTAGATTCCTTGTGGTTGGTCATTTTGTAGGCAGTACAAAATGCTTGGCTTTCTATTGAGCAGTACTTGGAAAAGTTAATCGCTCAGCATCTCATTCGGTAAATTAAGGAACGATTTTCAAGATACAAGCTGATACATTTTGAATAACAGTCATTTCCAGACTGTATCATAAACTGAATTTAGATCGATAAACGCAGCAGATGTTTTAAGCCTTTGTTGAAATCCTTTCTCTATGTAGATTGTAAGCGAAAGGACCTGATCGCAGAAACTTCTTCCTGGCATAAAACCAGCCTACTTCATCGGTATACCATTACTGATAATGGGCGTTAGACGCACAAGTAGTATTCTTTCTAAGATCTTGAAGCAAAAGCTTAAAAGTACTACTGGTCTGTAGCTTTCAGGTTGAGCGATGTCCTTCCCAGGCTTAGAAATGGCAATTACTTTACTTTTCTTGAAAAGATTGAGTAAGTTATCCCTTCGCAGGCAGTTTATCATTATAAAGATTTAAAAGCCACCGTTTCGGGTTTGGACTGATGTATCTAATAAACTCAGGATATGTGTTGTCTAATCCAACTGCTTCTCTACATTTTGTTAAATTGATTGCAGGATTGAATTCTTCTACTATGATATGGTCCATAATGGAGAAGAGCTGTTGATGGCTGAATTTCACCAACTGCATAGCTCACTTCTCTCTTGTGTGTC
Organism: Lycorma delicatula; assembly: GCF_047948215.1. Taxonomy (NCBI): domain Eukaryota; kingdom Metazoa; phylum Arthropoda; class Insecta; order Hemiptera; family Fulgoridae; genus Lycorma; species Lycorma delicatula. Next base: position 215,451,801 of record NC_134457.1, read on the forward strand.
TTATTAATATGATCTTCGATAGATTCTTAATTTTTTTGGCTATGGCTCCTGATGTAGCGGTGTTAGTGTAGCGACAGGTGTTTTTTTTTTCCGGTTTCCAGTTTGCGAATAAATTCCATGCGTCCTGCTGCTATGCTTATGGTTGAGGCTCTCCCGCGTTTCTTTCATCTATCTATTCTAGCGTTGTTTAGGGCTTCTAGCAATTGCTCGCCTATTGGCTGGTCTCTTGTGCATTCGTAAGCATTGTACAGTTCTTGGTACTCTTCAGTCCAACAGGGAATATAGGATTTTATACTCCTCAGGAGATATATTTTTTGTTAGAGCTGATTACTAGAGCAGCAAATCTTTCGTAATTCTCTATTCTTAATGGAATCCACCTGATGTCATCCTCTTTTGTTTGCTGAATTTATCCCAATTGGCTTTCCTAAATTCTATCTAGACAAGAGAAGAGAACAGTTGATGGGACTTATTGTGCCTAAAGCGGTGACTATCGGTCTGTGTTGAGAATTTTGAATGTTGTCAAGTACTTCTCTAACAGTGTCGCGTAATTGTGCGCCTGTGGTTATAAAAGTCAGGTCAGGATTGTAGCTCTTCCTCCATCTTGCAGAATAAAATGTGGGTCTCTGCTTAGCAACAAGAGTAATTTAAGGTTGCTTCTCTCTGTCCAGTCTAGTAGGCTTACCCCTTGTGTATTACTGTCATTATATCCCCAAATTTGATGATGCGAGTTAAAATCTCCTGTATATATAGACAGATGATTGAAAACGGGGATTACGCCGTTACGCCACTGTGCGTTTGGAGGTTTACAAATATTTACGATTGTCCTTTCTTCGACCTTTACAGCTAATACAAAAAGATCTTGTGAGGAAGATGAGTGGGTTATCGAAACATTATCGATACCTTTTGTGACGTATGTAGCAACTCCATATTTTGGATAATTTATTGCTGCGGCGAGATTATACCTTGGTATATAGCCTCGTGAATGAAATTGACAATTGTCAGCTGCGTGTTTCCTGGATTGTGATAACGTAAAATTTTAATTTAATTGCTAACTTACTAATGTATTCCTGTTACTGCGGCTGATGCCTTCTATGTTAATGTGGCATACTCTTATTCTGGAGCTAATTGTCAAAAAGCCCTGAGGAGGACTGTTGCAAAGTTTAGTTTGCCTTGTTTTCATCGCAATGTTTTCGCCAGATCAAAAGAACGAAAAGACAGTCTGGCGGTTCTTTATCGGTGCTCATTTAGTGTTTTCTGTCAGGGACGCGAACAGTTTTACCCCCGTAGATTTAAATTAATGTATAATACAAATTTTTAGGGATTGGAATGTATTACATAATAAAAATGCGGTCAGGTTGAAAACTGTTCTCGTATCCTGATACACCCTGATCTAAAGAATACATATTAAAATATTCATATCGATAAGGTTAAAAAATAAAAATTTAGATACATTTATGAAACTTGATACTTAGATTAGCACCTCTTTTGAATTTGATTTTTTTCAAAATTTGTAAGTATTGTTTCTAATGTTCATAATCTAACATATTTGAGTATTAGTTGCCTGGATGCGGATTCTTCCCAGGGGGTAGAAGGATGAAAAAAAACAGTTTTTTTTTTAGCTTTTACTGTTAAAAAGTTATTTGTTATACTCGTATAATATTACACGAGCCTAAAATATAAAAATAGATCCAGGATATACACAGACTGAAAAAGTCAACTTACAGTTGAATTGAAATAAGAAGTACTCTACGAAACGCAGAATACACTCTGAAACTGTAACCAGTTTTTAATTATTTTGCTACACGAGATTAGTTTTACTCATTCCACAATATATATATATATATATATATATATATATATACGAAAAGATTCCTTTTCTTCTTACATTTCTAAGGTAGAAAATAAACCTTACTGCAATGAATAAAATAAATGACTCACACTCCGGATAATTAAAAATAAAACATCACCAACATCCTAACTGGATCTATGATTCTATCGTTGAGTAACAAGTCAAGAGCTGACACACGGTACAGATGACACATTCAAATTCCCCGATCTCTTTAAATAATTGTGTTTTACGTAATAACGTAAAAGGGTGAAATATCACCCTTCTATCATATTTTAATTTTTTTTCATAGTAATTCAGTCAGTACTAATGTTACTTTATGTTCTACGCATGTCATTTTTTTTACAATCTAACTGCAACTGCTAAAATAAAAAATAAAAAAACAATAAAGTAATATGAACAAATAAGGTACACAATATTAACTCTTAATTAATTTTCTCTTTATGTGTATAAATATATTAAGTTTTTATAAAATTTAGCAAGGTAAAATTAACGTAAATCCATTCTCACCGTAATAAAATACAAGTAAATAAAAACAATAATAAAGAATATAATTTTCGAATAATTTTTTTCATTTCCGATGAAAATATTAAATTACGACAAACAAATTGTATATAAGTATACATATATGTTAATATACATCATTATAATTATTTAATAAATTTATTAAATTCTCCTTAAGAAATTAGTTTATTTGGAAATTGAATTGAATTTCCTGTATAGATATATATTTTTTTAAATTTAATTCACACATTTTTCTTTTTTTAATTAAAAAATTATTATTTTAATTACTTCAGTAAATCGCTAATTTTATTTTAAGTAGGTAGGCGGCTATATGTTAATAAACACAATTACTTAAAAAAAAAAAAAATCAATGACAAGAATACAAATAATTTTTTTTTTTTATAAATTTCAGTTTTATAGTTGTGATGTTTTTAGTTCAATAAAGTTTTATGTACTGTGTTTGAGTATACACATTCTTGGAATTGATTAATGACTTTTTAAACTTTATCAATCTACCAAACTTAAATAGAAACCCATAGGTTTTCGTACCGTTTATAGATCCTTCTTTACAGCTTCATATAAACTTATACCGCTATTTATTAGTTTTAATTTTATTACTTTTAGAACTACAGATTTAACAGCAATTAGTTATATAAGTATTTTAAATATTAGAATAAAAAATAAAGCCAAAACCTTATTTAGATTGTGAATACGAAAGAAATATAGTTTATCCCTGTCGCTTTTTTAAATAACTCGGAAAATAAGCGATAAAGGAATCGAAGGAAATATTTAAGAACAAAGAAAACATGCAATAAAAAAATAAATATTCTAAAATTTCTGATGTCATTGTGATTTTTCTACCAGAAACAAAAAATAAGGTAACAGATGTACCTATTGAACGGCACGGATTCGTTTTTCAGAAAGAGAGCAAGTATAAAAATAAATCACAATAAAATAAGGACATTGAAGTATGAAATGTTAAAATAGGGAAAAATAATTTAGAATCAGTTGTAAAACTTAAAAGTATAAAGGTCGGTAAAAAGAATAAATCAAAATTAGTTCGGTTCAATGATAACTTTCTTTCCTCCACTAAAACATAGACCGTAAAGAAATTTTTAAAAGCTTGGTTTGTGTAACACTTACTTTCACGTGAACAAGGCGCTTTCCTTTATCAAAAAATTAAAATAATTTTGAAATTTGGTAATGTTGTTATATAATAATGTCGAAAGTTATTTCGACTAATAGAGTAAAAAGGAAGAATACGATAAACCGGGCGGAAAATGTATTAGCGCGTTCAGAATTTGTGAGATTAACTAAAATACGATAATTTAAAGAAGAAATTCATTCATTCTTAAAAGAATTTAATATAAGAAACTAAATTATTGAAAATATTCAATAGAAATGTTAAAGGTAAGAGATCAGTTCCGAATAGAAAACTTTCCAAATCGCGTTTAACAACAAGCCAAGTAGCAAGACGCTTTCTAACTTTTAATATTTAGGTACAAAATTACCACGGAAAAAATTTTTGAGAAAATAGGATATAAATTTCGTTTAAGTAGAAAAAAGCTACAATAATTTTAAAACTTTCAATTTACAAAATATTTCGATCGTTAATCTTCAATAAAGAGTTCATAGAAATAAAAATAATAAATATAACGGTATTAATTTTAGAAACTATTTTATAACTAATAATTTCAAAAATTACTATTATTGTTTTCATTAATTATGTATGTATTAAATTAAATAATTATAAACCAAATAAGGCCAACGTAAATAACATACAAGAAATCTCAGAATAGCATAAACGAAAGTTATAATTTTAACAATTTAATACAGTATAACTATTTTTTTATTTATTTTTTAATTTCAGTATGAAAATATAATCATACAGATTAACTAGTTTGATAAAAAAAAATCATCGTAATTACATTAGATGAAAAATTACACGCACAGAAAGTAATTATTTGTAGAAGAAATAAATAACAGAAAGTTGTTTCATAACAGATTAAAAAATTTCCCTAACAGATATAGTTTAAAAATTAATAACAACGAAACAGTAATAATAGCGTAAATATATTAAAGTTATTAAGGCAATTACCGTTACACGACATTTAATTAAAATACTATTATTATTAATTAAAAAGTAATTAATAATAAATAGATGCAATAGGTAAAATAAAAATTGGTTATGTAAGATTGAAAATTTAAATACGGGTCGGTTATATCAAGCGTAATTGCGCTGAGCAAATGGATTTTTATGTTTTTAATGATTGTATTCACGTATACATAATCTAATTCCGGTATTTTAATGATTTATCTTTACAATAAGGGAAAAGAAAACTGCCGTTATATTACTTCAATTTTCTGTTAAAATAATTACATATCATCATCACTTTATCTTAAAAAACGGAGGGAAATTTGTTTTCTTATTACTTTTACACCTCACTCGATTTTTCATTCATGTGACCAAAAAAAAAAAAATATATATATATTATATATATAATAATAATAATAATATAATTATTATAATAATAAATATTATATAATATATATAAATATAAACATATATATATATGCATATATAATTTCCCATTAACTGCCTAATAAGTAAACTTTTCTCATTATCCTCACCAAATTTCGACGTTTTTAGACTAACGGCTTTCTCGTTACAAGCCACTATTCAAATACAATTATTTCAATTAGGAAAATATATTTTATAAAATTAATACTCTACTAATTTTTTGAGTCGAAACTGTATACAACGCATTATTTCACAATATAAAACGGAAAAATAAAAAACAAAATTACGCTAAAAAACCGTTTACAAAAAATTTCACTTAAAATTTAAACCCGGGTGAAAATTTTCATTATTATCATAACTAATAGACGACAGAGAAAAAATTATACGTATTCCGCAGCCTACTGCTAATTATTGTTAAATTATCGAAATAATCTTCTAGATTTAAATTTATGTAAAGGTTGTTTTGAGCATAATCTTGTTTTCCAAGTTATTTCAACAACCATTCTGCATAGTAATTTATTATAGAAAGGGTACATTTTATTTTCAAACAAAATAAATAAATAATTTTTTTAGTATTATTATTATTATGCAATTAAAGTCTGGAAATTCGAAAATTATATAAATGAATAAAATTAAAAAAAAAAGTTATAAAATATTATTTGATCCCCAAGATGTATAGTCGTAAAATTCCGGGAACCTCTAAAAAATTGAAAATCAAAAATAGTTAATAAAAAGATCAATTAATTATGTACATTTTCAGATATACATATTAATCCATTCGGAAGCCCCGAATACTTAGAAATTCGTACCGAAAAGAAAAATTATACTGTTCCATTTCATTAATAATATTAATTTTCAGTTAAATAATAATTTCAATTTAATTTAAGCGCGAAAAATCCAGAAATAAGTCTTCTTCTTTTACCTGTTTAGTCTCCGGGAATTACCGTTCAGACAATACTTCAGAGGATGATATTATGAGTGAAGTCTTGTACAGTCTCAGTTTGACCGTTCCTGAGATGTGTAGTTAATTGAAACCCAAACACCAAAGAACACCGATGTTTACGATCTAGTATTCAAATCCGACTTTACTAGGACTTAAACGCTGGAACTCTCGGCTTCCAAATCAGCTGATTAGGGAAGACGCGTTCACCACTAGACTAACCCGGTGGGTTAAACCAGAATTAAGTCTGCTCAAGATTAACTATACTCCAATAGCGTTTAGACTCGTTGAGCTTTTTACGTATCGAATCGGATATTCTGCGAAAAATTCAATTTGACGATGCACGTATAAATTGAAAAGTTTAACGTTGATAAATGAAATTTTATTTTGAAAGATCGAATCTTAAGTTTTTATTTTTTTCAAAATTTGTAATTATATATGGGCTTAGAGCCCCGTTTGGTTTTATTTTGGCGCCGTATTTGTCACAGTATTTTTTATGACTCTGAAGTGCGAAAAGTGCCTGAAGTAAAAGACTACGTATTTAAAAAGTCATTGTTAACATAATTTTGAAGTCGACTCTGTTTTTCTTTTATATCACCTACAGACATTCACGTCTTGTTATTATAGTACATGTTATCATATTCAGTAACAGAGAAAGAAAGAGACTATTCATCTTAGAGACTACTTGACGCAGAAAAAAGAGTTTTATATCGTATTAAAGCTTACTTTAGTGTACAGCTGTTTTAAGTTGCAATTTAATTTAAGCAAAGCAAAACGCTACTCTGGTGCGTAAAATTAAGAAAGCATGTTATCTATCGGTATTTCAAAAATCGGATGTTGATGATACAGCTAAAAAATATGATATTTTTTTCTAAACTTTCGATAAAAATTCAAAACATTTCTCTAACTCAATTCATTCATTTTTTTTTTAAAATAAATTTTGTAGATTACATCAATGCAAATTATAAAACAAAGGTTACGAAAACCTATTAATAAAAAACGATTTATGAACTTTTTGAAAAATTAAAAAAATATCATAAATGTTTATTTCATTATTATACGTACTATTAAGGAAAATGCAGATTCTAGTCTTAGTTAATGTTACCTTTGTATTTTTTTTCAGGAACCAAAAAAAAAATTAAACCAATTTTTGTCGCAAATGAAAATTCATTTCACTCGTTTTACGTGTAGAGTTTTTATTTGTAATCGTAAATTTAATTTGTAGAATTTATTTTCATAAAAAGAATCATTTTTGACATAAAAAATTTAACACGTTATACATTTTCCCCTTACTAGAAAAAAAATTAGAAAATTCCGCATATATTAGTTGAAATTAATGCGTTAATAAAGGTAAGGATACTTTATTTACATGTATTAATAAAGTAAGTAAAAAATAAGTTCTTGTGATCGCATTTTAAGAAAAAAAAAATATATATATAAACTGCTTAAAATAACAGCATATTTTCTTAAAATAAATCACATATATACTGTTGAGAACATTAAAAGATTTAAATGGCAGAAAGGCTCTTGGAATAGACGGAATACCTGTAGAATTACTGCGCAGTGCAGGTGAGGAAGCGATTGATAGATTATACAAACTGGTGTGTAATATTTATGAAAAAGGGGAAGTCCAGTCAGACTTAAAAAAAAGTGTTACAGTAATGATACCAAAGAAAGCAGGGTCAGATAAATGTGAAGAATACAGAACAATTAGTTTAACTAGTCATGCATCAAAAATCTTAACTAGAATTCTATACAGAAGAATTGAGAGGAGAGTGGAAGAAGTGTTAGGGGAAGACCAATTTGGTTTCAGGAAAAGTATAGGAACAAGGGAAGCAATTTTAGCACTCATATTAATAGTAGAAAGTGGATTAAAGAAAAACAAACCGACATACTTGGCATTTATAAACCTAGAAAAGGCATTCGATAACGTAGACCGGAATAAAATGTTCAGCATTTTAAAAAAATTAGGGTTCAAATACAGAGATAGAAGAACAATTGCTAACATGTACAGGAACCAAACAGTAACAGTAATAATCGAAGAACATAAGAAAGAATCCGTAATAAGAAAGGGAGTCCGACAAGGATGTTGCCTATCACCGTTACTTTTTAATCTTTACATGGAACTAGCAGTTAATGATGTTAAAGAACAATTTAGATTCGGAGTAACAGAAAAAGTAAAACCTGAAAATCAAAAAAAAATTAGCGGTTCGCAATAGCAATAAAGAAAAAAACAAATTTAAATACAATAATAAATTCAATTTTACATGTTCCAGAGGTTCTTCATAGACAAGCCTTATTTCAATAAAAGGGGTTGTTTTGCGACGCGTGCTATAATTCCGCAAGTAAATCGATCCTTATTACTTCGTTGACAAAATATTTTCAATTAGAATAGAAATAAGAAAATAAATATTACGATTATCATATAATTTCAATTCAGAAAAAAATATTCAACAGATAAATTTTGTAACTCTCAATATTATACGTAAAATAAAATGAATGCTGTGATAAAATAAGTAGAATTTTTTATGAATCTTTTGGGCAAAATAGGAAATAATAGCCCTTGCCCCTAGAAATTATTACTTCATCTTGATGATGTAATAATAATAATAATAATAGTCCCTTTAAAAACAAAAATCTGACGCAACAAAAAAATCATTGCCTCAGAATTTTAAATTCTCGATGAGATTATTTAACAGTGTAAATAAAATACAACATACATAACAATAGATTTCGATTAAGCGTAACGAACTGATAAAACAACGAAAATTTATCTTATATGTTTATTTTTTTGCGTTTTACTTTAAAAGGAATTCTGTATTTCTCTATTTAAAGTATTATTTATCGTTAAATAAATTTCATAGAGTAAATATTACGTTCTTAATTTCTGACGCAAGTAATTCGACTAATTCAACAGAAAATATAAAAAAAAAATATATATGTAGATGTGACTTTACTGACAAAGTTTCATCATAAAATTTTGTACGTTTGAAAATGCTATCAAAGGAAGTCCTTGCCTAAAACAAAAAATAAAAAATAAAAAAATAAAAAATAATTATATTAATTACTAAAAATATGAACTAGAATTAATTTTAACTAGAATAAATATGTCGTTAAACTTCAAACTGAAAAAAAAAACAAGAAAATCTTTTTTAACAGTGCTTTATACATAATTTTGAAAATTCGTTCGTAAAACAATAAATAGATGAGTTAAAATTCTCATATTTTAATCGATCTGGTATCCCTGGAATATTATGTAATTACTTGGTTTTGTAGTATATATTTAATACTGTCTAGAAGACCATAATTTTATGACTTTAGATACGAATAAAACCGTCGAATAATACACTTTTTAGGAAGTTTTACCGTTGCTAATTGCGCGTACAGTATTCCAATTAATGAACAGTAACAGTAGTATTTCTGTTGCTTATGGAGTGAAATTTCCGTCTGTCTTGATCGATAATAAATTATTGTGGGACGGTCAAACCGATTGTTAGGTCTACTACAACAAACATAAATCGCACTCTGAAATCGCTGTGAAATGAATTAATAAATCGCTAAGCTCGGCATCAATATTTATTATATCTACTTTTATTGACATCTTATTTAAGATGTAATAAAAATTAATAGAGAGTTTTCAGATCGACATCTGGCACTCACAAATATGAATTCGATAATTAATATATTGAAAGTTCCAACTTATCTACAAAACTCAACCCCCTCATGATAATAATATACGTACTAGTCATAAAATACTAGTCGTACTTAAACGTACTAGTCAAACTAATTAATAAAAATAATGAATTTTTTTCTCTATCTGGCACCGAAACTTTTATATCGGTTAGAATTGTCTAATATGGTTGGAAAAAGTCTAATGTAATGTTTCATACTCGCCAAATATTTGCGTGCAAAATACATTTTTGGAACATTTTAGAAGGATTCTAATTTTTATAATAGATGTAACTCTTGGATTACTATCATTGAATCTCCCTGTATTTGCGGCAAAAAGGGTCATTGGAACGGAATAGCGAAACGAGCCGAGCAACAAACACTAGAAAATTAACTATCGAACCGGTATATAAGATGGTGCTGTCCTTGACATAAATTGCGATTAAATATCATGCCTATCACAACTTCATGCGATTATAAATTTCATCGGAGATTGAAATTTCCTGCTTAGGTTGACGAAAATAATTTTTTAATATTCACACAGCCGTAATCGATCTTGTAGAAATTGAAATATGAAGTACCATTGGAAGAGATTTCTTCCGGTTAAGTCTTGGTAAGAACAATATAGTTAAGTTTTTGGGGACAAAGTCTACACCATCTTAAGGTTTACTGATTAGTGTAGAAAGAGAGATTCCAAAAATCTTTATCGACCCCCGACAGTAGGATAGTTAATTCACGGCAGCTCAATTTTCAGCCGGTATGAAAATCCCATATACCAGCTTTCTAACTTAGCCTAAGTCAAGTCTCCCTGTGATACTACGGGTAACTTCACTTATCCGATGAAGTCAAGTTTCACTGAGGATCAAGACAACAAAGCTTATGAGCTACGGAGAGCTGACGCAGTTGTCAAACAGTAACATCTTTTCCTAATAAAGCTATAGCCTTTTTTTTTAACATCGAACTAAATCAAAGTTTTAAGGTAAGAGTAAAATTAATATAATAATAGTACTATTAGTTATTTTTGTGTAAATAACCACGATAAAGTCTGGGGAACATGATAATTTGCAAAACCGGTAGTACACCTCTTAGATTCCTTGATACGGGAATGCTTAAGCGAGGTCTTACGCTTCATCGAAGGCACCAGTATATTATAGGTTTATTCTGGAATGAGACCCTTCGTTCGACATGATATCAATTCAAATAGACTTCATAATGCATATTTTTATATATGAAGATGAGTCTAAGGGCTTTCTGGAAATTTTGACATTCCTGATTCTGAAGAGTTGACATTCATCTTTTGATATATTATTTGAGACTAAGAACTGAACAATCTAGGCTGGATTTGGGGAGCGCACAAACAGCCTTATGACTTAAGTTTCTAGTGGGTCTGTTCCCATTCCCTTAAAATATCTCGATTCTAAATCCACAAAGTGAAATTAGTTAGTAAAGTTGACGAACTTTAGTACGACCGCAATAGTTTGAGATTCTTATAGTTATACACTTTCGTACAAAATTAAAATGCAATTAACGGGTACTTTTTCTTTAAGTAAGATAGAAAATGTGGTACTCCACAACAAGTTTTCTCCATTTATTAAAGAACAAGTGATATAAATTGTAAAAGCCATTACATTTGCATCTTTTGTTTACATTTTTGTTCAATATTTTCAAGATTTTTATTATGATTTATGTAAAACCAAAACCAGACGTTTATATTAAAAAGGTAAGAATAATTTATACAGATCTACGTAATAAAAATGATGATGTGAATTTTTATGGGAAAGCATATCGATGAAGTTGACACGAGGGAGAATCCATTATCAAAGAAAATAAAAGGTACATCATACGAAGGGTAAATGATACGAGAACAGATGATGACACTAAGGTAGATTGCATAACGCTTCGTTTTACTTTAAACTCACACGTGTCGGGTTATTTAGTTTATACAAGTCGGTGCTCCGACTTTCAAGGTCTTAACCTTGGAACATTGTCATTTGATAATACAAACAAAAGGAGAAAAAAGAAAAAAAAGGTTCCATCTATAAACAATCAATGTACAATAAACAACAATAATACAAATAGCATTCATTTGTTAGATGTAAAGAAAAAACTAGTAGTTGATGCTACTGTGGTTCTGTAATACCTTGAAATAAAAAACTAACTCATTATAAAGGTTATCGACGTGACGTGTTATCTAAAACGTATTTCTTTCTTGAAAGAATATCAAAAATATCTTCAGCATTATAGGGATTAACAATATGTTAAAGAGTTCATCGACTAAAAATCACATTAATAAAAAAAAATAAAAAGGAAAAAATTAGAAATGTAAGAAATAAAAAAAAAAATTAAACATATAAAATTTTTCCTCCTAAGAAAGACATAACTTCTAGGAACAGTTCCCCTTAAAACACGGAAACGTTCCTAGTACATTTGTGTAATTCTATTAACGAAGAAAAACTATATCGTTTAACAAAAAATCATGCGGAGTTCTGCGTAAGAAGACTTTTCGTTAATTTAATTTGGTTTTACTTTTTTATAATTCGGTTTAATTAATGCTGCTAACAACAGATACCGCAGGTAAAGAAAATCAACGTTCCAACTTGTAGCATCATAATGAATCACATAACTTGCCCCGGTCAAATTCTTTCGATCTTAAATTGAACGTAAATAAAGAACGACTCAAGTAATCTTCATCCAATTTTTACTTACACCACTTCAGATACAGTACTGCAGGATATCCAAATTTCAATGGAATTAATATAGTAGTTTTGGAAATTTTCAAGCCACAAAATTTTATACATATGCTTAGAAACATATATGTAAGGAAACTCCAATTTAAGTAAATATTATTTTCATATTTCTCGTACCTCAAAACGTACAAAGAAATTCCATTTTCACCCTCTCCCACTCCCAATATGAACATAGGTATTTGATTTCTCCCAAAATTATTTATTTTAGGGCTGTTAAAAATATCTAAAAGAAAGTACATCTATATTTAGGAATCATTCAGAACAACACAATTTATTTAGTAAGTAATACTTAATTTTATTCATAATATGCGTATAACGAAAAAACAACATATTCTTTGAGTACGTCAGCAAATGTTTAACTTCGTTCAAAGAAGCTTAGTAACATGATTTTTGCTAAATGATATAAAATTTAAACAGAGTGGCTTTAGTACCGCAAGCCCTAATTCCGCTTCGACAATTGTGTGCCCGTCACAACTGTCCAACGTGATTTTCGTCTATAATCCTCCGGTATTGCACCTTCCACACGTCAGAGCATTTGATGTTGGCACCAACAGTTTCAAGAAAGAGGATGTTTGCGTAAAGAGAAATTCGCAGTCCCTCCCCCTCTGTATATCGGACATTGGTCTATGTGTCCGGACGAAGACTAGAGAGTATCCGACAGAGTTTTGTAAATAGCCTAAGAAAGTACACCGGTTGTATCAGACGAGAGCTAGCGGTTCCTCATATAATTGTCTGTGCGGTATCGTTTATTACTCGAACCGCATCGGATTTAATTGATAGAACCGCTCCCTAGAGTTTATAAACAACAACGTTTGAAGTTTTACGAATTCATTCTCGAAACGCAGGAAGAAGATGATACTTTTCTTTCACGCTTAGTGTTCAGTTACGAGGCCATATTTTATCTAAGTTGAAAGATGAATCGCCACAAAGATATGGAATCAGAGCCGCCACATGTAATAATCGAATGCAAGGAGACGCTCCAAAAGTTATGTCTTTTGCGCAGTTTCCAAGAAAAGGTCTATTATCCCTAATTTATTTGGTTGGCTTGGCATTTCTTCCGCTACCACCCCATTCAGTCACCCTAAAGCATAAGAACGAGTGTCTGTGCTACCGGTTTAGCGTGTCCTAACTGGCTCCTAGAGCTAACCTAATTTGTTATGAAAACAGTGCTACGGGAATCTCATATCAGGAAATGTTGCAGAACTGGTTTTTCCCGCAGTTACAGGCAGATTCTCTTCACTGGCATCAGCAAGTTTAGGCATTTCTTAACGATGAGCTTGTTCCATAACGACGGATAAGAAGTACGGGGCCTACCGATTTGAAACAGTCTCTTGAAATAATCATGTTTGAAACGTCATCTTTTGAATAAGCAGTAAAGAAGATCTGGATGGCATTCTACCGAATAATCTTACGACCAGGTTTTGTCCTTTATTTTACAGTTTTAAGTATCTCATACGCTTTAGAAAATATTTCTTGAACTTTAAAATAATTGAGGACAAATAGAATAATGTTACATGTACACTTAGTCCTTTAAAAGACCGGTTAAGAGACGTAAGTCACTCACAAAAATTGCACGTTCATTTTAAGAGTGTACTTCATGGTGGGGAAAATGATATATGAAGCGGTTTCTAATTGGCTTTTTCTCTAAATTGAATACGTTGTTGCATATCAGCATATCAAGATCTCTGAAATGGATGTATTATTCAGTTATACAAGCGATAATTTCATTTTGTTCATTACATGAATCGGCTGTAAAATGAACATGATTATTCTCAGAGAAAGGAATCGTGGATACCACTTGTAACGTCAACTGCCTTATATTTTAATTATAATTAAACACTGGCATAGTGCAGGCAACTGATTAATATATTTCTTTCCATAGATTTAATATTTAAACAAATCTGAAATGGTACAATTTAAAAAAAAAGAAGCCATTTAGAAGAAGAGCGAATTACCATCAGGTACAAAATAATTCAGTTACTTGCACGAGAAGTGTAACAATTTTACTGAGTAGAAATAAAATCCAATTTCACAATCCTTTTACTTGTTATACCTCCTTTTATATCAATACACTAATATTAGTGACTTGTAGCTTTCTAATATTTTCAAAAAAAATACGGTCTGTCAAAACTTCCAAAATACGCATTGTTCATCGATTAATTCATCGTTAGATATAAATCTTTTTCCACGAAAATACTTTTCATCTTTGAAAACACGAAACTTCACATGAGGCTAAATCTGGAAAAAAATGGTGAACATACAAGCAATTCGAAACATAATTCATGTAATTTTTGTAATAATCCAAATGTAGTATTTTTGCCTGATTTTATAACTAAATCAATTTAATATTATGCCATGTACCCCCCCCCTACAAAAAAAAACGCAGTTGTCTTAAGCTTTCCAACCGATGATATAACGAGTTTTGCTTTCTCTGTAGTACTTCCACCACTTTCTATCTATTATTTCGACTGATTATCTGTATCTGCTGTGCAGCGATACATTTATTTTTCATCGACGGTTTTAAATCGATGATTAATGTAGACAGAAAAAGAATTGTTACTAATTACTGAGCACTGCGATGATAACTTGATCCGTTCGCGTTTCCGAATCAAATATTTAAACGCTGTATGATACTCGAATTTTCTATCAAAATATTGTTTTGATGGGTGGTTGTAAAAAATAGAATAATGGGTCTTCTACTCCAGTAGAAGACCCCCCCGATTTAAAAAAAAAATTAAAACATACATATTTTGAATGTGGAACGCGTAGAACCTCCTCGAGTCATACCTGTGTGAATCCTTGGGCAAGCCGCATTAGGGGAATGACTTGTTTGACCAGATACTGGACGACATCCATGCTTTCTATCCACCGGAATAACAATACGCACAATTTATTGTTGCTTCAGCTGGGTTAGGTTAGGATAGGTTTTTTCGAAATGGGAGCGTCAACTGCAGAAGATCCAAACTAATCAATGGAACGTCATGAATTTCTGAAAAGAACCACGTTTGAGCAGTCATATACTTCAACAGTGTTGCCATATGTTGCAATTCCGGGTAATTGTCAAACGATCTCGTATCCACATTCACAGTTAATAAATTTTGAAGTATATTTGAAGAAAAATCTAGAAAATATAATTAAAAATTGTTTCATACAGCCCATTTTTTCCACGGATTTGAACTTAATGGTTCCCCTGATTATTAAGGTAAAATAAATATCATATTATTTTTTTCAGTTTTCTTTTAGACTATGCATTTCATTAGTGAAAAATTCCATTTAAAAAATGTAAAAAGTTACTCTATTTTATTTACCACTCCAAATTTTCATCAGAGTGAAAAAGGCGAAAAATATTTTAAAGTAATCTACTAAATGTACAACTAATCTTTACACACTGTACTCTCTCGGTTAGGGTGTTAAAGGACTGACGGTATCCCAGTTAACGGCCAATAAAAAAAAGAGAAAAAAAAGTTATTTTATTTTTTACTTATGACTTCCTTTTAAAAAATACTAAAAACTAATATATTCGTTTTAGATGATGAGCTAGAAAAAGTAATCGATTAGTAATTACAAACAACGAATTAATTGATATTTGTAAATAAAACTGTGACGAAATTTTTCTCATTTACATTTATACAGACGCATAATCCGGGTGACGTACATTAAACATCACAAGAAGATTAATTTTCATCAAATTTAAAAATATAAATTTCTGTAATGAAGTTTATTTGCTTACTTAATTGAAAAGTGTTTCGGACAAAAACTAAGACCATCCTCCATTTTTTAACGTTATTATAAAGCTAATAATTAGGTTTCAAACTCATCGGCAAATATATACACCAATAGATTTTTTTTTTTTTGGTGTTTAACCTCCGGGTCCACTACTAGGTATTGCTTCAGAGAATGAGATAAATGATTTGGAGCGCGTGTGAAAATGCTATGCTTGACCGGAATTCGAACCCGGGACCTCCGGATGAAAGGCCGAGGCGCTACCACTCGCGCCACGGAGGCCGGTTATATACACCGATAGTTATTAGATAATATTATTTGCCAAACACATATAAGCTAAATATTATCAGACACAATCAAAAACCAGATTAACAGACAGAATAAATTTAAAAACAAATAATAAAAATTAATCTTTTTTCCTAGTAAATAAAAGAATAAAATTAAAAAAAATTGCAAATTTAATGAACTCTAAATAAAATCAATTAAGATATTTATTATGTAGATATAATTACATTTTTATTCCAAGAAATAAGAGATAACAATACGGCTTAATCATTATTCATATAAACTATGATTTAATGAGAAAGTCGAAATCAAAAACGGCAACGTGCTCATTTAAACGTCGATTTATTCTTGTAAACTGAAGCCGCTTTCCTTATTTTAAAATTACCACCCGACATAGAAAAAAGGTTTATTGTGAAAGAGATCAAATTAACAACTGAACTAATTAATATCGTTTGAATTGATTGTACGCATGATATGAAAGCTGTGCTTTAGTTCTGAGTGGAATGGACTCATTATAATTAAATCCCAAGAAAATACGTGATCGCGCAACGTTTAGTTCCAGCTGAACTTTACTTTTAAAATGACTATCTACTTTAATTAATTAGCCTAACTGATTTACAACAATTATGGGAAATATTCCAAAGACACTAATAAGTAATTAACGATTCTTGTAAAATTCAGTTCTGATTAGGAAAGAAACTAACCTCTCCTCCATCATTTTTGATCGAGAATTTGTCTGACGCACGAAATAGTCAAAATAATCCAAGTCGATGAACAAAACAATAAAAATTATTTATAGAACCTTAACCGGAGACAGAGAAAAATCTTCAATAGTAGAACGCATGCGATTAAACCTAATCGATAGTATTTGAAATGAATCGTAGGATTTCTAATTACGAAGTAAGTATTAGCTTAAAGTAAAGTATTTACTTAAGTAATGCTTAAAATATTAGTTATTCCTTAATTCATAAGAATTTCAATCGCAAAAATATATGAGTATATCTTTGTAAACAGAATTAAATTTTGTCCGAAGTTGCCAGAGTTAACCTAATCCCTATCCCTGGATTAACATAAAGAGATAAAGAAGTAATTTATCGTATTTAGGAAATATGTTGCTTGCTGACGATGGGAATAATAAAGCGCGTGTTTAGTAGCAGAACGAACTAACCAATAACTTAAAATATACAACTAAAAAACGATTCCCTTCACGAATTCATTCGTTTTGTTCTCGCATGCGTAAGTGAAGATTACGAAAGGATACATCAACCAACATTTTTGTCCATAAAACCTATCCTTTATACGGAACGTTAAAAATACGGCGGTGTTGCTACCGCTAACGTATCACGAACTACGATGTTTATATACCGCTACGTAAAAATCTAGATATACAAATCAGAATGTCGGTACGTATATGTACGTACAAACATGTGAAACATCCAGTCTGAACGGTCATAACGTAAAAGTCTAAGTGGACTGTATAGGAGTAGTGGATGCGTGAAGCACAATTGTATTTAATTTAGAACAATACAATACGCTATTAAACAGAAAACATTCTGATGAAAACAGAAACATAATTAATTATAAGTATGAATTATGAGGATTTTCTGTTAAAGGTGAAAGGAAAGGCGCTAAGCCACCTACTGAATCCACAACACACACGCACTACTGGTCTAGTAAACGACACAGTTGCCAAAACACCCGCTCGTGCCAGAGCGCGCCTACTGACAGCGGCAATAACCAAACATACGAAATATGGAGCCAATTTAAACGATTCTTTATAATTATCAATTGTTTTTTTTAATGAAACCTGAGGCGTAATTCTTATTAAGATAATTCCATTGACAAGCGAGAAAAAGCGCTTAACAGAAAGCCGGTCGTATTTTTCACCATAATTTTTCAAACAGTAATTAACATTTAGATCGCTGATTAAATCACCTCGTAGCAGTTTGATTCCGAAGTAAAATTAAAAAAAAACGATTTTTTTTTTTGTTTATTATATTCATCAAAATCCGGTAAATTGTTCTTGAGGTATCAGTTAATAGATAAAGATATTACTGTATCACAATTTATCGATATAATTTTTGAAAAGAGCGCTTTCTACATATATGTATATATATATATACACACGAGATCTGTAATTAAAGTAATGAGACTAGTTTTTTTTTTGCAGCCAAAGTGGCAACATTGTAAAGTTACTATTAAACATATGGTTATATGAACAGCTGATTTATATTACATATTAATATTTTTAGTCTATTGTTGCCACGTGAGATTTAAACAAACATTTCGTGAAACGAGTTTTTGTTGTGCTTAACAAAAAATGAGTGATACTAATTATGAACAACGTTGTACAATCAATTTTGTGTTAAACTCGGTGAGAATGCTACTAACATTTTCAAAATTGCAAAGAGCGTATGGAGATAAAGATTTGTCACCACCCCAAGTTTTTAGGTGGTTTAGAGCATTTTCAGATGTCCGGGAATCAGTTGTGGACGATCCACACTCTGGAAGAGCGTTAACGTCAAAAAGTGACGACATTGTTTAGCGAATCAGAGACTTGATATGGTATGACTAGTGATTAAACTGTCAGAATGATTGGAGAAAAATTGAATTTGAACCGTACCACAGTCCATCAAATTTTGACAAACGAGTTGGACATGAAAAATGTTTGTGCAAAATTGGTCCCAAAAAACCTCACTGTTGAACAGAAAAACAATAGGGTGGAAGTGTGCGAATTGAAACTAGGGCGAATTGAAACTGATCCTAATTTTCTAAAAAAATTTTATTACTGTGATGAATCTTGGATATTTGAGTACGACCCAGAAAAAAAAACGCCAGAGCAAGGAGTAGCACACTTCAAACTCATCACGTCTCAAAAGAAGCAAAAATGAACAAATTAAAAATCAAAACCATGCTAATTTGTTTCTTCGGTAATAATGGCATTGTCCATAAGGAATTTTTGCCTACAGGACAGACAGTAAATCAATATCATTACCGAGAAATTCTTGAAAGACTGCGGAAAAAAGATGCCCGCATGAGACCAGCCATCAAAGACAAGGATGTTGTATCATGACAATGCACCTTGGCACACAGCACTCTCAATTAATGAATTTTTGGCAAAGAAAAACATTTCTGTAGTTTCTCAACCACCTTATTCACTTGACTTGAGTCCCTGCGACTATTTCCTGTTCTCGACTTTAAAAAAATACCTCAAAGGACACCATTTTGGAACAGTAGAATACATAAAAAAAATGTTACCGACCATCTGAAGGATATTCCGGTTTCTGAGTTCCAGCACTGCTATGAAGAGTGCGAAAACCGTTTGAAGCTTTGCGTGGCTTCCCAAGTGAACTATTTCGAAGGTGATAAAGTCCATGTTTAATTGGATCGTAAATAAAAAGTTTTTCTGAACCAGTCTCAATACTTTACTTACAGAGCTCGTATAATAAAGTTATTTCTGTAACTCTTTATTTCACGTGTAATTAAAGGAAAAGAGCTTCTTCCTCTGTGGTGTCTTTGTCTATTTCAGTTTGTACCCTTTATCTCAACAAGAGTCAATTTTAAAGAGTTAAACATGAACGACATTACTGTTTTAACGAAACTTAATGAATGGAAAATTTTAACCAGACATACTTAAAATCTTAGCGATGACTTCTACTTTTTTATTTTGAAATATTAACCGCTTGACGAAAAAAGTAGGTTAAAAAATTAATTCGCTACTTGTTCAGTAAAGTTTGATTTTTAATTTATTTACTTAATATGAACTTAACTGAAATGTTTATGTTAAAAAATTAAACGAAAGAGATTTCCTCATGTTTGACAGGGAATCTTTGAGGTTTGAAATGAAGATTCCTTCTGCCATCTTGCCGAGAAATCGATTTGTAATTTAGTTCATGAAATGTAAAATATTACAGAGGACAAGAATTGAAGCGAATAAAATTTTTATTCGTTAAAAATAATTTTATTTGGGAATTTTTTATCAAATTATAACGATTTAGATGCCGGACTATTACCGGCTAGTTCAGTTTGCAATAATATAAAACAAAATTTCCGACTACATGTAAACCGTATTTGGATTATGTGCCGATGTCTAGTTAAATTTTAGTAACATCTCAGCCGATCTTTTCCGGAAAACAACCGAACGGGTTATTAATAATTAAAGCGCCAAGTCACTATCACTACCGACCAAAAATCACGACCAACGGAATACGCATTACAAATGAATTGTTACGCAATGAATTTTTAGAAAAAATAACAGATAAAGATAAAGGACAAAATATTTAAACACAATAAATAATAAACGGATGACAAACTTTACTCCGAAACCTCCGTTAGATATCTTCAGAGGATAAGATGAAATGATAACTTTGTAGTGTGTGAAAAAAATGCCATACCTTACCGGGATTCGAACCCGGGACCTCCGAATGAAAGGCTGAGACGCCATGGAGGCGGCTATTATGAGTAAGATCTAAGTCAATTTATACTAGATTGACATAGATTATTTTACAAACAGAGTAAAGTAGCTGAAACCTAGATGATCTCGCATTAAAGCTCGTTTTCAGTTCAGTAATATTTCGATGCGTTCCTGATGGTTGTAATGAATATTATTTTTCCTTCATAAATTAAACTGCCATCGGAAAATCGGCTCAACTTTTAACGAAACATCCTTCCCTATCCAGTTAACGGTTTAGGGTGAGAAGCTATCCGACTGAACAATAAACCGTTCACCTAGACTCCTCCGCTTTACAGACGAGGAAGGGGAAGAGCAATTAAGCTTGGGATTTAAAAACCACTGATTTTTACGTAACCGCACATTTTACCAATAATAGGGTATACGGTAAAAAACGTGCTCGGTAAGTAAGCGACTGTAAATTACATTATTAAGAAGGACAGTGAAATTAAATATATCGTATAGCAACTGGTAACATAGGGTGTCGTTCGGTAGAACGGGAACCGATAAGAAATTTTCAATAAATCGGTTCGTTTTTCCACATATACTGTAAAGTCTACTATACGAGAGAGACTGTATATATTGTGTATGCAATTTATATACACACATAAATTCACTTCTCGACGCGTCATCATCGTGTGTTAACGTGACAGGTAATACTACACGGACAAGTGTCAACTGTCACAAGCGCTCCATAACGTTCATTCACATTGCATTATTACTATTATTATTAATAACAGTGACAGTTTATCAATCGGTTTGTCATAGTAGAGTAGATGGGATGTTTTAATAACAAATAAGTTGAATAAAATTGATTAAATTCAAACACCTAAACCGACTAATATTAACGTGTGATTAACATACAGAATTTTTTAACATAATCCATTTTGCTTATAAAATATTATTCCTTTTTTCATAATAATAGTCATAAATTAAGCTTTTTTAATAGCATCGATCGATATTTTATATTAAAATATAAATTACTGATAATTACGCAAATAATACGCAGTAATATTTCTATTTTATTACTTTACCCAAACATTTATCGCTTAACGATATATATTAGTGATTTAAACCTCCTTAGTGTTAAAAAATGATAAATATTAAAAAATTAAAAAACACGAATGCCGAAAAAACATTGCTGACAAACACTGCACTTTGGTTCTATCATGATTTTGTATTAACTAGCAAAACCCCGATGGAATTTTTAAAATCGGACGATTGTTTGCAGAGATATAAGAACACTCCACTGCACCTCCCAAAACAGCGCCCCAGGTGTAGCCCGTTTCTTACCAGATAATAATGGTGATCATTGGTCTAGCCTTCCATGAGGTACTCGGATAATCTCTCCACTCTAACCACACACCCAGTCCCTAAGGGAAGCCCATTAATATTTAACAATTTTTTTTAAAATTAATTTAATACTATTTTATTTTATTTAACGTAAATTTAATTTTATAATTTTATTCATTCGACTGATTTGAATCATTCGATTCACAGTGCCAGAGGCTCACAGTTCACAGATCATTAAAGTTCATGCTTCAACCGGCAAATCTCCACTTCTACATATATTTTTATAAATATACAAACGTATATAATATATATACATATTTATATAGCTTATGACACTCCCGGAAACGTACCAATTCCAATCCGGGGTCATTCATCCAAGTCGGTTTGGTCGTTGAGCTGCTACGGTGGAACAAACATACATACATAACCCCAAAAACACTACTCTCCTTTTTGTCCCGTATACAAGAGTCTCGGTACAATATTTCATCAAAGTCGGTCAAACGTTATTAAGCTTCAAACATGCCAACGCACGTACATTCTAACATTACCCCCCCACCCACGACACTTTTTTTGTGTTTTTGGGTCCCTGGGTCAAGAAACGTCGATAAATGTAAAAAAACCCATCCCCCAACTTTTGACTGTTTACCGATACATTCCACTTTGCTACATAACTCTACAGCTATGCTGCTAGTAAAGTAAAAACTACCTTCAAATTTAATTTAATCGTAATAAAATATAAAATTCTAGCTCCCCGTACCAGCTTTGCCCGCGCTATATGGTTACTTGCGTTTTCCGTAGCGTTCAATCTTTTTATTTTATTTTTTTTTGGTCAAGTAGTCAGAGGCAAGTGCAGCCACTACACATACAGTAACGGTGGCAGTAGCAGTGTTGTTTGAGCCACAGCGCCGTATACTATCGCACCCCTTAAAAAAATCGAAATTAAGGAAAACCCAAAAATTGTTTTAAATATTTAACTGAACGGTATTTACAAACCGAAATCCACTGAATATCTCGTTTATTATAGCAGGGATTGGGAAAATTTATAATCGTTGAACAAAACTTTTTTTATCTTCCTTCATCCCCTTTCAAGGTCAAATTTCAAAAATCTGAAAATTGGTTTATTGACAAGAAGATTGCACTCTCCAAAAATCGGGTTGATTCTTGACCGAGAAATTTGTAAACTGAGAAATTAAAAAATATAACATGTTTCGAAAAAAATCAAAAATCTATTTTAACCACTGAAACTCCGAATTTCTAAAAATCTAGAAATTAGTTTTTAGATATTCATAATCATTCAGTTCAAACCCGACTCATACAGTAAATATATACAATTGTTTTCGAAATTTTTCGATGTGAAATATTTCTAAGAACTTCTCACTTATTCCAAAAAACACTGGTAAGAAATTGGTTGCGATTGGTCGGTTTTTTTTTTTTTTTGGTTACCAAAAAAACAAAAACCTCTTCCTCCTTATACAGGGTCATTTACGGGAACCGGATGTTTTTGAAGTGGGTTGTAATCGGGCGTTCGTGGTGGGAGGGGCACCTGGCTGGTGTCTGACGTTTCCTTTGTTCATAGCATTTACATTTTAGTCGTTGAGATGGAGCCGTGGACACAAGACCAACGCCTGTACGCGTATGATAGTTTTGTGCGAAATGACGAATCCGTAACTGCTGTTCAGCGAGATTTCCGCCGTCATTTTAATATCCATCGTAATGCAAGCGTCCCTTCTCGTAACACAATATCGCGACGGGTAAACAACCTTCGAACAAGCGGTTCAATATTGAAGAGAAAACCACCGGGTCCCCGACGAACTGCTAGCACTCCGGAGAACATCGAACGAGTAAGGGAAGTCATTGTCTGAAGTTCAAGCCGCTCTATTGAGGCATTCAGCAGCGCTTCAAATGAGCACAAGTACGGTAAGACGAATTCTGCATACAGACCTGCATTTCCATCCTTACAAGATAGCCGTCGTGCGGCAGTTAAACGAGCAAGATTTCACGCAGCGATTGCAATTTTGTCGACAAATGGTTATCGTTTTTGAAGAAAATGAAAATTTGTTATCGTTAATGAGTGACGAAGCCCATTTTCATCTGAATGGCTTCGTCAACAAACAGAATTGCCGGTATCGGGCAGAAAGGAACCCACATCGGCTTCACGAGAGACCACTTCATAGCCCAAAGGTGACTGTCTGGTGTGCAATAGGAAAGGTCGGTGTTATTGGACCGTATTTATTTGAAGAAAATGACGCTGCCGTAACTGTAACAGCTGATCGTTACATTGCGATGTTGAATACGTTTTTCATCCCCGAGTTACGAAACCGGGGAATCGATTTTCAAAATGTGTTATTCCAGCAGGATGGAGCTACAGCGCACACAGCGAGGGCAACGATGGCTGTTAAACGTAACATATTTCCGGGACGGATCGTTTCCAGATTCGGGGACATTCCTTGGCCCCCGCGGTCCCCCGACATGAGTAGTTGTGATTCTTTTCTGCGGGGGTTTCTGAAATCGCGTGTGTACGGCGATAAACCGCGTACATTGGAGGACCTAAAGATCGCAATTCGTCATCACGTCCCCCAGATTGATGTAGACATGCTGCAAAGAATTGATGCCAGTTACCGTGAAAGGCTACAACAATGTATTGCCCAAAATGGATGTTCACTTGCCGGACATAATTTTTCGTTCATAAGTAACAAACGCTTTGATTTAACAAGTGTTTCAGTACCAATAAAACTTTTTTAAAGTAAATATTCAATTTTTTATGATTATTTTAAAAACATCCGGTTCTCGTGAATGACTCTGTATAATAGTATAATTAATATTAATAAGTTTTTGATTAAATTTCGGAACGTTCTGCATTCGGATCTAAATTAAAAACTAACAAATTTCGACAACTTGATTACCCTTAATTTGGCAATATATTCAAAACGTATAAATTTAGAAAACAAGAAAAATATTGTTTTTATTCGTTTTATTTTATTAGACTTATTTTTTCATAGTTTTCTCTAAAATATTGGTAAGCCTACAATAAGCTGTTTTTATGCAAAGCTCGTTCTCAATAAAAACAAAAGAAGAAAATACAATGTCTTTTTGAAAATACGAAAATAAAAAAAAGAAAGACGTAATAAGATATTTTTAGGCACATTCTAAAGCTCTTTTGAATGCGGGAGCAGTAACTTTTTTACCGCGTACACTGTTCACATATAAAATATAATAATACATTTTATATTACATTTAAAATATAATCCACTTGCATCCACTAGGGAGGATGCAAGCAAACTTCGAACATCATCATTAGCCTCGGTCCATTCTGCGGCTGAGTACTGTGTACCTACCTATATTTAACAACTGTCAAACCGGTAAGGTGGTTCGTAACGAGTCGAATAAAATCATAAGAATGATTATAGGAACAATTTCATCTACCCCGATCGGATGGATCCCGCTAATACCTAATACACTTCCACTACATCTCAGGAGCCAGAATCCCCTCGTACTACTATGGAAAAATATTACCAACGGTGACACTAATCGACATGGCAGTCAGCGGATTAACTAGTCGGCGCATGAAATCTCGGAAACCTGCACGGGAACGGCCCAAAAGCTTGTAGAGGAGGATTTTAGGTGTCAAACAACATCGACAAATCTCGTGGGATGAAAACTACGGCTGCCATTGGATAGAGACGATCAACGCGGAAGTGCCGGACTTCAGTCTACAGAGACGTTACGGTGCAGACTTAATCGCAAAGTAACGGACACGATATATGTAATAACTTTATGAATAAACGGGGTATGTCACCTACAGTTGGTTGCGGGTGCGGTAACCTACTCCAAACTGTTGATTCCTAATTAAGTACTTTTCACAGCGAACATACGAGAGAGATCCACAGGATGTCTATCGTGCTACCCCGTTTGGAATCGTACGGTTGAAAAAACTAATGTTAATTTGTAGTTATATTGAAACCAGAAATTATACTTAAATAAATATTATATATATATATATATATATATATATATATATATATATATATGCTTTTTTTCTATAACTGTTTGAATGCTTAGTTTTGATATTTTGGACACACTACATCCGATAAATAGTACCGTACGATAAATACATAAATATTAAATTTACAGCTAAATTAAAGCAAATATTACAAATTCTTTCCATGAAGTTTCGTTTGAGATCGTTTTGAATAGTAGAATTATATGAAACTATATTATTTACGCTACTATGACCAAGAACCGAGAAAAATAAATTAAAATCTCTTAAAATCGTCTACGTAATTTATTTCTTAAAACTATTCTAGGAGAAACCATTTCAGAATCGCCAGAAGAAAAATTTCTAAAAAAATAAAGAAGAATCACTGAAATCGAACATATAATGAAAAGAAAAGCTTGAAAGACATAAAGAAAAAAATATACTGCTCGAAAAGAGAACCTCCTTATATTTTATTAAAACGGTTAAAAGTATTTTATTTACACGGCTCTAATCAAAACAAAGTATTTTAATAAAAGCACGTACTTATAAGATACGGAAAATACATCTAGAATACCAGAGATTTTCTCTTATTAAGAATAGGAAATTTATATACACATTTTTTTACGAACTAAAAGGATTTATTGTTTTATATATTTGCACTAATCTTTATTATAAATTAAACAGATATAAAACATCTTAGAAAATAGAATAGACCGATCAGATTAACTTTCTCCGAGAGTGATGATGTACGTTATAACCACTATTCTTAAAGTGAATATAGAGTTCAATGTCACTTGTAAAGGGAATAATACTTACTACAGAGTTGAGGTATCACTTATACGGATGAATGAACTTACGGTGGAATATTCTTCGTTCTTGGTGAAATAAAAATAATAATTTAACACGCCAGAATATAGATTTAGAAATCAGTATTATTTAAGAACTCATCAGCAGAATAATATTTTGATTTTAAATAATTTATTAAAGTCAGCAATGTTAGCGTAATGAGCCTATTC
This sequence comes from Lycorma delicatula, assembly GCF_047948215.1. Taxonomy (NCBI): domain Eukaryota; kingdom Metazoa; phylum Arthropoda; class Insecta; order Hemiptera; family Fulgoridae; genus Lycorma; species Lycorma delicatula. Next base: position 215,478,771 of record NC_134457.1, read on the forward strand.
TTGTCAAAGGAAATATAAGAAATAGCATTAGTATTAGAAATAGTAATAAATATTAAACTGAATAGCACGATAATTCCTTTACGTTTCGATGGAAGTGGATACAAACAAGTATTTACTTTTCCTTAGAAATAAAACTACTTTATTACGTAACAAACGTTTAAATTTTCCGATTGAAAATAAAACGAATTAATTTTCGATTTCCTAAATATTATTCAAATTTACCGGTGCCAAACAATCACTTTGACGACTTATTTTCAATTCTGAAAATTTGTTTGACTTTTAGGAACAGCCACGACATATATAATAATTACAGTTTAATCACAAATATAATAGATATTTAATAACGGTGTCACAGTAATTTGCATTTAACATATAGAAGCGATTTTGATATTCACATAAAATTCAAAAGACTTTTCGTTCATCTAATAAGATATTTACTGCCTCTTTGTAATCATTTAAAATATTTTCAAATCTAAATTTGGTATATAAGGTAGAGAAAAGAATATTCACAAAAAAAAAAGTCCAGAGAATTGCAATTGAAATTTTATGTAACATTTTATTACGATCGAGATTATACGTATATTGTGAAAAAAAACTTATTTTATTTGAGAAATAAAATATGATGAGATGTAAAAACAAAAGAAAAAGAAAAGAACAGTTGTTGCGTTGCTGGTATATGAAAGTTAACAGAAATAAAAAACAGAATACAGAATTCAAAGCGAGACGCTTACGTCAGCCAGCTAACATTAAAAATAAGAATATAAGAAAAAATCCAGCCACGATGAAATTATTAAATTTAGATAAAATGAAAACAGAAAAACATTATTTTATCGTAAATAAAAATAATTTTTTTGTTTTTAAATAAAAGGATTCTACGCAACTATTCTAGAAGAAAACCTGATAAAAAGTTTGTGAATGAAAAACTGTCACTATTCCACGTACCCTTTTAAATAAATGAGAAGTAATATATATTTTAATCCTATAAAATATATATATATATATATATATAATATATATTTATGTAGGATCATACATCATATAAAAATATAGTATAGGGCAAACATATAGTAATATGTAAGCGTTAATGAACAGGACTTATTTATGATGTAATCTTTGATGTTTAAAGAACATAATTAAAAAGAAATAAATTAAACTTACGATAAAATAACGAAAAGAGATTTAAATATGTTAAGCTCAATGAGAATTGGATCTTAATATACCATACATATATCTTCAACTAATAACTTTATTATTTGAGCTTTAGAAGCCGGAATTTATTAATTTCCCTTAAATGTTTCAAATTGTAAAAAAAAAAATGTAAAATCATTATTTTACAACTAATCCAACTTTAATTTATTAAAAGGACAAATATTATATACGAGAATATAACCAATTTAAAACACCTCCGATTCTGTATGCATTTTACATTAAAATTACTATATACTTCTAAATAATAAGAATTTTTAACAGTACATAAAAATGATATATACATGCGAATGCGGGTGTAAAGGAGTCAACGGAACTCGGCCTGAATAACGAACGATCTCATTAGGAAGTCCCAGATATTTTTATCCAAGATGTGCCCAGAATATAACTGACTAACTCATTTGTATTAAATATACGCTGGAACCATTTTATTTTACAATTTCCAAAATTATGTGGCGCGTTGAAGGTATTAAAATAAACTATAATATTTTCATTTCCCAATCGGGGAGAACATTTTTTATGTAATTAAGTACAGCGTTTCATTCACTCTTTCATCCGGAAGTCCAGAGTACAAATCCCGGTCAGACATGGCAATTTTCATAAGCTGCAAAATGCCATGTTAACCCATTTACTTCAAATTACCGAGAAAAATGTTCGTCTATATTAAATAATTTACTTATTTTAGATTTCACATTGAAAAAAACAGATTAAAATAATCCAACGTTATACTATCACAAGATAACAATTAGGTGTGTAAATAAGATTTATTTTTTAATAGAATTTTATATCCGTATTTGATGAATATTTTAATTCCAAAATATTAAAATAATTTTTTAAATAAGTGAGGTTCACTATTATTTTTTAAAAATAATTCTTTTACTTTTGTAAAAGGATTTACGGAAACGTAGATGAAGGTTTTAGACGTAAATTTATACAGATAGATCTAGTATTAAGAGAGAAATAAGCCTAAAGCTAAGAGCGAGCCGCAGTTTACAATCGTATTTCCTGAAATATTTTGTTAAAAAGCGGTTTATGAAATCGTATTAGTGCTACGGGTTTCGGCAAATGAAACTTTGAATTTACCCTGAATTGTATTTTATTTTTTCATTTACCGTCTTTTGTTATCAAAGATGTAGCAGAAAATTTGATAGTTCAAATTTTTAGTAAATAGATTTAATGCAAATTTTCACAGCAAACGCTGTCTTTAAACTAGAGCCGTTTGAAGAGTTCTCAGCCTAGACCAAGATGGCACAAGTATAAACCAAATGGCTATAATATTTGTCATATATGATCCTGTTAAGTCATATATATGCTGTTAAGTTTCAGACCGGTACAAGTGTAGTTGCTTGTTTTTGACAAGTGTGACATTTTCGGAAAAATGGAAAAAATGAAAATTCTAGGTATTAAAAAGTATTTTATTTTAAAAGATTAAATCCTGACGGACGTACGAAAGAAGTTAGACTCCACTTTAAAGATCCTTCCCTTTCATTTTCAAAGCTAAAAATTGAACTGATGAATTTAAACGTGCCGTTCATCCATTCGAGATGATAAACGCTCTGCCGGCCTACGTGGTGGGAATGGTGGTGTTTCGGCCTTTCATCCGGAGGTCCCGGGTTCAAATCCCGATCAGGCACGGCATTTTCACACTCGCTACAAATCACTCTGAAGCAATACATAACACGGTGGTCCAGGAGGTTAAACAAAAAAAAAGAAAAAGATGACAAACGCTCAACCCAGCGTTCAAGTTCTGGTAAAGTTCCAGCTTTCAACTCCTAGTAAAATCAGTTATTTTTACAAGGATTTGAACACTAGATCGTGGATACCGGTGTTCTTTGGTGGTTGGGTTTTAATTAACCGCATATTTCAGGAACGGTCGAACTGAGACTGTACAAGACTACACTCATACACATCATCCTCATTCATCCTCTGAAGTATTATATGAACGATAATTACCGGAAACAGGAAAAGAAAGAAAGATGATAAACGCTCAGGCTGCCCAAAAACTGGTATGACCGAAGAAGTCGTCACAAAAATCCACGTTGTAGTATTAAATGGTCTCCAAATGAAGGTACGCGTGCTCGCTGGCAAAGCACACATCTCGATAGACTATATTCATAACATTGTATACGGTGTTGTGTGTATGAAAAGATTTTCGTATCAAAGGGTATCGCGTTTATTAACAGCCGACTAAAAACGCATTCATCTGAATACTTATCAAAGGTGTTTAGACTTTCTAAAAAGCGATTCCGCTGCGGCTTCGAAGTTTTATAACACTAGATGAAACAAGGATTCACCGTTACACGACAGAGTTCAAACAGTGGGTGGGAGCAGGTGAAATCCCGCCAAACTAATCGAAAACGGTTCCACGTTCAGGAAAAGTCATGGCTACGGTTTTCTGAGAATCTCGAACTGAGTTGTTCATAAACTACAAGAAAAGGCAAGAGCATCCCGGGAAGTGTTTTTACTACAGGCTGATATATGAAAAGCTGAAGGTCGTTATTCGAGCTAAACGTCCACATCTAGCCGAAAACAAAAATACCTTTTCAATACGATACACATGTCTCAGGTTGTTGCTGCAAAACTCGACCGACGGTTTCAAGTACTTTTACTTGCTTCATATTTAACTACCATCGACTACTTCCTCTTCCCGACCATAAAGAAACGGCTCAGGGGACAAAAATTCACCTCAAACGACGAGTTGAAAATTGAGACGACCGCTTATTTTGCAGAGTTGGGCGAACCGAATATACTGATGAATAATAAATCAAATCGAATACGATCGGTATTAAAATAAAGTTGGAAAGTGGTTAGTTTAAAGAATATAAAAAAATTTGAAAAATCATCGGTTTTCTTTGTCAGGGAAAGAACTTTCCAAACAGTCTTTACTGTTACTGTATTGAATAGTTAAATATTCATCTGTCGGACTGTAAAGAATACGTTTTATTTTAATGTTATCTTTGTGTCAATACAAAAGCGTAACTCATCTGAATTTTTATCTATATTTATTATATATATATATATATATATATATATATATATATATATATTACTGATGAACAGCAAAACTAGTTTTAACGAAATAGTTACAAATCAAAAATAAATTATACCAATTTACTCTTCAAGTATTATTTCTGTCTTTATTTGAAATATTGGGTGTCTCTCTAAAATAAAAATTGATTTTTAACCGTTACTCTTTCAAGCTGCTTTATATGTAATAGGTAATAGTTTCCCTTTTGGTGAAACTTAAAATCTGATATGGACACCACATGACTTCCTTGTACGCTTATTAAATTACATATATTTTTTATTACTTTTTTCATATTTGTTTTTATTATTATTATTATTTATTTAATTTTTTTTTTACAATCACAGGTTAATAATTATTAACAAATCAGTATATTTAAATTTAAAAAAAAGAAAAGAGATTAAGTCTAATTCGAAACGATGTGCCTTCCCCTTGTAAGACCAAATATTTCAGTAATTAAAATTTTATTTAGCTATAACTCTGGAAGAATTAAAATAAGTACCGCTTATGATAAATCAATGAAAAGCTCTCAATGAGGGTTTATTAGTGCAGTCCAATTCAAATTGGGCTTTTTTTGGACACTTTTGGACCACTCGATTGCAATCAAAACGGGAGATCCACAACTAGATGTTACAACAGTCCTAAATCCAAAATTTCAACATTCTATGGCTAATGGTTTTTGAGTTATGCGAGATATATACGTACGTACGTACAGACGATACACCGAAAATAGTCAAAATAGATTCAGGGATGGACAAAATGGATATTTTCGTTGAAATCTGAAAACCGAAATTTTTCACGATTACCGAAAAACTAAATTTTCGGTAATCGTTTAAAAAACTTTTTCTTTGTACTTCGTACCAGGAAGTAAAAATTTTTTTTAATTTACACACTCGGAATACATTTTAGAAATAAATTATTTTGAAAGTTATTTTTTTATTTCGAACAGAAAACAGTTCGTTTCGCCTTCCTTTCGGTAAAACAATTTTTTTTTTTAAATTTAACAACTAGTTTAATCGATGAAAATTAAATAAAATTTAAAAAAATTTCAGAGATTTTAATTTAAATTTATGTTTTTTTTCATTTTAAGGGAAAGATTTTTTTTATTATATAATTACAAGGGATGTATGTAATTTTCACAGAAATTCTCTTTGAAATTACAAATGGAACTCCTTTATTCCTTCCCCAACTTGCCGAGATTTTTAAAGGTTTGAATGTTAGAAATATTTTTTGGATTCCGGATAGATAGTAAATAAAATCCGCCGGTTAGTTCAGCGTATGGATACTATATTAACAGTACATTTTATTGAAAAATCCAGAACGACTTTATATTTAATTATTGGTTACAACTTTTCTATTTTACAGTTTACGGGTTTTTATGTTTTTTATTTTTCTGTTTAGCCTCTGGAAGCAGTTCATACTATCATATGTATTACGTCAGAGGATGATATGTATGAGTGTAAATGAAGTGTATTCATGTACAGTCTCAGGTCGATCATTTCTAAGATGTGTGGTCAACTCAAACCCAACCACCAAAGAACACCGGTATCCATGATCTAGTATCATAGATACTACATAATTTACGGGTTTATATACATCCTTTTTCTATAGATAATTACTTTTTGAACGGGATATTTGTGACATGTGACATTCGTAATTTGAAAAATATCGACATTATTTTACATTCAAATTTAAAAAAATAATTAATACGTTTCATAGTACAACACTACTTTAAATTCTGTATCTTTAGCAATATTATTCCTATTTTAAGGATTAGAAATAAAATATGGATTCAATAAAATTTCGAAATTTAAATAAATTCTTTTCTTAATTGTTACTAATTTTTTTAACTTCTTTTGGGGTTCCAAAAGTGAAAATTCATAATATTTACATAAATTACCAATTGGCATAAAGGCTGGATGTCTAATAAATTTTAGCTTTATCGAATATCCTTCATGTGAACAACAAAATTGAATATTTATACGTGAAACCTATAATCAAAGCTAACAAAATGTCATTAAAATCACTAAAAGAAAGCATTTAACATCAATTAAACACTGAAATTAATTAAAATTAAATTATTTTAAATGACATCGAATTCATTTTATATATATATATATATATATATATATATATATATATATATATATATATATAATTATTCAATGATTAATTATTGTAATGATATTACCGTAATTAATTGATTAATTAATAATAAATGATTACTGACGTTGAAACATTAGAGAAATGCTTTGATTAATCGTTTCAAATTTTATGCTTATTAAGAGATATTTCTTGGAAAAAATAATAAAAATACACCTCATCAAATTAATTAATGTTAAATTGTTATAAAAAGTAATTTTATTCTACATCATACGGAGAAAATAAAATTTTAATGTTATTTAATAAGGACTATATATCATGCTGTATCATGAAAATCATTAATAAAATGAAGATGAAATGATTCAAACAAAAAAACACAATACAAATAATATAAATAAAAAAACCAGAAACGTCATAAAATATTTTAAAGTAATAGAAAAATGAACGATAAAGTTTATAAGGGTAGGTGAAATCAAGGCAGTTGGTGTTATTTATTACACAACCTACGGAAGTTATATAATAAAAATAAGTAAAAATAAAAAAAGGCAAAATAACAGGTTTCTTTAGTTTCAATTAGAATAAAAATTAAAAAATAATGTTAAACGTACGAACTAGATTAAATCAATTATAATTAGTCAAGGGAAACTATAAATTACATATGTCTGTATGGAGTTATAAACTGTTACACATTGATTCCAAATAAGTTTATGTTTAAATTAATGGTTATATAATATACAGTTGTTAAGGTCTTAATAATCTGAATACAGTTAATCCGTAAATTTCCTTCATCCGCGTAGAAAAAAAGAAGAAATATTTTTATAATTTCTACCGCGCATTGCAGAAATTATGATAGAGTAATTAAATGTTTAATTCTCCAGTAAGAATCTAGTTACCAAACGGTTAAAAGTTACTAGACTTTTAAAACTAAAATACAAACTGAAGAATACTACTGTCAAAAACGTATGATATATTTAAAAATCGGGTGATTCAAAAACGACATCGCAACTTTAAAAGCTTAAAAAAATTTATTTAGATAACTTACATATTCGGTTGCGGTCTCATTTCATAGAAAACATATCAAGTTTTGTCCCTCGAATTTGATTAGTACCGATTTCGGTCACCAGTGCTGTTAAAAATGGATACATTTACCGGTGCAGAACGCGCTCGCTGTGTGTTTTGATTTCACGATTTGCAATCAGCAGCTACAGTTCAACGTAATTTACGTAGAACACAGAAGGGAGTCTTCTGGTAGGCGTACATTTTATTCTTGGCACCAAACCTTCGTTGAGAGAGGTGACTCTATTAAAATCACCAGGACGTCCACGCGTTACTGAAACTGCTGTGGAACAACTCGGAGAAAAGAGTTTTGCACGTAATCTAAAGAAATCAACTCGATATGCTTCACGTTAGACTGGAATTTCACAAACGATTGTTTGGCGCGTATTACGTAAACGACTGAACTTTAAGCCGTACAAACTAACCGTGGTTCGACACATTACAGATGTCGACAAAGTTATTCGGCTGCAGTTTAATGTGGAAATGATGGATAGAATTGCAGACAACAAGGATAAATTATTAGACCGTGAGATTTTTAGCGACGGGTCAATGTTTCACATCAGCGGCAAGGTGAACACCCATAACTGCCAAATCTGGGGTAGCGAAAACCTCGCGAAACTATGCAGCATATTCGTGATAACCCGAAAGTCAATGTTTTTTGTGCCCTACGCAAAAAAAGACTGTGCGGCTCGTTCTTCTTCCAGGAGACAACCGTAAATAGTATCGTTTACCTGGACCTGCTTCAAAATTTTCTAGTTCCTCAGTTAGCCTATGATGACCATGATTTATACAGGATCTGGAGGGATGGTATGCCTCTCCTTCATTTTTAAGGGCAACGGGAGCCCAAGTGCTCTCCAACCACGCGGACTTGAACCAATATTTGTTTCGGTTCCGCCTGGCAGCTGATGAGCTGTGCATCTGCGGGGAGGTCCAGTCTGCGACTGGACCTCCATGATGTTCGGCTGCCCAGCTGGCGGGGGGGGGGGGGCAGAAATCAGGCCACTCTGGAACTTGGAGGTCAAGGGGAAAATTGACCACTCACAAGCGGCGAGTCAATGTGGCAAGAGCCGCACTGCGGCAAGGGCCGTGTAGGAGTTCCTAGATGCGGTTGCTTTGTTCAACCGACATCAGTAGTTTACCTAAGGGAAAGACTCCTACTGCACTGCTGCGGGAAGCTAACCTAGAGATAAATGGCTGACTATCAGCCAATTAAGACTCAAAGCGCTTTAATATGGTGGACACAATATGTATCCAATGTGCTTTAATATGGTGGACACATATTGTGTCCACCATATTAAAGCCACATATTGTGCCACATATTGGTGGCAATCAGCGACCGAGGCGTGGCAGCGATTTGCTGTCTTTGATGAGATAAATTAATTATTGATAATCATACATATTTTAGTAGCTGACGGGGTGCGCCTACCCATTTTAGTGATATATGACAAGTGGGCGTTGGAACACGAAAGCGAGTGGTGTATGGTACCACGCTTATTCTGCTTACGCTTTTAGATTAGCTCTAGGAGCTAGTTAGGATACTGGTCGCTAAACTGTTTCGTGGCTCAGTAGCCGTTTGTGGCACAGACATTCGGTGTTTTCCTTTAGGGCGACCGAACGGGTTAGTGGCGGGAGAAATGCCAAGCAAACCAATGATGACATGATGGACGCCGTTATTATCAGCAAGACAGTGCACCATCACACTATCGCCTAGAAGTCCGAAATTTTCTTTATACTCCATTCCCAGGTCGGTGAATCGGTCGTGAAGATCCGATTGCATGACTACACAGATTTAACCCCGCTACATTTTTTCTTGTTAGGTTTCATTAAAGATCGGGTTTATTTACCGCCCTTGCCTGCTGATCTTGTTGAGCTAATACTTCGAATTAACGCCGTAGCTGCAGAGGCAACCCCCGATTTTCTGGCTACAGTCTAGAACGAAATCGAATTCAGGTGGGATGCAGGTCGCATTTCAAATGGAAGCCATATCGAACCGAAGTGAATGATGGTGGATGACAAATTTGATGTGTTTTTCTATGAAATGAGACCTCAATCGACTCTGTAAAAAATTAAATATCTGTAAAAGTTATCTCAATAAATTTTTATACGCTTTTAAAGTTGTGAAGTCCTTTTTGAATCACCCGGTATGATAAGCGATTGCATATGGTGTGTCTTTAATTGGTAGTTCGTGTTTTATTTACCGACCCGTTTAGACTGACATTAAAAAAATATAAATAACATATATTTGAAATATAAGCTTTTTAGTTTCGTTAAATCAAAACGGCGACCTTTCAGTATAAAACTCCTACTTTGAAATATTTTAATTATTTAAAATCATATTTTATTATTGTACAATAATCTATTAATTATGGCGAATTATCGTATTTCGACTACAATACTTAAAGAGTTTTTCATGAAATTTAGGTGGACCCGCCACCAACATCGCAAAATTTAGTTTTAAATATGTAATTTTATTTATAGGGCTTCTTGAAGAGACTTGTTTGTAAGAAACGTGGACGATTTGAATTCCTAAAACCTAAACAGTCACAAGGAATAATTCTAACAACTTCAGACTTTAGACTTCGGTTAATATCCTTTTAATTTTTTTTTTGTTTTGTTTTATACAATTATGGAAAAATTCAAGTAATCTATATCGTATTAATTTTAGCTTAATATTTACAGTAATGCTACTTCTTTCAGTGTAGAATACATTTTTTTATCAATTAAAAACTGGACTTTATTTTGATAGGTTTTGTTTATATATATATAAAAAACAAAAAAAACAGGATGATATGGTATAATTTATTATTTGAAACTTGTTTTTTCCGTACAAAATTTTAGGCAATTCGGCGGTAAAATATTTAAATCAACCAAACTGCGTCACACTAGCTAAATACACCGATCATTTTACATAGTTTCCCATTTAATTACGTATTTCTAAATGAAAAAATCCTAAATCGAAAATTTTATCATCGATGTCTAAAAGAAGTAAAATAATCTTCGCGTAAAAACATTGCATCTATAACATTGATTTTCACCACAGTCACCGATGCCCCTTTGTGACTGCGGTGAAAATCAAACTGTCAGACACATCACAGAAGTTTGCCCTGGGGCAGGCAGCTTATGAAGGGAATCCTGAAGCTGGCGAATCCAGAATCAGTAGCATATATTAGTTTGTTAAATCTTTGTTTGTAATTTTGACTGTAATTGGTGTTACGTTTTGGTGCCAACGCTAAATAAATAATTAAATTGCATCTATATTGTGTGCAAAGCTTAGTAAACAGCATTAGGATATAAGATAATTCTACATTTTATGCCCGCGTTGTCAGTAAACATATTCTGTTACACGTGCGATATTACTGTCTCTATTCTCTGATTTCCTCCATGGCTCGGGCGATAACGATGTTTAACACCATATTAATGAAATATATCGGCTGCTGTTGGATATTTAAGTTTTGGTGCATATATGCACGCGTGCGTGTTCTCTCTTATCATTTCATTCGCAAAAATAACGATTGCGTTATCAAATACCTTAGTATTTGTATCGTCGACAAATATTACAATGAAACAAGCGGCAGTAACATTGTTGTTCGTAAGAAGAATGCTTTTTTTTAAGCTTTACAAACACGATAGTCTGCCAAAACTATTACTGAATAAACAAAACTTGCGTATAATGAAATAAAAGCTCCAAATAGTGTTATTGTTACGGCAAATAGTTATTAAATTTTTTTAAATCTTTTGTAGAATTTAAGGAATTATTATTACCGAAATATGATATGCATAAACACATTAACTTAATATCTATCTACTTTATTTACTTCTAGCTTAACTGAGAAAATAAAAAAAAAATTAAACGGGCAAACAATAAATAGGACAAAAATATATTTGTTTTTCAAATGTCATGATAACATTCAAATAAGCAAAAACGTTGTAAAATACTTCACCGGAAAAGGTTAAAAATTAAAATAAAGAAAAATGACATCTAATTTACTCTTAAGTAGATCACGAAGACTTATCGTTATTCAACAGACTGTAGTAATTCAACAGTTTTCTGTAATTTTTTTGTACATTTTCTGTAATGATAGAAAATTACAAGAACAAGTCCGCTCTAACAAAAAAAAAAAAAAACAAAAAAAATGGAAATACTGACTAAAGGTTTTACTACAAAAAGGATCCGCAGGAGAATTCATATTACTATTCTTCAGTATTTTAAGTAAAGCTATATTATTTTTAAGTTAGATTATTTTTAATGTTACATTTAAGAGATACTTCGTCTTTATTGGATAGATATCTCTACCACACGTTCGTTTTTTATGGAGCCATAAGACAGGAAATAACGCTCCTAAAAAATTATCCGTATACAGCCTGAACATCAAACCGCACAAATACAAAGGACACTAATACATAAATACGGTGGTCAGATTATAATATAATGAGACAATATAAAATAAAGATTACGTAGCAATGACTGATGAGCTATTCTATGAATACCAGCTACGAACATCAGGATTTGTTTGGAAATATTAAGGAAAATCGTGGAGAAACCTTCATCAGGGCAGAATAAAAAATTACAAAATTATAATAAATAAAAACAAGGGATTACATTCCGTATTAATGTGTAAAAATAATTATTTTATGAAATAATAAAGATTCTACAGGAGGAAGATAAAGAAATTAATAAATAAAATCTGTACAGAGTAAAACAAGGGTTTAAAGGGATTATTAATTGAAAAATTTGAATTTACGTAAAAAGAAATGCGCAAAAATTTATCTTATTAATAGTTCTTATTCAAAGTACAGTAATCTACAATGAACTTTTTATAAACATTTCCCTTCATTCGTAACTATAAACGGATGGTTGTATTACAAATTTAACTTATTAACGGTTTACTTATTTCAAAACAACATGGGGGTTCAAACAATAATATTATACCTCATTCTAATATCGTGAAAATTCATTCAGAATAATTTTTTAAGTAACTCCAAGATTTAATATTTTATTTGTATTTTAGGCGAGAGTATACGAAGGCATGGCGATCGGTTTAGACGTTTCAGAATGAAACGCTTATTTCGATCATATTGCAGTGAAATCAATTTCACTTTTCCCCGAGAATTCATATTCTACTAAGAAACCCAAAAAACCCAAGAAACCCAAAAAACTACGATAAATAATCATTAATGAGAAATATTTACGAGGTTAGCAATTGACCCGATCTGAAAAGCTGTAACGATTTATTCGTATAAGTGTCGTAAGTGTTCAAATCCATCCGATGAATGAATTTTTTAACTCTAAATTACAGTAAACCTACCGACTCATATTTTCTAATACAAGTTCCATTACGACTCAAATACGTACTAAAACAGTTTATTTTTTTCTAGACCTTAAAGAGCCAGCTGAAAAAAATTTCCGTTTTCTTAAGACGGTTACCCGATTCCGCAGAAACGTATATCGTGTGAAATTATCTATCTGAACGATAAATCAATCGTTCGATCAGAACACGCCGTATGAGCGTAATACAATTATGTAAGAACTTAACTACCTTAAAAGAAAAAATGAAAGAACGGTGAAAGTAAAAATCAAGGTTATTATTGGTCACTTGATTAAGTATAAGACAAAAATAAAACGTGTGTATAAATAAAAATGTAGACTGTTGACTGCGACGCTTAGGTTTCACACAAATCAGTATTACCTTATTTAGATATGTAACCGACCACGACTGTCGTCTTTTTTGTTGTAAACATCGATCTGCTTGGATCGATGTTTATATCATAACATTTATAAAACGTGTTTATAATTTATTACTGTTCAATTCATTTTTATCTTAATATAACTAAAATATTGCCTTCAAAATAAACAAGAAAGTTGAACCTTTTGGAAACTAAGCGTTGAAATAAAATACGTGAATGAAGTAACTGATAAGACGAATATAAAAAAAAACTCTTTTTTTATCGCGCAGAAATTCCGCTATAGCAGACTACTAGTACTAAAATCGGCCGGTTCATTAGAAAACATACCTTTCTTAAGTAAACGCGAAAGATACGTCATTAATTTTCAACACAAAAGGGTAAATCAATTTGCTGTTTTACGCTATTTGTTTTAATACTTATAGTCCTCACATAGATAATTATTCTCTTACATTTGACGCCTATTACATATTTGACAACTTTCACGCATTCGACACCTTTGACACATTTTCCATCTTTTGCACCTTTCTCTGCTTTCACATTCTAATCGTCTTCCCCACAAATTTGACATTACTGTTAATTATATAACGTAAATTTTTATGAAAGTTTGTAAATCTTAAAATTCCTTTTTTTTTTGTTGGATAAACTACTATTGAAATGTTTTACGATTACATATATGCACGATACCGATTTAAATTCTTTTAATTTTCATAAAAAATGAACTTTTAATTTTCACTTATTCAGGAAGAAAGACCGTTCAAACTGCAATAATTACTTAGTTGTTTTTATATTAAGTAATACCTTAAATAATTAAGTATCCTGTGAAGATTTTAGGTACTAAATTATACCCTTTACTTCTACAAAAAATATAATTTAAATCTCCGAAATAAAAAACTCCATGTGATTTACAAAGGAATTTACTTCGGATGCCCGCTGGATGCCGAATCACATGAAAATCACGGATAGGTTTATAGACTCTCTTCTTATAAAGATAATAGGATTTTTTCCCAGCGTCAAATACCTGATAACGTAAGGTGAAGCCGAGCCTCCCGATAAACAAATAGATGCCAAAATATTTTTACTAAATATAAAAAAATTACGACGCATATAACTATCAAACGGTACTCGCAGTCGAGTCATAAAGTAAATAATAATTTGATTATTATTTCTTAATTATCATTTCTGATATTTAGGATTTCGATAAGGGTTCTGTAAGCAGAGTTGTATAACGTACGAACAGGTGCATTGAATACAAAAAAACATCTATAAAAACATAAAAAAGGGGATATATTTAAAACGCGTTGTATTAATTTTCAATAAAATATACGCAGACAATAATGTCGCGCGTTAAGAGCAAGAGTTTATATATGTAGAGTACAAGTGTGTACGAATAAACGAAACATATGTGTCCTCATTATGTCGTTCTCAAATAAGGAATATCGCAATGTAGGCTATATCTAATAATAGGTATACCGTACATGTAATTCTGTCTTCAAGGTACGTATAATATAATATGCGATGTACTATATATAACGATAGGTATCGCGGTAAATATTCTCATTTAAATGCAAAATAAAGTTTAATTATTACAAAAGACGATGTAATAAACAACATTATACGGTATCATAAAAGTTGAATTATTCACGATTGTAATAAGACGTACATTGTTCGTCTTATTTTTATAATTTATTATAAAGGTAAATAAGAATAATTCTTTCTTGTATAGCAATTTGATTATTAATGTTACGTAAATAAACCTACATATTTTTCTGCCGATTAAAGGTTATTTTAAAGAATGATCTTATTGTTTATTTTTTTACAATTTTTGTTTAGAATTTCCATTTCTGGTTAAAATTAATTCCACAATTACACGTTTTTTTAATTTTGCCTTCTTAAACAATAAAATAGACAGATTCCCTTAAAAAAATTAAAACACAAGAAAAGCAATACTTTTCTTTTGTTAAAAGAAAAAAACAACATTGTACCAAGAATATCGCACGTAAATGTTAAGGTTCAGGAGAAGAATTATTTATTTTTTTCACAGAGTAAAACAAATCTGTTAAAGTATTTTTATCATCAGGAAGAACGAGAAACCGCGATATAAAATTAAATTTGGAGCGATATTTTACCGCGGTTAGCACATTAAATAGGTAGAAAACATAATTTTAATTTTTAATTTTACGGTAATAAAATTACCGTAAAATTAAACTTATTCAAACTTAAACTTATTCAAACTTCAACTTGACATTTAATTATTGTTAACAGTACTCGAATTTACCCGATAGATAATTGATTCATCAGGAATATCGATCGCCGGGAAAGGAACAATCGCTTTATAAATACCTTCTCAATACATAATACCAAAGATATATTACTCGATAAAACCGGCGGAATATCTTGCACGGGCCAATCTACATTTACAAAACACAATGAAAAAGAAGACATTAAAGAAAACAAAAATGAGTGGTGGCTTGTAAAAGACCAGAAGTTTTTTGGTATGTGTGTGTGTGTGTGTAGAAAAAATATCCACTTCCTTCAGAGATTAAAATATTCGCGACCGGGCACAGAATAATATTGTCCGTAGTACGAGTATATAATTCTTTTATGAACTTATAACTAGACTCATATTGGAAGGGTAAAACCACAAGTAAATTTGTTCTTAATAGAATGAAATTTAACAAATCGCAGTTACATAATTACCCCAAAATTTACATAACTTTATGTAATAATAAAATAATAATTTAGTAATTAATGAGATAATCAATTTGTTATACACAAAATAAGATTATTAAAAAAAAAAAAAAACAAGTAATTGTTATTTGTCAAATATTAATACAGCAGAATTAAGAAATTTTAAATTATAATGAATCTTCTTATTTCTTTAAAATAAAAATCCATATGTAAATTAAAACAAATAATTAATTGACTTTTTATTAAAATGTAAATAAAAGTATTAAAATAGTATATCAGATTGTTTATTTTATAATAAGATTACTAAGTTGTATAACAAAATATTAAAATAATTTTATCAGTAATTAGTACAAACTGAAAATAAAGACTACAAAGAAACATCACCGACAAAACAAAATCTTAACAACAATAATAATAACAGCTGATAAAATTATTAAAAAAATAATCTTAAACTGATAACAACTTTTTTGCGAATCATCGCAAAGCTTTTGTTGTAGAAGGTAAGTCGATTATTATCCACAATGTAATTACAAGTTTTATTGCAATACAAATTGCAACTTACATGTACATAATTTTTCAACATAGTCCCTTTGCATTTCAACTCACTAGATGCATCGTTGCACAAGCTTCCTGATGCCCTCATAAAAGAAGGTTTTCGGTTGAGTTGCGAGCCAGGAATGCACCGCTTCTTTCCTGTTTCGTCCGAGGTAAATCGACGGCCCTTTAATGCCTCTTTGAATGAACCAAACAAGCGGTAGTCAGAAGGGGAAAAAGATTAGGACTATACGAAGGACGAGCCGGTACTTCAAAGTTGAGTTTCTGGAGCGTTTCAGCAGTGTGGGCAGCGGTATGTGGACGGGCATTGTCGTGAAACGGCACAACACATTTCGACAGCAATCCTCGGCGTTTGCTTCGAATTGCAGGCTTTAACTTGGCAGTAAGCATCTCACTGTAACGCGCACTGTTTATTGTAGTGCCCTTTCCTCATAATGTTCCAGTACTGGGCCTTGTGAGTCCCAAAAAACCGTAAGCATCAGTTTTCCTACGGGTGGTTGGGTCTTAACTTTTTTTTGCAAGGCGAATTTGGATGTTTCCTTTCCATACTCTGCCGTTTACTCTTCGGCTCGTAATGATGGTCGTAATGATGATCGTGTTTCGTCACCGGTGATGATTCTGTCTAAGAAGATGTCCCGTTCGTTGCCACAGCAATCCAAATGTTTTTGACAGATATCCAAGCGCGTTTGTTTATCCAAACGCGCTTGGATATCTATCAAAATATTTGGATCGCTGTGGCAACGAACGGGACATCTTCAAAAACAGATATCCAAGCGCGACTGTGTGTGTTGTTTTCGGATCTATCTTGCTTTGACTTTATGAAACCCAGGTCTGTTGTGGATGATTTTGTAGGCAGAACGATGACTAATTTGCAGACGATGAGCCACTTCATCAAGACTTACTCGTCTGTCTAAGAAAACCATGTCACGTGCACGCTGAATGTTTTCCTCATCTGTGGCGTTAAACGGTCGTCCGGCTCCTTCGTCATGCGTAACACTTGTGCGATCGTTTTTGAATTTTTCAATCCGTTCGTAGACACTCCGTTGCGGCAACACACTGTTCCCGTACTATACCAAAAGTCTTCGATGAATTTCAGCCCCTAATATACCTTCCGATCACACAAAAAACGGTTCGCTGAACGTTGCTCTTCTTTGGTGCAAACATAAAGCGGAGCAGCTACGGTTAACGGCAGGGCAGCGATAATGGAACTAATTTAGCAGCATCAAACCTGCATAGACATAACAACAATTAAACCACGCATGCGTCATCTACGCAACACGACAGTACTACCAACCTAACCAAAAATATAACTAAATTATGGATAATAATTGACTTATCCTCATATTACTCCATTTTCATAGTTCATTTAAATATTTTATTCAAACTAACGGACTTTCGAAAGAAAATTTTTAAGCAATATTTTTCCTATAATTTAATAACATAAAAAAATATAATTAAAAAAAAATGTAATAAGAATATTAAATTTAATAATATAAAATCGGTTACTACTGTTACATAATAAATCTAATAAAATTGTTTACTACTGTTATATAACTAAACGTGAATAATAAAAAAAAACTACAAAAAAAATACATTTGATTACATACAAAAAATTATTTTTTAAAATAGCTTTTATTTAACTAATATTAACATTAATAAAAAAAAGGAAATAATATTAGAAAACCCCTCTAAAAAGTAAAGAAATAAGAATTAAATCAAATTGAGAATTTTAAACAAAAAAATAGAATATATTAATAAATATAAAAATGCACTGAAAAGTAAAAAAAAATTATATAAATATCTAATAAATAACCAATAAATAAATGTAATAATTATAAAATGTTAAAATGAAAAGTAATGAAAATATTTTTAATATACTAAATATAGCTCATTACATCCAAAAAAAAAAAAAAATATTCTTAATAATATTTATATCTGAATATTTTAGTTTGTTCAAGTTTGTTTGTTTATTAAGACTAAAAAGTAAAAATATTTACTTTTACACATCGAAGTTACATACGTGTACCAAATTTCATTGATTTTCATACGATAGATCAAAAGATATAGCAGTTGCAAGATTTGATTATAACTAAAGTAAGTTAAATAAAAGCTTATAACAACACATTTGATTTCAAAGTTAGGAATAATTTTTTTTTTTATTTATAATTATTTCTCCAGTATTTAATGTAATTATTTAAAATTAACAAAAATTTTAGTTAAGGAAATCGAATTTTTCTTTTCTAACCTTAGTGCTTTTTAAAGCTTGTAAATTACGGTACCGCAAAAAAGCGATCCATTCAATTTGTGAAACTAGAATAGTTTTGATAATCTGATACAGCATAATTACTAATACGGGGAACAAAAATATGTAATTCTGATAGTATTTTTTTTCCTGAATCCAAATATGATATCGGTTTTTTCCCATCACGCAAAGTTTCCGAGAGACAGGCATTTATAATTTCAAAAATTTTAATACTTTCTGCATTCTTAACTACATTTGACTCACTTAGAAAGTAAGAAATGAGGATTTTCTGTTATATTTCGCCTGTAGAACATCCCTCTTGATGGTCCAACATTAATCGACCAGCATATTACGACTCCAATTGCCTTGACACCTCTTTTTCACACCTGAAATCTCCTGATGAAAGTGTTCCCCATGCTCTTCGCTCATTGCTAGATTTTCCGGGAAGAAATCTAGGTGCGAGTGCAGGAAGTATACTTTTAAGAACATATTACAACCCAAATTTTTATAAGATGTAACGGAGGTAGATACACATTTTTAGGATTACACAATGGGTCATGTTTCACATTTTTCTGTTCAGGAATGAGTGATTCGCGTTTAGGCCACTCTTTTCCAATGGATTGTTTTTTCTGACCTTACTATCGCATTCAAACAAAAAATAACAATATTTTGTGTAACCAAGCTGCAGAACAAGAAGAAGTCCAATTACCTTCAAATCACCACAAATATTCCATTCATATTTAACCACAGATCCGATGAAAATTTATTATCATTATGCAGAAGTACAGCTTTTAAAGTAACTTTCGAGGAATCAATGAACAAGGACCATTGTGTTGAGTATATCATTACAAAGTGTCTCCATAAGAGAAAAAATGTCATTGCAAAACACTAAGCCATTTTTTTTTTTCAGAAAAATAGTCTTTAAATTCAGAATGACGATAAGTACATATCAATGTACTTATCGTAATAAGTACATATCAATGTACTTATCGTAATAAGTACATTGATATGTACTTTTTGAAGAAGATTCCATTCTTTTAGCCGGGAAGCAAGCATTTTAGGCTGTTTTTTTGCATAATTTTAAATCTCGTATGAAATCGTTAAGATTTTCTTGAATCAGTAAATGAGGCTCAGATGAACTGCTTTGTTCAAAGGTTGTATCACCAGAATCTGTTTATTTTTCTTCCTTACTTCCATCAGATTATGAGCTCTCTTCATCTAACGTCACATGTTCCGGAGGATTTGGTAAGGGCAATTCTTCGCAGAGTAGAACTGGTCTCATTGCAAAATGCAAGTTAGGGTAACCACTGCATGTTTTGATTTTGTTGTAATCCCTTTAATGATCGTTAAAGAAATAGTAATCAGAAGATTGATCTTTGGGTTCCCTCCAAATCATAGGGATAGCAAATGGCATGTGGCGTATGCCATTTATCCATGCAGTGAGAAGCCTATAACCCCATAAACAACAGATAAGTGGGTCCCAGGCCCTTGTTTGGTTCCTGATTTTACACCTAAAATAAAGTTCATAACACTTTTACAAATGGAGTAAGGTTTCGTCTTTGGGACTTGAGCGTCACATCACCACAAACAAAACAAAAATTGTTAGGATGAACAAACTCTAGGCATTTTGTAACTATCGACTTATTAAAAAAAAATAAATTTGTAAATATCTAATGCAAAATAATTGAGACACAAAAAGCTCTCAAAATGACATGTTTACTAGTTCACTACCATCTCATAACTGGCATTGTTCTGATGAATGTGTGCAACACTACATCACGTTTGTACATGTCTATACACGTCTGAACCTGCACAACAGTAGCAACGCTACCTTTTGAGTTAGCTCATTTGGTTCCATCACATTTACTATACTCTAGGAGCTTTTACTTAATAATCGACAAATGGACGACAAAACGTTTTAAATACTTAAAATAACAAAAAAAAAAACTGTAAGTGATGGAGAAATTCCGAATGCATATTTGAAAACAGGATAAAAAAACTCCATTGCGTGCGACAAAAATCATGTTGACCGCTGTAATTAAAGAGCGTGCGGGTGACAATTTTGTATGTCATATATTTTTTCCAAATTCTTAAAATTTATTTAAACATGTATGTTTACCCACTTTATATATATAAAAGAAGCAACACCGACAAATAAGAGCAAGCAGGAAGAATATGTTTACATGATCGAACATATTTCCTTTTTCTGTTTAGCATCCGCAACTACCGTAAGGTATTACTTCAGATGATGAATGAGGATGATATATATGATTGTAAAAGAAGTGTAGTCTTGTACGGTCTCAGGTTGACCGTTCCTGACATGAGCGGTTAATTGAAACCCAACCTCCAAAAAACACCGCCATCTAGTATCCGCCATCTAGTATTCAAATCCGTATAAAGTAACTGCTTTTACTAGGAATTGAATGCTGGAACTCTCGATTTCGAATTCAGTTGATTTGAAATGACGAGTTCACCACTTGACCAACCCGGTGGTTTACAAGATCGAACATACTACCGTCAAAAATCATATGACTTTTTAAACAAATATATATATATACACACACACATATTTTTATATAGGCTATGACACTCTCAATAACGTAATGATAACGTAATGAAACGCGGAGTCATACATCTATATCAGTTCAACCGTTGAGCTGCTACGGTGGAACATATATACATAAACATCCTAAATATATTACACTCCTTTTTTGGGCAATCGTGTAAAAAAATAAAAAATGGAAGTAATTGAAATATAAAATTTTACTACAATAACTGGATTAGAATATTATATGCGCTCGAATTTAAAATTAAATATCACGTAAATGGGTCGTCAGTTTCAATTTTTCATAAAGTATATATAAAAATATAGTCCATTAATTTTACGTAATTTTAATGTCTTAAAAATTGTAGACACTATTTAAGAGAGTTTTTTGGTGGATCTTGCAAAGTTGCCTATTTATAGAGCTCTGATTCCGAAAGTCTTATCGCCTGGTATAGTAGTACCTCTTGAAATCCATATCTGATCGTTTCAAATTTTGAAAGAGAATCGGTTATTACGTTTTAAACTGATAAATCTCTAAATTTTGTAATTTTTAATTTGTTTTTTATATCTTAAATTTGTATCTTCGCAATTAAAATTACAATTCGTGGAGATATAAACACATTGTGTCGGCTTCGGTTACAAATTTAGTATAGTAAATTAAATATTAAATTATACTAAAAATAATTTTTTTTTTAAATTTTATTGTTAACAGCAGAAGTGGTGGAGGAAGGAATCTCAAGGTTTACCTTACGCTTTTTGGGCAGTCATCTGTTTAATTTTAAATCTTAAAGTTAACCCTCTTTCTTTTTCTGTTTAGTCTCCGTAAACACCGTAAACCGCACCGTTAAAAGTTAAACGCCACCACAACTATTTTAAAATTATACTTTAATATTTCGACAGTTTCAACTTAGGTGAAATATTTTTTTTCCTTTTGTATGTGGCATTAATAGAAACCTGGTATGGTTTTAACTTTTCCCGGAAGATTAATTTTGAATTGGTATAATTTGTTGTTCAAACAGCCCAAAATATTGACATTTAAGGTGGTTTTGCTATGCTACATTTTGTCGTAATAGTATCGAGCTCCTTATTACACAAATAATATAGTGTAAGTTTTTGTGTAAGCGGCCTAAGATCAAGGGGGGTACAACTATTTAAGAGCAACGATTAAATACAGAGGGGTCCAAAAAATGTACTCACTGTTTGTATTTATATAATATCTAAACAAAAATATTTACACTCACTAGTCTGTGTAGTGTACTGTAAGGTATTAAATTTGTCACGGTAGGCAGAGGTGGCAATTTATGCCGCCCATGTGCGGGCAGTTGGTGGTGGAACGAGCCAGTCATATTAGCCAATGCTGCAGAAAACAGTCGAGTAGCAACAATGCTGAAGTTCGCTTATCGTTTGTTGAACGCAAGGATGTACTGAAGTGGTACCGGAAGTGCGAAAACATTCACGAGGTACAACGGTAGTGGTAGGCAGTTTGGTACAAGGAAAGATCCGGCCGACCACAAACAGCTACAAGTCCGGCATCCAGTGCTGCGGTGTTGTAACGTTTCACCCGATCACCGCAAAAATCAGTGAAGCGCATAAAAGTGGGGTGAGCTGGTCAAGTGTAAGATGCATTCTGAAGAGTCCAAAGTGGAAAGTGTACATTCAAAGATTGCTAAACGCGATGAATGAGGACGACCCATATCGAAGGATGAGGATAAGGAGGATGAGGAATTTTCAGGGAAGTTTGTGTGGGCTGACGAGGCGCAATTCAAACTTAACGGTACTGTGAACCGCCACAATTGTATCAACTAGGCTCCTGAAAATCCTCACGCTCATGTGGACAGGGCAGTGAATCTACCGGGGGTTGCTCTGTGGTGTGGTCTAAAAGCGGGTGGTCTGATCGGTCCCTTCTTCATCGAGGGTACCGTAACTGATGAGGCGTATCTCGATATGCTTCAGACAAGGATTTTACCTGACATTCAAAACCTGTATGGTAGACGGAGCCCCGCCTTACTAACACCGAGATGTCAAGTTGTATCTCGATAAAACTACCCGGACGGTGGGTGGGTCGAAGAGATGCTGTTGAATACCCGCCGGTCTCCTGATTTGAATTACTGGACTTCTACCAATAAGGGACCAACAAGAATGACAAGTAACGACAAAAACCAGCAACAGTCGCCGAGCTACGTGCAAAAATCGTAGTCATGTGCTGCCACTGCAACAGGTACACTAACAACTGTAATTCGGTGTGCAGTTCTGCGCCATGGGCGTTCTATAGAAGTTGCTGTGGTCATTTCGAAAACTATAACCCTCTCTCAGTGCCAAAAACTGTCACGTCAAGACAAATTTGTCACGAGATATGAACGAGCAAACAGTGAATACATTTTTTGGACCCCTCTGTACCTAATGCAACTAAATATTCTAAGGACTGTCGAATTATCATACAATTAAATAAAAATTTTAAACAAACATTCTACTGAATTTTATTATTGCATTTTATCAAAATATATCGCTATGATTTTACGTGAAGATCATACTATTTTGTTGACTTAAAATATGTATGAAATTTAAAGTAAACTTTTTACTCGTCTAATGAGTCGATCTACGGGATTTTTTATTAATTAACAGATCATAAGCATTAAAGTAATTTAAAACTTTATCTTCGCGGGAAAGTTAAAAATTTAGCGCTAAATTATGTCAGAAAAATGAAGCAACATTGTTACCAGTTTTAAAAAAATTATGATTATCAAAATTACGGCTGTAATTCTAATCGTAGCTGATAAACATCAGATTTTACTGAATGTAAAGTAAAAAATGTTTATAAAATAAAAAACAGGTCACTTAGAAATTTAGTAAAACTTAAAAAAGTATTTTAATTATTATAATTACTTTTTCATTTTTTGGCTAAAAAATCTTATTAAAACAGTAATAAATAAAATACAATGAGTTACTTTGAAATTTCAAATCGCAATATTATATATATTATATATTTCATATATATATATATTTCATATATTATATATATTTCAAATAAAATCGCAATAAAAAGATTTCAAATCACCGATCATGATCGAATTTACATATTAATCACTTTCGATAAGTCAACATTAATTTTAATAAGATCCAAGTGAAAATTTTGACAACTGGAAATCATGGAGTAGAGCCGCTTATATCTAGAAAGATTTTCCGAAATAAGGTAACATGTTGATTCCAATTCAGTCCGTTTGTCGATGAAGAGCCCGAAGTAATTTGCTTGTAAATTTGAATAAGAAGTAGGCTACCGTTTAGATAAACAGATTGATAATTTTAGACAAAAGTAAAAGTCGCTATTAGATAATGTATATAATAATTAATAATAAATAATGTTAGTATTCATAAACCTGTTAGCGCATCAATCTTCGAAATTAAAAACTAAAAGCGGTTTCCAATTAAACGTATAAAAACAGTTAAACTTTAAAGGATTGAACTTACGGGATTTTCCAACCGTCTATTTACGCTTTGAGTTTTTATTTAAAAACTTATTTTGGGTTGTTGAACCAAGCACGTATTAAAGGTACGTATTTAACGAGAAACGGGCCTTATCCTACAATTAAATTAAAATTTTAGAACATTCCATTGTATATTATTGGACTTTAATTATCACTATATTATTGCGTGTAAACCACAGGATTTTGTTGACTTGAAAAATTGATGAAATTTAAACTTTAATGTTATACAAACAATAATTAAATAAATATTTAAATATTTGTTAATCATTAGTTATTAGGCGTCAAATGTCATAGCGGAAATCGCAATGATACATTGTAATCTAGTTGCTATCCTAGCTTAAATATTTAAATGGAAAATAAATTTATAAAATATAGATTATGTAATGCTAATCGTTAAAATAACAGTTTCTATTCATTACTACTCAAAACTAATCGTTTTAAAACACCGTACAAGAAAAACAATACGTTATTGTTTTCCCGTATTCATAATAAGCAATATACACGATAATGCAGTTTAATCTATTCCGGGTAACAGTGCTGTGAAAAAATAATATACGAGTAAAAGCGATTAAAATTACTTAGCGTAATTATTTTTCTTATTACGAATCATTAAATCGATAGTTAAATAAATAAAATATCGATTGCTGTATCAAATTTTTATTTTAGTTTTAAATGTTAAAATACAAGGCAGGACTGTAATTTAAAGTTAATCTGCTGTTACTGTACGCTGAATATATATTTCGAATAAAATTATATGTCAGTACTGAGATTATTTGTAAAGGGCCGAAAATAATAACTATAATAATATTTTTCATTTTGATCGACATCAGAATAAAGAAGCGAAAGAAAAATGTAAAAGAAATAGTAACGTAAATCTGAAAAACTGCTTTAATATATTTCATGGATTAAAAAAAAAAAAACGGAATGATGTTTGAAAAGACAAGTATTCCACCTCATACGTTGTAATAGCACTGATTGGATTTGGAGATGAAAGAACGTGTGTGAAATGGAATTAGTCGATAATCCTATAAGGTTTTCTTTCTTTCTTTTTCCTGTTTAGCCTCCGGGAATTACCGTTCAGGTATTACTTCAGAGGATGAATGAGGATAATTTGTATGAGTATAAATGAACTGTAGTCTTGTACAGTCTCAGTTCGACCGTTCCTGAGATGCGTGGTTAATTGAAACCCAACCACCAAAGAACACCGGTATCCACTATCTAGTATTCAAATCCGTATAAAAATAACTGACTTTACTAGGACTTGAACGCTGGAACTCTCGAGTTCCAAATCACCTGATTTGAGAAGACGCGTTCACCACTACACCAACCCGATGGGTTAATCCTAAACGGCTTACCTTTTAACAGATAAACGTGTCTTTACACTGCCTTAAGATCCATTTATAAAAAACGTTTTATCTTACGTTTTGCCTGATCGTTTGAAACGGTCAGGTAAAACATAAGATTTCATTTGATTTCTTAACGAAAAAGAAGTATTTCGGTGGTCAACTCATCATCTTGCAGCCCCCTATTTCGAATCGAAGATAAGAGATGTATGTATTTTTATTAAGAGATTTATGTAAGTTTATAGGAAGATAAGTTACATCGAACCCACCGAGTTGGCCTAGTGGTGAACGCGTCTTCCCAAATCAGCTGATTTGGAAGTCGAGAGTTCCAGCGTTCAAGTCCTAGTAAAGCCAGTTATTTTTACACGGATTTGATAACTAGATCGTGGATACCGGTGTTCTTTGGTGGTTGGGTTTCAATTAACCACACATCTCAGGAATGGTCGAACCGAGAATGTACAAGACTACACTTCATTTACACTCATACATGTCATCCTCATTCATCCTCTGAAGAATTATCTAAACGGTAGTTACCGGAGGCTAAACAGAAAAAAAAGTTACAATGGGGAAATGTGCAGTTTTTATCTTCCTTCGTTTTTTTCCTCAGAATTTAGAATTCTTTTTATTTACTTTCTATAAGTCGGATAATTAGCGGAAAAAGAATATTAACTAAAGAATCTAAATATTAAAGTAATATAAAAACAAGTGAGACTATGGAAGTAAATAATTCACAATGCCTAAATTACTTGAGGTGTAATTCAAGCCAGAGAACAGGTCTGCCAAGTTCGTCTATACAATCTGGTTAATTGAAAAAATTTTACCTCAGTCGATCAGTTTTTTAGGCAGATGGACAATATTCATACAGTTTACACGCAACGTTTTACGTAATATGCCGACTGATCAGGCAAGCAGGAGGACGTTATGCATAGATGGAGCAACCGCAAGATTCACGGCTAACGAAATAGCGTTATATTTATGTGTTTTCGTGCAACTGTGTGACAGTAACAACCTTGAAGTTTCACCGTGGTAACTTCATATCTTCATATCTATAAACAACAGTACCTGATATCTTTCCCCTCAACTATTTCAGTTACACTTATCTTTTTGGAATACATAAGGTAAATTTATTAATACGATGTGAAGGTAGCGGATAAAGAATGTGAACTTTATTTTTAAAGTGTATTCATTAAATTAAATTTTATGTTTATCGAGGTAGTTTCGATAGTTGTAATGAGTTATAACTATCGATTGAAAAAGGTTTAAAACCTTAAAGAGAGAAAGAGAGCTGGAAACGGCAACGATCCATCAAGCAAACGGAAATGGCTAAACCAGAAACAAAAAAAAATTAAGCGTTTTTACGATCATCTAAATATGAAAAATAAAAATAATAATAAAGGGGCTGCTACTCTATCTTTATGTAGACTACAAGAACAATTAAAAGATGTAAGAAAAAACAGGGCGTTTAAAAGAACGAGTAAGCGTTTAGCAATATCGGTATCTAGAGATGGTATCTAAGTGGTTTATGCACGGTTAGCTAAATGATTCCGTTGAATTCATTCAAAAGCCAAATAATTCTCAGGTTGGTGTCGGCCTTTTTTCTTGAAAGAAATTCTTGAAAGACCGCGGAAAAGAGTTCCCCGGGTGAAACCAGCCATTAAAGACAACTGGATGCTGCATCATGAAAATGCACTTTGTCACACTGCACTCTCAATTAATGAATCTTTGGCAAAGAAAAACATTCCTGTATTTCCTCAACCACCTTATTCACCTGACTTGAGGCTCTGTGACATTTTCCTGTCTCAGACTTTAAAAAAAACACCAATTTGGAACAGCAGAAAATATAAAAAAAAAAATTAACCGCCGTCTGAAGGATTTTCCGGTTTCTTTGTTCCAGCACTGCAATCAAGAGTGGGAAAACCGTTTGAAGCGTTGCGTGGCTTCCCAAGGGAACTATTTCTAAGGTGATAACTCTATCACCCTTGTATGGTTAGATTGTAAATAAAACGTTTTTCTGAACCAGTCTCATTACTTTATTTACAGACCTCGTACAGCCCAGTGGTTGGCAAACCGCGGCTCGCGAGCCGCATGCGGCTCTTCAGCCGCTTTAGTAGACTCAAAACCAACCGATTTGTGGCGATTGTTCGATTTGTAGACTCAGCCACCAATCGATTTCGACTATGTACGAGCAAGCGGGGTGTCTGTCGGGTTGACGTAGCACAGTAGGACGCGTTGGAGGCCACTAACTTGTGCCGCTAACGCACGAATTGAGCAACAACGAGCCAATCACAGCTTGTCCGTCAGTGTGTACGCAGTGTTCAGTGCCTGGCGTGCCGAAAAGCCTCACGCGAGCGACGAGAGTATCTACTCGAAGCAATTATCTACTTGTATCTTTCAACCGGCGGCAGATCTTACAGGAATTTTTGGCATCAATTTAATAAGTTCTTATATATAACTTTTGTATGCTGATCTTATTGTTATAAAACAAAACTTGTTTTTAAGTGCCACCTGTTTGACACGGCCACAAAGAAGAAGCAAAGAAAAACGGAAGACGAAAACCAGAAATGGTCTTCCGATATTGCTCACTGCCGTCTCGTATGCGAGGTATGAGGCGGGATCTCTCTCCTACAGGTCCAGGCAAGATTCCAGCAGGTTTGTTGTTCGGGCTTTGAGGCACGTATACGTTGAACCTTGAGAGCGTATAATTTTACTATTATGTTATGTAATAATAAACACGTAATATATACAACATATTATCACTATCTGTTGACCAACTGAACTGAAATCATATATAAACGAGTGCTTGTTATGCACGATTATCATATGACAAGTTATTTACGTCAAAGTAACTACATTTCGTCGTTGAACCTACAAGTCGCTGTTTAATTTTAACTAAGCCCTTACGTAAAGATGAGAAGGATCGAAGGACTTCTAAAAATTGAAAATAAGAAGCAGAAAAAGGTTACATATGACACCGGGGTTTCTCCTGCTGTTGACCCGTTCTTCGACGCGTAAGCAGCACTAGAAGTCTAAAACTCATTGCGCCGGCTGAGATTCTCTTTAATTCTGAAGACGAAGATACACAACTACCAGACTCGCAACCAATCGTCCAATGTCTCAGCAGCGACGAAGACTAGCAGGAAACGGGATTGACGATCAGTCCGTTAAAATCACCAGAACTGTTGCAAAAACTAAACAATATACAAAGTGAAAAAGAGAAGGCGATTGCAGAGAAGACTACGAAACGGTTCGGATCAAGAGATCCATCCCAACCCCGTAGGGGAAGACAACCCACCTTGTGAAGCTTCTGGTCACCACAGCACTCTCCCCGTTCCTAGCCCTGGTGGGCTTTAACGGAAGGTCCAAGAGATCGACCGCCGGTTCGAAGAAGCGTTTGGCTGCACGATCCAACAACACTGGGAAAGCCGCAACGTCTCGTCGAAGACCAACGATAGCGAGCTGGCGATGAAGAAACAGAAGAAAACATCATCGAGTCCGCAACAACTACTTTCACTACTTGACATTCTGACCTTTCTTCCAACCATTTACTACCGTTAACTAGCTCGTATCAAGAACACGTTTTGTGTCTAGGATGCACAATATGAGCCCCGAAACAACGGAGATTCTGTATACTCAAAGAAAATTGAATCAATCCATTCTCAGCCCCTGGAACGACGTTATTGCGAGATTTGGCCGATTCCCATGCAAGCCATTTCTCGTGCACCGATGCTCCGCTATCGGTATATTTAAAGCTGAATGGACTGAATCGTTCGCGTTTATACAAAATAGCCTTCCGATCTGTCTTATTTATCAAAAAAAAATTGGCGTATAACAAGAAATAAAATTTGGAGAGACACTTTACAACTAAATACGCATCATTTGGCAGTAAATATCCAGCCGGTGATGCGAGGAAGAGTGAAGGAAAATCAAATTTTGTATTTTAACTATCCGGTACTATCTTCCAACAATGTTAATATTGCAAGCTTTATTGTTAGTCAAAAGATTGTAAGAAAGGCAAACCATACGCAAGCGGTGAATCAGTAAAAGTTGTTTTATAAACGTATCCGAAGGGCTATTCCGGGATTTAAAAACAAGGCAGAAAATTAAAAAAAATTAAAGAGTTACCACTGTCTGCTAAAACAGTAAAAAACAGAATAGTCAAAATGTCTTCGAAACCAATCAGGAAATCGAAGATGTCAGATTGGTTTCAGCTTTGTCAGTATTTAGCTGTTGACGAATCTTGTGACATAAATGACACAGCGCAAATTTCACTTTTTGTTCGATTTATTTCGTCTACGGGGCCTAAAGAAGAACTTTTAGGATTATTGCCGCTGAAAGGCCAAACAACAGGCGAAGATATTGCAACGCTGTCATCGAATGCGTGGAGAAACATCATATTCCATTCTATAAAATTATTTCAATTTCAAAAAAATTTTCAAAAAGTATGACCGAAGTGAGAAAAGGTTTTATTTTTATTTTGAAAGAAAAAATTATTCACGATATACGTGTTTACCACTGCATCATTCATCAAGAAGCGCTTTGTGGGCAGACATTTCCAGAAGAAATTTGCAATGTTATGGAATCGGTGATCAAGACTGTCAGTACAATTGCAGCTAAAGCACTTTATCATCGCCATAAAGAATTTTTAGTTCTGCTGCATAAAAAGGTACGTTGGCTTTCAAGAGGAAACATTTTAAAACGTTTCGCTTCCTTATTATTAGAAATTAGAGCGTTTCTCTTAGAGAAGAGTGTTGACTATCCTGAACTAAGGACGATCAGCGAATCCAAAAAATTTATTTAACGGTATAAGTTACGTCTCATCTAAATAATCTTTATCGTAAACTACAGGGGAAAGGAAACAATTTTTTCGATGTGGGAAGAAATCATTTCATTCGAAAACAAATTATCCCTTTTCACTCCAGATTTTGAAAGGGAAACATTAATTCATTTTCCTTGCCTGCTGAAACATCGAAAAGAAAATAACTCGGTAATTGACATCATCTATTTTAAAACAATAATTTTAAATATGAGGGAAGCTTTTCTACGGATGTTTCAGGAATTCAGAAACAGCATAGCGACTTTAGTCTTTGTTAAAAAACTTCTCGGCACTGAAATAAAAGAATTTAATTTTTCTCCCTTTAATATTGATAATGGCGGTTTTAAAAGCGCCAATATTCGTCGATCTTAGTTCAAAGCAACGTTTTGAGAAACCTGGAGAAGGAAACCAAGATAATTTTTAACACCTGAAATAGGATTCGTGACTCATATGATCAGTTAAAAAAAAGTAGCATTTGCTGTTCTTTCACTTTAAGCATGAATTTTATGAAAATTAAATCGAGAAACCGTCTTATTGATGAAAACCTGGAATCCTGCTTAAAATGACAAGACATACAAACCTGACTTTTATCCAATCTTTACGGGGAAAAGCACATAAAAAAAATTTTTTTGTCCAATAAATAAGATTATTATTATGACATCTGGTTTTATTTAATGTTAATAACTAGTTTAAACCACTATTAAAAATATGATTTTTGAAAAGAAAATTCGGCTCTCAAAAGAAATCTTAATCGTTGTACTGCTGATCTTTGGTTCTTTTGACTACTGAGTTTGCCGACCGCTGGTATACCCAATTGGATGAAACCAAACCCGATCGCTAAAACCAACAAAATCCAGAAAAAATAGTAACTCAATTCCGTTTTCCTCGACCAAACATCCAAACCAGTGACGATGCTGTAATGTGTTTCACGGCGTAATTCTATCAATAATATTATACCAGTAATAATAGGTCGTAATGACAAACGAATGATCAATTAATTAATCAGCAATAATGACCAATAATAATGCGATAAGCTTACAATTTTAAAAACTCTTTCGTAGCCCTAGGATCAGGGCTGTCCTAGTAACTCTGCACCGAGTTACAAGTTACATTCTCTTTCATAACTTCAATAATTTTTGTGGTTAAGAGTGACTGGACATCTTCTTTACTGTAAAACCCGGTTCACACAATGATTGTATCAAACATCATTTTAGGAACTACAGACTGAAGAAACTTCCACTGAAACTCGTCTTTCACAAATCTGAAAGATTTATACCTGAGAAATTTGTAAAACAAAGCACAATTCTCTTTGGAAAACTACAAACAGTAGTTGATACGATACAAAAAAAAATGGAGACTGAAAGGACATTAATTTATACGTATCAAAGTAATTTAAATTTCTAGTCCAAATAACGTTGAGTAAGCGTTGTTATCTGACAAAGAAAGTAAAAATTACTTTTTGCTTAATTAATGTAAAAACTCGTACGTTAAATTATACATACTAATTAAGGTTTCATCCTTTATGAAACACCCGTTATCCTGAAAACAACACTATTTATACAATATTCTCTTTGTAACTTTACTAGAATTATGAACGTAGTCATAACTGATTTTAGAGACCGTAAATCTCTCTTTTTACAGTTAATATTTTAACTGATAGAAATGCATACAAACAAAAATACAACAAATAAATTTAAAACTACAAATCAATTACGAAATTATTTACATAAAAAAACAATAAAGTAATAATAAATAATAAACTAAAAATAATAAATATCTTTGATTAAATCAAGTTATAATAAGGTAAATGTGAAGGTCTACACAACATTAATCTATCTAACCGATCGTTTAAAATAAAATTAACTTGTAAATGTCTACATTATTGCGATAGTAAACGAGGACATTAAGGGAACAATTTTATTTATAAACAGTACGTTTAATAAAAATACACATAAATTTATGTTTTTAGTTAGAAATAAAAAAAAAACATGACAATATTTTGGATTTACAAAGACTTTTAATACGAGTAATTTATTCTTAATAGCTAGCTGTACTTCGTGACGGAGGATAGCGTCTTTCTCTTATATATTCAGTTCTGCGTTCGATTTCCATTAACTTGAAATTTTTCATACGCTAAAAAATTAATTTCTCATATTTCTCACCGTTAAAAAAAAAACGAAATAAAACATAATTAAGTAATTTTAAAATCGATATTAATATTCTATACAGCGATTCATGTACTGTTACCGGCGCTTTCTGATCTTATTCAATTAGCGAAAATAATTAAAAAGGTTCGTGTAAACGTGGGTCCGAAAAACCCTCCGATAGCGAGTTACGGTTAGCGAAAGATTTCGCCCAAATTCATGAAAAGAGTGAAATAAAAACACTGAAATTCTAGGAACCCAAATTAAGAGGTAAACTTTGATGGTTCTTATGGTTTTTTACCTGACAAATTTAATAAAACAGGTTCATTCGCACATTCTCTTTTCCTGCGTCATTTATTCTTATTGTGGTTTGTCGTAAGACAGACGTGTGCGTTAATAATGATCATGTTAGAAAGTGACAATTTTTTTGGCTTTTTATTAGTAACATAAAGTCTATTATTTATTTTCTATTCGGGTATTTTTCATTTTATATGTTTATTATTCTTATTTTATTACCTGTTTTTTATTCGTGTTAGTTTTATATTTTTTTACAGCAAGCTCATATGAATATCTAGTAGAGGAATTTTGTTACTTAAAAATTATTTCATACGATACAAAATTTCCGCTCAGAATTTATTTTCAGCGAATAAATTTCGTAAAAGCCGCTAAAATAACTTTCGGATTGTGATCGATTTAAATTGCACCCAAAAAAAAAATTACTATTTAATTTGGAACGTTAAAATTAAACAGTTTCGTTAATTCGTTACTGATGCAAAAGAATGGAAGAGACTGACAATTTGATTTTACTCCTTTTTTACTCTCCCGGTTTTTATAAAATAAATTAAAATAAAGGAAGAAGTTTATTTGTATTTAAATACTGGATATCCGGTTTTATCCATTTCTCGACTTCCGAAGCTCCCTGAGTCTCGGAAATAACTAAGGAACAATTCTGTTAGAATGGATAAGATTGTATCTTGGAATTTATTTTGTTTCCTTAATGCCTCCGAAACCGGTTTCCAATAAAATACATCAAATAAATTTTATTTCGTGTCCTATTTACGTATATTAAACGGATCAAAAATAATAGAATGAATTTTATACGGTTAATAATACAGAATAAGAATCGTATCGTTACAGAATAAGTTTTAGAACAAATTTAACTACGCAGTAAAATACTATTCAGCAGTACAATGTTATCATTTATATTGTAAATCAATGAACTATAAAAGTGTATAACAATAAATAACTAATCGGTTGCAGCAAAATAATCATAACAATATGTGGATAAATTAAAAAAAAAAAATTAATAAATAAAAATAAAATAAACAATTCACAAAAATATTTAATATTCATTTATCTCATATATAAAGTCGAAAGTTTGCTTATCTGTCTGTTTTTTTGTTGGTTTGTATATTTTCTCATCACGCGAGAACCAACTGACCGATTGCTTTCAAATTTTCTGGATAAATTCGTGTTTCCCCAGGGAAGGCTTTAAGTCCCATACCGAGGCCCTAGCCCCTTTGGGCGAATACCTCGGAGCGCTGCGGAGGCCCTGATATGGCGGTAATGACGAGCTCTGCGGCCCTGAGAAGCCCTTAAGTCGGCTCTGGGGCTCGCCTTTGTCGACTTAAACCATGGGTGCAGGGGCGGCACACCCTGGCTTAGCGCTAGTAAAATAATAAAAGTATTTAAAGAATTATAACAAATACAATTTAAAAAAGTATAGCGAGTTAAACACAGCTGTATATAATAAAATTAAAAAAAGTAATCTATGCAATGCAATGTTAAAACAGATAATATTAAATTATGTTTACAAGACTCATTTTGACTGTTTACAACAATCATGACGTATCACATCACCTCACAGACATATGATATGATATGATGAGCAGACATATGATAATGGAAACATAAAAATGAAAACAACAAAAGGGCGGTAACGATGACGAGATTTTGCCAACATCATCACGTTAGCAAGCAGCGGCATAAAATAACAAAGCGACAATAAAATAAATCGATTGTATTCACGAAATACAGTATATGAATCCACCTTTATAAACGTTACGTAATTTAATAATAGTCACCTTTACTTTGTAAATAACATCCTAATGAAAGTAAAATTTACTTATTGTATTTAAATAAGAAATAAAAAAGGAGTGTTGTGTTTAATGCAAAATGAAGATTGATAATATATGCATATTACAACATATATGCATTTAAAAAACAACATAAAATAACGATTTGATTGTTGTTGGTACGTTAAAAAATATCTTGCCAAGAGTGATGTCAATCATTTTGCATTAGCAAATGTCTTTCTTAACGTATAAAAACTGAATTTCGAAAGGCAAAATGTGTGTACGAGGCGCGGTGGGAACAATTATTACGTTCTAGAAGTCGTTCCATCAAAAAATAAATAAACAAGTTTTTCCTTCGAAAAAAATGTTAACTCACACACCCTAACCTATTCAAGAAAATCTACATTTATAAAAAAGAATACATAATCTCAATATTTTATCGTACAATCGCTAATTTTTACTGAATCTTTACGTCATAAAAAAAATTAGAAAATTGCCTCAAGTTTACTAATTATTTAAATTTCACATTTTAACAGATCATAAGAGTATTAAATACCTCGCAATTAATTTAAACATTCGTTAAGATTTCTGTACTATGAGGTGAATCTTGTTTCAAATTTATCGCACATTTATACTGCAAATGTTAACAAGAGAGTACATACAGCAAGTGATTGATACTGTACGTTATTCTAAGTTAAATAACACACTTTAGCCGGTTTTGAGTTCTATTCGCGTAGTTTAACAGTTATTTTCGCTTTAAAACACATTCTAAATTAACTTAATTACTATTAATTTTAAAAATTATTTTTATAATAATATTTATAAATATTTAATTTCTTTTTTATCGCTCTTTTAATTAAATTAAATTTATATATCACTATTTAAGTATTTATTTTTCATAATATCATATAATTATTCACTAATTTAGCCCACCAGCGGTAAAACTCGTCGTCGCAAATAGTTTAACAGCCTTTTTATCGAAGTCGAAGGTTCTTAGGTTGAAGTCCTAGTTAACATTCGTTGCTTTTATACGTATTTGAACACTAGACAGCGGACACCGGTGTACTTTCTTGGTTGGGATTCAATTAATCACATTCTTAGGCTCGGTCGGCCCAAGACTTTTTTTTTTTTTTTCCCTTTTCTCCCCGACCGGATATCCAATTAAGTATACTCAGTCGGGGAGAGTGTCCTTTTACTCTCAAAGGAGGCGTCCCCCACCCGCCGGCTATGCGTCCGGCACGGCAGGTTGGCCTCCCCGGTCTCGGATCTTTTGTTTTACATTGCCTGCCTCTAATCCCCCGCTTTAGAGCCAAGGTCCGGCTATGCCGTCCCCCAGCGCCTCAGCAGGGAACCGGGACTCGGTCTTTACGCCTTTGGCCTCTAATCGACAGCGCCGACCCCACAAAGAGCCTAGGCTCCCGCAGGGACGACCCCGCCGACCGGGACTTGGTCTTTTATTTTAACCCAAACTCAAACTCCCCTGGAGTTGACCCCCTTCTCAGGTACCCGCACACCAAGGCGTACAGGCCCTCCATGGAGTGACTGTCCGCCCTACCCTACTGTTTATACTCCCATTCTTCTGTCTTCATCCTCTTTGGCCCGCAGGACCTCCTCGGCGAACCTGGGGAACCATTCCCAGTTCTCATTGTTGTACCCCAACCAGTTTATGAGATTTTCTGGTGTAAGACCATTAATTACTATTTGACCTCTGTTAATCTTGGACATATGAACAACGTATGTTCGGCATCGTCGTTCTCTGGACAATAGATGCACTGCGGGGTGGCTCTCTTCCCGATCCTATACAGATACTGACCGAAAGAGCCGTGCCCCGTCAGTAATTGTGTCATGTAAAAATTGACATCTCCGAGTCTATTGTTATTCCAGGTTTTAATATTAGGGATTAGGCGTCTGGTCCATTCTCCCACTCTGGACCCTGTCCACTCTTCTTGCCATTCTTGTTCTATAATCCCTTCCATCTCTTCTTTCGACATACCGCTGTGTCTGAGGGTTCTGGCTTTTATCTGAAGGTCTATGGGTAGGACCCCGGTCAGTACGCATAGCGCGTAATACGATACCGTACAGTAACTAGCAGCTACACGCAGCAATGCAAGTCTATGGACACTTCTCAACTTTCTTTTTATTTCGCTGTATGTTCATTGCCCCCCATATGGGAGCCGCATACAGTACCGTCGAAGTGATAGCCGCGGTTATCAATCTTCGAATAACCATTTTAGGTGTGCCGTGGTTTTGAAATAATCCTCTTAATCCCTTTACAGCAGGAGTAACTCTCCCACAGATCATATCAATATGCTTGCTGAACCTTAAACTTTTGTCCAGAAGTACCCCCAAGTATTTTGTTTCTTTTACTTCATCAATTCTCTGTCCTCTGATATTTAGATTCACACTTCTTAATGGTCTTCTACCCGAGAGGACCAGGCAACAGGATTTATTAGGAGCTATTTCTAATTTGTTATCCTCCATCCATTCATCTATTGTTCTAAGCGCTTGGTTTGCCTTGTTCTCCAGTTCATTAATATCTCTGTCTTCTACTAATATTGCGATATCATCCGCGTATCCTACTATCGATACCCCTTCGGGGTAGTTCAGCCTGAAGATTTTATCATAGAAAACATTCCATAAGGTTGGGCCAAGGACAGATCCCTGCGGCACCCCTCCGAATACCTGAAATATGGCTTTCCTTTCTAGGGTTTTGACCTCTATGAACCTATTTTGCAGATATTGATCTATCTGATTTACTAAGTATTTACTTATTTGCATGGCTTGAAGCGCCTCAATGATGGCTGTCCAGGGGACCGTACCAAATGCGTTTCTAACATCAAGCATTATGATCATGGGGATTTTTCTAGTCCTCCATGTACCGCTTCTGCAATTTAATGCCCAGTTTTTTACCTTCTCGACTGCGGTCACCGTGGACCGTCCCTTTCTAAATCCGTATTGTTCCGGATGTAGACATTGTTTTTCCTCTATTTCCTCTCTAAGTCTATTTTCTAACAACCTTTCAACTACTTTTCCCATATTATTTATGAGCGTGATCGGTCTATATGCTGTGTTCTCTTGAATTTGTCCTGCCTTTGGAAGGAAGACTGTTCTTGCTTCCTTCCAGCATTCAGGGAAGCTTCTATTTTGTAGGCCGTAGCTGGCTACATCGACTATTTCCCAAGGTACGATCCTAGCTATTATCTTAATGATGGCCGCTGGGATGCCATCTGGGCCGGGGCTTTTCTTATTTTTTAATTTATTTATAGCTTCCATGACCTCTTTTTGTGTAAATCTTTCTCCCTGGCATTCTATCACCTCTCTATTATATTTCTCCTCCGTTCTGGGGAATAACTTTCTGATCTGCAACGCAGCCGTTTCTTCATTCAGTGTCGGAGCTTGTCTCCCAAGCCGCTTGGTTACTATTTTGAAAGCCCTTCCCCACGGATCAGCATTCAACTCCTCGCATAGTTCTAACCATTTCCTTCTTTTGGCCTGCTTTATGAGGAAGTTAAGCGTCTTTCTCGCTTGCCTATATTGCTCTGTCGCAATGTTACATCCTATTGCCGAACCAACTCTAGCTCGCAACCTCTGGGCCGTCCTCTTGTGTCTTTGCATAATTCTACGCTGTTCCTCTATCTCCCTGGACCACCAGTAGACCATATTATGTTTAATATTATTTCTCCTCGGTATGTTCGCCATCTCTTCTTTAACTATATTTTGGAATATTTCAGGTGTTATCTGAGTACTATTTCTAATTCTATTTGCCGCATTATTAGCCACTCTATATATCTGTTGATCAGACAGTCTGATATTGTTATTTATCTGTCTTGGCCCAAGACTACATCTCATTTAAATGACAGGTGTCATCCTCGTCTCATCGGGCTGGGAGGGGGGTTGTTTATTGTTCTTAACTGAACAGAATGCAACGTACACGTTACGAAAAATAATCACACATTTGTTAACAATATAAAAACAACGAAAGCACATTTTTGTAGGAAAAAATTTCATTTTAATCACATCTGACGTATATTATCGAATCTATTAAAATTAAATTTTAACTAGGATCTTCGATTTATATTTAAGAGGTTTTTTAAAGTGAAAGCGTCTAGCATTCTGGTATTCAATTAGTAAATAATCTAGACCATCGAAAAGTTTAATCGATTCTTTCGAATTATTAAAGCATAAATCATGTAATGTTTACGAAAAGGATCACTGTTTATGCCATATATAAAGATAAGTATGGCGTTTCGTTTATATATATGTAAGTTTATAATCACAATAAATAATTAATAATAAGATATATATATATATATATATATATATATATATATATATATGTATTTATTTATTTTATAGTAAAATATTCAATATTTCAAAAAAAAAAAGATAAAATATTCAAACTATATTAAAACATAAAAAAAACATTTTAAGAAAAAAATACTTGTAGAGTAAACTAATACTTCTTAAGAATGTTTTTAATATTAAAAAACAACAAATAAATACAATTTTTAAAACTCTGCAAAAAGGTTGTATAACTTTCCCAGCTCACCTTGATAAATTTTTGTAAGTCACTTCAATGGCGTATTTGATATGCTTAATTAAGATACTTAAAATCGACCAAATCAATTATGTAACACAAACAGGAAACGATATTAAAAATCGATTTTAGATAAGGAATTTAGTAAACGGTCTTTGAAATCGAATTTTACAAAGTGTTCGTAGAAATTCCGGTGATATTTCAGTTGGTGGTGCGCGGCACGCAATATAGCAATGTTACGTAAAAATTAATAACCCTTTATACGATTCCCTAAACAGCAAACACTTTAATTAAATTCTGCATATTGTTATAAATTCTGTTCCTTGTTTCCTTCCGGAATTGTCCATGTTTTTTTTTTTTTGCTGTTGAGTTTTTTAGGTTAGAAGGGTGTCATGAAACGCCGAAATTTGTTTATCTACTACAGGGAAGGGGCATTATCGAGACGTCTTCTAGTCCGATAGGCCAAAACTGGGATATACATAGCCAAATATTTGTGCTGAATTTCGAATTTGTGGTCAACGGATTTTCGAAATACTAGGGGGAAAACTGTTTAAGGATAATGTTGAATATCTTCCCATCTCTAAATTCGATTGACTTAAAACTTATGAATTTTAAATAACTTCCATCGGTCTAGCTCTTTCAAAAGGTCAACACACGTAAATACACTGCATACATATTCCGAAAATTTATAATACTTTTCTTGTCTTTTTTGGACTAAGGTGGTCTTGAAACGTCGATTATTTACAAAAGCCCCTATATACTTCATAGCGAAGTAAGTAATCAAGCAGAAAAATTAAATTGTAATATTCGCTGATAATAATGTCAGTTTGGCAAAAAACAAAAATGATTGGGATTAAAACCATTATGTCGTGGATTAACTGCGACGGAGACGTTCAGTTTTTAAACAAAAGAGAGGAAAACAAAGTTAATGAAACACAACTGAAAGGAGAATAATCATAAATATTAGGTCAGGTAAAATAATATTACAAAAATTACGAAATTTTCTTATTTATGAAGCAAAATTACAAAGGATAGACGATTTGAGGTAGAAATCAAAAGCAGATTGATATAAGAAAGAGAATTTTTCACGCAGAAAAGAAGTCTGCTACTTTCAATTACAGATTTTAGAATCGAGAAGATAATCCTGAAAATATTCGTAAGGGGGTTTAGGACTTTATGACAGCCAAACATGGACAACAGGCAACGCAGAAAGGAAAAGGATAGAGATCACTGAAATTTATTACTGAAGATACAATCTATTTAAAAAAAACAAAACCGTGAAGTGGAGAGAAGTTTATGGAATAACCTTGCGAAGGGACGCACTAGATTGATAGGTCATGTACTACACTGGTTATCGAATACACAAAAATTTTCGCTTGTCTCTGTTTGACATAGAACCATATTCTAATCTGGTTAAATAATAACAAAAACGTTCACTTTGTATATGTTTTGCCTCTTCTTTTTTTAAAAATTAACATAGATTAACTGCAAATAAAATTAACATCAAAGCTAATAAACCTCTCAAGTAGTATTTAATTCTGAAGTATATTCCACAATGCTTATAGATAAAGAATAGTATCGATTAAAATATTTCTGAAGTAAATCGATTTAAAACTACGTTTCAAGTAAATCGATACCTCTAAAATAAATAAAAGCGATCGGCGAGTAAGATCGACCGTATCGGTCGGGAGTTGTTTTGTCTGCAAGAAATTTTATTGTGCCGTGATAGTTTGTTGGTCGGGCATATAAATAATCTTAGAATTTATTTTTTTTCAGGATTTTATTTGACAAAATAGCGGTTATATTTTGTTGAAATGTATATTTTGATTATTAAATTCGAAGTAATTGTAAAATGGGTATATTTCACTAGGTAAGACGTTAACATTTTAATGCTAATATTTCTTTTAAACAATACGAGTTCAAAGCTTGGCGATACGTGTTAAACAGCGTGGAATTAACTTCGTAAGTACGAAAAACATTTTGATGTGGATAGCATATACTGTACTATATCTGTAATTTTAATTACTATTACAATTACAAATAAAATGAAAAATAAAAGTATTACTTTTCTAAGTATTAATAAAAAAATTGATAATTATGAGACTAAAATTTGAACAAAATTTCTGCAACTACTAAATAAAAATTAATGCATAAAAATGATATTATGAAAAATGATATCTTAACTGATATAAAAAAATTAACTAATACTTTTTATAAAAATTGTATAAATTAATATCAATAGAAACGCTAAAGTATTCATTGTCAAAGAATAAAAAAAAAAGTTGTAGTTGTCTGTAAATATTAATAATGTATACTTATACAGAATTTCCGGAAAGTCTGGAAACGGCTAATTATAGAAAACTGAGTGTGACTACGTTTCCAGAGTAGATATAGTTGATTACTGAATCAAAGAAACTACTCTTATCTGAGTTGTTTTAAATTATTATCGACTATTTTGGACTCACCAAATTTAATTCAACTTAATTTATTAAATGACATGATGGTGATATTACACGTGATTTCAATGTCCATTTGAACGGGAAACACTTTGTGAAAACCCCGCATCCGTAGCTTCATCCGTGATTTAGATAATGACCATTAAATTGTATAGATCTGGGTAGAACGGCCGTCCCCAATCACCATTGTAGAAAAATATTTTCAATAGAAAAGGGAATAATTGCACATTATGTAACATTGCAATTTCATGCTGGAAATGTTCCTGCAAACGGTTTTCCAAAATCTCTTCTCGTTAACTAATCATTCGAAATTTATTATTACTATAACGAAATTCTAAAAAAATTAATAATAGCCGATTCACTGCATTCATTTATTTTATTATTTAATAAAGTAATTATAAAAAAACCTATAATCTTTAAAAAATTAGTAACGTTATAGAAACATACCGAATGTACGAGATGTGTGAGAAAAGTAATGAAACTTACTTTTTACTTACCAAAGTTTTTATTTTTTTCAAACAATATTATCCCCTTCAAACTAGTTCCCTTGGGTAGCTATACACCGGCGTAGTCGTTGTTCCCACTTCTGGTAGCAGCGCTGGAAGGCTTCAACTGGTAGGGCTTTTAACTGGTCGGTCACAGTCTTTTAAATGTTCACCAGAATACAAAAATTACGTCCTTTTAAGACGTGTTACAATTTCGGAAAAAGGAAAAAGTCACAAGGACTCAAATCAGTGGGGTTGAGGAACCGTAGAAATGCGTTTTGAGGTCAAAATTTCCCTGATAGAAATGGCCGCGTGACATGGGGCATTGTCATGATGAAGCATCCACTTGTCTGTAATGTCTGGTCTCACGCGAATCACTCTTTTCCTGAGCCTTTCAAGGACACCTTTGTAAAACACTTGGTTGACAGTTTGTCCTGGAGGAACAAATTCTTTATGCACCGATACCCCTACTTTCAAAAAAGCAAATCAGCACGGTTTTGATCTTTGATTTGCTCATTCGACATTTTTTCGGTCGAGGAGATGACGAAGAGTGCCACTCTTCGCTTTGCCGCTTTGTTTCAGGATCGTACTCAAATATCCAGGATTCATCACCTGTGATCACAAGATTGAAGAATTCTTGGTCGTTGTCAATCCTCTCAAGAAGATCAACGCACACGTTTCTTCGATTGTCCTTGTATTCCGTTGTTAGGTTTTTCGGTACCAATTTCATTTCGTTCAAATAGATATTGAAATCATATGTAATATGATCAAAGTTGTATTCAATACGGTGGATCCAACATGGCCAACGATAAAAAAACAAACGCAAGTCTTTGATATTAGTAATCAACTACATTTATTATGGCAAATTAGTCTAACTTAGTTTTCTATAATTAAGCCGTTTCCAGATTTTCCGGACATCCTGTGTAATAAATGAATTATATATTTACAGGTAGGACATTGATAAGAAATTTAGTAAAAACCCCAATTTTTCTCTTTTTGTTTTTTACTTTTGAATAAATTTCGAGAACTAAACGTATGCAGATAGACATATACCCCAATCGGTATATCACACAGTTTCTCTCCGGGCATGGTGTCTTTCGGGCGAGTTTGGCGAGGTTTCGTTTGATGTATTCGGTCCCGAATTGAGGGACTGATGATACAGTGGACCACGTCCTCTACGTCTGTCTCCGATACGAGGTGTAACGTTCACGAGTTGTTAGGGTATTTGAGAGAATACATTCCTTTTTGGATCTCCGTATTAACTGGATGATCCGCGAGGAGTGGTCTACAGTGAGGCTGGTTTTCTTCGCGCCCTTGCGGTGTCTAGGTCTGCAGAGGGAGTTTAATCGAGGTATTTGATCGTGGTAGGATCCCGGGTGGCTAGGGTTCCGGCCTAGGCATTGGATTGATTGCAGGTAGGCGCATAGGCATCGTACCACGGTTATATTGGTGTTGTTTGCGATTCGATGTTGGGCTCCCGATGGTGGGGGTGGTCGCGTTGCAGGGCTATGGTAGCGACTGGGGGCGTGGCTTCCTTCCACCGGTGGTGGTCCTGGTTGCGACTTGGTAATGCCACGCAAGACTCCATAATGGGACCGGGTGGAGGTGCGGGGTTTGTCCCCGGCTTCTGCGACGACCGGAATGAGGTTACGTTCCCGCAAGGTGACTTAAATTGATCAACTTGTTTGGGTGTAGGTCTGGATTTCTATGTTGCGTAAAACATAATTTTGATCGGTATGAGTGTAGCACTGATTTAACTTCAAACTCGTTCGTTGTCTGAGGCATTCACAGTCACGAACGGAGCTGTCAAATCTGGCTCGGCGTGGGGTTCGCGCTTCCGCGGTTTCGGTCAGTAAG
Organism: Lycorma delicatula; assembly: GCF_047948215.1. Lineage (NCBI taxonomy): Eukaryota > Metazoa > Arthropoda > Insecta > Hemiptera > Fulgoridae > Lycorma > Lycorma delicatula. Next base: position 215,523,068 of record NC_134457.1, read on the forward strand.
TTTGAGGGAATCATGTTAGGTTGGATGTGAAGATGTCCGTTTGAGGCGTATGTGAAGGAAAAATTTGATTTGTATTTACTGATGCAAATGTCTGCATTTACATCGGTGGCATCGCTACCGAGACCTGGCTGGTGACTGTGAGATAGACGTATATATAAAATGATATGTATGTGTTTAGATTATTTTCAAGTAATCTGTAAGTATTTCAGAAATCGAAAGGTTACAACGAAAGGAAAAAACATCACTCTTTATATATATTAAGTACGTATTTATACATTTTTAAATAGGATTAGCAAAATAATAGTTAATTTACTTCAAACTACGGACAGTATCAATCGTTTATTTATTTCTCTTATAATAATATATATATATATATATATATAAAATAACATCAATTTAAATAGCGTGCAAGAAATATCAAAATAAAAAAAAATAAATATCAAAATAATTGGATTTAAACTCATCGCTTTCCGGATGAGAGACGTTACCACTCGCCCATAATAGTCAGTAATATTTTTAAGTTACAGAGTAAAAACAGACCATAAATACAAATTTCATGAACAAAGTTACATCAGAATAAGAACAAAAGATGGTAACGAACACATAAAAAAGGTGATAGTTATAAATAGCCGAATAAAATAAAACAAAAAATTATCAATTAATAAACTTTTTATAACGGTCACAGTTTTGTACACCGTTCACTGTAATTATTCTCAAAGAAATAGCCCACAATGCAGCAGCCGAAAAAGAAATATCATCCTGTAGACAATTATGCACATTACATCGCAAAATGTACCGTTAACATTATAACTACAAGCCCAGTTAAATTAGAGTAATAAATATCTTTTTTATACGTAACTGGAAGAGGAAAAAATATATAGGAAGTTAAAAACCTATCAGTCACACCTGCAGATCTGCAAAGGTCCAATTTGAAGAAGCAAGTGGGTCAACAGTGAGCAATAGCACGTGCCAAGACATTAAGTGGTATCACCTGTTACTGAAAGAACTTAAAAAAAGAAGAAAGACTTAAAAAAAAAAAAACAAGAGAAACCACTATGTTAATAAGACTAATTCAATAACTACTTAACCTTTCGTTTCAGGTCGTTTCATAAATGATTATTTCTTTTATCTTCTACACCGACAATTGACGTTAACTGACCTAATATAGTATGCACCATGTGGCTGTCAATTCACTGGTATTGTGTAAGAAGAATAGAAGTACAGATTATTCTCAGCTAAATCAAACTTCCCTAATTAACAAATTACATACAAACCGATCATCATACGTTCTTCCGAATATCTAATCCCTTCAATTGTTTCACGGGTGTTCTACCGATTTCTTGAACAAATACTAAGAAATTGTCAGCCTCGTAGAGTAACAAATAGAGACGAACTGACTGAACGTCTCACGCTAATCCTACAGCATACCTTTAACAACTAGAAAGCAAAACCTGAATATTTTTATAGAGTTTAGTTAGTTGGAGGACATTTAAGAAACAATGAACATTTAAGAAAGTTAAAAAAATTTAACTAAAATAACGTCTACAGTCTTCACCTTAATCAGATTTGTCGACAAAACTAAATAATTTAAAATATTTTAAAATATCCTAAATAATCTAAATTAAAAACACTGGGCCAGTACATTTAATATGATCTTTAAAAGCTTTCGTTTATAAGTTATTCCCTGAACCCTTAGCTGGAGCACCTTTAGAAGTCGTACGGGGACATCTGGTAAAACAGTTGTAGGTGTACGGGTTGTATAGCCTATTCTAATCAATAATTCATAAAATGAGATAATTCTGATCGTAAAAATCCTCAGGTATTTTTACTCTAGGATTATTTTACGCCGACTACCCTCACTAATTTAACGTAGAAGTTTAACATTAAGGAATTTGAACGCATATACTTATTTTTCAATTTTGCGTACGGATTTATTTAACGGTCAAAAGTAAAAATGTCTGCAATCATCACATGTACTGTCCCTTAAAAATATTATTGTACGTAGTAAGATACCTCTATAGATAATGGTTATGAAAAAGCCATTCTTTGTTCCATATTTGTTTAAAAAAATATTATTCAACCACACAATGCTGCGGTAAAAAACCCAATTCAATGGTAAAATACTAATATAAATACTGTAATTAAATTCTGTACACAATCTCCGTAGAAGCATCAAACGTATATAGAATAACGCAAGCCGTTGTGTGACAAATGTAATTTTGCTCAGTTCAATTATCAAGCTAAAGACATTCCGTATGAAAAAATAATTGTGACATGTCAGATGTTTAAAGACAACATTTTACAAAAAAAAAAAACAGGTATAATTTAATTTCAAACGCTTTTAATATATACCACTACTTATGATATTACATGTGTATAATTTATAATACTTAGTATTTTTATGCATGTTATTTAACAATAATGACTAAGCTAAGCATGTCATTATTAAATATTTATTATACCTACTTATATTCTCATTTTAAGTACGAGTAAAAAATATCTCTTGGGGCTTCACGAGTTTTCATTAGACAAATACATCGTCAGATAATCGTGTGGAGCTCATAAATATGTTTCATGTAGGTCGATATTAGCACGTTTAAATTAATCCTTTGTTTATATTTATGAAGGTGTAACCTTTGCCAAAAACAATAATAATTTTGTAAAAAAGTAATAATAATAATAATAATAATAATAATAATAATAATAATAATAATTCATCTTTGTAAAAGCAGACAACAGAATTATTTTTATATAGCTCAAGTCAACACTTCGGTTTATGAAAAAAAGACATTTTACGCTTCCGTTGCCATTTTTTTAAATAAATTAACATCTATAAAATATCTTCTCACCAATTTATTTAAAATAAAAAGATTTTCTTTTACAAGAACATCACTCTGCCGATGAGATTTTCGATAATACTAATTATAAAAAAAAAATAGTTTTCATCATTTTAATTTTTATGTAAATATGTGCTCAAGTCATTTTCATCGATGCCTCCTAAATTATGTACTTATTTTCTAGTTATTTTATTTATTATCTTTACATATCTACTTATATATTTTATTTTAAAATCGAGTATTGTGTATATAACAGATCTACAGATGACTGTTTTAAATTTCCACGGATTCCGTTGATTCATCGGAGAAAATGCAACAGCGGTTCTTTATACCTACCTATTCCTAACGCGAACTATATAATATATTACGCACCTAACAAATTAAGATACTTATTTATAGCGATAAAGATATTTATTTATTTTACGTACTTATTTATGATTTGTTAACGAGAAGACACGTCATCGATTATCTCACCGCAACGATTAAATACTCTGACGATCCCGTACGTTTGAGTTTGCAATTAGGTGCTTGCCCCACGAGCGGCTACTAAGTGATCTTTTCTAATTTATAATGAATGAGAAATACAACGAATGGAAATAAGATATGAAAAATATTTTTAAAAATCAGCACAGCATTTTTTGCATTCAAGGTCACGTCGAGAAATCGCTTTATTTTAATATGACAGAGCAGGCAGGGATAAGAATAGTGTAGAAGCAAATCCATGTTAAAATGTGATCGTCATTTGTATCTGTATCATTTTATTGAAAGCGATGTATCATTACTGCTAAGTAAACAGAATTGATATGAATTATTTAAATGACCCGAGCGATTTAATTACAATTCTAAATCAACCTTTGCCGTTTTACTTTTTTTTTAATGTTCTACTTCTGTAGCAACGTGAAAAACAGATTTATAAAATCGTTTCAATAAAAGAAATCTGAAATACTTCCTTAAAAATTAAAAAGATATATTAAAGTATCACGTACTGAAAATTTGAACGTTCAAAGGGTAAATAACATTTACTGCAAAATAGTAAAAAATTATAAAAAGAATTTATAATAGAACAAAAACAATTTTAATAATGGATTCTACTCTAAATAAAATTTAATTTAATACATGAACTCTAAAAAGTAAATTGTATAAAGACGAACCAAAGAATAATTTTATTTAGATTTTCAGACGTACTATACATGCTGTTTAAATTTATTTTTAAATTTCGAAATTTAAAACATGGCTATAATATTTTAAATTTCGAAATTTTTACAATGTTCTTTAATAAATTATTAAAACTACAATATTTAATTAATAATATTTAGTCGTCCACATTTTAAGTAAATAACAAACACCGACTGAATGACTCAGAGCGATGATTTTTGTAATTAGAACAGCTCAGTAGCAGCATACCCAGTAGTTATCAGAACCGTGGTTATAACAAGCATAAAAAGTACAGATCGCCTTGACCTCTACACATTTAGTTAAACGAAGGTCAAACTAAACTAAATGACCTTGTCAATTGTCTTAATTACAACAAACAGTTAAAACGTTCATTTTTATTTGTTATGCACAAACTTACGCTAACAGAAATTATGTCCAATATAGATCAGTGTACTATTATACAAAAGGAGAAAAAGAATATCAGCGCGAAATAAATAATGCATTATACGAGTATGCAGATATGTGTGTTCCAGTATATATGTGATAAATTTATACGATTTTGCATTTTTTTAAGAATTCTGCCTATTTGTTAAGAATAACCACGGTTTTAAAATTAACCGTCTATAAAATTGGTATATCGGAAAGAATAATAAGCTACGGCATCGTATTCAGTCGTACTGAAAGGATAAGGATTTTTTCTCTTATTCCGTAAGCTTCTGAATACCGGATGAGACTTTACGCGTAACCATCAAACAGAAAACTGAGTGCCTGGACAGGTCTATGGAAAAAGGGGCGTCTTCATCAAACAGCAGAAATTACCTAACACAAATTAAATGAATGATTCTTAACGCGGATTAAACCGATGTCTAGATAAAACCCAAAAGCACTGGAACAAAAAATATCAAATAAAAGGGAAAAAAGGCAGACTGTGATAAAAAACGATCTGACCAAAAAAGGATTGTAAAACGGCGAAACAAACAATACCAAAAAAGGTATCTTATTACTTATCCATCCCGCCTAAAATCCCTCGGAAAATCGTGGTCGTATAAAAAAAATTATTGATCAACGGTAAGGAATATGAAGAGAAAAAAAACAATTTTTTCCTCAAATTAGGAAAGAGTCATTTGTGAAGAGGCAGAGATTTCCTGGAGAAATATTCAAGCTAATAACCAGAATAGTAAAAAAGATTCGAAAAGAGTCAAATAAAGAAAGGATTGTATAATTTCAATAAATTCCCTTTGCGAATAAAGTTAACTCGTATACGATAATTAAAGGAAAACTCATATTACTGTTAATGAGGTAAAGCGTTAGAAGCGCACGTGAAATATTATTAAAAAACTTAACGTCTTGTTTAAACGATATTTTTTTTAACCTCCTGGACCACCTTTAAGTATTGCTTCAGAGGATGATATGAATGTTTTGTAGCGTGTGAAAAATGTCATGCCTAACAGGGATTCGAACCCGGGACCTCCGGATGAAAGACCGAGACGCTAGCACTCGTGCCACGGAGGCCGGCTGTTTAAACGAATTTAACTAACTTAAACATAACGTAACTTAAACATCGTTTTGCAACATCCTTTTTTCGTTTTTCTAAACGATGATGCAACATCGTTTTGCAACATCATTTTTCCATTAATAAATATCAATACTAAAAATATTTCCACCAAATTTTAATACAAGAAAAAGTTAAAAATTTTAAATTAATTAGAGAGGAAATATTTATTACTAATATTTTACGTATGTACAATAAATTATTTGCTCTCACGGCTATTATTTAAAATAATAAGGGAAAGTATTAGATAAAAATTTTGGGTTACCGTTTTATTTCACGTCTCCAGGTTTTAAATCCAAACCCATCGGGTTGGTCTAGTGGTGAACGCGTCTTCTCAAACCAGCTGATTTGAAAGTCAAGAGTTCCAGCGTTCAAGTCCTAGTAAAGTCAGTTACTTTTATATGGATTTGAATACTAGATCGTGGCTACCGGTATTCATTGTCGGTTGGGTTTCGATTAACTACACGTCTCAGGAATGATCGAATTGAGACTGTACAAGACTACACTTCATTTACTCGTCCCCACCACGCTAAAGTAACGAATGTGAAAAACTCAATTTTTCAGGAGCTAAACAGCAGTTTGAATGTTACATTTTAAATAGGAATGCATATTTGTAAAAGTGAAAAGCCTTCCTAAAAGAGATATGCATCGGATAATTTACCACAAGATGCACAGGACACTCAGATTAGTCGTAAACTGACGAATCTGCAAAATGGGATTTTCACATTCGTTACTTTAACATGGTGGTGACGAATCATGCTCGTTCATCCTCTGAAGTATTATCCGAACGGCAGTTACCGGGGGCTAAAACAAGAAAAAGAGAGGTCTTCAATCCAAAATATAACAAAACTACACACAAAAAAAACAGATGCAATTCTTCATGCAAGGATGGTGTATTTGTAGATACACACGTACGCACATGATTTGGCAAATCGGCATCTACTTTTCTAAATATCTTTGGAGCGGATGAACATACAATCACAAAATTTGTTACGTTCTTATCGAGTATAAGGGGAATTAATGCGATTAAATTTTTATGAAAATCAAATAATAGGATGGATTGTTTCAGTTTAAGTTATTGCAAATTTGAAAATTTAAATAATAAACAACAGATTAAGAAAAAATATGAAAGGTGTTACACATTACCAAATAAACGGAATACATTTTAAACGATTAAATTTAAAATGTAAAGTTAAATTTCATTCATAGAAGTTTTAATTCTTTTTAATCGAAATCTGTTCGCATTTTGAATAATGTAGATTTTTTTTTTAAATCACCGAGTCGAAAATTTTTTATTATCTTTCCTCAAAACTATGTAAAAATACGTCATAAATGATTGATTCTGTTACCGATAATGGCATTATTTGAATAAATAAATTTCTAAGGTACATTAGGCGAATTATAATACAGCCGGCAAATTTTCACAAATATATTGCCAGCTTAAAACAGAACTATGGATTTACGACAATTTATAAAAATAATAGTTAAAAACAAATTTGGAAATTTAAATAGTAAAAAATAAAAACACATAATCAATATGTGTTATACATTAGTAAACAAAGAATAGAATAAATTTTTAAAGTATTAAAGATAATGAATAACGTTAATAATTACAGGCTAATTATCATAATTGCAATTCATATATATATATATATATATTTTTTTTAAAGTAAATAAATTCGAATATCAACAAAAGCTAACCGAATGAACTATTATTATTTTTTATTTATATTCATTATACAACTCGTGCCCTACATATAAAATATAAAACCACCAATATACTTATTATTCACGATGTAATCGAAAAAAAAGAAAAAAAAGAAAAAACAATTAACATATTCATGTAGAAAATAAAAATTAAAATAACTTATAATATTAAATTTCAAAAAAATGCAAACTAAATAAAATAAAAAAGTAATCTGAAAACCACCTTGAAAGAAATAACACAGTAATAAAATATGTAGAATACTATATTTTTATTCATTTTTTAATTAAAAGACATAAAATATTCCTAAAAGCAAAAATAATAATACAATCTAAAAGTTCCAGTCACATAAAAAACGTTCACATGTTTAAAAAAAATTTTTTTTTATTATTTAATTAACAAAATTATTTGGTAATTTTTTTTGACATGAAAATTTCATTTAAAAATTTCAATTATATTTACAGACACACTTTTTTTTTTCAAAATATAAAACTATAATTAAAATTGAATAACATTAACATGTAAAAGGGCAAGGTTAACGTGTAATAAATGCATTTATCATGGACGTAAATCAACAAACACAATCAAAAAAACAGTAAGATTATATTACCCCTGACCATCATGAACTTGAGTATGTTAAAGATTTATATATATATATATATATATATATATATACAGCAATACAGCGTGTACTGTTCTTTGTTATATTATCAGTTGTTTACTAAAACTTAAACAAGGTCGTTAAAAGAATAACAATAGATATGATTTTATATATATATATCACAACGCAATCATGGTATGATAAGTTCAAGACTTTGATACGTTTATAAGTGAAAATGAACATATAATGTAACCATTTACAATTCTCTTTTTTATTAATACTTTTAAATTAATATGATTTATTATTGTATAATAAATAAATAATAATCATAATATGTATCACGTATTATTATTATTATTATTATTATTATTATTATTATTATTATTAATAATAATATTGTAAATACAACGATGAAAAGAGAGAGAAAAACTATAAAGATAACTTTTAATAACAATTTTGATAACAGGTAGGCAATTTCTAGAAAGTATTTTTAGAATTATTTCACTTCCCTAGTATATTATTAGCACATAAGCCATACACGAATTACATTGTTATATTGAATAGTTGCGATGTACCTTAGCTGATGAAACTTAATGTCCGTTTATAGTAGTAGTCTGAAAGAAAAATGGCAGCTAATATATATTATTTCCTAATCAAATTTTAGTTAACCTGCGCAGATATATTTCATTATTAAAATTTGTCTTAAAAAACCACAGAAAAGTATATATTGTTTTTAAATTTCTTTCCGACTGAATTATTTTATGCTCGTACGAAACGGATTAAAAATAATAAAAATAATTTCAGCGATTTTGAAGTTAGAGACAATTTTTCAAGTAGTACATATTACATTTAGTAATGGTTAAAAAAAGAGGTATTTAAAAATTTACAAAATTCAGAGCACAAAAGTTAATTTTTGTTCAAAATACTACTTCAGGGAAAAATTACATAAAAATACGTGATATTACCAGTTTTAATGGATGGGTATATATTTTACAAAAATTACTCAAAAAAGTGCGTGAAATTAAATTTTTGCTCAAAATATAACTTCACGGAACAATGACGTAGAAATATGTCATGCAATCGATTTTAGTCGATATATGTTTAAACTTGTTTGCATTCTGAGCAATGTATGTTTTTTTAAGAATTCACAAAAATAGGGCGTGATACTTAATTTTTTCTCAAAAAAATACCTTACGGGAAAATGACAAAAATAGGTAGCATTGTCGGTCTTAGTGGATGGATGTTTAAATCTGTTTCTATTCTGAGCAATGTATATTTTTTAAAGGATTCACTCAAAAAAAGTGCGTAAAATTAAATTTTTGCTCTAAATATCACTTCACAGGGAAATGACGTAGTAATACGTCATGCTGTAGATTATAGTGATGCATGTTTAAACTTGTTTGCATTCTGAGAAATGTATATATTTTGTTTTTAATTTACCAAAAAGGAGTGAAATTCAATTTTTGCTGAAAATATTACTTAAAAATACGTCATCTTGTCGGATTTTAAAGTATAGAATATAATAGAAGTAATGGAGTTACTTGGATATATGCCAAAAACGTCCTCAAAGCTCAGTAAATATAGTTAGTAATAAAAGGATCATTCAGATCAGGCCAGTGGTTCTCAAATTTTATCGATACGTACTACATAAGTACAAACACAGGGGCATTTCTGCTCTATATATATGAAGACATTCATAAGTTTAAATTTAATATCGACAAGTGATAACACGACAATCCTACAAAAGGTGACCTCGTACAACAATTAACAAACAAATACACGCTCGCGCGCGCGCAGAGAGAGATATTTGGCCTCTCTAGTGTGCCTAATATATTTTATCATTATATAATATTGTAACGAAATATAACATCTGTGAAAATAATATCAATTAAAAAACATCTGCAAATAGGAATTAAAAAACACACCTTACAGACGGTTGACTGCGTCACCTAAACAGTTACGGTAAGATATCATATAATGATACAAGATATCGGTCATACTTGGGAAATAGTAATATAAAAAAATCATTTTTTATTTCATACTTTAAAAAGCTATTAAAAATTTTTCGTTTCAAATGTTTTTTTAATAATTATTGTTTCTGTATTAATTTTTTACTTTCTTATGCTCTATTTCGCAGAAATCGTGACATGATTGTTCAACAATCGAAGTGTTTGCCTACTTGTAGATCTGGGAAAAAAATCTTTGTTAAATGTTTTCTTGTTTTCCAGTTTGTTTCAATATACTTATAATTTACCTTTTATTTTCCTTCCATTTATCTTATAATTCTCGTTACGTAATTACTGTTTAAAATTTTTACTATACGTCGAAAAATAAATAAAAACATATCTGAAATATTTTATAAAATTATAAATTTATATATACATATATATATATATATAAAACGTGCGCGCTCATATTCACAGAGAGATCTATAGATCTATATATATATATATATATATACATATAAACCGAAAGCTTGTTTGTTTGTCGATGCGTTTGTTTGTTTGCAACAGCATCACGCGAAAACAAATTTAAAAGCAATTGGTGCTATCAAATTCTCAGGATATAATCGTTTTATCCCTGGAAGGTTTTAAGCCATATATCGAGGCAGAGGGAAAATTTATGAATTAAAGATATTCGTTAAAGAAAAAAGGATTAATCCATTTTCTCCGTTATTGTGTTTCTGTCGCCATGGAAACAGAAATATTATGAAGTACTATTTATTCCATTACACAGGTGTTCAACTTAAAAGAGGCCCACCACTCAGTAATTTATACTAAATGCATATTAAAGCCATATATTGGTGTGAGATGGGTAAAATAATGTAGAAGATGTTGGTACGACTGGAGCTGAAATGGATAGGACGGACCTCTTTATTGCCTGTATATTTAACTACTGCCAAGCTGTGACGAGCATCGGGCATCGGCTTTTGAATAAATTACGAATTGTGTAGTTGTTTATTAAAATGCAGTTAAAAGTTCAGAAACGTATTTATGATGGAAATTTCTTTCGAGAAAATCTCATGTTGTGTGTCGGCGAAAGTTCAGAAAGAAATTTTAAAAAGTATGGCGGAAAAAACATTTCACTAGGTTTACTACACCCTACAGTGAGGAGAATGCTTGAATGTTATCCGTATCGAATGCAGGTTTTCCGTGAGTTAATTAATGTTAAGTATGCTAAAAGGGTATGCTGATATGCTGAGAATTAACTGTTTTAAATTAGCGTATTTTGAGTAAGCTAAATGCTGAGTATGCTGAGTATCAATGGTTCAAGAACTTCATTAGAGGCGGCAACATTGGCATTTTAGATCAAGTGTTTTTCACAGAAGAAGCATGGTTTCATCTTGGTGGGAATATTAATAGTCAGAACTACCGGACCTCTGGTATTTAAATCCCACCTTTCTGCAAGAAGATACGCGTGACCGCTAGTTGCAACAGGGACAGCGCCACTTGCCATACAACTCGCTCTATTATGGAGATGCTACAGGGTTTTTTCTATGGAAGAATCATTTCTGAAGGATTGTTGTAACTGCTAAGATTCCCTGATCTGACTAATCCATACTTCTTTCTGCAGGAAAAGAAATTGTTTATACGAGCAATTCACACACCCTGCAGGAATTGAAGACAATCATTACCAATGCGGTCCAAACAAGAGTAGCCAGGAACACGGTCGAACGTGTTGACAAGTGCATAGAAGTGGATGGACATCATTATCAACCTTCCGTAAATTATTACGCAAGTGTTTGCCACTAAACTAAGTGATGGGGCCTCTTTTAAGTTGAACACACAGTATTTCTGACACCATGGCGTCAGAAATGTAATGAAAATGACTAATTCATTTCTCTTTAATGAATAACTGTAAACTATTCCAGTATTCACACTGTTCACAACCACGAGGATATGGTTAGACGGTCGACCAGTTATTATACCGAGTAAATAATATAGACAGTAAATAAAAAAAATAATATACAGTGATATCTCTTTACTTGCGCTTTCCGTATTCACGATTTCGTTATTCGCGGTGCAATATTTTGCGATGTCTTTTCTATATTCGCGGCTAAAATGTTCTGTATTCACGTACATTACATTACGTAGAGATATTAAAAAATTTAATGGCGCAGGTAAAATATGAAGGTGAAAAAGTAGAAGATACGATCCCTGGGAAACAGTTAAATGTCAAAACGCTTACGGAAGCCATTAAACTATCCCATGAGCTTATCCAGTTTTTTATAGATGCTGATCCATCTTTGAATAGAAGCTTAATCTTTAAGCGCAAAATTGACGATGCCATGTAAGAATGCACAGAACTTCATATGGATTTAAAAACAAGAGCTAGACAAGAACAAATTAAAAGTTTTTTTGTAAATTCAATGTAAAATACTTACATTAGTTTTGCGAATTTCCTTTACAGTAATTTTAGTTTTAGTGAAGGTAGTACTGTAGTTGTGTTTTCTTGATTTTTTAAGACGATTACAGAGTACGATTTGAACATGTAATACCGTTTTCAAATAAAATACATACTAAATATTTTTTGTGTAGTGTAGCTACGTACTGTGCTAAATTACTGCTTACAATTAATGATGCCGTCTGAATTTCAATAATAACATCGTCCTAAGTAAGTACGCAAGTTTTTTTTTTAATTTTATATAGGACCTAGCCATTCTTCCTTACATGAGTATTGGTTGCGTTCTACATTCACGGTTTTCTGCAATCGCGACATTTTTACGATCTCTAACCCCCATTAATAAGGAGATTTTACTGTGTGTGTGTATATATATATATATATATATTTTATTTATTTATTTTAATTTTTATTTTATTTTTATTTTATTTTTATTTTATTTTTATTTTATTTTAATTTTACTGTGTGTATATATATATATATATATATATATATATATATATATATATACATATACACACAGTAAAATTTTGGGTAGTTGTAACCTGAAGCTTTCCAAAGCCAAATTTTTCTTTCAACGCACTTTTAAATGATTTGTCACAATCCAACCACTTACCATGTAAAATTTTCCAGTTGCTCTCAAATCGACGTATCAGACTAGAGGTAAGAATTCAGGCTCTTACTTCGTTTCGAAGTAAGAGCCTGAAAAAAAATTGTTTAAGGGCTCCCATACATTATTAATCAGCGAAAGAAGAGCGGATTAAAGAAAAGCGTTCAGAAGTGGAAACAGAAATGATCATTGCTAAAAAGACGGAGCATACAGGAAAGTTATGGAGAATTTTGTGGTACATAAATTATGATCTGAATTTAGGAGAACATTAAAAGATTTGAATAAGAGAAAGGCTCCTGGGATAGACGGGATACTTGCAGAATTACTGCGCAGTGAAGGTGAGGAAGCGATAGATAGATTATACAAAATGGTGTGTAATATTTACGAAAAAGGGGAAGTTCCGTCAGACATCAAAAAGAGTGTTATAGTCATGAAACCAAAGAAAGTAGGAGCAGATAAATGTAAATAATACAGAAAAATTACCTTAACTACTCGCGCATCAAAACTCTTAACTAGAATTCTGTACAGAAGAACTGAGAGGAGAATAGAAGTGTTAGGAGAAGACCAGTTTGGTTTAAGGAAAATTATAGGGACAAGAAAAGCAATTTTAGGCTTCAGATTAATAGTAGAAGGAAGATTAAAGAAAAACAAACCAACATACTTGGCATTTATAGACCTTCCTTCCTTCCTTTTTCCTGTTTAGCCTCCGGTAACTACCGTTCAGATAATACTTCAGAGGATGAATGAGGATGATATGTATGAGTATAAATGAAGTGTAGTCTTGTACATTATCAGTTCGACCGTTCCTGAGATGTGTGGTTAATTGAAACCCAACCACCAAAGAACACCGGTATTCACGATCTAGTATTCAAATCCGTGTAAAAATAACTGGTTTTACTAGGACTTGAACGCTGGAACTCTCGACTTCCAGGCATTTATAGACTAGAAAAGGCATTCCATAACGTAGACTTGAATAAAATGTTCAGAATTTAAAAAAAATTTAAAATGTCCAAATTTTTTTAAAATTCTGAACATTTTATTCAAATATAGAGAGAGAAGAACAATTTTAACAATCCTAATATGTTCTACCGGTATTATACACGAAAGACTATTCACTAGAAGAAAAAATCGAGGAATACTTGAATGGGAGTGGTCCCACAAAGTAAACAGGAAGAGGAAAAGTTGTAGGTATTACTACAAAATACACTTGGAGTAGACCACTGTACATGTTTTAAATAACAGCGAACATAAATTAATCTATATCAGGCTGTTTTTTTCCTTTGCGATAAAATAATTCAACAAATAAAACAGTGAAACATTTTATCTACACTGAAATAGAGAGACGTTTTTATTAATTTCCTGACAAATAATGAAAATTATATTGTAATATACACATAACGTAATATACAAAAGTATACGTCTATCAACGGATATATTTACAATTCATTCGACAATACAATCATTCTATAAAAGGAAAGAAAAAGAACAAAAAAAACTATAATTGTTTGATAATATTATCAATAACTCTACAAATTATTTACTCATAACACACAGATATTTCATTACATTAATAACATTTTTAAAAGTTCTATTCTACATGCATCTTTACATAAAAAACGGTAATGCCAATATATTATTTTATTACAGTCCATTAACAAAGTAATAAAACAGTTAAGTTTTTTATAAATACATTTTTATGCTAATTTAATCCTAATTTAATTAGGAAAAAAAAACGAATAAAATGAATAAATTAAATAAAGTACAATGTAAATCTTTCTAAAGAATGCATAATTTATTTCGTATTTTTTCTATTTTTCCTAATGTGTACGTAGCATCTGTTAACGAGTGAACAATAAGCAACCACCTCCCCCACTTTCCAGTGAGAAGAGGATGATATGTATGACATATAAATGAAATTAATTTTGTACAGACCCACCATTCCTGAGATACGTGGTTAATTGAACCCCAACCACTAAAGTACACCGGTATCCACTGTCTAGTATTAAAATCCGTATTTGATATTATTCCATATTGAATATTATTTAAATGAAGCTAACGCAATTATAACAGCGACCGGTGTAATTAATATAACGTATTTATTCTAACAAGTAAAAGTAAAAAAACCTCGAATACTGCATTAGACAAACCGATAATAAAACGTGAACGAACATTACACACAATTTGATTTAATATACAATATCTATTTTACAATAAATCTGAATTTCTAAAGCTTTATTTTATTGATTTTGTTAATTTTATTTTCCAATTTTAACTTTACACATTGCTCTACAATCTAATAACGGGTGTCTCAAAAGGTATGCGATACTTACAAAGAGAGAATTTACACAGATTAATGTATTTATATCAATAGAGGATAATATTTATTGGAAAGATGAAATAATACTCAACAAAAGCTGTCTGTAGCAATCAAAATAAATATTTCACGCACTAGTATCAAAAGGTGTAATACGTGACGAGTCAAAAATATTACATTTGAAATAAAAATTTTGTGTGACCGGTTCCATTCTAGTCTGTTTTTAATTAGCTCACTAAATTTTTAAGAAAAACTTCAGTATGAAACCGTAAAAAAGGGACGAAATAAGGAAGATAAGAAGACAAGTAAACCAAGAAGAGCTTTCTCGCAAAAAAGAATTCAAATGCTGGTATCAAATACCGATCTAAAAATTAGAAAGATATTTTTAAAATACGAATATATTGTCGAGTGTAGTACACCAAACCAGCTTAATTGATTTATAATTAAAAAAAAAAGAAAAGAGAACAGGTTTGAGCACGATGATTCTGCCAACCAATACCGAGAAGGAAACAAGAACTTTTTTATCATTATTTAAACTGAAAAAAACTTGTGGCAACCAAATTTCTCAGGTTACTATCATTGTTTCCTTCAAGAGTAATAAAAAAAGTAGTTTTTCAGAACAATCCTCTGTTGATAAACTGAAAACTAACAATGAAAGTGAGATTTCAAATGTGAATGAACAAAAATTACGAAAAATGATATCAAACGGCATTAAATTTGAATAGGTTAACATAAAAATGATTAGGGGATATAAAAAAAGACTAACCTCAATTTTTCACAATTATTATTAAACACAAAAATCATTAGCAAGAGAATATTCCGTATCAAGTGAAAGATGGAGCCTACATGTAATTGTATGGCCGTGTATTTCCTCAGCGTGAGAAGTCAGGAAAATTTGATTCATATTTAGTTTAGCTTTTTCTTCTCATAATTAATTAATGTCAAATAATCATATTTATAACGATCAGGCCATTCAATTTTTAATAAAGGAAATAAGTCTATATTTTGTAACCGTAGTCGGTCGGTGCGCAACAATTAATTTTGCTTGCTTCTGGGTTGGTGGTGAATCGTGTGTCGGGTCGGTGAGTGGGAGTATATAATACGACGAGGAAATTAAGACAGGGTTCTGCCGCTTGCAGAACCTTTGCTACAGATTGTAGCTGCAGCTCAGTCACATAATGTTTAGTAGGTAAGTTTTTATATAACTTGATCGACAACACATAGCGTAGCGCATGTAATATTTTGTTGAGACCTCCCATTACGTACACCTTTCTTTTCCTTCCTTATTAATTTAACAGTACTAATATTATGACCAAGTGTCACGAAACAAAAGTCACAAATCTTTAAGAGAGGTGTTGCGGCAAATAGATGAAGAAAGAAACATTTGAAAAAATACAGTTACAAGAAGAGACACTTATAGGCCACATATTAAGACATTCTGAAATAGTCGCTTTAATATTGGAGGGACAGGTAGAAGGAAAAAATTGTGCAGGCAGGCAACGTTTGGAATATGTAAAACAAATTGTTAGGGATGTAGGATATAGAGGGTATACAGAAATGAAACAACTATCAGTAGATAGGGAATCTTAGAGAGCTGCATCAAACCAGACAAATGAGTTAAGACATAAAAAAAAGCTAGACTCTGTAACTATACTCTTTACGATAAGCTGTTATGTAAAGTGCAGCAAATAGCAAGTATATTTGTGGTGATAAAAACTTCGAAGCGAGTTGACGCTACAGAATTTGCCTACCTTGCCCCTTCCTAACTAACCTGCTATAAGTGAATATCTGTTATAAGAGATACACAACGAAAAAACTATAAAGCCCACTTAAAAGTAGAATGTACACTATTTTTTCATATGTTTTTCCTTTGGGACAGCCTATACGTCGAAGATAACTGCATTACATAATAGTCTTCAGCAGTAGAATAATTATAATACTTTTTTAAATCGGTTTACCTTTTGTGAAATATCGATAACAACCGCTTATTTAATAAATTTTAGATTTTTTACTTTTAACAACACATTCATTACTCAAGTATTAAATTTACACGAATAAGCTATAAAGAAATATTTTTAATACTACTGCTTCGTGTTCCCTTGTCAATATTAATAATCGTAAATAAAAACAATATTTTCAAAATTATGTATCAACCAATCATTATATTTGTTCGTAAAAACACAATTACATTTATGAAGAACGTTGCGAATAGCAAAAATACATCCGTAATGGAATAAAAAAAAAAGAACGAAAAAAGAAAGCAATAATAAAAATAATAATGGACATAAATACTAATAACATCAGGTTGTCTAACCCACCGGGTTGGTCTAATGGTGTACTCGTTATCGCAAATCAGCTGAATTCGAAGTCGAGAGTTCTAAGATTGAAATCCTAATAAAGACAGTTACTTTTATATGGATTTGAATACTATATTGTGGATACCGGTGTTCTTTTTTGGTTGAGTTTCAATTAACCACAATTCCCAGGAAAGGTTGACCTAGGACTGTACAAGACTACACTTCATTTACATTCATTCCATCCTCATTGATCCTCTAAATTAACGCCTTGCGGTGGTTCCGGAGGCTAAACAGAAAAAGATATCAGGTTGCGTAAAAACTACTGACCCTTTGGAGGCCAAAATTGAGAATACATTTATTGTAATTAAAATATGTGGTCTCATGATAACATTACGAAAGGCACATATGCACCATTTTTACTTTACCACCAAGCGCTATATGGTAATCGGTCCGATTTGAGCATACGCGGTTTTCTTCGAATCTTTACGTTTTGATATCTAAGGAACCAAAAAACTCGGATGGAAAATT
The DNA here is from genome assembly GCF_047948215.1 of Lycorma delicatula. NCBI lineage: Eukaryota > Metazoa > Arthropoda > Insecta > Hemiptera > Fulgoridae > Lycorma > Lycorma delicatula. The sequence goes on from NC_134457.1 coordinate 215,541,068, forward strand.
TCCCGATGTTCGTATGTACGTGTGTATGTTCTCTGCCGCCCTCTAAATGACCTTATATCTTCAGAACTGCTCGACCGATTTCGACAAAACTTGGTCAGATTACTTCTATATATGTGACATTGATGCCATTAAATTTTCAACTTAAAAGGTCAAGGGGTGAGAATGTAGAGCAACGTCACCCTCAGCACCGCAAGATTTGGCCTGATTAGGGTTTATTTTTCTTAGGCACATTTCTTTCCAGTTTTAAAATAATAATATTTGCAAAAAACGTTTTTGCAAAATCGCACCCCAACCCCAAAAAAAGCTCTAAATAAAGTAATTGCTAAGTAGAGATACTGCGTCTTTAGTAATTGTCGACAATACAAGTCTGTCTTTCGTTCTGCCTGAAGGCAGCAACTCGTGATGCACGATGCCCTTCCAATTATACCTTCATGGTGTCAGTGTGGGTTTTGCCATAGACTGGAGCTTTTCGTTGCTTCAGCCACAATCTTTATCGCACATTGTTGTCGTAGGTTACCCATTTTTCATCACTCGTGATCAACCGCTTCAGAAATGGCTCGATTTTGTTACGTTTTAATAGAGATTCACAAATAGAAATACGTTCGATTAAATCTTTCTGAATCAATATCATGTTGCACCCAATCGTCGAGGTTCTTTTTGTTGCTAATTTTCTCCAAATTGTTTAACACTGATTGGTGATGGATGTTTAGGTCATAGGCGATGAACACATCGCCAATGACCTAATGCTAATCACATGACCTAATCACATCGCCAATGAATGCTTAGATGCAGGTCTTCCTCGACTTTTGTCAGTTACACTAACGCTATTTCGTGCTCAAAAGGCTCAATACTTTTTAGACTACCTGTTACGAATAAATATATAAATAAACATTTCGTATAAAACCAGAAAAACAAGCGTTTTCACAGAAGTATTCGAATGAGATTAAAGAAGGGGTATAGAAGATTAACGAATACGTACAGTTCGAAAAGTTACAGTTTTGAAATTAACTGAAGAAAAGAGAAATAAAAGGCAAAACTAAACCGGTGAACCAAATCATTAAGAAATTTAGTGTCAGGTAATTTAGTACTAGAAAGAAACGTACAGAATAAAACCTGTAAGGAAGGATGAAAATTTGAATAAATTATGCTGGTAATCGAGGATACTGAATACAGGAAATACATTAAAAGATTACCGAAAAACAAAATTAAGTAACCGTGCACTTTTAAATGGCTGATAACATTATAATCGAGAAAGTCTAAATTAGAATATACTCCTTACTGAAATGGATTAAGTACATTAAAAACTTGATAATTCAAAATATTTTTGGTATAGCCCAACCCTAAAAACTTACCAAATATTAGTAAACATTTTCCCCGGCACCGTACAAAGATCTCTACCTATATTTTATATCCTGAAAACTCGAACCAAATACTTACGATATCGACAGACATTTATTAAATTATGATGTTAGAAATATTTAGACTCTTCAAATGAATGGTTTGATACTTTGCTGCGATGAAATCAATTTGATGTACCTTGACAATTTATCACCTACCACAACAATTTTTCATATAAGGGCAACAGGAATATTCTTTTTATATTAACGGCATTTTGAGTCCAAAAAGCTTAAAAAACTCTCAAGTTTCACGCAAAGGAAAAAATAATTTTTCATTAAGACAATAAAATTCATTAAGAAGAAAAATCAATTTACTATCACGTAGAGAATAAACTGAAAAAAAAAAAATAGTGTATTTTCTGGATTACGATTTGATCTAAACTACATACAATGTTCTAACTTATAGAATATTAAGTTCATTCATTGTCAATAGATACATGCTCTATGCAGTTATCCATTTAAATGAAAACTTTCACCGACAATTTTAAATTTGATGATTTATACAGGATCCAGTTTATCAAACAAGCTTAAAAAATGTAAAAATTTTAAGATCCATACGTTTTTAATTATCATTTAATACTGTGAAATGTTATAGATTTTGCGGGACCAGCTGGTTATAATAAAGTGAGGTTCATTCCTAGTTACGTTTTCAATTTTTATTTTGGCATCATAGCTCTACGCTATGCTCCAAGAATCATAATACCGGTAATCGGTTATATAATGAGGTATGGATTTTTTGTGCGTACGTACGGAGTTGTGTTTGAAGCTAATAACTTTTGACTGGCTTTACCTATTTTGATGAACTAGGAGACTCGTGTACACAGGACAATTTGTCGGTAAAATTTTTGAGGTCAATATCTCCACGGGATGGGGAAGGTATTTGAGGTCAATTTTTTCAAACTTTTGCAAACATAACACCACTTTATATTAAGCGCTCGGTACATGCGTAGATGCTTATTTTATCATTAAAAAAATATTCCCGAAATTCTCCCCCTTTCCAAAAATCGCAAAAGCTATCTTTCTATTTATCGCATATTTATTAACCGAATTTTTTTTTGTCTTCCTAGGTATAATAGTAATTAAAGTGGCTAAAAAAAAATACTTTGAGGGAAATATTGGGGGTGGGGGAGACGATAAAATCAAAAAAGTATCGATTTTTTAATTTTTTTAACTTTTTTCACGTATCATTATTTTACGACGATATAAGAATAATCGATGCCAAAAATGTTAACAACTTTGTTGTCAGCTATTACTTTCACAATTTTTGGAATATTATCATTTATTTAACCTTGAACGCGGAAATAAAAATAAGTTCAAGCATTTCAATAGCAAAGTAGTTAAAAAAAATGAAATTATTATCGATTAAATTATTATCATAATATTCTACTGTGCATTTCATTCCAATTTTGTTTAAATAATTAACATAAATTTCTTAATTCATTTTGAAAAATATTTATGATAAGTAAAGACATAGTATTTTTTTTTTTTAATTTGTCAACTTTGACACAAAAATAATCATAATAAGTGCACTATCGCTTAATTTTGCATAAGAATGAATAGCAAATACTTGGAAAAAAGTAGTATAAAAAATATTAAGTCAACCGTATGATTATATTTACGTCTGTGAGCGATAAAAAAATAAATAATACAACTTATATTACATTAAAAAGTCGAATCATTATCGTTAAAAAAAATTAATTTAGTATGAGTTTATCTATTAAAAATTATAAAAAAATACGATTAAAATAATAATTAAAACAATTCATCCAAATCACTGAATTTTCATATCGGTCATAGTTTACAATGACGAGTGACTTCATTCACACCATGAGCTGCTGGCATTTGCGAGAGTCAAAAAGGGCACAAACGGTTGTAGAAATAAAATACTTAACAAAGATGGGTATAGAAATGAATTATTTTTAATTATTGTTTTTTTAGTATTTAAAATTTTCGGTCGCATCATTGGATTATGTTACCGATAGAAATTACATTATTATTCTTCGCAATAATAATTCAAACGTTTTAATCAGTCCAGTCAGTTCAAATAACAAGAAAGTTTATCAAAACATTAACAATTTTTAACACGCTTCATAAAAAAAGGAAGTTCTCATATATGTATGTATGTCAAGCCTTACTCGTTATTATTACTTCCATGTACGAAATACAAGGAAGTATTGTGATCGTGAAAAATTTCGGTTTTCAGATTTCAACAGAAATATCCATTTTGAACATCCCTGGAATCCATTTTGACTAGTTTCGGCGTGACGTCTGTACGAACTTACGTACGTTTGTGTGTGTATGTACCTCGCATAACTCAAAAACGATTAACCGTATGATGCTGAAATTTTAAATTTAAAACTTTTGTAACATCTTGTTGCGCACCTCCCCTTTGATTGCAATCGACTGCTAAAATAAAGATGCTAGCAGCTGGTCCCGTCTATCCCAAAGTGATGGCTCATCGCAATCAAGTATGTCTGCGTCAGGGCTTCATCTAAACGCAGCTGGTGTACAGCATCCAGCATCTTAAGCACGGTATGACGATCCAAATACATTTGGATCGGATTAAGAATCTCCTGTTTTCATCTAAGGTAAATCGAAGAAAAAATTGTTTGACAGTATTCTATTTTTATTGTTCGTTACAAATGAACTGTTTAATAATATAAAAATTCCAAGCAAGACTGAGATAGATTCGAATATAGGACTTTTGTAGATTGTTTTCGTGGAAACAATTTCGCTAATGGTAGATTTAGGCATTTATAGATTTACCAAAGCGTTAAATTAAAAAAAATCGAGTGATTAGAGAACGAAAACTCCGATTTAATGCTACTTTCAGCCAGCCCACTCTATTGAATCTAACGAAAATTAATATTCATTTTAAAAAAAGCCGTGCTTTTAAAACCAAAATTATTTTTTAGTTTTTAAACTTTTCAAATTTACTTATTTTCATACAAAAAAATGAAGAGAAAAAAATAATCAGAGAATGAAAAAACGCAATTTTTAAAAAGATAAAAATATACCAGGTAAACTAGGGAAAGTTTGTGATGAAGTAGTATCCATCTTCATTGCCATCTTCACTGTTCCAAATTAAACAAATTTTGTAAAAGATTAATAAAATTAAATTATGCCCACCGAAAATGCACGCACAACATTCAGCCGCATAGTGCCAAACAGGATCGGTACAATACATATTTATATATATATATATAAAAAAACAGCAAGTAAAAAAAAAAAATAGTTTTATTTACATAAATATATGTAAACTCAAGGGACAGGATTCTCTAATCTAAAAAGAAAAAAGAAAACTTTTCTTAAAGATAAAATTAAGTCCTCCTTTTTTGGACTAAGTGTCCAAAACAGGAGGATAATACGGTCTTTCTGATTATGAAAGATTCCTGACGAGAAAAGGTCAGATGTAGAAGGTTTAGTAAGCTTAATTTTAAGATCGAAATTAAAATTAAAATTTAAATTCACGACAATGTATTTCGTACACTCATAAAAGAATCGACCACAAAAATATTTTATCCAATACAATAATGTTAACGAACCGATAAGCCGATCAGAAAATAGTTATAATGATAAGGTTTATGCTAATATTTTACCTCAAACGTAAAAAGAAAAGTTATTTGATAATTTTTACAAACGTTCGAAAAGTTTCACGCTTATTGAGAAATATACAAAATAAGTAGAACTTAAATGCTGGCTTATCGAGTAAAAGCCGTCTTTACATCTCTCTATTAGTAAATAAAACGAATAATAATGATTTAAATTTTATCCTCACGTATGAAGTCTATCAACAAATACACGTTAGGAATAAATATTTATTGTTTACAAAACGTAAACATATTTTCTCGTAATTATTAAGAAAAACATAAAATTATAGGAAAAAATAAAATAATTGCTTGCGATAAAAATAAATCAGATAACCGTAAAAATAAAAATAGTTAAGCAAGTACTAAGAACAAGTAATATTACTGTATTTATTATTACACTTGTTAATAAATATAAAAAAAAAACTGTTAATTGTTAATTGTAATTGCACACGGTTACTACAACGTTTACAAAAAAAAAAGTAATAAATTAACATAAAAACAAACGGTAATAAATTAAATTGTTTTTGTTTACGAACAAAAACAAGGTTAACTGCGCTACACCTTTCATAAATACCTATAACGCAGTATAATAATGAATTACATAATAGAATATATATGCACGAACTTATGATTTATTTATAACCGATGAGTCGATTACGCATAAATACATTATAGAGTAGAAAAATATTAAAACAAAATTAAATCATTTACTCTACTTTAATAAAAATTCAGTCATCTGTTTTTAAATTCGAACAATTTTATCCAAATTAGATTTTTGCAATATTCTACGATTTAATAAAAATTATGCAATTAACTCCGCCTTGAAAATTATCGAAACCCGTAGTGATGACAGCTTTCTAGTAATTACCTACTTTAGGAGTGTACTTGAGAGCTTGAACTGTAGACGTTCTGAATCAATCGTCCATATTATTCATCATAACCTTTCAAGGATAAATAAGACTGTGGTACTGGTATGAGTCCGTGGCCGTTGTGGCATCCTCGGGAACCAACGGGCCGATGAGGCTGCCAAGAGAGCTGCAATAAACGGCAACCGAGTACAACTGACATTTGAAAGAGACTTCATGAGATCAGTCCGTGTAAAATTGCGGGCTCAGTGGAATAGGTTCTGGCTGCCGAGTCCTCCCACGGTATTACATAACATCCAGGAGAATTGCTCGACAAACCTCTTTCCCCGAGCAACAGAAGAGATCAAATCATCTTAACTCGGCTAAGGATTGGACAAACCAGATTTACCCACGCTCATCTATTTGGGTCTCCTCAGAATATCTTTGAGGCTTGCAAGTCAAATGGTCCGTGCCCCATCTGCTCTTTGATTGGCCAATCTTTGGAACCGTCCGACAGAACTTACACCTTGGGTTCGGAAATGAAATTTCTATTAATCCAGAACGAAGGTGTAAATCGTCTGTTGCGGTTCCTCTCCTACAGTGGAATGAAGTTTACAATTTTGTGATATTCGTCTGATTTATGTATTTTAGTTTGTATTTGTTGTTACTTGTCTATGTGTATTCTTTATTGTTTATTATTGTTTTATGTAACATTACAGGATAGTGTTCTTTAGTCGCTAATGACTGTAATTGTTCATTACGACTGTAAATAAAATTATTAAAAAATAAAAATGTTATCCGTTATTAAAAAATAAGTTCACCCAAACCAAAAATTTCAATGTATTTACTTACCACTTGTTATCTTTTATAAAAGTCTTCTAAAAGATTTTTTCTTTTTAAATACATTTTTTTTTAATGTTAAGCGGGTCAGATTTGACGGAATATTTTTATAGATGGATCACCTTCCTAAGATTAACCTATCAAAAAGATTAGAAATTTGTATGCGGAGTGAAAAATGCCAAAAAATAAAATGAAAACAGTTTTAAAAAGGTCTTAAACTTATTTTATTTATTACTTTCTTTTTTATTACAAGAAGCTGGTTTTAAAGCTTTTGCACGTAATTTTACATTTTGTTTTATATTAATCTGAATGACAGGAGAGTATAATTTTTTTCTCTCAATTGCCCGTTTTGAAAACCTTTATTAGAGTAATTTTACTGACCCACCGGGTTGGTCTAGTAGTGAACGCGTCTTCTCACATCAGCTGATTTGGTAGTCGAGAGTTCCAGCGTTCAAGTCCTAGTAAAGTCAGCTATTTTTACACGGACTTGAATACTAGATCGTGGGTACCAGTGTTCTTTGGTGGTTGGGTTTCAATTAACCACACATCTCAGGTATGGTCGAACTGAGAATGTACAAGACTACACTTCATTCACACTCATACATATCATCATCATTCATCCTCTGAAGTATTATCTAAACGGTAATTACCGGAGGCTAAACAGGAAAAAGAAAGAAAAGAAGAGTAATTTTACTGGAAGGAGAGAAACCAAACTTAAGTCCGTACAATTAAAAGAAAATTTTTCAAAAGTAATAATCAAAAAATTAATCTTTTGGATCTTCACTGAAACTAAAATATTTGACAATAATTTTGAAATTTTCTGAACATTTGTATAGGTGGTTAAAATGTCATTCTTCCTCCAGTAATAAATTTAAAAAAATATTACTTAGTTTGGATCTTAGGAATTTTATTTATTTACTTCCATAATATGTGAAAAATAGTTTTCAAAATCTTATTAAACTATTTGTTTAATAAATAAATATTATACAATTAAAAAAAAATGCCTTCTCCTCACATCAATCGGAGAGCGGATATGTCTTTTTTCTAAGTCTTTCTACCTTTAAATGATAGAATTAAAAATCCATGTCATCTAAGATCAACTTTTTGAATAGAGAGGAGATAAGAGGTGTGTTTTTATTTTTGGAGAGAAGAATTGGAAGAAGAAATTTTTTAAGTCGATTCCTCATTAACAGTCTTTAAATTTTTTTCTTTTCAGCAAATTATTTACAGATACTAAAAGAACACCCGATTATCTTCTCCGGTTTTTGTCGATTGATTTGTTTTATGTTGTTGAGAAAGATTAAATTTTGTTTGAACAACAATTAACTGTCTTCAAAATTCCTCATGGAAAACGTTCAATCAGAATTCTTCAAACAATAGATTAAAAAAAAGTTGACATAGAAAAAACAAGATAAAAAGGTTATACCCTACTAGTCCAGTTTTCTAAAAAACTAATAACATTAATGCCTTATATGTATAAGTCACCGTATCAAATTTAATGGATGCATATTAAACCCGTTCCAGAGATATTAAGGAAGCAAAATAGATTCCAAGATTCAATCTAATCCGTTCAAACACAATCGTATCTTAGTTATTTCTGAGACTCAGGAACCTCCGAAAGTCGAGAAATGGATATAACCGAATACCCAATATTTTGACCTTCCCTTATTTTAATCTATTTTATAACCGGGAAAGTAGAAAGAACAATTCAAACTGTCAGTCCCTTCCATTCTTTTCTATCACCGACGAATTAACAAAAGGGTTTAATATTTTAATTTTAACGTTCCACTTTATATATTAAATTTTTTGGGTACAATTTAAATCGATTTCGGCTAGACATTATTTAAATCGTTCTTAATTCGATTAACTGCCAATCCGTAAATTATTCTTGTCGATTTTACGAAATTTATCAACTGAACAAAAATTCTTAGTGGAACGTTTTGTACCTGATGGAAATAATTTTTAAATATCAAAAACCCTACTAGATATTCACGTGAACCCACCGGATTAGTCTAGTGGTGAACGCGTCTTCCCAAATCAGTTGATTTTGGAAGTCGAGAGTTCCAGCGTTCAAGTCCCAGTAAAGTCAGTTATTTTTACGAATTTCAAAACTAGATCGTGGATATCGGTATTCTTTGGTGATTGGGTTTCAATTAACCACACATCTCAGGAATGGTCGAACTGAGACTGTACAAGACTACACTTCATTTACACTCATACGTATCATCCTCTGAAGTAATACCTGAACGGTGATTCCCGGAAAATAAACAGGAGAAAGTAAGGGATAGATATTCACGTGAACCCGCCGGATTGGTCTCGTGGTGAATGCGTCTTCCCAAATCAGCTAATTTGGAAGTCGAGAGTTCCAGAGTACAAGTCCTAGTAAAATCAGATATTTTTACGGATTTTAATATTAGATTGTGGATACCGGTGTTCTATGGTGGTTGGGTTTCAATTAACCACACATCTCAGGAATGGTCGAACTGAGACTATACAAGACTACACTTCATTTACACTCATACGTATCATCCCATTTCATTCTCTGAAGTAATACCTGAACGATAATTTCCGGAGGCTAAACAGGAAAAAGAAGGAAGAAAAAAGATGTTCGCGTGAGCTCGTAATAAAAAAAGATAAAACAAACACGAATAAAAAAATACATTATTGAAATAAGAAAAAATATAATAAAATGAAAAATATACAAATAAAAATAATTAATAGACCTTATCTTATTAATGAAAAGCTAAAAAATCGGTCAATTATTCAATATGATAATTATTAATGCACCCGTTTAAGACAAGCCATAAATAAGGATAAAGGGTGACGGAAAAGGGAATGTACCGGCTCAACCAATGACGTCATTTATTGACAGTAGTCCAATCTCTCTCTGACCATACCTTAGTATACAATGCATCTAGTCTGTTCTCTCATTTACCGCAACAAACACGATACCGTGATCATTAAACGTGAGACACACGATGTCATTTTATTAACACCATGAGTAGCTTCTACAAATAATACAGGAACAATGGCTAACAGCTTCAAGACTATTAGCTGCGGTTAATATTGAAATAACAGTATCTACTATCTGTTAGAAATAACGTGAAATCTTTTATCATGTAGTGTTATTGATCGTTAAGTAATACTACCACGCTACTGCAACTGCATACAAGAAGCATACGTTTTTCAGTTGAAGGGGATTGATTACCTTCTTCATAATACCAATTTGTTTTTAAATGAGATAATGTGATCGTTAAAACAGTTGTGTTTTTTAATTTTAAAAATAATTCGACATTCTCACTACATACGATGACTACATGAAAAGACAACCAAATAATATTTTAGTGCAACATGTCGGGTTGTTGTGAGAATAAACGTGAAGTTACGATGGACGGTGCGAAAAGAAAAATTAAGTCTTCAAAATTTTTTCCGGAACGAAATTAAGAAACTTGCGTAAAAAAGAAAACGAAAATGAAAATGGAGGGTAGAAAACTCAAACCGGCACGGTTTATGCTACTTCTGTCTTGTTATTTCTGGGAGACAATTCAATTTAAATAATTTTGTAAATACGTATAGCTGGTTTACTTGGCATTTCTCCCGCCACCACCCCATTCGGTCGCCCTAAAGCATAAGACAGAATGTCTATGCCGCAAACGACTACTAAGCCTCGAAACAGTTTAGCGACCGGTGTCCTAATTAGTTCCTAGAGCTAACCTAAAAGCGTGAGCGGAATAAGCGTGGTACCACACCCCTCGCTAGCATGTGCCACCGCCCACTTGTCATATATCACTAAAATGGGTAGGAGCACCCCGTCAACTTCTAAAACATATATGACTATCGATAAATAATTTATCTCGTCAAAGACAGCAATTCGCTGCTACGCCTAGGCCGCTGAATGCCAGCAAGTACCTGTCCACCAATAAAGCACTTGGAGCCTTAATCTGGCTGGTAGCCCGCCATATATTTCGGTTAGCTTCCTACAGCAGCGCGGTAGGAGTATTTTCCCTTAGGTAAACTATTGATGTCGGTTGAACAAAGCAACCGTACGAAGGAACTCCCACACGGTCCGACAATGCGGCTCTCGCCACATTGACTCGTCGCTTGTGAGCGGCCGATTTTCCCCTTGACCTCTAAGTTCCAGGGTGGCCTGAGTTCTGCCTTCCCCAAGAACTGGACCTCCCCGCAGACGTACAGCTTATCAGCTTCCAGGTGGAACCGAAAAAAATACTGGTTTAAATTTACAGGGTTGGAGATGGAAAGGCATACCAACCTCCCCGATCCTGTACAAATCTATACAAGGACCTGCCTTTAGACGTGACGTGCCATTCTTGCTGCCATGCTTCCATTGCGAGGCTGTAAAGCCTCCTCCGTAGGCGGGAGATGGGCAACTGTTCGAAATTTAAAACCTGTACATTGAGATCACCGTTCCGCTCTGGTACAGGCCCGGCTCGAAACCGCATACCAAATACCTCGGCCTCTCTGCCTCTTCGCAATTTTCACATGGCCGCCCGAACTTTCACCACTAAATCGATCGGGAGAGCCTTTCACAATACGGTGGTAGCCTCGAAGGGGGTTGTTTTAAAAATACCAGTGCATGCAATTAAAGCTCTGCGCTGGACACTCCTTACATTTTGAATAAGTGCTCGATTTCTTTCCAACATATGCGCCAAAACGGACGCCGCGTAAGAGGTCATACATGTTGTAAATATGTACATACAAGTAGTTCTCCGATTTCAAAATCCAAGATTATTTTCATCGTATTTATTTAACATAATGAATCGTACGAAGCGAGTAGCTAAATGTGACTGGGCCAAATGTGTGGGCCATCACGTTGTAACAAATACTCTACGCCCTGACCGCGTCGGGAAACGGAAGTAACCAGATATCGTGGGCGAAGCCGCGACAGGGATGCTATTTTATTATACAATTATATATACTTTTACATTTTTTAAGTTTTGTGGGCATATACGGTAAACAAAATCTCAACCTTAACGGTTAAGGTCAAAAACAGTTTATCAATGTATCTGATCGACACATAGGCCTATACCGCGAAAAACGTATGCTTTACGTAGGATGGCTAAAAACAATGTCCGTTCGGATATCTGAAAAATATAACACAGCTATGTTTTATCTTCCCGTATCATTCTTGCGAACGAAAACATTTATGTATTCGAACTGATTTTATTAAAAGACAGAGGTTTGGTAACACTGCAAATCATAGCTTAGGTTATATTTCTGTGATAATATGGATAGATGTTATGCTCACGATAATGGATATCGTTATACAGTTATCTGTATTGGATCTCTACAGTTAGACCGATGCAAAAAAAAAAAAAGTCAATATAACATTACAACTCCGTCAGTATAGTCCTGAAATGTAGAATTATTATTTTTTGTATATTTCACTAGCCACGATTAACCCAAATATAGTAAAAAAAAAAAATAATAATTTTTTTTCGTACGATTATTTTATCTCCAAAGTAATTTAAATAAGCAAAGTAATACACTAAGATTTAAAATAAATATAAATAAATAATCTGATACCGCTTCAACTTAAAAAAAATTATAATTTTTACAAATTGTTTTACACAGATTTTTTAGACGTGGCCGAAACGTATAACTTATACGCTGCTGATTAAACACAATATTATTATCAAAATAAAACGATTTTAAACAATAAATATACACGTACATTTTAATCAGATTCTGGCTTAATTATATTTAAATAAAAAATCTGATGACTTCCTTGTTCCGTATTAAATGACATAAACACATTTTTTACCACCAGAGGTTAATAATTATTAATAAATCAATATATTTAAATAAAAAAAGGGAAATAAAGTCGGATTTGAACCGATGTGCTCCCCTTGTAAGATCCAAATATTTTATTAATTAAAATTTTATTTTGTTATAACTGTGGAACCAATGAAAATAAGTATCAATTATGATATACCGTTGAGAATCACTCAATGATGACTTATTACTGCATTTAAGAAAAAGTTCAAAATCAAAATATTTTGGTCGCTTTTGACTCCAGTCGTTTGCAATCAAAAGGGGAGGTGCACAACTAAATTTTACAACAGGCCTAAATCCAAAATTTCAATATTCTACGGCTAATCGTTTTTGAATTATGCGAGATACGTATGTACGTACAGATGTCACACCGAAGCTAGTCAAAATGGATTCAGGGATGGTCAAAATGGATATTTCCGTTGAAATCTGAAAACCTAAATTTTTCACGATCACAGTACTTTCTTTACTTCGAAAGTAACAATGAATAAATATGTAAAAACTTCGTTCCATGAAAATAATAAGTAATTAAATAAAAACATTCAGGCTGTAATAACTAGAAAATAGATAAACTATATGAAAAAAAGATATTTAAGTTTATATAAATAAAGTAATTAAGTTGTTTATAAGATAGGATGGAGTAAAACTGAACATTCGAACATGATAAATGTAAATAAAATGCACGACTTAAATAAAATTCTACCAAGAAAATTAATAATTAGATAGAGATTTTTATATCTTCTATATCTCCTATATGTTAAACAAAACACTTTAGTGAAAAACATAAAATACTATACATAATACTGAAAACATAGTGCTTCCTAAACCGATAAATACTTTAATGTGTGTCAATCAAGAATAAATTTATCTAAACATTTAAAAATCAAAAATAAATAATATAAATTACTGACAGTTCCGGGTTACGATGTATACAATAAAAGATAATAATATAATTAAATGCATTATTTTATATCTATAAATTTACTTCTAGAATTTCTAAAAAAATCAAATTTGTTACTAATAAATGGTATTTATATAACCTAATAGTTATGATATAACTTTGCCTTTAAACCTTAAGCTAAATAACTTCTTCGTTCTAACAGAAAAAAAAACCGAGGGCGTTTTTATCTAACAGCCCCAATCATTTTTTTTGTTGTGTCCATTTAAAAATCAAATAAAGATAGTCGCTTTTATTCTGATTTGAATACTAGGTCTTGGATACCGATGTTCTTTGTTGGTTGGGTTTCAATTAACCACACGTCTCAGCAATGGTCGGCCTGAATTTGTTCAAGACTACACATACACCAATATAGTTACATTACACCGATACGTCGCTAATGACTTTAATTGTTAACGCAACTATAAATAAGTATTAAAAAAATTCAAATCATTTCATTACTGAAACTTTTTCTAAAAAAAAATAAGTAAATTAAAAAAAAATTACAAATCGAGTAGAATCTGCTCTAATATGACAAATATCCTCTAATAACGGCAGAATAAACATTTTTTAAGGTTTCTTTTTTAAATCGATCTAATTTGATTTCATTAATGAAATCCAACTTCAAAAAACTGAAGATAAACTAAAATAAAAGTACCTTCACTTATTATTTTTTTTAACTAAACAAGATCTTACGTCCATTCGAACGAGAAAAAAAATCAAGAAACTTGACCGATTAAATAACTAATAATTAATCTTTTTGTTACTGTTTTCGACCAATTTGGATGACTATTGTCCAGCGATTTTCTAGTTACCGAAAATTTTCCAGATAACAGCTAATTTAGTCAAGAATAGTATCAAATTTAAAATAAATAAGAAATAATGAATTTAAAATAATTTTGCTAGAAATTTAACTTAATATTAACCAATTTAAAACAGCCGAATTATTGCCGTTAACATGTGTAAAGAAATTGCAGTTTGTATGTATATACATACAAACTGCAATTTATATATATATTTATAATCAACATAAACCACATATGTTCCTGTGTTTCCATTTTTTAGGCATAAATTTGTACCAAAAGGTAGCACAAAAATAAAAAAAATAATTTTAAATTAGTTTTTAATAGACCAGCAAAAAGTAGAGAGAGGAATTATTAGAGGATGGAAGATAGAGGAAATAAAATAATAACGCTTAGAAAACGTAAAAAGAAATGGATAGGAAAACAATTATATAACAAGAGATTTTGTGGAAAGTCCTTGTGGAAGGAAGGAATAGACTAGGAAGACATGTAAAAGATGATGGACGATTTAAAGAAGAGAGAAGTTACGCGGTGTCGTGAAAGTATAACTTTAGAACCGAGAATACAAGAGTAGAGGCCGCTAGCCAAATAATTTCAAATTGGAAGGCTAAGAACAATCGATCAAAGTTTACTACAGGCTAATTCTGAAGTTTATTCCAGGTAACCGCAGTTAGAGTAGGATTCCAGGTTTATGTAGGCCGATATTACTAGAGTTCATTTAAGTAATCGCCTAACTGATCTAAGCGAAGGCTTATCTCTACATCGAACTAATCAGCTAAGTGATACGTTAGCAGTATAACATTCTACATTAATAAATAGAAGGACGGTAAAAGCACTTCAATCAGGACACAGAATCTACATTACAGTAATTTTGTTCTAAATTGATCTTTGGTATATTATAAATTATAGGTCATTTTAAATACGTATTATTTTTTCAAATTTCTCTTCAATATATATATTCAATGCCTTTAAAATAAATTATATATTTTTACTGGTTTTTCCAGTTTTCCGATAGGTTGAAAAAGTTTAATTTTTTTCTTTGATTTGTGTATATAGTTTTGGATACGTCCACACATCATAAATATCGGGAGAATTGCGAGCGTTTTTCAAACAGAAGTAAGACCCGTTTATCGGCTAATTCTTTAGTAGCAGAAAAAATCAATTTGTAGCAATATACATTACGCAACAACGAAATATTTTTGATCGGTAATGCGGTGCAATCAAACTGGAAAAAAGTATCGCTCTTCCAAGAAAATGTCGATATTTATAATTCTATAAGAATCCGGTCGACCGAATAGACCTGACCTGTAACATACACTACTGGTGGGTAGGAAGGCCAGCATCTCCGGCGACACAAGACGAACCACAGAGCGTAGGGGTGAAGGACAGCCCTCTGCGGAGCCGTCACTCGTCTGCACCTGAGCGGATGGGTGCTGGTGATGAGGTACGGGGACTCTTGATCCCCTGAGCTCAAAAGTCATCCCCGAGGTTGTGCTATGCTTGACTGCTGATTCGGCCTCGATTGGGGAAATACGGTGAAATAGGAGTTTTAGTCGGTAGGGTACGGACATACATAAGTTCTGAAAACAACATCTAGCCGAACGTGTACGAGTCCGACACTCCCCCGCTTTGTGAGGGGTATGTAAATGTTATTTCTCCGCAACACTGTAAAAAATAAAAAAAATAAAAATAATCCGGTTTAGAAAGAGATTAGAAATTAAAAGAAGTTTACAGAGTTAAACCGATAAAAAAAGTAAAACACTGAAGCACACGAAAGAGAAGATTGAAGATGAAGGATGGAGAATGTAGGAAATATGTAGAAATTAAGTGGTCGGGATAAAATTCTCAAAATAACAGGTCTTCATTCAAAATATCCTTTGCAGATAATAAAACTTTTTAGTCTTTCAAAAGACTAAAAATTTAGATAAAATAAATTTTTCTGTCTAGAAATTTAGTTAGACTAAAAATTTCTGTTTTAGTAATTACAACTAAAAGAAACATTCATCGAATATATTGAAACCGGTTAACTTTAAATATGAATAAAACCGTTACAACGTTCTTCTCAGGTAGACGTATAAGGTGGATAATCGCGTTCACATTACTCTCATAACGATCATAGGAGATCTATACTGTTTCTTATAGCTTAACATTTTTGAGCGTCATCTTAGACGATACATTTTCGTGGCAATTCATAAAGTAAGAACGAGTTTTCAGGACGTAAAGATTTCTTGTTACATCATTTTTTGGTGCCCTTAAATATGATTCACGTAGAATGATTTCAATAGCTTAAAAATTCTCTCGTTTCCATGCGATTACATTTATGAATTTGAAAGGTTTGCTAAAGAAAATTGTTATTTATTTCTAAAAGATTACAATTTTTACGCTATCAAATCGGACAACAGAAGACGTTTTTTGTTACAATGAAACACTTCAGACTATGAGCTTCTTATTAAGCTATTAAAAATGAAACTCTTAAGTTTCTATTTTTATATTATATATATCTAATATAATATATATAATATATACGAGGGTAAGTCAATTATTATCCGCAATTTAGTTATATTTTTGTTTATGTTGGTAGTATCGTCGAAACGTGTTGTGTTGTTGCACGACAACTACTGCCCACAATGCTGAAACGCTCCAGAAACTCAACTTTGAAGTACCGGCTCGTCCTCTGTATAGTCCTGATCTTGCCCCTTCTACCACTGGTTTGATCCACTCAAGAGGATTTAAGGGGCCGTCGATTTACCTCGGACGAAACAGTGAAAGAAGCGGTGCATTCCTGGCTCGCAGCTCAACCGAAAACCTTCTTTTATGAGAGCATCAGGAAGCTTGTGCAACGATGGACCAAGTGCGTTGAAATACAAGGGGACTATGTTGAAAAATGATGTACATGTATGTAAGTTTCCTATTTGTATTGCAATAAAATTTATAACTACATTGCAGATAATAATTGACTTACCTTAGTATTTAATAAATCTTTTACTTACTTAAACAAACAAAAATAATCTCATTAATTAATCTAAAAATTAGAAGTTTTTTTCTCGTTGATTTGTTTTAATAAATTAAAGTTTCTTACGATATTTCCATTAAAACGTGCTTGAATAATACTTAAATGTAACAGTAACAATTAACGCCTTGAAAACTGTCATTTTATCGTGATTCAATTCTATTTATCTTGACACGGTTACATCATAATTATTTCTAAAAGTAATTTTTATATATTATTATAAACTACCAACGATTCTTCTTTTATTTATTTATACATTTTTTAATCAGTAACGTTCTACGATTAAGGTTTTTGGAAGGATTGCTTTAATTTTTCTAGGCAAAAACCGGAAGAGTTTGTTTTTATTATCCACGGAATAGCAACACTAACGCTTTTTATATGTTCTATATAGCGCTTAAACTTTATAATTTGAATCAAGAAAATATTTATTTAATATAAAACGGCCGATGTCTAAAAATATTTCTAGGCTATATACTGCTATTTGTATATGTTGCGTGACATTTTTCTTTGTATGTAGTTTCATAATCTGTTTTCTGTATCTTGAAGTATGGTGATGTATCTTGTTTGCTGTTTTGCTGTAACCGATATGTTTCTGTTGACATTCCTGTTACGATGCGATTGCCCTATGACGTATGAGTGTGTGAGTGGGCGTGTGACCCCCCCCCCCCCGTCCAGAAGGAATGCTTCACTAGCGGTTCCAGGAAGGGTGGTAGCCAGGGGTGGCGGTTTAGTCGGTAGTGCGCAGGTTTACATACGCATATTAATAACAACTTGCGGCACCTGTTAGCCAGCCCGACACTGCTTAGTCGCCCGTAAATGGGATTCCCCAACTCTTTAACAAAAAAAAGAGAAGGATATATACGGAAATCTGTAAGACCACTAGTAGCTAACTTATCCTATCGCAGGTTATAATTTCACGAAGCCGAAGTAATCGGTGTGGAAACAAATTTACAATTACGTTTATATACCTGCTATAACATTTCTCCTTTGAAAGATCAAAGACCTAGGCCATTCGTATCCGTATTGACAAATAACGTTCCAAAGAAACCGTACATTTATACTACTGCGGGCAAAAAAATTTTAATATCTTAAGTAACCATCTAAAAGTACGTAGAAAACAGATAAGACAAATACTGCGTTCCTCCATATTCTTTGTAAAAAAAAAGCGTTAGACTTTCGCAGTAAAAGTTGGAAATATATAACTTAATATTAATACAGCAATAAACAGGTCATTAAATAAAAACAAGTTACGTATGAACACTCCTAAAAAGGGTTTCTAAAAAAGGAGATAATTCAAATTAAATATCGGTAATAAAGTTGTCTGCTAGGTTATAAATATTATTTATACTTACACGGATAAATTAATCGATAAGAATAAAATTAATTAACTGTTTACACGTACTGTAAACACATGGCTACTTTAAATAATAATCGGATGTGTATTTCTTTAATCTTGGAAATTTATTACAAATGTGACCTATCTTTTTATTAGATTATAAACGCTGAGCATAACGAACGGTTTAATAAACTGACTTTAACAGTTTATTTTGAGATCAATATAAATCGAAACAAATGAACTACATCCCCTATCCAATAAAATTGTTTTCCATTTTTGACTTATAATTTTATAGATACTATTTTAAAGTTACAGTAAATTATTATTAGATATTTTTTTGTACATTAAGGATAAAAACAATCGTTTAAATTAAGATAATTTACGTAGTAATAGCAGTATTACATTTTAACCGATAAGTTTGAAGCTTAATAATTTGTTATACAACGTTAATAAATTACGTTATATTATTCTGAAATCAGTTTTCCTTAGAAATTTAAAATTCATTTCAGACATTTATATTTAAAAATACATAGAAATCGAGACAAGTATCTTAATATTTCTTTTATCGCGGACAAATTTACTCTCGTGAAACGTATAAAAAAATCTAAAAGCATAAGTTTGCTTGCGTAATAAATTAATTTTTTCTCATTATATTTACCCGGTTCGGGTTTAAAATTCCAAGTTTCGAAATCTTTAATCGACGGTTTTCCAGTTACGCGCTATTTTCTAAGTAATAGTTATTTCAACCAAATACGGTTAAAAAAAAATTTTATACCTTCACTTGAAAACTGTTTGACGAATAATATATTTTCACATTTATTCACCGCTCAAAATTTATCAAAAATAAATAGTAAAAAAGTAGGATAAAGGCTTTTCGGTGATTTAAAAGAAAAATTAATACGAGTAGAATGCGTTTAAACAAAACCTATGGACAAAGAAATATAAAGTTTCCACAGAAGTTTCCGAATCGGTTTGAACAAAGATAGAGAAAGAGTTCCGTCTTTTTTCGGTGAATTTTTTTAAATTACTTATTAAATGATGGATTTTTAGCGAATAAAATTTAAGCATAAAAAACTGAAATAAATATATTTTATAAACAACGTAAATAAAAGAGTTTGTGAGATTTTATGATAAGAGTTCCATCCTCATATTACGGGAACAAATTTTTTTTTAACGATTAACTTGTTTTTATAGAGCGTTTTTTTCAAGTAGATAAGAACTGATGTCTGGAAAGAGCGGATAATTTTATTTGTTTTACGATGAAAGTTTTTTTTATTTATTACAAACTGACCCGGCAATGCTTCGCCATTGCTAGATTTAAGATTAAATGAACACAAATGAAAATTTGATAAAACATTTAAAAAAACTGAACCGTTACGGAACTTCACAAAACTGAACCTTTCCCTTTTTCCCTTCTTCTTTTTTTCCCTTTTCCACATTCTTCCGATTTCCATTGTTTCGGAAAAATATTTATTTCCACGTAACTAAAATATATTCTTAATATGAGCCAAATCGGACCATAAATGCAATTTATCCAAATATCTCAACCCCAGCGCCATCTAGCGGGTTCATTTTTTGCAGAGGTATTTTTTTTTCAAGTAAATACATATTCTGAATATGAGCCCAATCGGATCATAAATACGATTTTTCAGAAATATCTCGACTCCAGCGCCACCTAGCGGTCCAAACTAATTCAGAAACGTTCGCGGGTGTGCCCACAACCACTCACCAAAGTTTCATCGCAATCGGATGAATGGTATAGGAACGCATACGGGACAAACATTCATTTATATATATATAAATTATTTATAACAGAGATTATTTTTTAAAAACATAAATTTAATATTTTATAATCCTTACTGGTAAGTTATTTAATCAAGTCTATATTGATTTCTGACTTTTATCGTTTTTTTTTATTATACTGTTTTTAGGTCACATATATTATCTCAAACGTACATTATTCTTTGTAAAGAAAATACTTTTAGTATTTTAGCCTACTTTATTTTACGATACTAATAAAATTAATAGCCCCTATTCAGATATTAAACTTTAATTATTTTATTATTGCTTGGTGTAATTATTTTTTTTTTCTAGAGATAACAAATCTAATATTTTAGTATAATTTTTTATCTTTTTATTTATTTATAATTTAAATTTAAAAAAAAATGTGTATCTCATCTACTATCTAAATTAAATTAAATTACGCATATATTAGTAGTAGTAGTAGTCTGGTAGTTCTATAGTGTCGAAAAGTATTTCTGAAAACATAGGTTTTTGTTGAAAAATTCAGAATGATGCAACAATACAATACAATACAATTTGTATTTTACTACTTCACTAATATATACAGATGTACTTCCATCGACACTATCTTTTAAATAATACTGATTTTTAAATAAAATTAAACGATTATCGTGATATTAAAGTAACACTTTAAAATTTAAAAAATACATTATTAAATTGTAATACCGTTTTCTTTTAACTTGATGAAGTAGTAATATTTCAATTGTCTTTATTTTTAATTTTACGACACTTTTATGAAATGTTTAACATTTAATAATTTAAAAAAAGGATATAGCGACAGAGATATCTACTAAAATATAGACTGAAAAATATATAATAAAAATAATGAGGTAAGAAACTTAAATAAAATTAATGCTTATTTGATACCTTTGCTTAAATGACATACTTATTTATAGCTCCGAATTTATCCTAAGCCATGAAAACAATTTATGAGTTTAAACCTTGAAGTAATGAAGGAAATTAATATCTTTATAAAAATAAATACTAATTAAGCAAGAAACAAAGCAAAACATAGCCGACTAAGCGAATAATATCCTTTTTTAAATTTGTTATCGATTTTTAGTCTGTGTAATTCCAAATTCATAATTTTTTTTTAGATCGTGTGCACAGAGTAAGCTCCAAGATAGTCGCTAATTCCTCTCCCTGCGGCCGTCGTACGGGGAAACTAAGATGGCGACGGCAGCGGTTCCGCCAGTGCTGGTCGAGGAACTGCTAAAGGTCGGATGACTTCGCGTGGGATGGGTATCTTGTCGGGTTTCGAGGAAGTCCGCCGAGGTACGATGCTATCGGTGCTGGGGCACAAGATACCGGGCAGGGTCCTGCAGCGGCCTTGACAAAAGGGGGCGTTGTTGAAATTGTGGGGGTGAGGGGCACCTATGGAAGAACTGCCAAACGCAGGCTAAATGTTCGCTATGCAACACTCGCGGGCATTCATTTAAGAGTCGGGGCTGCAGGGCCAGCAGTAAAATATGAGTCCCGTCGCCTTTGCTTGTGTAGGGCCTAAGGTTGGGATAGCCCCGTCCAGGAGGAGTGAGTTAACCCACCGGGTTGGTCTAGTGGTTTGGCGTCTTCCCAAATCAGCTGATTTGGAAGTCGGGAGTTCCAGCGTTCAAGTCCTAGTAAAGCCAGCTATTTTTACACGGACCTGAATACTAGATCGTGGATACCGGTGTTCTTTGGTGGTTGGGTTTCAATTAACGACACATCTCAGGTATGGTCGAACTGAGAATGTACAAGACTACACTTCATCCACTCTCATACATATCATCCTCATTCATCCTCTGAAGTATTATCTAAACGGTAGTTACCGGAGGCTAAACAGGAAAAAAAAAAGGAGTGGGTTACTTAGGTGTCCCGCTTTCGTTGACTGACGGGGACTTCTTTGTGTCTTCAACATGGGGGGGGGCATAGTAAGACCGTAGTATCGGTGGGGGATTATGGGGCTCCCCATTTGAGGTGTGGCGTCAAGACAGGAGTCCCGGTGGGGGGACCCCCTTGGGGTCCCCTCAATAGAGGCATGGCGTATAATTAAAAGACCGGGTCCCGGCTACCTGGGGAGGGAACTTTAGTTCCCGATGAGGTAGTTTGAAGCGATGGCATCCCCTGGAGCTGAGTAAATGCTAATTGCGGATCCAGATCCGGAGTGATAGAACAATGATGTAAAAGAAAATAGTCGCTAATAAATAAATCACCGAAAAAAAAATTCACTTTGTAAGATTAACACTTTTGCGTATTAATCAAACGATTTTTAAAAATGTTTCTTCCCCGATGTTTACACCCGATGTGCAAGTGTACTACAAAAAGTAAAAACATAATAATAAGCCGCTCATAAATTAAAATAATAACTGCATAATTATCTAACTACAAGAAAAAATTATAAAACATTTGAACGTAAATAATATACTAAAGCCGTGTCGAAGTTCGACTACAGAAACATTTAAGCCTGCTTCTTCTACTTGCCGCAGTAAGAAAAATTAAAAATATTCTACATAACACCAGAGAAAACATATTGTATGTACGCATTACTTTTGAAAAACAAAACAAACTACAGGAAAATTCGGAGGAGTAGTCTCAAGGGAGAAAGGGAGCGACGTGCTGCCGTCTAGGGCATTAGGGTAGACTACATTAATTTTTTAAATCCTAAGCAGGAGTACATTCCTCCTTTAAGAATATTTTACTTTAAATAAAATCGATCGTAATACAACTTAAACGAACATCTATGTGAAACTGATACGTAGTAATGTTTTTGGTTTTTAAAACTTAATAACAGACTTCGTATTAACGAAAGAAAATGAGGATGGATTTATTTATTCCCACCTTTTTTCTGCTTTTAAACTGTGCAATTTCATTTCATTATAAAAATTTCTCAAAACGTTACGAAAACTAAAGAGAAATTCCTTTTTATTGCTGCATGTTTAACCTTTTTTCCCCTGTTTACCCAAATCGTAGAGGCATTCAAGTAATACTCAAACCAGGGGGACGGATCTCTTAGTCACCTCATTCGCCTATCTCAAATCACTGAGGCACGTTTAACCTAATGACGACTTTACGTCATTGTGAACATATAAAAACACCCTAAAAGTACAACATACAGACTGTCTGATGGCTTACATTTTTTTATCATTTTCGCCAAACAAGCTTTTAATGAACTGAAACTTTAAGCATTTTTCAAGTAATAGTTATTTTCAGTCAGAAATTATTATTATTAAAAACGAACAAAATAACTATTAGTTACTCGTTTTTATCAGTCGACTACGAAAATATGAACAGTAATCGACTAAATAAGCTTTATTTCGTTAGATATTACCTGGCATTTAAAGAAAAAAATTAAATAACCGAAAAATTAAATGCTGCCAACAGGAAACAGTTGTGAACGATCATGTAATAACATTAACTACGTTAGCTACTAATGTGGACAGTAGTTTACAAAATAATCCACCGTATCGATATATAGGTAAATTTTTTATTTTAAAACATCAATAATCTCATATCGGAATAACGTGTTAAATATTAAAAATCAACCGTTAAAAATGTTCGATAATTACAAAAACCGTTAATCTATTTCTCAGAATGAGCAGCGACAATGGTAAAATATTTTTGACACAGCACGCTTTGAATTTTTTTTTAAACGACCTTACAAGGACGTAAATTGGAGTTAAATATAAATTTCAACGATGAAATGAAATCGGAAAGGTTAACAGAACAACGATAGCCGAGTAAAAGAGCACCAAGTATATGAAATAATTTATTAGGCTACAAGCTAATCGGCAAAAGATATAATGCGGCTAGTATAAAATAGGTAAAACTAAGGACAATAAAGAGTATGCTCACTTACTCATTTTAATTTTTGATACTTTATTACGCATTGGAATACCCGTAGAAGAATACGTGCAACATCTACCGTACTAATGTACTTCTTATATTATTTTCTTTTTTTATCCGTTATACAGATATTATTTATTACCGATGAATTGGATAAGCGATGAAATATCTATTACGCTTAATATACTGTATTTTCCTATGGAATTAACCAAAGAATTTCATCGAGTTTATTTACAGAAAAAATGAAGATTTATTTAAATTAGATTATGTTCTGCGAATTATTTTTAAAACAATATA
The DNA here is from genome assembly GCF_047948215.1 of Lycorma delicatula. Taxonomy (NCBI): domain Eukaryota; kingdom Metazoa; phylum Arthropoda; class Insecta; order Hemiptera; family Fulgoridae; genus Lycorma; species Lycorma delicatula. Next base: position 215,565,538 of record NC_134457.1, read on the forward strand.
ATCTTTAAGAAGTGTCTGTTTATATTACAAATCAAAATAATTTATTTATTTTTTTGTAATCTGTAGATCATTTTTTGCTTTTATATATTCTGCTTGGCCTGACTTTTGCAAAACTTTAATTTTAAAGTAGTTGAATTGTCGATACTTCAACAATAGATGATTAAAGAAAATGTATATTTAGTTTTTGTTTGTATAAATTTATTATTAACTAGCAGACTAGCAGACCAGGCAATGCTTTGCTTTTGCTAGATTTCATTATATATATATATATATATATATATATATATACATGTATATGTATGTATATGTATATATATATATATTAATGAACACAATTGAAAGTTTGATAAAACATTAAAAACTGAACATTATGGAACTTTACAAAATTTAACCTTTCACTTTCTAAAATCAGAATGTAAAAAAAAATGCAATTGTCAAAACAGCACTACCTGTCGGTAGCGCTGTTAATTCGAACTACATTCTCAACACAGTAGTCGGTTCAAAATACCGATCGTTCTTTCTACCGGTCAGCTCGAAGATTTCAATAGCTTTTAAACCTTCCCCACACAACGCGGATCAGTTTGCAAAAAACCGCGCGTAAATCGGTCCAGTAGTTTTTTAGTCTATAGCGGACACACATATGTGTGTCCGCTATAGACTAATATATATATATATATAAAAGAAGAGTTTGTTTCGCAAATACCTCGACACCGGCGCCACCTAGCGGATATAGTTTTTGCAAAACCTTTTCTTTTCATATATATTCTGAATATGAGCTAAATCGAACACAATACAATTTTTCGAAATATTTCGACCCCAGCGCACCTAGTGGGTCCAAACTAATTCGGAAACCGAATTAGTTTGAATGTATGACTGTAATAGTTGAATGAATGACGGGACAAACAAACATTCATTTTTATATATGTAGATTTCAGTGTTCTAGACACAAGATGTTGTACGAGTGCCTATACTACACCAATAACAAATCCAAGCAGAGTGCCGATTTGGTGACCAGAAGCAATGAGAGACCAGATATATATTTTAAACGCATACTATAAATAATAGATGGAGGACGAATACGTCTGGTATAAAATCACATAAATTTTTAGTATTTTATTTGATAACGTTTGATAATATTTGGCATTATAAATGTTTTTATTAAAATAAATTATCAACAGGGAAAATTTTTTAATCAATCTAAATGCGATATAATATGAATATTGATATAATAAAAACTAATATAGTTAAATAAAAAAGAAAGAATCATCGATTATTGTTATTATACCGGCCAAATTATAAAAATATGTTACGTTTTTATTATGCGTTTCGCGTTAGTGAGATGTGTGTATAATGAAAATTATCTTACTTACATATTTTATACTCTGCTTTTATTACTACAGGAAACGTATTGAAAATTGTAGGTCCGAGGGGCAGGTGCGTGTTTAGTAACAAAAAAATGTCCATTCTTAGGACTAGCACTCTTAGCGATCGAGATGACCTATGAAAAAAAATTAACATTCGAATTGCGGGCTAGACTTAGAAGGCGCAACGGCTGCGAGTTTAACACGACTACTCTACATGATTCAATTCCTCTATCTCTACTCCAATTCGCGTAATTGATCTAAAAACAATCTTACAGGTGTTTCTGGTACGTTTTCAATCGGTTGAAATCTGACAATTATGTTTGATGCGACCGCACATAACAACAATATTTCAAAAAATCGTCGTTTTTCAGGTCCACTTTAAAGTTAAATTCAATTTACAATAATTTAAATGATTGTAATTATAATTTAAACTAATTTAACCACGAGCGATTTACGACAAATGATTCTTCAAAATTTAATTCTTAATTGTTTAAACATTAAAAAAGCATGATTTATATTTTTTTTTGTTTTTTTTTGTTTCAGAAATCGTGTATTTACAATCGGTTCCGGTTAAGGAATCATAACTAAACTGCATTATAAAAAAGTACGTGAAGAGGGTTTCCGGTGAACATTTACAATAAAACTTACATACATAACCTACATATAAATAGAAAACTTCATAAAAACAAGCACACTTTCATTAATCGGTATCACAAAGATACAAGAGATCACAATAGTCTAGTAAAAAACACTAACGACAAGAATTCACAACATTATTATAAAAATAGTGGAAAGAAATAGAAAGGCGCTAGGCTCCTCACTAGGCTTAAAAAATAATTACATATCGTTTATCACATGACTGATATCGAACCGGTTCAAGTGTCGCTGAGATAACCCACGTCCACACGTGTTGGGGTTTCAGTCGCCGGACATCTTCACTGTTGTCAACAACATAAACCGCTAGAAACTTTACATGACTATCTAATCGCCGTCTGCAACTTAAATCGAACCGTTTGATTTCGTCACGATTATACGGCGATCCAACGTAGTCGTAATTTCCTCATTCCGAGCGAACCACGGTGCTTGCGTAACGGATCTCGGCACCTTGTTCTGAAAACATTATTGTATAATCTCAACATTACCTTTGCACGACGTGTCCCGTATCTGTATGTCGTATGTTCAAATCGGCTTTAGAATCGCTTTGCATATCGAAAGTTTAGTGGACAAAGACAAGTGCGAGTTCCTACCTAACAATGGATAAAGCCTCATATACTTGGTTTAAGACGCTTCCTTCTCTCTTTCGCGTTGTACTTCCACGTTAAACGACGATCAAGAAGGAGCCCGAGATATCGAACCCGGTCAGGCTGCGGGATGACGAGATCTCATCCGGGTAAATTTTGGGACAGTCACCCTTCCTCAATGTAAATGTAATACGACTTGACTTTTTCGGATTTTCTTTTTCCTCCATTTGCTAGCCGCTCGCCGATCAGATCTACCACCGATTATCGCTTCGTTGAGGCCTCGTCAAGGATCGTGGTATCGTCGGCAAACGAGGCAACGGTGTCATCGTCCGGAACCGCAAGGTTCGCAGTAAAAGTCGTGTACAGGGCTGGTCTAAGACAGAACCTTGTGGAACGCTTGATTTGATATCAAAGAATTCGGATGACTCACTGTCGCATCTGATATAAAAGCACTCATTGAGATAGTTCCGTAAGACTGAAATAACGGTCGAGGAAGGCTGCAATTCAACTTATGGAACAGACCAGGGAGCCAGATCTTGTCAAAGACCTGCTGCACATCCAAGAAGGCCGTCGAATAGAATTTCCTTTCTTCCAAGTTCTGTGATTAATATCCTGACCCCCGTAGGGGAAGACACGCACCTTGTGAGGATTCTGGTCGCCACGCAACTCCCTCCGTTCCTAGCCCAGAAGGGCTTTACCGATCGTCTTGACCCTTTCATTGATTAAATATTACAGTCATCAGCTAGACCTCGGTCAGGATGCCGCCGACGGAAATGCCTCGGTAGATATTTCCTTCAGTGATTTATTTCTCAGGTGTTGCCTTCCTGCTGCTTCTTTTGGGTAAATTTTTTCTTCCGTCCTACATCGATGCCCTCCCAATTAACAAAGTTCGCGGAAGCGCGAGCCCCGCTCCTAGTTCAAAATACTTTAGTAATTCTAAATTTATAGATTGTAATCATAACTTAATGTTTAGGTGGAATAGTGTAAAATGAATTACTCCGCATCAACCTACTGCCTTCATTCAACTTAAGACTTAAATTAGTCAGAATGAACAGAAAAAATAAAATCAGTTACAACTGTTTTTTTGGCATTTCGTTGTATGATTTTTTCGTAGGAAAATACAGACGTAAAAAGATTTAATTGTTATAAAAATCGCTACACTAAATTAGTAAAATAACATTCTCGCTAATAAGTTTATAACTTAATAACTCCCATCATTATAATGGTAAAAACATTGAAAATAATTTTATTTCATTCCTCAATTAAGTTTCTATTAACGTTATCCGATCGCATTACTGAAATTCATCTTCAAAACAGCGAAGAAAAACTAATCGCCCTTTTTTGGCAGTATATTAATCGTAAATAAATTTACGAGGTGAAACGTGCATTTATTTTAATTTGTTTTTAATTGTTGTCGTTATTTTCTCTTTAATAAATAATCTTTTGTCATCGTCAATTGATTTGACTGTTTAGTACTATCTTTCAGTAATCGATTAGTATTTCAGTCGAACATGATTTATTTAGAAATTAAAATAAATACAAACAGAATAAAATTACGATCTTCTTTTTTAAATTAAGAATAAGAAATTTATAGCAATTAAAAATAATCATTATCACCAGCAGGATGATTATTAATTATTTAGAATAAATGTTAAAAAAAATTCATTAATTGGTACGAAAAGTGCTGCACAAGTATGAATCAGGACAAATTTTAAGAAATTATTCTGTTTGTTTTACACTAATGTACGTAACAAACTGGTAAAAAATGCTTTCTTAATTTATTTTTGTAGAAGAATTTTATTAATGCAGTGAGACTGTATAAGATAAAACAGAAGAGTTGGCTAGTACAGTAAGACTATATGTACATTTTTCATCGTAATTATGAAGCAAGATTCAAATTCATCGGCAAATATATTATAACACTGACAGACAAAAAAATTTTTTTTATTTTTATTTCTCTAAGTGTGATAATTTTGCGAACATTAAAGATCGGTAAATACAATTTTTCTATCAACCTTATTTTTAAATAAATTACGCTTTAAAAAAAAAATTAAGGGAAACTAGTGTTAAAATCTGTAAAATTTAGAAATTTGCATGGCCATACATACCTGTGTTAGAACGATTTCGCTGATGCTTTTCTTTTATATAAAGCATCAGGCACATACCGGAATTAATGTCCAACATTAATCGGCTAGCATGTTAGTATTCCATTTCCTTTATAGCGGCTTTCCATCACCGAAATGACTTGGTGGAAACGTTCACCGTGTTCGTCACGGTGGTTGTCCTACGTCTCCGAGGTTTTCCGAGAAATATTCCAGATGTGAGTGGAAAAAATGTATTTTCCAAGACACAATACATCCCATAGCTCTGTACGAGGTAAAAAGTTGATTAACTATATCATGGTAATTGTCGTATTTTTATTTGCCGAGAAAATTTTTGTAAACGTCTTTAAATGAAGCCCAAGCTGCATTTTCTACATTATTTAACATCGAGTTAAATACATCATCTTTGACCAACTCTCTTATTTGAGTACCAACAAATATTCCTTCTTTAATTTTTCCTTCGCTTACATTCGGAAATTTCTGCCTGATGACAAAAATCCGGGTCTATCCTTCGTCATTACTTTTATAAAATTTTTCATTAGTTCTAGCTTGATACAGAAAGGAGGTAAGAATATTTTTTGGGGTTCAAGTAAGGACTCAGGAATAATATTTTCCCATTTGGAGTTCTCTCGTTTCTTCCACTCTTTGGTAACATAATATTTATCTCTAGGTCGGCTGTCCCATTCGCTAAGAGAACACATTTACTTAATGTAGCCTAACTGCATGCCTAACAAAATAGCTATAACTTTCAAATCACCATATATGTTCCAGCTATGTTTTTTATGATTATACCAATATAATAAACCAAATTATTTTCATTAATAAACTACCGTGAAAGTTCATTTTGTTGGCTTCGAAAGCTCGAAATTTGTGTATTTTTTTAAAAGTAAATTCCAACCTTGCAGTGTTGATCGTAACTGTTAAGCTTGATTTTTTGATAAATTTAAATCCCTACCTAAGTCATTTGATTTATCTTATGATACAAACAATAAAAAATGAGCTAACAAATTGCAATATAAGAACTTAAAATGCTAACTATGCGTTGGAAAATGAAAAAATCCTTGAATTAAAATCCTTTGAATTAAAATTAATTTTTTTTTTTAAAACGGTGGGTGAGTGATAGAAAGATTCTGAGTTTATATTCGTTTTTATCGTCAAAAAACAGATTAAAATCATGTATCGCATGATAGGAAACAAAAATTATGTTTATCAGTGTAATTAATCTATACTTGGGTTGGGTTATATAAAAAAATTATATAACATATTAACAAAATTAAAAAAAATATATAATAAATTAATAAAATATACGTAATGTTGAAAACAGATAATTTTAAATGAGTGTTAAAATATTATTTGTCTTTATTACGACACCAAAAATTAAACGTGAAAATAAAACAATGTTTAAAAAAATTAACTCTAATAATGTTATTATTGAACAAAATTATCGTACCAATTAAAACTCAAATATGCATTTGAAATAGCATCATATTTCATTTAAATTCCCACGAATTCATCTAAATAAATTAAATTCGGTAATTATTATATTATTAAGAAAACAATACTAAGATCGAGTCGTTTTAATTTAATTAGGTTAATATGTAATTTAAATTACTATCCAATGTTATGGAGTTCATTGGTTGCCTGTTGCTCATTGGTTGCCCTTAATGGTTGCCAGTTTGATAATAGTAACATAAATGTGACGACACTAGGTTATAAAAAATAAGCTTACCAGGTATTAAATATTTAATTGTTATATATATTTTTAGTCGAATAACTTCTTTATTTTAAAAAAATAATTCAGTCAGATAATTGAAGAATACTTAACGCTTTTAAAATGCTTACCTTAATAATAATTATAAAATTAATAATAAACAATTAGTTACTAATAGATAAAAACAATATTAATAATGAAAATTACTTTATTACTAAGCAAAAATTTATTAATATTATTATCATCGTCAAAACAGTTATTATCAGATTATTACTTTCGGTTTAGACTTTTATGAATAACATAAATTTATTTTAAATATGAGTTTCTACATCTAGAAATCTGTACGATGAAATTATGACCATAAGGTAAGAGATGATAAAGAAACAATATAAAAAATAACAAATAATATAAGCCGACCTCCATAGCCGATTAGGTAGCGTCTCGGAATTTCGTACAGAGGTCCTGGGTTCGAATCCCGGTCAAGCACGGTATTTTTTGATACGCTACCAATTTCTATCGGCTAACAACCGTAGCTGATTCCCGCTATTTCATAAGAAAAAAATAAAAAAATGAAAACAATTGAAATAGAAAAATAAACAGTAGTAAAAGTAGGAAACTGAATTTCAAAAAATCCGAACTAAGTAGATTTCATCTGAAAAAAAATCAAATCGTATCTTTTCATTTTGAAGCGTCTAAATCAAACAGTAAGCTCGTTATCATTATTAAATTTAATTAAATCAAAGTATAAATTTCCAACTTAAATAAATATAACTTCTATGGGTTTTTCGAAAACAAAAAAAGTCAAGTCATTGTTTGACGGCCATAAAGATGAAATTCTCTATGTATCGATATAATACAGTATATTAAAAATTCTTACTTATTCGTGCGTTTATATCGACTAATATTCTTCAACCATCTGTTAAGAAATATTTATTTATTAAATAAATAAAATTTTCCACCCTAACTAGAAAATAAAAGTATTTTCACCTAATGCGGCATAATAATTCGGTATTCATAAAAGGGAATTATTATGCATCCAATTCTAAATTTCATGTATCAATTTCAAAAATATTTCAATTTTACCGTCGTTTTCTACATTTAATGGCAAATTTATTTGCCATATGTCGTCGTTTTGTATGTGTTTAGTGGAAAATTTTCTCTGGTTGTTTGAAAAAAAAACATTCAGACTAGCACGTGTAGTGCCGGGTTGTTTCAATTTTTTAATGATCTGTAAATAAATGTCTTCTGACCAATTTATTTAAAAGTAAAATAACAATTTTTTTTTAATAGACCAATATTATTATAATGATAAATTAAAAAAAAAATAATAATTTTCTGGATCTTTGTATAACGTCAGCTCTTAAGTACAACGTCCAGATTAAAATAAATAGATTTATTTATTTAAAATAGATTAAATCTATTTTTAACAAATAATTATAATAAATCGACTGTTTTAAGTCGATTGTGTAACTTTAAATAAAAATTATAATACAACACAAGCTCTTAAACGATGGAACTAAGCGGAAAGAGATCTTTCAGACCGAAGAAAAACGGCTTTGTATTATATTGCTCGTATATAACAGGGAAACGTTCTGCAAACCTGAAAAAAATAATAAACGGAATTTAAGTTCGGTAGGCTGTAACGAACGAGTAAATGTTTAGCTGAAGGAAGTAGGTCATATAGGGGGCGCCGGCTGCATTACCACACGAGTGAACAAAACATGAAAAAAATTGTATTATTATTAACATTTCATCCCCTACTGAGTTTACGCAGCGTATATAAAGCACTCACCGTTTTTACGAAAATGAGATCTGTATAAGAATTTTCGTAAATTTAACATCCTCTAAATATTTTTTGATATTTAGTCGAATATTCTTTTGTGAAAAAGTTTTTAAATAAAAGATAATACTATACGAGGTCAGTTCAAGAAATACGTAGACTGTTGGAATCGCTCGGGTCCAGTTGGTTCCAGACAAATCCGCTTGGCGTCGTCATGTCCGTACAGATCAGCTGATTGTAACGCAGTTTTTTGATTGCAAATATCATTATTGGTTGCTTAGCTACGCGGTTGTTTGTAAAGTGTGTTTTTTATTTCGGCGGATTTTAGAACGGGTGACTTGAACGAGCAAAGAGTTCTGTGAAACTTTGTGTTAACTCGGAAAATCTGCGAGTGAAACTTTTGATATGCTGAAGACGGCTTACGGCGACGTTGCTATGAAGCGTGCGACATGTTTTAATGGCATGGAAGTTTTAAAGATGGTAATCGGTCGATTGAAGACGACGGGTATCCTGGACGTCCTTCCACATCAACTGACGACTCACACGTAGACAAAATCAACACCCTGGTTCGGGCAAATCGACCCCAAGGCTCCACAGTGAAGTTCTCAAACGTCTGCGGGACGCTATCCGGCGGAAGCCAGAAATGTGGAAGAGTGGTGACTGGGTTTTTTCATCACGACAACGCTGCAGCCCATTCAGCCCTCAGGACGCGTGAGTTTTTGGCCAAAAATTCGATCACTGCTCTTCACCACCCACCCTACTCACCTGACCGCGCTCTTTGTGACTTCTTCTTGTTCCCCAAACTCAAAAGTTCTTTGAAAGAAAGAAGATTTGAGACGATTCCCGAGATTGAGGCAAATGCGACGAAGGAACTGAAGAACATCACAAAAGAAGCGTTCCATGGCTATTTCCAAAAGTGGAAACACCGTTGGAATAAGTGTGTGCGTCGGGGAGGAAAGCACTTTGAAGGGGACCCAGACAAGTAACTTCTAAATAAAGTACATTTTGTTTTATGACGTTAGTCTACGTATTTTTTGAACGGACCTCGTACATTGCCTTGTTGAATATAAAAACAATTAAAGTACTCGAGATAGAAAAGTACTGCTTGAATTTTTTATACTCTAACGGCAATGATGTTAAAATCAGAATCAACTTTTACGGTTAATCGAGTAAAAGTATCACTTTTATGAAAGAATTTCGACTGTTTATCGGTGAAATTCACAAGACGAAGTGCTGATAACTTAACGTTCAATAATTCAAAGAAGGGAAATGAAAAAAAATTCCCTTTTTTACCTTTTCTATTACGCTGTAAAAGGTTTGATTTGACACGTCAGGTGATAATGACACGTCAGTTCTGGTACTGTTGAAGTACGCGATGATCGTACTCGAAGATAGGCAGATGATGTAGTAAGACGAGGGCGGCGGGTGTCACGAGCCTCTCGGGCTAGATGAATGTTTTCTGACTTCACCTCTCAATTGTGCAAGAGCTCCCCGTACACTGTTAGTACTGCAGAATAGAATTCCACGTCTTGAAAAGGCAATGCGATTTTTGTACGTGTCTCCATTACCTTGTTAAGTTGCCTAAAGCAGTTTCAATTATGTACGGTTTAAACCCTTTCGTTATTAATATTTACATTTATTAATGAGAAATTACGAGGCACGGCTGTAACTGATGTTAGCTTTCTTGCGCAGCCCATTAAACAGGAAACCGAAGACCCCAAGTAAATTTACAAGGAGCTACCCATTCATAGTTCACATTTGAATATACAGGCTTAACAAATCCCCGCATCGTTCGCATCACAGAACCCAAAAGAAAATATGAGAAAGGAAAATCTACCTACAAACGAACCAAAACCTGAGATAGACAACTCTATTTGCAGTAAATCCTCTGAATGTACCCTCTAGCAGTAGGAAAACGTCCCGCCTAAAAACCCTCGATAATCTAGTTATATACCTGTCTGGATAATTATTTGCCGCAAAAAAATTACTCTGCTTCAGAAATTAAAGAATCAACCAAAATCAAGATAAGACTTCTTAAAGAAACATCCTTATTTCAGATTTGATTGGCGTGTAACAATTTGCAACTGGGAAGTACAGCTAGAGAGACACTGAAAAAGAATATGGCAATAAAAACAGACATTACACTTTCAGAAGTACGAGTCCGTATTACCTTTAAACATCATTTTCATTAAACATATTACACAAAATAAAATGTTTATTTTATTTAACTTTTCGAATCGACTAGAAATGAAACTTCTACTACCAGTTTCTAACAGTAAAATCATACTATTTGAGTTTGATAAGGTTTTCTTCAAATAAATTGAAAAAAAAGTGAATATGGAAAAAAACAATTTTTTTTCATTCTTATTTTCTAAAACGAAAAAATAATACTAATATATTTAATACTATTTTCAAATCTTAATATTTAACACCGTTATATTCTTCGTTTTTCAAAAAAAATTATATCTTTAAGAAAAAAACCCTTTACAAACCAATTAAACTGAAGAATAAAACTCTCTAGAATAAAAGAACATTTTTGGCACTTGAAAGCTTTTTTTTTAATATTGAAATGATATAATTTAAAGAAAAGAATTTAGTGAAAAAAATATGATAATGAAGAGAAAAAGGTAAGATGTACAAGAAAATATGAAGAGAAATTCAAGAGTGATTGAACATTCAAGATATAAAGATAAAACTTTTAGTATAAAATAGAAATCTACAAACTGCAGAAACGCGTATAAAGTCACGACAATAAGGAAATTGATGAAAGAAGAAAAATAAAAAAAATCCGGATGAGATGGGAAAGCTAGGAGAATAGAAAGAAAGAGGAGAAAATGAAATAAAGGGATATATTTTCAAATTCATTTGCTTACATCGTTATTGGCTTGTCAATTTTTATTCTATTTTTATGTGAAAGTTGAACAATAACACTAGCTGTGTATTTTATATATCCGTCGAGAAATCAACAACATTTATTTATATCGACCAATCATATTGACCTATTTTTCACGTATTGTCATCAATTTGTTATTTGAATACTTACAGGGAATATATCAGGATAACAGAATTCAAAGTGTGAAAATTCACAAGGGAAAATAAAACGTAATTTTTTAGATTGTAAAGATTCTGTTTACCCTTGTATATATACATACAGTACAACCCCGTTTAACTGAACCCCATTCAACCGGACTACCGGATTATATGGAACGATATCGGAAAAGGGGTTTTTAATTTTTTTAGATAAATTGTGTACTCTAATACAGTAGTAGTAAATTAATTCATTTTCAATATATTAAGTAAAAAAATGCAGTCGTAGGCCTACTGTGTAATGAATCCATTTTATTGACAGTTACTTTGTATCACAGTTTTTACGTACTGTAGTACGTATTAAAAGTATGTACGTATTCGGTTTTAGATAACTCATGTACTGCTTACCGTAAACATTGACTTTTTCTGAGTATAGAGTTGCCGTGCAATATTTTTATGTTGTAGTTATAATGAGGGTGACGTAATGTTAATGTCCAGATGTATAGGCCTATACACGCTGTCGTGCTCTATTTTAATAACTTTTATTCAGAAAAGCAGTACATTACCGGTATTCATTGAACGTTGTAATCGTAAGGTGTAGTTTGCTACAGCAGTGATCGTAATTGAAATTTTGAGTTCTGCGCGGTGTAATTTAGTGGAATGGCAACTAAACGAAAGAGGGTAATCATTTCCACGGAAGAAAAACTTAATGCGCTATTTCGTGTAGATAAAGGGAATCTGTAAAAAAAAAATAAATTGTGATGAATTAGGTGTAGGAAACCAAACTGTTTCGGACTGGAAAAAATACAGAAAAGAAGTTTAAGATTTCCGTTCGAAAATGGTTGCTAAAGATAGTTTAAACAGGGCGACCATCAGAACGGCAAAAAAATAGTCAGCTAGACGAAGCTTTATTTTTGTGGTTTACCTACAGGGAGAATGGGGTTTCTATATAAAGTGCCATTTTACAATTTCAGACTTTAATTTTAAATGACAAATTAGGTGGTGATTTGTCATTCACAGCAAGTTCAGGTTGGTTAGATAACCAACCGGGTTGGTCTAGTGGTTAACGCGTCTTCCCAAATCAGCTGATTTGGAAGTCGAGAGTTACAGCGTTCAAGTCTTAGTAAAGCCAGTTATTTTTACACGGATTTGAATACTAGATCGTGGATATCGGTGTTCTTTGGTGGTTGGGTTTCAATTAACCACACATCTCTCAGGAACGGTCGAACTGAGAATGTACAAGACTACACTTCATTTACACTCATACATATCATCCTCATTCATCCTCTGAAGAATTATCTAAACGGTAGTTACCGGAGGCTAAACAGGAAAAAGAAAGAGTATAAAAAAAAAAGGTTGGTTAGATGGGTGGGAAGGCTCGACACGGAATACAGCTCAATTTATCAGGGGATCATGCTGCTAGTGAAAATTACAAAATGACATTTTCGAAATTTATAAAAGAAAAGAATTTATCACAATTTGAGATTTTCAATGCTGATGAGACGGGATTATTTTTTAAAAAGCTACCTAATAAAACTCTCGCCTTAGAATTGGACTCTGCTGCAAAGGGGCATAAAGTTTGCAAGCAAAGGGTGACGATTTTTTTATGCAGTAATCCGTCAGGCAAGTTGAAGCTCCCACTTCTTGTGATAGAATATCGGCTAAATCTCGAGTACTAAAGAATATTAGTAATTTTAATGCGCTTCCGTGCGTATACAGGTAACAAAAATCAGCAGGGATGTCTTGCAAAATATTTAAAGAATGGTTTTCTTGATTCTTCGTCCCTGAAATGACAAGATCGTCCACATGAAGGGTCATCCAGATGCGATGACTTTAGTAAGATTTTTACCCGCACAAACGACAGCACTCATCCAACCTTTAGACGAAGGTTTAATAGAAGCCTTCGAACGACATTACAGAAAGAGATTACTTACAAAACTTTTAAAGAAATAGTGAGGAAGCTGGAGTAAATGTTTTAGAGTAAATAATAACTTAAACATGTTAATATTCGAACAGTAATTTACGAGTGCGTTTAAGGACGGAACGAAATTAATGCTTCTACTTAGAAAAAGTGTTAGAACAAAATCTGGCATGAAATGAACTCCAAATCCAATACTGAGACGACTACTGAAATAAACAACAGTTTCTTAAAACAAGTTATTCATCGTTTAGAAGATTCATGTGTCGCGGAAGATGAAGACGTAGCTGAATGGATGGACCCCGAAAATGATGTAGATCACTAGCGCCTCCGATGATATCGTGTTAGTTCTTCAAATCCAAATCCCGATATCGAAAACACAGAGACAGTTCAATTTCTCAAAGGAGAAACGCAAGCGATCTCTCACGGAGAAGCTGTAGATATGCTTGGAAAGCTGATGGTCGTATTTTGTAAATCAAAATGAAAAGTCTGCCCATCAACTGCTTACCCTAAAGTGTTTACAAAACCAAGCAGCAAAAATCGAGCATCATCATCAAAGCAAAAAGCTATGAAGGATTTTTTAAAAAGTAAATATACGTTGACGTAGCTATAAGTAAGTTTGAATTTGTATTTCAGTTACTAAATACGTTATTTGTTAATATGTACCAAGTTGATTTTAAGTTTCAACATCTTACATTAATATTGTAATGATTTCATTAAGCTGTAGTGTACGTATATTATACATTTCCGGATTATCCGGACTTTCGTTCATCCGGACAACGTCCGATCCCATCTAGTCCGGTTAAACAGCTTCCAGATTATCTAAACCGGTACTGCAATCAGTTAAAGACGAGCAGCCATGTTGTTTATATAGTTATAGACATTTTGTCGTTCTGTAAGAGTTCAAAGATACAAAACTTTATAAGTTTTTTGGTCTCCATTTTTCTTCGTACCTCATTAATGTTCAGCCATCATAAAATATAGTATATCAGGTTACATTTTAAGAGAATCGATCTTATTAAATTTAAAAAAATATAAGCTTTCTCAGAAAAACAAGATGTTTAAAAATTCATAGTAATAGTCCGGTAGAATTAACAGAATGAAAGATTTACACGAGCTAACTCTGTATATTTAGCTGTCATGTTACAGTACAAACTATCAGTGTAGAAGGTGAAAAATACGGTTTTATAATTAAAGCGTTTATCGGTACAACGATTAGACTGAACGTAGAGGACTTTGGTAGATATAAAAGTGCTTCCTTCAGCCCAGGTTTATCAAATTATCAGAATCGTGAGGAAGCAGAATCGGGTCTGAAAAGGAGCCAGCAATGTTGTCAAAATTCATCCAAATCTGTATTGGTTTTATAATTTGGCCAATGCGTAGAAACAAGGTATGAGTGCGGCTGAACGTACTTTTGATTTCCCCTTACTTTTGTTTGAAAATGATAAAATCGTCGTAATTATTGTTTCATCTAATCGCCTTCATTCTGCAAAGATTTTTTATTTTTTTTTGTCTTCAGTCATTTGACTGGTTTGATGCAGCTCTCCAAGATTCCCTATCTAGTGCTAGTCGTTTCATTTCAGTATACCCTCTACATCCTACATCCCTAACAATTTGTTTTACATATTCCAAACGTGGCCTGCCTACACAATTTTTCCCTTCTACCTGTCCTTCCAATATTAAAGCGACTATTCCAGGATGCCTTAGTATGTGGTCTATAAGTCTGTCTCTTCTTTTAACTATATTTTTCCAAATGCTACTTTCTCCATCTATTTGCCGCAATACCTCTTCATTTGTCACTTTATCCACCTATCTGATTTTTAACATTCTCCTATAGCACCACATTTCAAAAGCTTCTAATCTTTTCTTCTCAGATACTCCGATCGTCCAAGTTTCACTTCCATATAAAGCGACACTCCAAACATACACTTTCAAAAAACTTTTCCTGACATTTAAATTAATTTTTGATGTAAACAAATTATATTTCTGACTGAAGGCTCGTTTAGATTGTGCTATTCGGCATTTTATATCGCTCCTGCTTCGTCCATATTTAGTAATTCTACCTCCCAAATAACAAAATTCTTCTACCTCCATAATCTTTTCTCCTCCTATTTTGACATTCGGTGGTCCATCTTTGTTATTTCTACTACATTTCATTACTTTTGTTTTGTTCTTGTTTATTTTCATGCGATAGTTCTTGCGTAGGACTTCATCTATGCCGTTCATTATTTCTTCTAAATCCTTTTTACTCTCGGCTAGAATTACTATATCATCAGCAAATCGTAGCATCTTTATCTTTTCACCTTGTACTGTAACTCCGAATCTAAATTGTTCTTTAACATCATTAACTCCTAGTTCCATGTAAAGATTAAAAACTAACGGAGATAGGGAACATCCTTGTCGGACTCCCTTTCTTATTACGGCTTCTTTCTTATGTTCTTCAATTGTTACTGTTGCTGTTTGGTTCCTGTACATGTTAGCAATTGTTCTTCTATCTCTGAATTTGAACCCTAATTTTTTTTAAATGCTGAACATTTTATTCCAGTCTACGTTATCGAATGCTTTTTCTAGGTCTATAAACGCCAAGTATGTTGGTTTGTTTTTCTTAAATCTTCCTTCTGTTATTAATCTGAGGCCTAAAATTGCTTCCCTTGGCTATACTTTTCCAGAAACCAAATTGGTCTTCTCCTAACACTTCCTCCACTCTCCTCTCAATTCTTTATTAAAATTTAAGATTTTTTATTAAAAAACCGTTAAAATTTCTAAAAGTCAATGAAAACAATAGTTTCAACAAGAAGGGTCAATGAAATATAACAAAAATATTCATTGCTGCTGTACGACAATTTTTTTTGTAAATTTCTTGGCCTGAAAGGTCCCGGACTGATCTTTGCTTTAAGGTCGGAAATAATTTTCAAGCTTAATTACAAGAAAAGGAGGAAATTTTCTCCATATTTTGAAATATTTTTTTCGTTAAAAATATCGCAGTATATTGTTTTTGAGGTGTTTTTAAATCTTTCAGAAATACCTTAGTTTTTATATCTTAAAAAGAGTATTACGCATAGTAGTGAATTTTACTAGTAACGTTTTATTTATTAGATAAATCAATCTAGGTTATTATTATTATTATTATTATTAAGTAAGAAAATCTATAAATTAACATCTAAGAAAATAAGAAAAATTATCGTAACAGAAAAAAAATGTTCAACTTTTATTACTGCGGAAAAAGTTAAAATTTAAGTCCTACGCAAGTTCCGAGACAGTTCAGTAACATCGTTGGTAATTTATTATATGTAATTTCATAAATTAATGAGAATTTTGAAATCTAATAATAAAAATCTCAACAATTTAGTTCATCACAACGGACTGATTTTTAAATTAAAATTAAAAAGACTAACCATTTTTTTTTTTTTTTTTTTTTTGTTAATGGAAATTTTTATTTTTTTATTGTATTGCACCTTTTTAATAAAGAAATACTACTGTCAAACTTCACTTGGATGTCCAGCTGACATATGTCGCCATGAAAAGAAAATTGTATATACTGTTTTAAACGCGCACCGTCTATCACATTATCTATCGCTGTTTTACCACTTTTTTCTAAGAGGAACTTCCTCCAGTAGTCCTATGAAGAGTTTTACGACATAACAAGTGAAATATTTTAAACGAAAGATTAATATAGCCGCGTAGACGATTTAAAGATATTTTACTTTCCCGTACGTTAAAATACTGTTTACACTATGTTAGCGTCTATTTTGGTCAATAATTCGGGATTCGCTGAACCAAAAATTTTTAAATTTGGCAAATTTATTACTACTAATCTGACACTGATAGTATTAAATTGTAGTGTCAGGGTCTCAGAACGATAGATAGATAGAGAAGGGTGACATCTTGGATTATTTTTCAAGGAAATCTTAACAATAATACAGCTGATTTTTTTTTTTGCCTTCATAGTCGCTTAGTATTTCTGAGAAGGGCTGTTGTACTGTTGTCAACGTTTTTTGTAGGGCAATTCATATTTAACAGAAATAATACTGCTAAAAATTTGAATTGAAAGAAGCTTTTTTAAAAAAAAAAAAAATAAACCCGAATTTAAACTAAGGAAAACAATATGTTTCGATTCTGTGTTAAATTTCCACTTTATAAGTTATTGCCAAATTTAGGGTTACCTTATTTGATTTTAATTTCACCAACTTAAAATCGACAAGATCAGTTGTAAATTTCCGACTGCTTCAAAGAGTATTTTAGAATATAGTTTAATCATTAAAATTGTTTTCACTATCGACTCTTTAATATGAAAATAAATAAATGTATAATTAAAAAAAAAGACTTATTTTTATTACCGCATAGTTTATAAAGTTTAATTTTACGGGTGAATCAAAAATTATACGGAAACAACTATTACTTATAAATGTGTCGTGTCTTAACAGTGTTGTAATCCACAAGTAACATCGAATTTTTAAGCAACGGGCAACCACTAGCACGCTTAAAATCCATTCCTGTTTCTGGGTCTCAGTTTTATCAATTTCATTTTATTTTGAATTTTATTAAAACTATCTTCGGTCAATATATTTTTAATACAAGAGCATCAGCAGGAACTTGAAGTATCCAATTTTACGATTACATAAACGTCTGGCGCGTGCGCGCTCACACAAACACACACGCACTCGTACTTTACTTGTATATAAAAATGAGTGGGCTTACAACGGCCTATGGATGTGTATATATGTATTTAATTGATAAAAAAAGAAAAAAGAATAGTTGTAGCTTATGAAATACAGCCTTGTTTACGAAACGAAATAGATAATGTTCCAAAAATACACGACTACGATAAGGAAGAAGAATGAGCAGACGAGTGCAACGATAAATACGGATAGTGAGGTGGGGGGGAATCTTGAACACTCACTCCATTTTTTCTTTCTCTTATTTTCTAACATAAAATTTATCGCTAAAGCCAACAAAATATACACATACAAATAAAATACTTAATACAAAGAAAATATTAAAAATATAGATAGATACACAACGAGGCCGTACAATGACACTGCTTGGGTTATCTCATCCCTTATTTTTATATTATTTTATAAATATTTTCTACCCTGATTACGTCATTTATCACAGTTTTCAAAACTTGGAGTACAGTCAGCATAAATTATTAACGTGAAATAATAATTAATGATAAAGAATTTGTTTTATTTTCATTTTTTAAATTCAGCTTATACGTCAATAGTATTCAACTTATTTCGATAAAACAACGAAAACAATAGGAATATGTTGTATGAAATTATTAATAATAAATAAATAAAAATGAGATATATAACATTAATATTAATAACAACAACGAAATAATTATCGCATAAAACGACGAGTGTAATGTATCATTTTACGTTATGAGTTGCTAAACGCGTTATAAACTTACAAAATGAATACATTCACGTACATTTTATATGGAAATTATGATTTAAACAAATACGTACTAAGCGCCTTTAAAAAGATACCTGCTGAAAGCTTAATGGCTGTAGTAGACTTGTAAAGGAACGACTTCTAAGTTTTCCTTCTTTTTAATGAACCAAATATACGGTTTGCATATCAGCACGCCAAGCCCACCGAAATGGAGGCCACTTTGTTTCACCGCAGAATAACGAATATCATCACTCACAGAAAAAGCAAAAATATCGGTGCGTTTGCACCTCAGGTACTTAACCGGCTATTACACCTATTACAAGGATAACATCGCATATTTTAAAGCAACAAATTAATGTGTAATCGTCCACAATGTATTCGATGTGTAGTACACGTTAAATATAACAGTACAAAATGCAATAAAAAATCCCTTTTAAATATACGGCAACGAATTCACCAAAGTTTTTGTTATATGAAAACTGTAAATAAAAAAACCATCTGAAACCTTTTACTAAAATAATTACCTGACATCGAAAAGCAGATGATCACGATTGTAAAGAATTAAGCAGATTCTGGGGAATTAGCGAGTAAAAAAAATATGAATACTGAAGAAATAATTAATTAGCAAAGAAACTGTACTCGTTTGCAGCATTCCTTCTCAGTATCTACCATCTATTGATCATAGTTTCTTACATAAGATTTGTCAAATAGGTAGCCAAAAAATAGCTAATTATTGTAAACAATTTTTTTAACTCTTTTTGAGCGTTTTTTATTTCAGTAACCGTTTAGCACAGCTCTCTATTTCTAATGAAGTAAAATGAAACCGTTTAAAATATGTAAACGAAGTTAAATATTAGAAATGTTTTATTTAATTACATGTAGAAAACCGGTGGATGTGAGGAAACATTATTATTAAAACGGTTAAGTCCATATTTTAATAAACTATTTCCCGTAGTAACAATTTCACTAAAGATAGCCTACATTTTTTAATTAACAAGGTAAAAAGGAGTCAAATGAAGATTTTTCTGTTATTCTTTCACGAATCGAATTATCTATGGCACGATCTTAGGAATCTCCAGTTTTAGATTTTTTTGTGTCTCCAAAATAAAAACTGGGTTTTATCAAACTAATGTCAAAGCTTTCTTATAGTTTTATTTTTCTACTGGACTACATATTATTTGCGGTTTCAAAGAGTACTGTTGGCATTAATCGACTAATTATTATTATCTTATTATTATTTTATTGTCATTGATGCCGATAAAATTTATTCTGAATTTGTTTTTCATTTATTCTTTAATTAGGTAATAATGTCGATTCAAATAATTTTATTATTTTTTTCGCTAAAAAAATCAATGTGACCGTGATTCGAATAAAGAATATTTTTAAAGAACGAGTGATAAAATAGCTTCCATTCCGAGCTGATTCTAAATGTTTAGAAGATCTGCGACAAAACTTTTACGAACCTAATAAATAAGTTGATAAAACAAATAATCGGTAAAAAATTTCAAAACAGAACGTAGAATCGAAGCCCAAGATCTATTGTATGCGTACAATCCGGTATCACTGTCAACTCGAGTGGAATATCTAAATTAAGGTGAAAGGGAATCAGTAATCTCGGTATTAAATATATTTTCCGTTCGTAAAGTACAAAAAATAAATTTAAATAAAAAATAATTGATGCGGAGAGGAAAGAGTACTGCAACAACACCTAATAATATTGATTACTACCGGGATAATATTGATTGCTAACATTTACAGGAACCAAACGGCAACAGTAATAACTGAAGAACATAAGAAAGAAGCCGTAATAAAAAAGGGACTCCGACAAGGATGTTTCCTATCCCTATTACTTTTCAAACTTTACTAACTAGCAGTTATTGATGTCAAAGAACAATTTAGATCCGGAGTAACAGTACAAGGGGAAAAGATAAAGATGCTACGATTTGTTGATGATATAGTAATTCTAGCTGAGATTAATAATGATTTAGAAGAAACAACTAACGGCATGAATGAAGTCCTACGCAAGAACTACCGCTTGAAAATAAACAAGTACAAAAAGAAAGTAATGAAATGTAGTAGAAATAACGAACATGGACCGCTGAATGTAAAAATAGGAACAGAAAAGATTACGGAGGTAGAAGAATTTTATTATTTGGGAAGTAGAATTACTAAAGATGGACGAAGCAGGAGCGACATAAAATGCTGAATAGCACCAGCGAAACGAGCCTTCAGTCAGAAATATAATTTGTTTACATTAAAAATTAATTTAAACGTCAGGAAAAGTTTTTTGAAAGTATATGTTTGGAGCGTCGCTTTATATGGAAGCGAAACTTGGACGATCGGAGTATCTGAAAAGAAAAGATTAGAAACTTTTGAAATGTGGTGCTATAGGAGAATGTTAAAAATCAGATGGGTGGATAACGTGACAAATGAAGAGATGTTGCGGCAAATATATGAAGATATATTTAGGCACATATTAAGGCATCCCGGACTAGTCGTTTTAATATTGGAGGGACAAGTAGGAGGAAAAAATTGTGCAGGCAGGCAACGTTTGGTAAAACAAATTGTTAGGGATGTAGGATGTAGGGGGTGGTATAATGAAATGAAACGACTTGCACTAGATAGGAAACCATGGACAGCTGCATCAAACCAGTTAAATAACGGAAGAAAAAAACCGGGATGGACAACTGTTAGGTAATGTATGGTTTATAATTTTATTGTTAAAAAATAATATCATTAGATAATAAATTACCCAACTAAGCGAGAACAATAACAAAAATTTAGATATTAGGCAGTTAATAGAAAAAAAATTTGCCTGTTTCATACCAGAAATTATAGTTACATTCTACATCAATAAACAAGTACGAAATTGAATCCTAGCAACAGTAATGAAATTAAGTTACGAGTATTAATATAAAACTGGTTCGGAAATAGATTAAAATCACCGTTAATATAAAGCTTATAACTTATCGGTAAATAATAAGGAAAGAATACTGTAACTAAACTGAACGTATCAATTAACAGTCAACAAAATCTTTTAACAGAGTTGAGTCACGGTTTAACAAAAAAATTGTCTTCATTCCATATCCTGTACTTTGACCATTCCAAACTAACGATCGATTGTTAAACAGAAAAGTAAGATATGTTTAAATAGATAATTTTAACTGGCTACAAAAAAAATAAATAATAATGATAATAACGAAAAATAATGTTGATTTCTTAACGTTATCTCAACTAGAATGAACCGGTTGAGTCAATGAGCCCGCTATCACAATGGTATTTAAATTTATCACAGTTCACGAGAGCAAATCTCTTTTATTTGTGTTTAATTTCAGTTTAAATGGCTCTAATATCTGTTGTACTTTTTGTCCTTGATATTTATATGACGTAATTAGCCTATTAGCAGAAGTGGGGGTATTGGAGACATAGTCTAGATCAGTCGTTTTCAAACATTTTTTTTTTTTGTAGTCATGTGAATTACACATCAGTAGTGTACAACTGAACTATTAAATATGCAATATGTCATTAGGATAGCGACTGAGTTGTATCTCAGAATGGTAAAGCGATAAAAATTACAATCTTTTTGAAAGCAACTATTTATTTTATATAAAAAAAAAAACACGCATCGCAAATGTTTATTACAATTTTTTTAATCATTTTTTACAACTTTTATTTACAGTCATATTAAATTACACATTTACTTACATTACAGATTAAAATATTCTTGAAGACAAAAAATTCAGTGACAAGGACGATGCTGCGCGCTTGAAACATATGAAGTGATACCTTTTTTCTTTTCCTGTTTAGATTCCGGGAATTACCGTTTAGGTATTACTTCAGAGAATGATATGTATGAGTGCAAATGAAGTGTAGTCTTGTACTGTCTCAGTTCAAACATAAGTATTCACGATTTACTGTTCAAATCCGTACAAAAATAACTAAGTTTTCTAGGACTTGAACGCTGGAACTATCGACTTCCAAATTAGCTGATTTGGGAAGACGCGTTCACCACTAGGCCAACCCGGTGGGTTTAAGTGAAGCGATACCTTTATTTTCCTGTTCAGCCTCCGGTAATTACCTTTCAGATAATACTTCAGAGGATGAATGAAAGTGATACGTATGAATGTAAATGAAGTGTAGTCTTGTACTGTCTCAGTTCGACCGTTCCTGAGATGTGTGGTTAATTGAAACCCAATCACCAAAGAACACCGGTATCCACGATCTAGTATTCAAATCCGTGTAAAGTGAACTGATACCTGATTCAGTTAAACTTAACTTTAACCAGAAATTTGGGTCAAGGTTCAGTTCATTATAAGATTTATTTTTTCCAGTCACCGTAGCAGAAAATTCAGTTCAAAAAAATGAAGTGTAGAAAATGGAATTAAAAATAACAAAGCTTTCCTGGACGACGATGGATATTAATTTTTAACCTTTAGCTAAAATTCACATAATTCTAATTTAGTTAATTACATTATCAAACTTCCATCCCCAGGTAGTTCTCTAAAAAATTCTGTTTCACTGTAGCTAGGAACGATATACAATACGAAAGGATTTCGTATCCGTAGGAAACAGTCGCAGTAGTCTTCTTTAAAATATTCTTCAAACATTTCAGTCAGCATTAGGCAATGACGTTTAATATTATAGATGAGATTATCTTTAATTCTAATTTTACATCGCAAAATTTTCCAAATTTTAAAAATGGTCCGGGTTTTCACTCGAAACACTTTTGCTCAACGTTTGATATTTTTTGGTAAAAGCCTTTATTTTGTCGTTTACTGGAAATCAATTTGTTGTTTCACCACTTTAATTTAAGTCATTCAGGCGATTGAAAATATCTGATAAGATGTGAATCGCAGATCATTTGTCAACGATTATGTAGTTCTAAATAGGTGAACCATTTGGAATATCTGCACCTCGGAATGTAACTCAAATCACCTATTTAGCATTTTTCCTTTAGAAAGCCACTTCACCTTTATGTAAAGCAGTAACCGAATGCGGTCACTACCCGTTTCAGAATATAGTTTCGAAAATAACCAAGAGTTTAAGACCGAGAATTAATAAAATTTACCACCTTGACGGCCTCCTGGAGAAAATGTTTAAATTGTTCAAGCATCTGTCTTAGATGTTACAGTTTCTGTACGGTGGATGCAGCAATGAGTGAGGGTAAAGGTTTTTTATAAACGATTTTACTTTAGCGGCAACACTTTGATATTTTCTTGTCCCACCTCGAGTATCATCAGAAGCCTTATGTAACATCCAACATGTATCATGTTTCATCAGAAACATGAAATACATATCCAATACTCAAACTGAACACAATTTCTTACATTTGCTCTCTCATCGAGCTGTGTGGCGAAACAAAAATATTTTGCCTTTAGTTATTAAGTTCACTTCAATGTTTAATGCCATGTTTCCAATTCTGCGATGCGCGGTGTCATATCCAGCTGTTAACAGATGATTCACCAACCAGTCGCCAAATATTTTGCAGCGAATAGCTCTTCATCGATTGTATGAGTTTTACCACACTTTGCTATCCTTAGAACACAAAGAAAGATGCTGAAACCTTTTTTTGATTACTGCCTATAAAAGACGACATAAATTTCCTTTCTGCAATTTATCTTTGACAATTTTCGAATAAAACAATTCTTAGTTTTTTTTTTCAACTTTGAATGTTGAGTATTAAAGTCCCTTTCAATACTAAGGGTTTCACAGTTTGGTTTGAAAGAATTTCAAAACAGATTACACACGTTGTAGCTGTTTATTTACATCTGACAATAAATCCAGTATTAATGTACTTAGAATCATATTTTCTTACAACTTTTCGTATTTGGTAAAAAAAATCCTGCTTCTAATCGCAGATTCTGATTCCGAAATAGAGTTTGATGGCATACGGTTTTTAAGTAACGATGTTTTGTCTATTGTTACTCTATTACGTCACTTATCCATGCTGATTTATATTTTATATCAATTATACTAACAGTGAATCAAACAAAGGGCGTAAATAAATATGTACAGTGAAATCTCCTTATTCGTGCTTTCCCGTATTCGCGACTTTGTTATTCACGGTGCAATATTTTGCGATGTCTTTTCTATATTCGCGGCTAAAATTTTCCGTATTCGCGTACGTTACATTACGTAGCGATATTTAAAATTAAAAATATTAAAAGATTTAATGGCGCAGGTGGAGTATGAAAGTGAAGAGGTAGAAAATACGATCCCTGGAAAACAGTTAAATGTCAAAACGATTACGGAAGGCGTTAAACTATCTCGCGATCTATCCAGTTTTTTTATAGATGCTGATCCATCTTTGAATAGAAGCTTAATCTTTAATCGCAAAATTGACGATGCCATGCAAGAATACCCAGAATTTCCTACGGATTTAAAAACAAGAGCGATATAAGGCAAAATTACAAATTTTTGTAAATGCAATCAAAAATACTGTAAGCTAGATTTGTAAATTACCTTTACAGTAATTTTAGTTTCAGCGCACGTAGTACGGTAGTGGTGTTTTCTTGACTTTTAAAGGCGATTACAGAGTTCTATTTGAACGTGTAATACCGGAACTGTTTGATTTAAAAACTCACTACATATAGTGAATTTTTAAATCAAACAATTCCGTAAGTGCTTACGAGTAAATTAGGAAATATTCTGCATTTCGTTAAATATTTTTTGTGTAGTTTACTTATGTACTGTACTAAACCGATGCTTGTAATTAATGTTGCCGTTTGTATTTCATCAATAACATCGCCAAAGTCATACGCAAGACTTTTTTTCATTTTATATAGAACTTAACCAAACTTCCTTAAATGAGTGTCAGTTCCGTTCTATATTCGCGGTTTTCTGTATTCGCAGCATTTTTATGGTCTCCAACTCCGGCGAATACGGTGATTTTACTGCGTTAAAGAATAAAGTCCCATTCGAGAAACGTATGCCGACACTAGCACTTGTAAAAGTAACACAATCGGAGTAATTTCAAATCAGATTAGCACAAGTTTGTATAACACTGGAGGCAACTGCATCCATCTATCTGTAGGATAAGCGCGACCGACTCTGTTAACTGCAAGAGGAAAATACGGCAATTCTTTTATAGTGGCCATTAAGAAACTTGTTCGTACATGTGCGATGCGGTGCATGCATGGGACAGACGGCGTTGCGTGTTAGTTCTTGCTAGTCGAATTAATAACGTTGTTATTGTTGCTGTACACACATAATTTCCTTAAATTAAGGAAAAAAGAAACGTATGATAACATACTTTTGTATTATATCAAAGAAGTTTGAGAACCGCTAATTTACTCTATTAATAATAAATAAATAATTACTAATAATAATAATAATAATAATAATAATAATAAGCATCTGCTGCATTAATAATTTTATGTTGTAATAATTATAATACTATGTTTTTGCGCTATAATAGTTCTTTTTTGTATTGTGTCTGTTTGGGTATCACTTTGAGAAGCTTTGCGGACCACCAATGTTTGAGAACCACCAATCTAGATCTCAACTGTCGTGCCGGGCCGGGAAACCTTTTCTAATTACGGTCCTGAGTGTGTACAGTTAATATATTAGATTTATTTTAATTACAAATGAAAAATTACAGGCTACTCTAAATCACTTCGCGCTCTAAAATTATAACCTTCAAACATTCATAAAATTGTTAATAAATTTTTAAATTATGTTGAGAAGTTATCTCGAGCTAATCTCAAAAACGTTTAACTAATAACAAAAACATACATAAATATATTATTTTATATCAATGGTATTTTGAATCTTTTTAAATAATATATAACATACACGTATCGATCGTCGCAAACCTAAAATTTAATCTCCCTAAAATTTGTAATGAAGGCGATGCGAATGAAAATCTCAAAAGGGTTCATCCGAATAATATGAGTTACTACATTACCACTGCTGACGAAACTGTGGTGGGGAGCCACGATTAGAAGGGAAGGCTCCCCCCATCGAGGCATGACGGAACGAACGTAGACGACAGAATTCATATGTGAACCCTATTTAGAAAAGATCGAGTAATTTGTAAATTAAGCTGATTTCTCAGCACTGATTTCCGTTCGGTGACTACTACTAGCCGGCCGTTCATACTTATTCAAGCTTCAGTAAATAAAATTACACTTCTTAGTGAAATTAATAATAACGTATATAATTATGTATTATTGAAAAAATGTGAGTTATTAATAACGTGTAAATCTCCAAGAAATCAATCAAATAGAACGTTTATCGGCCTGAACTTAATAATAGAACTAAGGAATTAAATAACGTAACACAAATGAAAAATTATTAATATTAATTAGTGCCAAGGTAGTACGTAAAAACATTATCCAAACAGACCCGTATCGTTTTGTTTACCTTTGTTTTCAACTTTCCATATATATTTACAACCTATAATTTATATTTTATTATTAACAAAATGTAGTAAAACGACTAGAGAAACAAATAATAGTCCTAATAACTATTCAAATACGGCCAAAAGCATAAGTAAAGCCAAATATACAAGTACGGGAAAAACAAAACAAATACAAACATATAATCACGTTACTTATCTGAAAGGTAAACGTGACAGCAGACCTTCAAATTTTTGAACAATTTGCTCAGGTTGTCGGTTTTATTAATATATCTAACGTAACGTTTAAATTCACGCGAATAAACATCGACTGTCAATCAATCATTAATATAAATAAGCAAATATTTAAAACTTAAACGTTTAGAAAAACAAATTTAATAATTACGCTGATATTTTTTGTTTCCTAACATGCGATACATGATTTTAATCTGTTTTTTGATGCTGAAATCGAATATGAACTCAGAATCCTCCGATCGCCAACCATTTTGAAAAAGTTTTACATTTTAACTAAACAATATTTTTTTCAGTTTTCAACGTATAGTTAGCATTTTAAGCTCCAATACTGTATTTTTTTAGCTTTTTTTTATCGATTAACTTTGTTAATATAATTTGTAAGCTATAAATAAACAAAACTTGGCAAAGAATTAAACCATATCACAGTTACATATTATGACAACATATCTAATACTGAAGAGGGAGCCTTCATGAACAAGATTAATTGTCTCTGCAGGTCAAAACATGTAGCTGAAAATACAGTTGAGTTGTTTGTATTAAGCACTGGATTTAGGAATGAATTAATTTTGTTCAGTCTTATTGCTGTTTTAAGTTTGTTAACAGTGCAGTTTCATAATGGCTGGAACTTGTGTAAATGATGTGGATCCCTTTTGTAAAGTATGTGGTGAGTTTACTGTAAAATCAAATAGAAAAAACTTTACACCTTTAATTAAAAAAGTATATCGTTTGTACTTTCAGTGTAAAATTGGTGATCAGGATAAGACGCGGGGTCCTCAAATAATATGCACTAAATTGTTTCGTATATTTAAAAGAATAGCTTAAAGGTATACGGAAGGCTTTGCCATTTGGTGTACCTTGATTTGGCGTGTACCAACGGATCATGCAACCGATTGTTACTTTTGTTTAACAAGCGTGTCTGGAATTTCTAAAAAATTCTATACATACTGTAAAATATCTTTCATTACAATCTGCAATCAGGCCTGTATCTCACGGTGAAATTATTCCAGATCCTGTGCCACCTGTAAATGTATGTTTCGAAAGCAGCGATGAAGAATGGGCAGTATTGAAGAAAACAATGATTTTGAATTATCGACCGATAAGCCACATCCTATGCCACAACGTGAATTAAATGACTTGGTTAACGATTTAAATTTATCAAAAAATCAAGCTTAACAATTACGATCAAGACTACAACGTTGGAATTTACTTTAAAAAATACAAAAATTTCGGGCTTTTGAAGCCGACAAAAAGAAATTCCTCAGAAGTTTATTGATGAGAATAATTTGGTTTATTGCACAAATATTGTCTTATGTTGCACTTAGGACAAATTCATAAACATGAGGACTGGCGCCTTTTTATAGATTCGTCCAAGTATAGTTTAAAAGTGGTTCTACTATACAACGGTAACAAATGTCCTTTGATACTATTAGATATGGTATTAATTTGAAAGAGACATGCGATGTGATGAAAGACGTTCTTGAAAAAATAAATTATAAAAAACATAGCTGGAACATATGTGGTAAGTTGAAAGTTATAGCTATTTTTTTAGGCATGCAGTTAGACTATACTAAGTACATGTGTTTTCTTTGCGGATGGGACAGCCGAGCTAGGAATAAACATTATGTTAACAAAGAGTAGAAGAAACGAGACAACTCATTTCCAAATGGGAAAAATATTATTCATGAGCCATTAGTTGAACCCAAAAAAATATTTTTACCCCCTCACCATATCAAGCTAGGACTAATGAAAAATTTTGTAAAAGCAATGAAGAAGGATAGTCCCGGATTTTTGTACATCAGGCAGAAATTTCCCAATGTAAGCGAAGGAAAAATTAAAGAAGGAATATTTGTTGGTCCTCAAATAAGAGAGTTGGTCAAAGATGATGCGTTTAACTCGATGTTAAATAATATAGAAAGTGCAGCTTAGACTTCATTTAAAGACGTTTGCAAAAATTTTCTCGGCAAACAAAAATCAGACGATTACCACGATATTGTTAATCAACTTCTTACTTCATATAAAGTTATGGGATGTAATATGTCTTTGAAAATATATTTTCTCCACTCCCATCTGGATTTTTTCCCGGACAACCTCGGAGACTTAAGTGATGAACACAGTGAAGGTTTCCACCAAGACATTTCGGTGATGGAAAGCCGCTATAAAGGGAAATGGAATACCAACATGCAAGCCGATTACTGTTGGACATTAATTCGGGATGTGCCTGAGGCTATTTATAAAGAAAAGCATCAGCGAATCATTCTAACACAGGAATGGCAATGCAAAATTATAAATTTTACAGATTTTAACTTTCCCTTAATTTTTTTGAAGCTTGACTTATTTAAAACTAAGGGTGATAGAAAAATTGTATTTACAGATCTTTAATGTACGCAAAAAAGCGATTCAAGAAATCGTATCACACTTAGAGAAAGATTAAATTTTTTTTTCTATCAGTGTTATTTATCTTTATTCTAAAAGGTTTACGGTTGAAAATTTGTTGAGAAGTAATATAATGTTTCATGGCCCTTTCTTGTTACTTTTTAAGGTAAATTCATTAGTATTCGTAAAAAAAAAGTATTTAATTATTAGTATTAGCATACTGACATCTAAATTACCTGGTTCGAGTTCAGATTTTTAGTAAGGATCTCCATTATTATATCGATGCCTATTATTTCATTCATTTTATCTTTATTTATGAAATACTTATATATATTTATTACCATGACCTCGGTTTAGAAAAAAAAACAAAAAAATAATCTAAGTTGTAATAAATTTAACAAATAAATTAATTAAAGATTAATGATGGACAATCTATTTCAATAAATACATTTAATTTTTATAATCTATAATATGTTATCTAACTATTTTATTTATATTTATTAATAAATTCTTTCAGAATGTACTCCAATTCATTAGTAAAAGATCCATTATTATGAAGGAATCTTTCTAATTTTCAACTTTAAATATTTCTATACGAAAAAAAGTATTGTTAATGATGAAATAGTGTGAAACACGACAGCGTACTACAAGTATTTCTCCAATCAGTTCTTCGGCATGGAAAATGGTATTGTTAAATGAAACTGAAACACAGTGAAATAAGAGTCTACTTTAAGTTTTTAACCGGAGAGTTATTATCTAACTAGAAAATGAAGAAAAGTAAACGTAATTATAAAATCTAAAATGTATCCTTTCCTCTTCCCTTGTTAAAACACGTACAGAAAAAACAATAAAAGAATTAAAAAAACTTGTGGGCGTAATGTTGTACGGGGAAAATAAAGATATAATATTTCCTAATGATATTAATCTGACTGTAAGTTAATACTAGGAAGTGATATGGAATCTCATTTGTATAAGGGAAAATTCAATTTCAAAGTAAAATTAAACAAAATAATTGATCGACATAAAGGAGAATTATAAGGATTTAAATACCGTGGTTGTAGGAGAAAACATTAATCATGAAGTTGTAAAATGCTTTTTTTTGTCGACACCCGGTCATTGTAGGGCCAAAAAACTTTGTATACTTTGGCTAGTTTTTTAGCTCTCCAATATTCCATTCTTTCACTCTGCCTCTTCTATCTTTCTTCTGATCGCTTTAAATTAACGCATTTTTCTTCTCCTTTTGGATCCTTTGAATTCTAAAATTTTTTTCCCTAAGAACCCTTAGGTCCTCTTTAACTCGCTTGCATTTAACGTTCGTCTTGCTCAGTTACACTTGTCAAAAATTCTCTTCGTAAACCTTTTTGAATCCGTTCTGTCAGATGTCCGTAGAAAGCCGGTATTCGCTTACGTATCGCTTCCGTGATTCTATCACCCGGCAAAGTTCCTCATTCTTCCTTAATTTCCAACCGTCATTAATTTATTAAATATAAAAGGATGAACTATTTTTATTATAATTTACCTTTATTTGATATTATTTATTAATAGAATTTAAAATGTTGCCAATATATGGAAGTGAGAAGCTTAAAAAATATACTTATTAAAGACGATTCCCACACGCTTTCAAAAACAGAGAGAAAAATTGGATTAGGCTTCTTCAGAGAATGTAAGCTGAAAGATCGCCTAATTTAGTTTAAAATTGTACGGCTCGGAGAAAACAGATTGCGGCAGACCACGGAGAACATGACTGATATTTCTTGAGCCGAAACGAGCTTTCGGCTACACCGCGAGGTTGATGGTGATTAACTGGAGATTACTTCTATCGGCCGCGATATCGATACTTTTATATGCTGTCCCAACATGGTTCGGGGCATTGAACAAGAAGACGAATGTGAGGAAGCTGGCCTCGCTCCAGCGGCGAGCAGCAGCGTTGAAGATTGCGGCTGCTTATAGGACTGTGCCCACAGAGTGGCAGGGATGTTGGCGGGTGTCCCGCCAAACCGTCTCTGGGCCCTGCAGTTAAAGAGGATATACGAGGTGATGAAGAAGGCTGACTCTGCATCCCTTCTCCACCAGGAATGGCAGGAGAGCTGTGATGCGTCATATACCGGTGCTTGAACTTGGCGATTAATTCCTCGTTTGGAATCGCGGCTGGGGGAGGAGGCATGGGGACGTCGGATACTACGCCTCCCAGTTTCTCTTTGGCCACGGAGATTTTGGGGCGTATCTTCACAGGTCTGGGAGGCATGCGTCCCCAAATGGTATCTACTGCGACCTTTTGGGTACCTTCGAGCGTACATTTTACTGCTGCCTTAGATGGGCGGAGTTGAAAGAGGGGTCTCACTTGGGGTGGATCACGCCGGATACTATAGTTGATTGAATGTTGCGGGGCGTGGGCGAGTGGAGGGAGATCGAGGGGATTGAGGCTGACATCCAGAGGCAGAAGGAGGTCGGCTACGCGATTGGGGGGCAGACTGAGATAAGAGTAAGGGTCAGCGCCCTGTGGAGGGAACTCCCGAACCCTCATGTAAAGTCCCGGTGGGGATGCCCCTTCGGTGATGTCTCCAGCTCCATTTGAGGCGTGGGCGTCAAGACCGAGTCCCGGCTTATGGGGTGGGGCCCGCGAACAACACAGTCGGGTCTGGTTACCCCACTCCGGCGGAGTGATAACGGCAAGAAGATAAGATCCAACCGGCGGGCCGGACGTAATGCGGTAGGCGGGAAGGCCCGTTAGAATTTTATGGAAACTCCCCCTGGGCTGAGTTATACTTGATCGTAGGTCCGGCCCACGGAAGTAGGGTTAAAAAAGAAACTGGATGTAGATAATAAAAAAGATGAATGAAATAAAGGAAGACCGGCTCATGCCGTAAAAGCTTTAAAGCAACAAAGTAATCTATCGGTATCGAACATAAAATTAGAAAGTAATTTGTGTGAATATTTGCATGGATTGTAATGCTTTAAGGCACCAAGACATTACCAACAACAAAATAAAAAAGCAAAGGATTTTTGAGATGTGATGTTTCAGGAGAATATTGAAAATTACGTAGGATAGTTAATTACAACAAGTGTTTCGAGAGGAGAGACGTTTTCGGCAGAATTTTGTTGAAAAGGACAAGACTGCTGGACTATTTATTAAGCCACCCGGGTTTAGTGAATTCGGTTCTAAAAGGAAGTTTACAGAGGAAAAAGCAGTAAACGAAAAAAAAGGTTAAGATAATTAAGAATGTAAAGGATAAGAAGTATCTTGAGGTTGAGAGATTGACAAAAAAAAATCTTGAACTTTTAGTTACCAATGACTGCTACACCGTAACAGTTACGTGAAATCTGATTGTAGAAATGAATTCCTGGTAAAATTTCAATCTATTTTGATACGTCACATCAGCCCCTTCCCATTTAAATAAATGGACGGCGATTCAAAATGGCGGCCATTGTTATGTTACGCCCTCATACCTAATGTATGTTAAAGTATCCAAATGTTTAATTTTCTTTACAACTTCTGAAATAATAAGCTATACTGCGACTTTGGACCATCTGTATATTTGTGTGTGTATATATATATATTAATTGTAAACAATACAATTGATTTCTTTTATTTTTATCAAATACGTAACATCATTAATAGTTAAATACATCTATTTGGTTTTTATAAAAAAGAATACATTTTACGAAATTTCTGAATAAAAATTATCTGTCATCTTAAGAAAGTAGTATCACTTAAGTAAAATTCACATGATTATAGAAGTCGTGATACATCGTTACCGATTAGTTTGACTAAATTAATAAGATTAATAATTCACTTCATTATAATTATGAAATAATCAAAGATCTTATGTTACTGTCAATCAATTCTCTATTTCACAGTTTCATTTCATTAACAAAATTTTTCATCTAAAACTAGAAAAAAAACAGTCCTTTTTTATTTCTTTCTATGCTGTTCCACGTTCATGTGGAAAACTTCAGTTTTTCTTTTTTTAAATATACCCTACTAACCGAATAATAAATAATATTTTCAAATTCTCTTTAATCGATTTGAGTGGTTTTAGATTAACACTGGTTTCGTTATCTAGTTATCGGTAACTTTTCAAGTAATAACTACTTCAGTCAATAATAGTTATTTTTAGAAATTAAAAATCTGGTTAGTTTGTTTTCGTATGCTTGATAAGAAAACTTATGTAATAATAAAACAAGAACATTCGTTATATTGCAGAGGAGTTAATGTAATATTAATTTTTGTATATTTCAAGTAATATAATTAAATATCTGGTAGCAGTACGATGGATTTATAGAAACTATCAAGAAATTATGAGCCGGCACATTGCCTTATGAGTAAATGATTCCATTACAGCAGCTTTAGTGAACAGTAGAGCAGCTTTTGGAATAGTAATGGTTACAATACATTTTCTAACTGTAGTAGTAATTCACACACACACACAC
Organism: Lycorma delicatula; assembly: GCF_047948215.1. Lineage (NCBI taxonomy): Eukaryota > Metazoa > Arthropoda > Insecta > Hemiptera > Fulgoridae > Lycorma > Lycorma delicatula. The sequence goes on from NC_134457.1 coordinate 215,599,475, forward strand.
ACACACACACACACACACACACACACACACACACACACACACACACACACACACACACACACACACACACACACACACACACACACACACACACACACACACACACACACACACACACGCACACGCACACACACACAATATATATATATATAAAGTTCATTACCAGTTCAAACCCGGTTGTAGTGATTGCTTTTAATTAATACACACACGCACACACAAACCCACACACTTCCTCATTCATCACGTAATCATGAACATTTCCATTTCATTAAAACTTTTATAATTTTTAAAACTAACCATTTCAGAATGAATAATAGCCATTAATATTTATGTGGCCGATAACCGGAAGACATTGGTGAAAAGAAACGCCTACAAAAATGTCTCAAAGGAAAATGAGAAAAAATTAATTAAGACCAAGATAATAGAATTTGATTTTTTAAATTTTGTTCATTTGAAATGTTTTTAAGGATTTACATAGGCGTAAAATCGAAAAAGTTTACAACGTAACGAAAATGAGTACTTTCTTTCAGTTTTTTTAATAAAAATCTCAGCGATAAATGAAACTGCATATGTTAACAACAGAGCGATTAGGGACTGAGAAAAGACAATCACGGTTGTTATTAAGCGAGTTACGCAAATTTAGATTCATCGGCAAAGATGTGAAACGATTTATATCGGTATAAATATTAAACTATATATGTTTACGATACGAATAACTAAAACCGTGTTCCGATTAAGATGGGTCTGGATATTCGAGATTAATGTATTTTCGTTCCACAGACGTCAACGTTCAATGAAGAACCAAATATAAATAAGTTTATATTTAGTTGAATACATTGTAAACAACCGAGCTAAGCAGTCAGGCAGTGTTCCAACTTCCAAGGTTATTGAGCTGTTAGAATTATTACCGACTGGTCCTTCAACTTCGATTTAATGTTTTTTAAGACTCGTCGGGGTTCACGTGAATACCGTGTGGTACCTTCTCAAGATGTACGACGTCTGTTATCTCTTAAACTCCGATATTTTTCATTATTTTTTTACAAGGTCATTCTACATCTATATCTTCGGAAAATAAGTTTTAAAAATAAATTTCGTATCAGAAAGGCAGTAAACTACGTACGATTCGTTTCAAGCGTGAATGTTATCCTCTATAAATAATACAAAGTAATAAAATAAATAATATTAATTTATAATAATCATCGTCAAAATATTTTATCTACAAGAAAAATTGTAATAGATATAATAATTTATATTTTATAAACTACACATTTCCATGCGATTAAAATTAATATTAGGTAATACAAAATTTCACTATTTTACTGTCGTAACGACATAAAATAAGAGATAAATTACAAAACGTTTTGATAACAACATTTAATCAGATACATTGAACACACATGAATATGCATTGCCATTCGTGTACTAATGCTTTCAAATAGTGAAACTATTTAACAGTCTACAAACTAAATACTCATTCAATACCCTCCAAAAGATTAGTTTTTTAAATTTTAAGCACTACATAATGAGGGAATTTAAAAAAAATTAGATCAGACTTTTAAAAAGGGCTTTTCTCAAAGCGCTCGTTTTTAACGGATGGTAAACTATGATAAAACACTTTTATTTATTGCGTTACGTATTAACTGTAATCGGATAAACTAGAAAGAGTATTTAATTTTATAAATAATACGGCTAATTTATAGCCACATTCGTTTGTCACCGAGATGGATAAGTGATGTATGAATCATTGTGTCGGTTTTTACATAAAAAGTAAATCGGTTACAGAACTGGTAATCAAAATTTTTCGCCCACCGCCCACACTGAGAATCAAAACTTTTCTAGCGTTCCCCAAAAGTTTTAAACTTACCTTCTGCTAAAAATAATAATTGCAATTGCTGTTACGCGCTCTTAAAAACAGCAATTGCCTATATTGTTTTTAAACGTGGCATATTCGATTTCTGAGTTGAAACTTACATTTTAAATGAAAGCAGTTTCTCACCGATTTGTTTTTAATTTGATGATTTCAGAAATTTGAAGTATACTGTCAAATTTCGTCTCTCTAAGCCTCTTGGTTGCAAAGTTAAATAGTTTGAATACAGTCATTTTTTACCATAAAATATACGTGTCTGTTTAATTTTTTGAACTAATGCAGTAGTAGATAGTTAATTTTAGTTTCAAATATCGGGAAAACATAGTTTTTGCCTTTTCACCTTCCTAGACCGCCTGAACGCTCCCAATTTTCTGTGGGCCTACTAACGCCCTCCCTGAAGGCCTCCAGCACCCACAAGGGAGCGTTATCGCCCACTTTGAGAACTAATGGGTTACAACGAAGACAATTTAATGCATAATGCCGTTTAAAATGCACCAATTGAAACTCAATTGTTTTTTTTTTGCAAAAAGGCCCGTTTTCTGGGTCAATTCTGTGCGAAAACCTCGTGGAAGATCATAAAATGTGAAAACTCCATACGCCGTTCAAACTCAGTCCATCAGAGTTCTACACGGTCGGTTGAAAAACGAGCTCAGGGGCTCGTAGGTTATCCCAGCGTTTGAAAATATTTCATTCAAGATGACCCTATCGCGTAAGGATCGAGTGACCACGTTAAGAATAACCGCCAAAACGTTTGCAGTAAGTTTTTTTTAAATTGAAAGACGTAATTCACGACATTCTAAAAAAACAGTTTCATGGATGATGAAGTTGTTTTTATGTTGATATGGACGTTAATAAATTATCGATACGATCTACAAATGTGCCACATCAAACCTCTCGATTCGTTCTAGATTCATGACTTTAGCACCTAAAATTATAGTTCTATATTTCCTTGAAGATGATTCTGGACAAGCAAAAACTGTTACAGCCGATCGTTACAGTGAGATGTCGGGGAATTTATAACGTTTATTCTTTTTGAAGAAAAGAGAATTACCATTAGCTACGGTTCCAACAAGATACGAGCCACACTGGTCGATAGAATTCATCCATTTTAGCTGTATTTCGTGGCCAGCTCGTACCCCCAGTTCTCTCGACCGATTACTTTTTTTATCGGGATACTTCAAAAATAAAGATTTTGCAACCCGATCTCATACGATAAATGAATTGAAAGAGAAAATCAGCCACTAAATTGTGATATTATTCAAAACGTTCTGGATAATTATACGCATCGTCTACAAGAATGGTTTGATGTGAAATGACATTTGCGGCATATCTTAAATCATAAATTATGTATATATATTAAATATTGCGTTTTGAAAAGTGTAATTGTTTTTTTTTTTGACTGATCTTTATAAAACCTGTTTGACAAAAACCGTTTAATATCATTTTAGACAAATCCAGTCGAAAGTAATACAAAATGTGTAATAAGTAATAAACTTTCCACTTTCGACTGGAATTGCTTAAAACGATATAATTTTTTCAACAACTTCTTTTTTTTATTTTATAGGTACGAGTAGAAATAGTCTTTTGGTATGTTTTGTAAGCGTACTTTATTTAGCTGCCAATTATTATATTTAATAAATTGTATGTTCTTTGTATACACAATTACCCAGTATCTACTGCTGATTATTGTTTAACATTGAAAATGGCTATCCAGTATAAGATTTAATCTTTTCATCTACAAATTTAAATATAATAACCGTTTAACCTTTATATTAAAAATTATATCACTTTAAACGTAGATGAAAGAAATTGTTAATTTTCATTTAATTTATATTAGTTTTTAAACTATTTCTACACCGTAAATTAAAACGATCCATAATGCTTATTTTTAGGGACTACGTAAAATTGTTTGATTGGAAATATCTCTCACAGTAATGTCATATCTTACAATAATTTCAAAACAGGCTTTTAATCATCTAGGAACATTAACCAAATATTAAAACGAACTAATATTTGTTAGTTGAACACAAAGGTTTTTATAGATAGAAAAATAATCGTCTAAATAAATAAAAAAAATAAATAAAAGAGAAACAAAATATTCAGTTTATAATTCTGGTAATTTCTAGTTCATTATTTATTCAACCAGGAGATAATCCATAGTTTGATTTGATGAAACAAATTTACATACAAGCGCTTGGACGCAAACAAACACACAATATTAATACAACAGTAATGTACTTAAATATTCCATTCGTGCATTTCCTAACTCTCGTAAATGCATATTAAATTTTAAATCTTATATTTAAAAATATATATATGTTAATTTTATTATAGGAATAAAATTCTTATTAAAAAAAAACTGAAAGTAATATACATATATATATGTTTGTTACAATATCGCTTCATGTAGCTTTTCAAACGAACTGGATAGGGATTTAATTTTTTTTTTTTAAATAAAAGGACAAAGCAACCGTACTCTTTTTGTAAAGAAATAATATGGAAACCAGAATGTAAATGTTTGATTTTTTTATATAGATATAAATTTGATTGTATTTGACTTTAAGAACTTTATTCCTAAATAAGTTAACGGCCTACTTTATAATTTTTTCTCTGAATTTATTTTACGCAGGTCTTTCCGCAAAAAAAAGGAAAATTTGTAACATATTATTATTAAAAATCTTGACATCACAATTGTGGTTTAAGCAATTATAACAGATTCAACACTATCCTAGCCCATTTAAGTGATACCTTTTCATCCGTCAGCCGGTTCGGTCAATAAAAGACGAAAGAGGACGATGGAAACATTGAAATTTCTATCCTTGATAATATTATTTAAGAAAACGTAAAAATAAAATCATTTCATTTTAATCTAGGCCAGGTCGGCCTTAAAATTCAAGAGTAATTTTACAATTACTGGCTGTCATCTCAATATAAAAATCAAATTAATCAATCAATCGTCTGTGCAAATGTTTGTATGAAGGGATATTCCTTACAATCCAAAAAACGGTTGGCAAAATCTAATCTAAATTATTAAATCTAAATCTATATCTAAATCTATATCTAAATTATTCTATTACCAGTTTTTATTGAATTTTCAAGATGGTTTTAGTTAGTAAAAATAGGTTGGCAAAAATATCACAGAGAAATATGTGTCACATGTCACAGCTCCTTTTTCCGAGTATTACAATTTTAAGATGTATCCTAAATCACTTTTAGTAAGAGATAATTCCAGCGCCTCTTTGGTTTTAAATTTAGGAAAGAAACTGATTTTTACTACACAGTATTTCATTTTACAAAATCGGTAAAATGTTCTCTAAGTGTTAAACAAAATTTCTACTGTCTCTCGATATTTAGGTAGACGTATTTTTCGCAGCGGGTGCTATTTTCATATTTGTATATATAAGTACAGTTACTTCTGTAAATAATTTCTTAATTGCATTTTATTTTGAAATTATGTTTTTGTTCCATGAAACACCGAAAGAAAAACCCTCTTGCTTCAGCCGCTTTGTTTAATTAGACTGTACCCATTATCTCAACTTCTGTCTGTTCTACGTTTGGGACGGGATTATGTACGAACAACATAACCTGTTTTTAAGAAACTTGAGTACTGCTACTTTTGACAAAGCAAACTATAAATTACACGACTGAATTCTCATTTGAAATATTTACCAGCGAGCTCCTTACCGCGACAAAAAATACATGTTTGACATTTTCCCGCTCAGTCTGTACTTTACATTAAAAAAAATTAATAAAACAAAAAATTAAAATAGGCTGTCTTCTGTAAAATCATTAAATCTATTACTATTATTATTTTTTTTTAATTTTGCGCAGTTTTCAAATACTCGAAATGTTCTTTTTCTCCTCTTTTTTAGGAGAGGAACGTACATAACGTACATACGTAAATCTGGTTTTATAATGAAGTCTAGAGGGTAAAAAACCGTAAAATAAAATAATATTAAACAGACAACTGAAGATTGTCTCATAACAGAAAAGAATTTTTATTATAAAAATTTAGTTATGGAAAAAAGTATGACGAAAAGAGATAGGAGCACACGAAGCAACCTTTTGCATTCATTTCTCTTTCTGTGGGCGTTTTCTTTCTTGTTATTCCAATTGATATTCATTCATTATTCGCTTTGTTTCTATCTTCTCTCTTTTGACCGGATGTTCAATTTTTTCTCTTTTTCTTGGAAACTTTTCAGATCTTGTTCCTGTTTTCTGAACGTTTATCTTGTACTATTTTGCAGATATTTTCATTTCTTTTAGGTCTCTTTTAATCAAAGAAATCCATTAATTTCTGTTCTTTTTATTGAACTGCGGCTGAATATTTGTTTTGCGAGCCTGTTTTCAGTCATTCTCATAAGGTGGTCGAAAGAATTTGAATCTTCTTTTTCTGATACAATCTGATATTTTCTCAGTTTTATTGTGTTTATATAATTTTTTATTGTTCCTTAATTTAAATTCGTGCCAATTTTTATCGGTCCTTTCCTAAAGAATTTTTTCTACATTGTATTCATTTCACCTGAAATTAATTGTTATTAATTATGGATTAATCTATATCAGTTTTAAATGAAAAACGAAGGAAAATCAGATTGAGAGATACGTTTAAGCTAAAAAGGGAAAGAGATCTGTATTGGGAAATCTTAACAAGAGTTTTATTTGTTTAGAATGACTATATTACAAAGAGAAAAATAAATATTACATAAATAAAAATGCAATTTGAAATATATTTAAAAACAAAATACAATACAGACTAACCATTACATTATTTTTAATACAAATTTAAGGAGTCGTTAATGGAAATTTCTCAAAAATCGGCATTATGCCACACACACACACACACACACACACACACACACACGCACGCGCGCGCGCGCGCGCGCGCGCATACATGAACACACAGCAAGCGCACGTTCACACAAAATATCAATCCGGTGCGTACACCCACCACGTTCGTTTAGAAGAGGTTAGTAAACTCATATTCTCCATCCTGACAAAAAAATCATTATGTATACAGGTATCAACTTCGGAAAAAAAATTAAACATAAACACACACACGTGTGCTATACGACTACAAACGAAAATCTTGTCAGGTATTATCTTGTTAAGTAAAAATACATTAAGATGACGTTGGGTGTGCCCACTTGAACCTGAATACTGAATATTGAATTATTAAACTAAAGAACAAAGTAGAAAAAAAGAGAATGATACAACGTTTAAGATAGGGTGAACATAATGGAATGTCTATCTTACACGTTGATGATTATACATTACTCGTAGCAATGTTTGACCTTGCCACGCGAATGCACCGCTAACATTTATCATAACAGACATCCCTGCAACGATTCATTTATAACTGACTAACGTAAAGAACATATAACGCACAAACAAAACTTTATGGATTTATTTTTATATTATAAAACGTTTAAAGTGTAAAAACGAATAATACTTTATTTAAAAATGAAATAAACAGTAAGAATCCTCTGAAAAAAACAAAAACTAAACGATCACAGTACGAATAAATAATTATAAAAAATTGTGTCAACAGCAACCTCGACTAATAAAAAAAAAACAGAAATTATTTTTTTCACTTAACTAGCTATTAATACATCGCCTTACTCCGTGTTTCTCAATCTCACATCTTATTTATTACATCGAGGGGATCCCTCAGTTCAAATTTTAAAAAGTTGAGCCTAAACAGTTTTTCACATTTTATTTGCTTTAATTCTTGACCCGCAAGAACGTTTTACTAAAATACATCCAGCCAACAATATATAGATCATAAAAAATAATGTTCCCGTAGGATGGTAAGGAACCAAAGTTTGTCATTTCAAAAAAAAAAATTCTCTCAAAATTGAATAAAATTTTACTACTTTAATTAACACGGTTTGTTTTCTAAAAGCTTGCCTGAGAGTGCAGATTAAAATTTACATGACTATAACTTTTAATTTCGCTCCTATTATGAACAAAATGAAACCTAATTTATAAAAAAAATATCTATAAAGCTGTGATATGACTGAAATTGTTAAATTGGAACGCAAAATGAGTGAAAACAGACATAAGTTGTCAGACTGCATAATTTTTCCAATTTAACCCCTACAGACAAACGGGTAAGGTGGTACCCGATTTCGCATTTATTCTTTTATAATATCATTAAATAAAATATTAACGCGCGAGGTTTAATTAAACTATTTGCTTATAAGGGAAATATACAGCGGATTATTACTTTTTGTAAAAAGTAAAACTGTTAACAGTTTTTACTAGCTAATGAAATATCTCAAGAACCTCTAATAACACTCTGTAGAAACCTATTTTTGAAATGGATATCTAAAATCGATTTCCAATAATCGTTTCCTATCTGTATTACATAGTTTATTCGATCGATTTTAAATAAAAATAATAATATTTAAAAACCAAACGGTGTATTCGAAGTAGTCTGTCAAGGGCGAATCCGGGAATGTTATGCAACTTTTTCACAGCTTTTTTTTATTTTTCAAGCGTTGTTTTCATACCAAGAGTGCAATTTTTAAGAAAACGTACATTATTTTGTCATTAATAAGTAATTTTAATTTTAAAATTGGGAAAAGGCTAATTATCATTAAATATTAAAAGAATACATAACCTAGAAGAAGTTGTTTTACGCAAAACTAATTTATAAAAATACTACAATTTGTCCAATTATAAATAATTAACTAATTTTCCTAATGGAGACAAAAATAAAAACTTGGAAAAAGCTAAAACAGAAAGTGAGATGCAAGCACACGTAAGATGTTACCATTTACCACTGTACTGCTAATCGTATATACCTATAACCCCATCACGTTCACATTTTAAACGGATGAACAGTACAAGAGATAGATGCAGGGCTCAATGCCAATCAAGCAATTCTTGGCATTAATGCCATATTTATTATACTGACAGGACAACGTCATAGGGAAAGAAGTACTATGTCCTTGGATAAAAAAAAAATTGTGTAGTATTTTGTGTACGAGTGCCGTAATAGCACTAAGGCATATTAATATAGAATTTACGTACGGTTATAAAATCAATTTTCTAAAAAAATTCTAACAAAACAAAACGTAAAGAAAATTAATTTTATTTCATCGCCGCTTATCATTAATTTCACTAATTTAATTAATACAATTAAGGCTAAAAAATTGAAATTATTACAACGAATATTCAAATTATTCTAACTCGAACGTTATTGGAAAGAATTAAAATGCTGTAATAACGTACGAGCGCTCTATGTAAACTAATCGTACTTATCGGAAAGAAAGGAAACAGCTTTTCTAAGTTACATATGTTTAATAATTCAGTCGTAAGTTAAAAGGATTTTATTATATATTTCATATTCAATTTTTAATAAATTTCTTAACTGTTCGAACCCCATTCAACCGACCGATTTATTTAACATTAAATTAAAATATTTCGTTTTACAGAAACTACATTACTATATCGATGAGTAATATACTATTTAGATTAACCTGACATAATTTTCATTAAAAATTTATTCTTCAAATAATTAATCCTACGAAATTCTTATTTTATTTTGTACCGATTTCATTTATTTATTATATTGACATAGTTTCATAATTACTATTTCATGCACAAATTATAACGTTCATACGTTGATATTTTCTAACCGATTAGAATTTAATTAGAACTTAATTAGTATTTTCATACTAATTAATTTATTTTCCTAACTACGTACGTTTCAATCTATTCAACTAGTGAACCATAAGCAACCCCCCACCCTTCGACCTGTAACTCAGTACAGATTCAGACCGACGATCTTTGAGAAGTGTCGTTAATTGTACCCCAACCACCAAAATACACCGGTATCCACTGTTTAGTATTCAAATCCGTATCTGACTTTTACCAGGATTTGAACCTCAGAACCTCCGGACTTCGACTATCAATTCTTAAATAACTAATTTGCGACGAGTTTAAACGTAGACCGGCCCGTTAGTTTAATGCATTAATACAGATTATAATAACGAGTTTTATCTTTTTATTCATTAATTTTGTATTTTTATATTTTTAAGTCCGATCAAGACTTTTCCATGGATTTCAAATACTGTATATCCACGAAGATATATGCTGGTACATTTTCTTTCTGTTGATTTTTGACGTCTTCTATAATCATTATTACATAAATAAAAGATTTAATATATAATTAACATAGTAATCAAATAATACAACAGCTAAAGTTTATAATCAATTCATAAAAAAAATTATTTCTAAGCAGGCGAGAAGGAAGGAGAAACCTTAATACTGGACCAAAAAAAAATTAACAGAAGTTGCAAATTGAACGTTTTATGATTTCCTACAATAATCTTGGCGGAATGAAAAATAAGTGAGTTAATGAAAAAAAAAATCACATATCACCTTAGGACGACGAATGAACAAAATAATTAGACAAAATTGTTAAAAATTGGATTTAAATTTAATTCCATAAACGTTTTCACATGCAAAATAATTGATAAAATAACAAATTAATTTTTTTTAAAGAACAGGAGGCGACTTCACTCTCAACAGTCCATTTACAATGTTTTATAACTTAATTTTTTTCTTATCACGGTTTTATTCAGATCAGAGATTTGTACTTGTTATTCGAGTAACGGATCAAAGGAAAATCTTACAGAACTTCATACGCTACGCGTTAAATTTAAAAGCCTAATTAAAATGAGTCACATTTTCATAAGTTTTGTTTTTAATTAACTACGAAGTTCTTCCACCTGTACTTTATTTCTGTGACTTTATTCAAATCACTCTCTTCATAATCAAATATAATAGAGTTATTTTACGCCAAACAGAAAATAGTCCGTTTTTCCACCCCAGTCCTTGTACTTTACCTACACTTCTCGAAAACTATGAAAAATACAGTCCCGGGATTTCAGTTTTTCACAGAAAATAGTCCGTTTTTCGACCCCAGTCCTTGTATTTTACCTACACTTCTCGAAAACTATCAAAAATACAGTCCCGGGATTTAAGTTTTTCAGGTCAGATTTCATATAAAATCACTAAATTTACCCCCCCATAATCCGGGTCCCCAGAATTAGTCTGGGTTAATTTTAGCGAAGGCACAGAAATCAGGGCGAATTTTTTGCAGCCGACAGTCGCTAACGAAGCGCTCCCGAACCTACGTTAATGTTAACTTTCTTCTTTATTTTCACTAGTAAAACAGTGTAAAGTTTGTTACGCTCTTCGTGAATCATCCTCCATATAATATATAGTGGAAGAGAACGTGAAATGAGAAATTATATTTTTTATAAATTTTGGTTTGACAGTTTTATTTGTTTATTATTAAATATTATTACTTTTAACAAATAATTAACATCAGGAAGTCCTAAGACGTGTACGTGGGGATATAATACATTGTACGTGTAGAGTGTGAAAGGTATCGAGCTTCATCGGTAGGCTGGGATTCGAGCACAGAACTTTCTGGATGCGCTAACACACGCATACCGCCAAAGAATCGTAAAATGTTTACTTCATTTAAGTCGTTTACTTCTTTATGCATTTATTCACATCCCTAACCATCAGAACGACGTCACAATTAAATGTTTTATTCGTTTCATTTATTCCTTATAAAATAAATATTTAATTTCACAAAATTATTTTTGTATATTTTGCGTGCACTTTCATGTTAGTTTGGATGTACTCTATTTCCTTTCCGTGCAAAGAGTTTTCTTTAGAGCGGCAAAGAATGGTTTTTATCTACGTGTTGTTTTATTTTATTTATAAGACGCGTTTCGAAAGCATTATATATATATTTTAGACTGTAGGAGATACAGAAATTATTTTTATTATAAACGGGTAGATCGACGAAAAAAGTTTTAAACAATAGAAACATCACTACATGATAAGCTAGAAAAACCCTCAATTATTTTAAAGAATTCAGTATACAAAGATTAAAAAAAATTTATTCAGTGAAAATGTACAGAATCTTAATTAATACATTTCTAAAAATTTGAAACTAGTAATTATTACATCGATGAATAATTTTAAGAAAATTTAGGGATATTACTTAACGAAAAAACAACGTAACAAGATAAGAGTCGTAATATAAAGACACAATACTAAAACATGACCGCAACAGGAATCATATAAGTTGAGTAAAAAGAGCACAGAACTATATACTGAAATGTATCGGTTTAAATAAAACTCAAAACTCATTCTTAGTTATAGATTAACACGTATAACTCTTATTTAGAGTTGAAATAGTGTATTAAATATTAATATTAAATAATAGTATGCGTTAGAAATATTACGGTTTTATGTACTATCGCAACCGGCGAAACGCTTAAGAATAAAAATGGTTGCGATTAAAAATAAGCGATGCATTTATTTAAAATCGGAGTTTTTTTTATTATTTCATCAATTACAAATATATTTGTACGTTTGGTAATATAACCCGACGGTTGGACGCGATTTAAAAACTTAACGAAATGCAAAGTGATTGTTTTCCTTTTAGTCTTCACCGAGATAAAAAAATAAGTAGCTCGCCGACGTGTTAAGCCACCGAATTGTAATGAGCTGTAAAAAGCGACTGCTTTTCTCGTCTCCCGACCAGAACTGATTGTATAATGAACATCAGTAGTTTCAGAGAAAGCAGGTCAACAGCTCATTCTTCTAAATTAGGTGAACCGACGACTGGAACGTATAGCACAAATAAATCTTTTCCCATTCAGATGCGAGCGAAATTTTTATATTACAGTATATAGATGGTAAAAATTGATCGTGTTTAAATTATATGAGTATGATTATTTTCAAATAGGGACAACCAGACGATTTAACATTAAGGGTTGCCATGGATTAAGTAATGCAGATGATGTAATTTAAGGGGTGCAGAACCTTATTCTGCCAGGCTAGCGACTGTCTATTTTCCTTGTAGGCGTTAAGTAACGTCATGTTTATGGTTTGAGCTTACGGCTTTCAAAATAGCAAACCATGGTGTTGTCATTTCTTTTCGTTATTTAAATAAAATTCAACTACTTCTAAAAGATAATATAATTCTGTATACGAAAGCATAACAGCGATAATGTAAAATTAAATCATATTTTTTGCAAATATGATAGATTATAAATAAAATTTTCCGACTTCCATCACGGAGTGGGATAACGTCTCACTTTTTTATCCTGCCGGTCTCGGGGTGTAATATAGGTCAATCTTGGGCATTTCCATAACCTAAAAAATTTTCATTCTATATCTCTAAGAACAGACTTCGAGCTTATGCCGTGAATTTATTATAAAACAAAATTTAATAATCGAAAATTTTTGATTAGCGGTAAGTAAATAAACCGTCGAAGAGTTCAAAAAATACATTTCACAGAAAAAACTAACTTATTAATTTTCTTTGGACAGAATATATCCAAATCTATTCTTTGGATAGATAGTATTTTCAGTGTAAAATTGAAGATCAGGATAAGACACGGGCTCCTCATATAGTGTGCACTAAATTGTTCTGTATAGTTAAGAGGATGGCTGAAAGGTACACGGAAGGTTTTGCCAAGTGCTGTACCTATGGTTTGGCGTGAACCTAAGGATCATGTAACGGATTGTTAATTTTGTTTAACAAGTGTGTCTGGAATTCTAAAAAATCTAAACATACTGTAAAATATCCTACATTGCGACCTGACCTCACAGTGAAATTATTCCAGTTCCTGAGCCACATGTGAATGTATGTTTCGAAAGCAGCGATGAAGGATCAGGCAGTAATGAAGAAGACAATGATTTTGATTTTGAATTATCTTCCGATAAGCCGCATCTTATATCACAAGGTGAATTAAATGACAAGGTTAGGGATTTAAATTTATCAAAAAATCAAGCTGATCTGTTAGGATCAAAACTACAAGGTTGGAATTTACTTTAAGAAAAATACATAAATTTCGGGCTTTCCAAGCCGACAAAAATAACTTTCTCAGTACTTTATTGATGAAAATAATCTGGTTTATTGCACAAATATTGATGAGCTTATGTTGTACTTAAAACAAGTTCATAAACCTGAGGACTGGCGGCTTTTCAGGCTAGGCAGTTAGGCTATACTGCCTAACTAGTTCATGTGCCTAACAAGTACATGTGTTTTCTTTGCGAATGGGACAACAGCTGGGGATAAACATTATGTTAGCAAAGAGTGGATGAAACAAGACAACTTTACTACAAATGGGAAAAATATTATTCATACCGCTTAGTTGAACCAAAAAAATACTATTTGTTGGTCCTCAAATAAGAGATTTCGTCAATGATGATGCATTTAACTCGATGTTAAATAATGTAGAAAGTGCAGCTTGGGCTTCATTTAAAGACGTTCGCAAAATTTTCTTGGCAAAAAAAATCCGACAATTACCACGATATTGTTAATCAACTTCTTACTTCATAAGAGCTAAGGATGTAATATGTCTTTGAAAATACTTTTCCAAAATACGTTTCCACCAAGACATTTCGGTGTTAGAAAGCCGCTTAAAGGGAAATGGAACACTAACATGCTAGCCGATTACTGTTGGTCATTAATTCGGGATGTGCCTGAGGCTATTTATAAAAGAAAAGCATCAGCGAAATCATTCTAACACAGGTATGGCCATGGAAAATTATAAATTTTACAGATATTAAATATATTTTCCCTTATTTTTTTTGAAGCGTAATTTATTTAAAACTAAGGATGTTAGAAAAATTGTATTTACAGATTTGTAATGCACGCAAAAAAGCAATTCAAGAAATGGTATCACACTTAGATAAACGTTAAAAAACATTTTTTTGTCTGTCAGTATACATGAGAAAATAAACCGTACTGTAGATTAACTTAATGTTGATCTGACAGCAAAATTTAACTTGTAATCATTAAAGCTGAAACTGCAAGAAAGGGGACCAGAATCACTGTACAATTCAGTATACGAATCGGAATGCTATCACAGTGAGAGGAGTGGGTAGAGAGTAAAGTGTTTGGCACTGAACTAATTCCGATGTTCGTGAACACTTTTAAAACTCTATTGCATAACAAAAGATGAAATAAAGAACGTGTCTTTAACTATTCACGGGTTGAAGACAATTCTCCACTTAATTTCTAGAGTTCAAGACTTCAGTCGAATACTTCAAACTCCATACGATTCTATAAATAAACAAAGGTTTTCTTTAAGGTAACACGTGTTTGTTTTCATGCGAGCTTTAAAATCCGAGGGAAAACAATTTCTTGCAGTGTATTTAAACCGGTTAACGTATAATCGTTATTAATCCCACCCAGATTTTGGAATCCTGGGAAAATATATTCCCATCTCCTGATGAAATATTGACGAGAGGATGTCTGTCCGATGCTGAAGAATGTTTAAGGAACTTAATGGAATTTTGCGGTCCTTGGATCAGCAGACTGTCCTTTTCTAACTATACAGTCTTTTTCATTATTCTTAATCCTTCATTCTACCATCGTATTCTGTGGCTTTTGACTATACGTCTACTGGATCCATTCTATTGTTCTACAGATTTAGCAAAGCGACCTCCTAAGTCTGTACGAAAACAGAACGGGTTACAACGACAACAGACTGAGTTACTGCGTCCTTGATATTTTTGGCTATAGACCTAACCTTGTATTCTGTTTTCTATCAGGTATCGAATAAAATGCTAACCAAGGGCTGAATTCTTATTATATGAGGCCGGGACTCCCGATACCTCTTAATATATAAATACTTCAACATACCTATTTTGCATACAGTCAGGTTGAGTTAGTAAAGATAAAATTTTAAAATCGTTTGTAGTTGAAGAGCATTACTTTTCAGCCAAAAATAGGATGATCGCAGCAAACCCAAAAAGAAGAAAGCTTATCTGTCAGTAAAGGCAAGCAAGATGAATTACGAAGGGTAGCGTTTGAACGCCTAAAATATTATATGTATAGTATTTTAATTTAGAACTATTATTAAAATACCGTATACTGGCAACTGTAGCGATAAAAATAATGCATAAATTAAAAAAAAAAAGAACACATCAGTTCAGTTTCAGTTTCTTATGGTTCTTAAAACTGTTTAATGAGGCAATATTTTCTTTTTCCTGTTTAGCCTCCGGTAATTACCTTTCAGATAATACTTCAGAGGATGATATGTATGAGTGTAAATGAAATGTTGTCTTGTACAGTCTCAGTTCGACCATTCCTGAGATGTGTGGTTAATTGAAACCCAACCACCAAAGAAAACCGTTATCCGCGATATATAATGAGGCAATCTACTTCAACAAAAGTACACATACCGGAGTAGACTGTTAAACGAAGAAATTTGAGAAACGGACAAAGAACCGGAAAAGGCAAATTTAAAAAGTAAATAAAATACGAGGATAAGTCAATTATTATCCGCAATTTAGTTATATTTCTGTTCATGTTGGTAGTACCGTGGTTTTGCGTCGATGACGCATGCGTTGATTAATTTTTGTTATGTCTGTACAGGTTTGATGCTGCTACGTTAGTTCCATTATCGTTGCCCTGCCGTTAACCACGGCTGCTCCGCATTTTGTTTGCACAAAAGAAGAGCAACGTTCAGCGATCCGTTTTTTGTGGTCGGAAGGTGTATCAGGAGCTGAAATTCATCGAAAACTTTCGGTATAGTACGCAACAGTGTGTTGTCGCAGCGGAGTGTCTACGAACGAATTGAAAAATTCAAAAATGTTCGCACAAGTGTTACGCACGACGAAGAAGCCGGACGACCGTTTACCACCGCAAATGAGGAAAACATTGAGCGTGCAAGTGACATGGTTTTCTTAGACAGACGAGTAACTATCGATGAAGTGGCAATCGTCTGCAAATTAGTCAAGGGGTTCTGCCTACGAAATCATCCACAACAGATTTGGGTTTCATAAAGTCTGTACAATATAGGTCCCAAAACAACTCACACAGTCGTGTAAACACGCGCTTGGAGATCTGCAAAAAACATTTGGATCGCTATGGTAACGAACGGGACATCTTCTTAGACAGAATCGTCACCGGTGACGAAAGACGGATCCATCATTACGAGCCGGAGAGTATACGACAGAGTATGGAATGGAAACATCCAAATTCGCCCTGCAAAAAAAAAGTTCAAGACCCAACTGTCCGCAGGAAAAGTGATGCTTACGGTTTTTTGGGACTCACAAGGCCCAGTACCGGAAAATTATTAGGAAAGAGGCACGACAATAAACAGTGCGCGTTACAGTGAGATGCTTACCGCCAAGCTGAAGCCTGCAATTCGAAGCAAACGCCGAGGACTGCTGTCGAAAGGCGTTGTGTTGTTGCGCGACAATTCCCGTCCACATACTGCTGCCCACACTACTGAAACGCTCCAGAAACTCAACTTTGAAGTACCGGCTCGTCCTCCGTATAGTCCTAATGTTGCCCCTTCTGATTACCACTTGTTTGGTTCATTCAAAGAGGCATTAAAGGGCCGTCGATTTACCTTGGTCGAAACGGTGAAAGAAGCGGTGCATTCCTGGCTCGCACCTCAACCGAAAACCTTCTTTTATGAGAGCATCAGAAAGCTTGTACATCGATGGACCAAGTGCGTTGAAATGCAACGGGACTATGTTGAAAAATGACGTATATGTAAATTTCCTATTTGTATTGCAATAAAACTTATGACTACATAGCAGATAATAATTGACCTACCTTCGTCTCACAACAGGAAAAATGGAAGATATCGCCATATTTTTTTTTACGAAAGCAAAACTCTTGGCCTTGCGTTTAGTAGCAACAGTTATTTAGACATAAATAATTTGTAATAGCAACATATACCAAAATTTGCAGTAACGATTACGCTATAATGTGCCAACATACGCGAATATAACGATCATAAATAGGGTTTTTATACTATTACAAACACAGCTTGATCAAAATAGGAAGAAGGTCGAATGAGTTTTAATACTTCCAGTGCATTTAAAAATTGCAAACAATTAATTAAAAGTAAAAGTTTGTTTATCGTAAAAGAGATCAGATTAAAAAAAAAAAACATTATTAACGATAATTCTGGAAGACAGCCATACTAATATCTACCCTATTTAAGAAAGAGATAAATAAACAAGTTTCATCGGAAGATGTTGTATTATTGGAATAAATTTTGGCAACGGTAACAAATGACGTCCTATTAAGCATTGTAAAAGAACGTGCGCTCACTGAAACACAAACGGTGGGTGCTGAAAAAATTTCAGATGATGAAATGTAAATAAAGATTTCGAGTAGAAAATACGCTAAGCAAAAAACTTCTCGGTGAGCTTAAAAAATACATCAGCAGATGATTACGGTTGTTTACGATTATATTTTAGGCGGACTCCGTCAAAAAGAAGAACATTACCAGTATTAGAGTGATCATAATAACTGTAGTAATACATTTATTTACAGCTGTTGCTACAAAATTTGCTCCAAAAAAGAAAACTGGCAAATGCTTTTACTAGGTTAAAAACATTAATTATGTTACATCATCCAATAACTATTTACGATCTAAATGTTTATTTAAAAAGAAATACGTAATTTGAATAAAATTAATTAAAAAACGCAAAATCATACATTCAAAACAACTTTCA
This sequence comes from Lycorma delicatula, assembly GCF_047948215.1. NCBI lineage: Eukaryota > Metazoa > Arthropoda > Insecta > Hemiptera > Fulgoridae > Lycorma > Lycorma delicatula. Next base: position 215,617,869 of record NC_134457.1, read on the forward strand.
TAAAAAAAAAATCGATTGTATTTAGTAGTACTACATTCGAAAAATTTCCTGTACTGAGTAAAGAGTTAAAAGGGGTATATTAAATTAATAGCTTACACTACTTTATCCAGTTTTTTTTTTTTTAATACTTTTAATCCATTTAAAGCAGTTAAAGTGCAAGGGACAATAGTTTAGAGCTATTTTATCTGATCCAGAGCGTTTCTAGCTTTCATCCGGAGATCCCTGGTTCTAGATTCGAATCCCCGAATAGGAAAGACATAGACATCTTCCATAAGTTACAAATTTCCATCCGGCTAATGACAGCAGCGGTTGAGACCGTAATTAAAAAAAAACCATTTCTCTGACAGTTTTTTTTTTGTCTTCAGTCATTTGACTGGTTTGATGCAGCTCTCCAAGATTCCCTATCTAGTGTTAGTCGTTTCATTTCAATATACCCTCTACATCCTACATCCCTAACAATTTGTTTTACATACTCCAAACGTGGCCTGCCTACACAATTTTTCCCTTCTACCTGTCCTTCCAATATTAAAGCGACTATTCCAGGATGGCTTAGTATGTGGCCTATAAGTCTGTCTCTTCTTTTAACTATATTTTTCCAAATGCTTCTTTCTTCATCTATTTGCCGCAATACCTCTTCATTTATCACTTTATCCACCCGTCTGATATTTAACATTCTCCTATAGCACCGCATTTCAAAAGCTTCTAATCTTTTCTTCTCAGATACTCCGATCTTCCAAGTTTCACTTCCATATAAAGCGACACTCCAAACATACACTTTCAAAAATCTTTTCCTGACATTTAAATTAATTTTTGATGTAAACAAATTATATTCTGACTGAAGGCTCGTTTTGCCTGTGCTATTCGGCATTTTATATCGGTCCTGCTTCGTCCATCTTTAGTAATTCTACTTCCCAAATACCAAAATTCTTCTACCTCCATAATCTTTTCTCCTCCTATTTTCACATTCGGTGGTTCATCTTTGTTATTTCTACTACATTTCATTACTTTTGTTTGGTTCTTGTTTATTTTCATGCGATAATTCTCTGACAGTAATGATGATGATTTCTTATTCAAATAGTATTTTTTCATAAATAAAAAATAAAGTATTTGTCGCAGAATTGAATATCATTTCATTTCGTGGGATTAGTTTACTGATATGCAGCTGCATAATCAAGAAATCAACTCATTTCTTCTAGAACTTGACATATAATACTTACTTGTTATTACTGTATGTAGATACCATTTTCATAGTGATCTTTTCTTGTTTTTCCTGTTTAGCCTACGGCAATTACCTTTCAGATAATACTTCAGAGGATGAATGAGGATGATATGTGTTCTTTGGTGGTTCTTTCATTTTCCTGTTTAACCTCCGGTAACTACTGTTTAGATAATTCTTCAGAGGATGAATGAGGATGATATGTATGAGTGTAAATGAAGTGTAGTCCTTGTACAGTCTCAGTTCGACCGTTCCTGACACGTGTGGTTAATTGAAACCCAACCACCAAAGAACCGGGTTGGTCTAGTGGTTAACGCGTCTTCCCAAATCAGCTGATTTGGACGTCGAGAGTTACAGCGTTCAAGTCCTAGTAAAGCCAGTTATTTTTACACGGATTTGAATACTAGATCATGGATACCGGTGTTCTTTGGTGGTTGGGTTTCAATTAACCACACATCCCAGGAACGGTGGAACTGAGAATGTACAAGAGTACACTTCATTTACACTCATACATATCATCCTCATTCATCCTCTGAAGAATTATCTAAACGGTAGTTACCGGAGGCTAAACAGGAAAAAGAAAGAACCACCAAAGAACGCAGGTAACCACGATCTAGTATTCAAATCCGTGTAAAAATAACCGACTGTACCAGGACTTGAAAACTGGAACTCTCGACTTCCAAATCAGCTGATTTGGGAAGACGCGTTCATCACTAGACCAACCCGAAGGTTTTTTCACAATGATATGCGTCTCGTCTAATATAAAACATACATATTCGAGAAATATTTCTCCATTCGTGCAACCATATTTTATTCTGTTAATACTGTAAAACTGAATTACTTTCAAAAAAAAAAAAATTTATTCATTTAAATTTTTAAAGATTTTCTTTTAAAGTCTGATCAGAAAAAAAAAATTTGAAAATATAACGAATTTTTTGTCTGTCGGTGCGTTTCTTTACAACTTTAGAATCAGAAATCTAATTTGACTAAAAACCAATCAATAACGACTTACAACCGGTTTTTTGCTTATTTTACAATTTTTTTTTTTTGTCATTTGACTGGTTTGATGCAGCTCTCCAAGATTCCCTATCTAGTGCTAGTCGTTTCATTTCAGTATACCCTCTACATCCTACATCCCTAACAATTTGTTTTACACATTCCAAACGTGGCCTGCCTACACAATGTTTTCCTTCTACCTGTCTTTCCAATATTAAAGCGACTATTCCAGGATGCCTTAATATGTGGCCTATAAGTCCGTCTCTTCTTTTAACTATATTTTTCCAAATGCTTCTTTCTTCATCTATTTGCCGCAATACCTCTTCATTTGTCACTTTATCCACCCATCTGATTTTTAACATTCTCCTATAGCACCACATTTCAAAAGCTTCTAATCTTTTCTTCCCAGATACTCCGATATTTTTACAATCTAAAAATTTTTAAATAAACATATTGCATTAAACTCAAACAACTTATATATCACACATTTATTTTTTTTATATATTGGATAAAGGCCCTCTCTTCTTGTCTACTTTCAATCCCGTGAAAATACAATATGAAAAATGTTAAATTCCGTTCCCTTCAAAAATGTTTCAGAAAACGCCGATCTCCGTGGCGGAGGAATAGCGTCTCAGCCTTCCATTCGAAGGTCCTGGGTTCGAATCCCGGTCAGGCGTGGCCTTTTTCATACGCTAAAAAATTGCATTTCCATATCCCAGGCAAAAGCTTTAAGCTTATGTGGTGATATCATCAAGCAAAAAAAAAACACCTCAGGTCACAGTTTTACATTCAAGGTTTATCTTAAAATCTAATGCAACACAATTCACTGCAACAGGCAGTATTGATTTTTTTTTATTGTAGAAATTTACATAATTAAAATCGTTTCATTTTGAATGTGTAAAGTCGCGGGCATTATTGCCGGCAAGTATCGAAATAACGTAACAAACATTTTTTCCTTTTCTGTTTATTTAATTTCGTTATTTTTTTTTTATTTCTATTAACATTTCAAAACGCAGAACTAATCTAACGACGGTATTTGGAACTAATTTTCATTCTCTTCCCAACTAATTAAAACCCCCTTTATCAGGTAAAGTATGAAGTACAAATTTTTCTGTAATTTTTAACATAAAAAAGTTATCAAAAAAATAAAAATCTATATCAAACATTCCAAACTTTAAATTTCAATCGGTACTGTGATCATTCATGTACAATAAAAAAACATCAGAACAAAGTACGGAAACTACTAATAGAAAATTAATAAATTTCGATAATTAAAAAAAACAAAATACAGACAGACAGTATTCTTGAGGTTTCAAGCGATATTAAAATATGGAATCGCCACCTTTAATAATAAAGAAATGAAAATTTTCATTTCAATATCTTTATCAGAAAACGAGTTTAATAAATGATGTTTATATACCACAGAATAAAAAAGTAAAACCATACAACCGATAAATATTCCGCAAATGTGTTACTATAGCTCACATAATAATGTGAAATAATATGCTGTTGCTATGAAACTGATATAAAATAATGGATATAATAAAACGGTTAAATCATGAAGATAACATAAAATTATTAAAATAACAGTGTTTAAATAGTTAAAACATTAAGTATTTTTCAAGATTAAGTAATTTGTTAACCATTTTTTTAAAGGTAAGAAAAGTACTACTATGTTTTCGACCGAATTATTTGAAGTACGGTACAGTAAATGCATTCAAGCAACTGAAATAAAAGCGCAATCAGGTTTAGCAGAAAACCTTTTAGAATTGTTCACTTTTTAAAGGAGAACGCTGTGAAAGCACGCTTTATTTTATAGGTAAGTCTGAGCGGCATACACCAGGTTTCTGTCTCGTAAACTAAAACTTTCTTGTAATGATATAAATGCACCATAAACGTCTTACGATTAATAAACTTGTACAATAATTATTATGATTCAGACAAATACTTCCAATACGCAACACAATCCTAGATATACGCGATGACCGATGGATTTTCTTCAGTAAGTCTGAACTTGATTGCAGGAAAATATTTCTTACGAGATATAGTTGAGGAAAAACAAAATTGTCTCTTAACCTGAGTAAATTACCCCGAACTGTGGGAGAGATAAGACCATTACCTTGATACCAGACCGAGTAATGGTGTCTCAATTCGTGACCTTTCTGTTTGTATATCTTTTTTTCACCGTCCACTCTTATCGAATATCGATGATCCGATTCTCCCCGGTAATATTCTGTCTGCTATTTTTTCCTAACCGCTTACTGTATCCATGTAAGAACATGAAGAGCTATACACACTAGGCTTGTTGGTAAATCCGTAGTTTTTCGGAGGCGGTTCCGCCTGTACACCAAACGTGGAATTTTATCCATCGGATAAACAGAAGAATTTGTCGTGTAAGTCCGGTCTCTTTAACATTTGCTATTGGGGAAGGCTCTCCCAATCGATTTAGTGATGAGAGTTTGGGCAGCGATGTGGAAGTTGCCAAGAGGCAGGGAGGCTGAGGTATTTGGGATGCGGTTTCGGGCTGACCTGTACCGGAGCGGAACGGTGATCTCAATGCACCGGTTCTAAATTTCGAACAGTTGTCCATTCTCCCCCCTGCGTAGGAGGCTTTACAGCCTCGCGATAGATACATGGCAGCAAGAGTGGCACGCTATCTATACAAGGGAAGGTCCTTGTATAAATTTATGCAGGACTTGGGGGGATGGTATGTCTCTCCTTTGTTTTTAAGGCCAACGGGTGCCCAGATGCTCTCCAACCACGCGAACTTAGACCAATATTTATTTCGGTTCCGCCTGATGAGCTGTGCGTCTGGGGGAAGGTCCACTCGAACGGACACATGATGTTCGACTGCCCAGCTCTTGGGAGGGGGGCAGAACTCAGGCACCCTGGAGCTTAGAGGTCAAGGGGAAAATTATCCAGTCATAAGAGGCGAGATCCTCATTGTCGGACCGTGGGTATTCCTTGATGCCGTTGCGTTTTTCAATCGGCATCAATAGTTTTTCGGGAAAAATGACCCGAGAGAGATGGCTGGCCACCAGCCAATAAAGCTCCAAGCGCTTTAATATGGTGGACAGGTACTTGCTGGCATTCAGCGACCTAGGCGTGGTAGCGAATTGCTGTCTTGACGATGTAAATTAATTTATTGATTGTCATATATATTTTATTAGTTGACGAGGTGCGCCTACCCATCTTTTTTTTTTTAGTAATATATGACAAGTGAGCGATGGGACACAAAGCGAGTGGTGTATGTCATCACACTCAGTTCGTTCACGTAATTAGTTTAGCTCAGGAGCTAGTTAGGACTGGTCGCTTAACAGTTTCGAGGCTCAGTAGCCGTCAAACAACGCAACATAATTTGAAATGACGTTCTTAGTTTTATTAGCACATTATGGATCGATTCCATTAATCACACTAAATAAATTGACTGTCAAAACTGCTGTGTATGTAATAATCGAAAAAGTCGACGTTATGCCAGGTCGAAAAATGTTTATAATGGAAATAAAGATGTGTGAGCTTAGTGTGGATTAGATGGTTCAGTATAGAGCAGCTTACAATATTTAATTCACATAATATAACGGTAATGAAATATATAGTAATAAAATACCTTATAATCTAGACAAGGTAAATGTAAATTCAACAGCATATAAATGTATGGTACTTGATAACAAATCATTATGCTATTATTTGACCCGCTATCTGTACTCGGTTATGATAATCAAAGCGATAATGTTCAGAACAAATATAATGAGTTAATCGAAATTAAGTCTATTAATTGTGGATTTCTTCTATTAAGAACTCTACGCCTACAAAAGTGTTATCGTATAAGGGTTGTTAAGACCGTATTGAATCTATTCTCAAGATTCTAAATTCCTCTCTTTTGGGTTTTTAATCACCTAACAAAAGGAAAAAAAGCGTTGGCTACTATTATTCGCTGCATTCTAAACGCACTTGTAAGCCTAGTTAAAACAGTAGGCAGAGTACACGGATTGAATCGTAGTAACCCGTCAGAATGATAGTTATTTTTACCCATACCATGGGCCGTTCCGGCCAATCATGAGTCTTCAATCGCTGCAAGCCGGTAAAAATAAAACAGCGGGCTTGTACGACCAATGTACAGCACCATCGACTGAGATACCGACACGAAATATCAGGAAGAAGTAACGGAAATTCCACACTGCTGAACGCCCGCGCTCAGATTCTCGACTCCGACTACCTTTTGGCGGCCAAAACGATTTTCAGAACTACTTGATGAATGCAAACGACCAGATCACATTTCCGACTCCAAAACCGAATGGCGGGTAAAAATTGTCCTAGCTGTCCCTGTTAACTCCAAAACTAATGAATCAAGACGGTTCGTTACGACCAAAGTATTAAGGTAGATTCCAGCCTGTCTCTTGACTCCACAATATTGATGCCCGGCAGCTGTCTTAACAGCTCTTTTAGGGTCACCTAATTCAAGATGCCGTTTATCACTGTCCGGTGACATCGTTTACCGTTACAACAGTAAAATAGTACGATGATAAATAATGTTTAATAGAAAAATATAAATTACAGTAGATTTAATTACAGCCATTATGCACCGCAGAAAAGTATTTGTTCGTTCTTAATCGGAGTCGCTCATCAGACTCGAGGCGAATTTCAAAATTCTTATAGAAAGCATCTTTTTTTTTTGACCTCCTAGTCTACCGTTAGGTATCGCTTTAGAGGATGAGATGAATGATTTGTAGCGCGTGTGGAAATGCCACGCCCGGGATTCCAACCCGAGACCTCCGGATAAAAGGCAGAGAAGCTACTATTCGCGTCAAGGAGGCCGGCTGTACTTATCTAACGTAAAACAAATTTCAATAAAAACGACTGGCTGCAGGGATGAAAACAAATCTTTTAGAATCAATTAATTTCGTGTAATTAAGCAATTCTTGAACTTAAATAAAAAATTAAAACTTTAATTGTCACGCTATAAAACAGAAAAGTAAAACTGTTTTTGCCAAGATTAGTTAAATCGAAAATAACTTGTCAAGACCAAGGTCACAATACAATTTGCCACGTGGAATATTATTTTCCCATAATACTAAATAAAACAAAAGAAAAACACAAGTTAATTACGATAATTGAGATTAACTTAATTTTGTAACTGTCACAAAAGTTTTTTTGTTATTTATACAAAGAATATGTAAATTAACACTTAAATTGGAATATAATATAAATTTTAATAAATAATATTTAAGAATGTAAAGTAATATAATACGTTCAGTAAGGTTAAAAATAGAATATCTAATACTTAATAAATACGCAGCGGTTATTTAATTTTGAACGTATAATTAAGAACAAGCTCGGTTAGAAAGTAAGTACGAGTAGGCTAAAGGCTATACACGTGCCGACGAATTCGCATAGACAACAACGATCTGCGAGGTCTGGCAACTATCAAGGTTGATTGTTGAAAACAACAACTGAACAAGAAGCCATGGAACCACACTTAGGTTTTATATTAGAATAAAAGAAATATAATAACAGTTCAATAATAGAAGTTGAACAAATGTATATTTTTAATTTTACGCTTTAAATTGATTCTAAATAATAAAAATATAACAATAAATTGTTATTAATACATAATACATACTAATAATAATTTGATTTTAACTTTTTTTAAAAATATTATATAACATACTGCTTACATTTCGTTACACTACTTATAAGGAAATGTTAACAATCCGTATATAATCAGTAGATTACAACCATCTCCCTCAACAACAAAAAAAATCATTGAATCCCTTATGTATGAATGTATTAGGAAACCTTTCATTAATACTTCAGTCCCAGGTTGAATGTTTTATATCTCCACCAGCTAGGATAACAAAGTGTCCTCGGATGGTTCACAGGAGGGGTCAATCACAAACCACATAGAATACCTTTAAAGGTCTCCACGTCTTAAGCACGGACCAAGTAAGCGTCTACCATACGTGTTGTTAGAGATCAAGAATCAGAAAAAAGTTTTATAAGAAAAGGATGGTTACTAGAGAGCAACCAGAGATAAGAGTCAAGCTTACTTAAGGGAAACCCTTGCCCATCTCCGGAATTTTGCAACGGCAATAATACGTAGCATCATCAGTTTTCATCTGAGAAGTATAAAACACCATTATAAAACGAATAATGATGCTATAAATAAAATTAAAAAAAACAGAATTCACGAAGTACCGTGGAACTTCAGTGAAAGTTCTCGACGAATGTTGATAATTACTTTCGGGTAATCGCGAATTCTATAGGTTCATCTCTTCGTCTCTTGAAACCAATATATTTTACAATCTTTATTGTATTTTCAGTAAAAATATTTTTTCTAGGCAAGAAAAATGCTTTTAACTAGGATTGCACCACCATTGATCGAATTTCGCGTAGATCGGCCTGAATAAGAATAGTACAACAAAAATCTCTCCAGAAATTAAAGAGTGACCTGAGAAAAGGTTCTGAATTAGTAAATTAATACCTCCAAATCGTGTGGCGTGTGGAAGCACGTAAACGAACTCTAAACGCTACAGCTAGACTTTATAGGATTTCTAAAACACAACTTCCCGATTCTCCTGAAGGAAGATTACTTTCTTCAAACAGTGCCATCCTGTACGATCGCCTCACTATATGAAAATTTGCTATTTTTTTCAAAGCTTTAATCGTAGAAACCAGAAATCGGACCTTGCGTGGGCGTGCTACGTTCCAGGGTCGATTCAATCGAGGGAGCCGTATATTAATTATCCAAATTATTTCAATAATTTGCATAACTATTTTGCAATAAAATGTTCTTATAACTTAGGTAGTTCTTAGGAGGTACTTATAACTTCTAAAGGTTCAAGTTTAATGTAAGGTAAAGTTTAATGATATTTATTCGACCCAATTAAAGGAAGAAATAATTTATTAATCAAGCAAAATTATAAATAAGAATAACAAGCATACCTAGATTTTTACCATATTTAATTTAATCTTTAGAATTCAGAAAATTTGACCTACTAAAGTAGCTATTAATATGTTAAACTTTTTTTGATAACAGAACAATGCCGAAATTAAAATAAACACTAAAAAAACCCAGAAAACAATGTTACACAAAAAAAAAACAATAATAAATAAAATTAAACATGTAACTGAAATACTGAACTACAGTTTTTCAAAACATGTCATAAAATATTTTTATAAGAAAAAAATAATAATAAAACGTTTGTTCAACCTATTTTTTTATCTTTATAAATATATACATTTAGGGGTGTGTGTGTATGTGTGTGTGTACAGTGATTATATCTTAAAAGCTTTAGTTACGGTGGTCGCGTGATCCACGTTATTATATACGCACATGCTTTGAGTAGTAGCAGCTGTTGTTCACGATGTTAGATATTGCGGTTAACCAAAGAAATGCCACCTTATACTGATAGGTTAGCATATATATATACAAATATATGTTAATGCGTATGTCATAAAATATGATATATTAATTCAAAAATAAAACTACAAATATTAAATAAAGTACTAGTTTTGAACGTTACACCTACTACGGCCGGCCAGCCAGGAAATTTTAAATGGACAAAGGGAAGTATAAGTTTGTGCACACTGATATCTTGTACAACCGTCGGACAGCTTAACAAAATCTTTTTTATACACCACGACGAATAATGATATTTAATTCAACTTTAACTGTAAACTTTTTTAACCACAAATCGTATAATAAAACTTTTCTAAAAAACTTATGTGTTTTCAGTCATCTTTCTGACCATCCGCTCGAGAACTGGTGCTGCTGTTCTCATACTAGCGTCGGCTAGTATTACTGAAGGCGGTTATTTTTTTATCAGACCTAAAAAGGTTTTTAAGTAAGATTTTTTTTAGAAGTCATATTATATAGTTTTATAATTAAATAACTATTTGATTTACAGTTTTCTTAAAATATGGAAACTTTAAGTAAGAGTTTTTTCCATTTTTCTAAACGACGTGAGTTAATGGTTATTAAAAGAGATACACTGAAGCTTGACAAAGAGACAGATTACAGATTATACAATACCGTAACTCCGATTCGTAAGTATTTTTTCCGGTACGCCCGCTGTAATCAAAGAAGTAGCATCATTTAACTTAAATAATTCTAAACATCTTAAAAGAACTTAAATAACATTCTCAGTTATAGGTTCAACCTTTCGATGAGCTTCTTGTCTTTTACCCGATCTATTTTTCTTATTGTTACGTTATTAAATAAATAATTAACCTAATCATAAATGCTAAATTTATCGAAATTTATTTCTTACAAGAATCCTTCATTATACAATCCTGGAATCGAGTATCATCTGATATTACAAGTAAATAGACGCCGATCTAATTGTTATATTATATGTTGTGATATCTGCCAAGAAGGATTGGCTACCAAATAATAAAAAAAACTCGATAAATAAAAACCGAAGGGGAAAAGGTAAATAGTTACGAAAACGTAAAAAAAGGTACTGTTAATGTTATAAATAATAATAAAAAAAATAATAATCTTATTTAAAAAAGAATCATCATTTTGCGTGATGAAATAATTTTCATAAGTAAACGAAGAAAATAAAATCGTACAATAAATAGTTATAAGATACGTTTATATTATTTGTATATAAATAAATGAATTTCAACCTTACTAACAATTCGTCCGCGTTCATTTTTCTAGCACTTTCGGTCATTCGACAGTTTAGGCATCCTGATAATTATTATTTGTTTAAATAAAATATTATCCTCGAATCTGGTCTGTTCATCGAATAATTTATTGTTATAATAGTATATATTGAATTTTCGAGGATAATGGTTTTATAAAAGTCATTCGAATTATCTAATACTTTAATAAAATTATCGGGATTGAAGTTGTGTTTATTTTGTAATATGTGTATAGTATAATTTGATTTGCTCTTTGGCCCTAATATTAATCACTAATATTCATATCGGAATTAGTTAAGTTTTATTTAATTTCCTCCGTCTTATTTAATTTTAAAGCCTCCGTCTGCGATATTAGTTATGAGTTTTATTTCACTTTTTTAATTTTTCTTTTAATAAATTCTTTATTATAAAATTTATATTAGTTTTAAACCTTACTTAGTTTTATTATTCCAGTGTTATTATTAAAAAAAATTCCGGACGATGATAACGCACAGGCGTTTTTCGCCACCCCCCTGAAAAAAAAAACTAATATTCATAATAACTGCGACCTTCTTACATAAGACATGGATGACTTTACACAGTTGTGATTTTAACATTATATAAATTTACGTTTTACATAATTTAATTTTAATTATATAAAACTTAGGAATAACTATTCCTCAGGATGGTCGATTGACCGAAAGTGTTAGTAAAGAGAACGCGGACGAATCGTTAGTAAGGTTGAATTTCATTTATTTATATATAAATAAATAATTATAAAATCAATATGGTCTTCATCAAAGCATAATGAGAAAAACTTAACTACTATTACTACAGATATTAGTTCACAATTAATAACATAAAGTGAATAAATTCCTACAGTGCTGAATGTCCTGAAAGTTGAAAAAGAGTACATAGATTATAGATTTCTTAAAAAAATAATTAAAAATACTTAAATAAAAAAATAATTAAATACACCATAACATGTATCAGTGATTTAAAATTTTTTTTTAAATCTCGCTTTAGTAGGTTAATCTGGAGTCCAAAAAGTAATATCGTATATTGAAATTTCTAATATAATTATAAAATATCAAATTTTCAATCAACAGAGAAACGAAATAGTAAAGTTTTTGATTATTGAAATACAATTGTAAATTAACAAAACCTTTTTTTATCACTTATAAACATTTTACCCGCGTACGGGGGAATGTTTGTAAAAGTAATGTTGGAATATTGTATCGTCACCCGACCTAAGTAACTGCGCAAAATTCATCAGTAGGCAATGTCAGGAAGTATGTTACATTATTACACTCGTACCCTTAATTTACTTCCGTACGAGGGGATGTTTGTAAAAGTAATGGTGGAATTGTCACTCGATCTTAGTAACTGTGCAAAATTTCATCAATAGGCAATGTCAGGAAGTACGTTAAATTAAGGATGCAAGGTTTGAGGAAAAACATGAAAAAACATTGCGAGTTAAAAGAAAGCAGGTAAAAATAAATTTATAAATCGGTACGCTTTATCGATTTAAAGTTCAAAAGCCTTGACATTTTTTATCCAATTAACAGCATTCAAAAGATAAAGAATTCAGATTAATGGGCGGGTAGATATTTTTTTGATAACTAAATGTTGTTGGAGCTCAACTTTTTTTCTTAACATAACTCCCTGGTCAACAACGGCAGCTAACGGGAAGGCCAGCAGCTAAATTACCAATTATAAACATGTACGCTAACAACCGAATAGGGATACTAGTAAACAACACACCGATTAAAAAACAATACAGTTAATAATGTCTTAGTAATTAAAATACACGTAAAAAGTTTTTTCAATTTCATCATGTACAATTAAAAAAACACAACTAGTAATCAAATATTCAAGAATTATGACATACGTATATCAAAACAAATACGGTCTAACCAATCAAACCGCAAAACACACACGTACACAGTTATAATTATCATGCTTAACGTGGTTTCATGTTACTATCGTAAAACATCAATTAACATAATGAAATATTTTAATCGTTGGAAATTTATAATTATTGTAGTATCATACATTTAAAAGGAAAATTGTTTAAATAAGTTACTGTGTAAAATCTATTGTAACATGATTTCTAAAATAATCAAATACACAGTCAGATTTTAATAACGTAAACTCGTATAATAGTCATCAGAAAATAACTGCATAAAATAAATTTCCAGAACGGTTAGTTTACAAAAAAAACACGAGGTGAATTTTTTTCAAAATAGTTCATCACGAATTATATTTATACTAGTCGCGCTACATTCGATAATTTGAAGATTTATTTGTTTAATCGGTTAACATGAAATTTCTTTACAAAATATTAAGAAAAAAATAAATAAAAATACCTATTTAAAAATAAATCTTTCTAACTTAACACAACTTCACGCCCTTGTGAGATACAAAAAAAAGTTCTAAAATATGCCCTGTAAATATAAAATTTGTAATCAATAATAAGTTACACCAATCCTATATATACAATCTCCCAAGGGATTGTGGACGAGATACCAATACCGACATCACGCCTGAAGCGGACTTGAGACAATTCAAAAGTACGAATTTTCTACCGAAGTTTCGTATACGAAAATCTTATAGTCGCTGTTGCCAAAATTAATTTACACTCTTTCACATTCCCATAATACGGAAGCTACAGTCATCGGATAAATAATGCGTAAATGCTCACGTGGAGTAATTGCTTACACCTTTTCCCGCAAGAAGAGCGACCGACATTCCGAAATCCATATCCAATAAACGATCCATCTCCACTTTGGTTGTCTGTAACACCAGGGCTTTTTTCTGAGCTTTGCAATGGTGACATAGTAAAATGGCGATCGAGTAAATTTTAACATTTGGAGGGAATAAACCTCTTTCTTTTGTTCGGATATTGTTATAATTCTTAATACCGGATGATACTATCGCTTAAAAGATAATCTATTATTAAAGTCCATTACAGGAATACAAACATTACATGTAGAAAAAACAACATTCTTTTCTTTAAAAGTCGACATGGTAAGTAAAAAATTCTGAATATTTATTTCAAAAATAAAATACCGTAATAGTGTAAACCGAATAAAAACAAACAAAGAAAATTAACTTATTTATTTATAGAACAAACAAAATTTCCGCGGCTCACATAAATAATAATAAATGACACATTCATTGGACTAGCATTTCTTCCGCGGTATAAAAACTACAAAATAAAAGTAAGAATATCTAAACTAATAACCCAAATGATATACGTATAAAAAATTTATAATATTGTAGCGTATAAATTACTTTCACATCATCTGGAAATGATCAATTCTTGTCGTATTTCTAGTTACGCAATCTTGTTTGCCTACACGAAACACACATGGCCCGACAAACGATGCTGTATTTATATATTTTTTCCAACACCAATATTCTATTCCAAGCAGATGTTCGCCGCGAAAGAAATTCTTCTTAAATCCGATGTATCATTTATATACATACACAACATAAATACACAGCTATTGTTGAGAAAAAATATATATTCTCAAAAAAGAAAAAAACTTAAATAATATACAAACGAGTTTATTTAATGTCATTCCTACTCTAATAAATAGAAGAAATACGATAGCCTACTTACGGTTCATACTACAGCAGACGCAAACTCGACACAGATTTGAAGGACACATTACGTCTCATATTTGGTAAACACGCCTTCCCCACTATTACGAACATATGCGAATCTAAGGACGCATGAAAACATCACCGAAAAAGGATGCTGTAGGAAAACTGGATGAGGATAACAATCATTTATGTACGACGAGGTAAGTACTTTACATGACTATTCCAATATTATAAGTAAACCAGTGGGAGAGAAATAATGAGCTTCTACAGTTACAAAAGGACCATTTTTTTTCGTAATTATGTATAAAATAAGCAATAAAATGTTTTTGTACTTACACAAATGCAACAGTTATTAAGATGAAGTACAAAGGTGTAAGCGCTTACCTGAAACAAAAAAATAAAATCAATTATATTGTACTTTTGTAGAATTTTTACATTATGTTCCTTTAAGAAACCCGATTCTGATATAGGAAGTACATTATTTCCGAAGAAAAGCAATTTTTATTTTGTAGGATATATTTAAGCACATTAATCGATGTGTAATGCGCTGTTTTCACCCCAAAAGGACTTTGAGCATAATAGGCGTTCGCTGCCAATCAAGAGACAGTTTGAACCTACTCTCAGAGTGAAGTTGTTTGTCCAGCGATATGGTTCCTCGGTGAGTACTCCTGTTCTATATCATCCTACGATTGCATTTTTAGTTCTATAGAAGTTGTATCGCCTCTTAATATCAATATTTAAGATGAATGGGGAGCCTTTAGTCAGAAGATCTGCTCAGTATCATCTGGCGAGGGGAAGTTTCAGTTTGTTTTATTTCTATTTAAAGTAGTAGTAATCTACAAAAAAGCCGTTCTTGAAGCGTGTAAGGTAAGGCATAGATGCGGGGATATTTCATAATCTACTTCAATTCTACTCTGAATTTTCTTTAGTCTTCGTGACCATATACATATAAACTGATCTGTTGTGGTTTTTGTGTTTGTTGTTGTTTTCGGTTTCTTTGTTATTGCCTGTTGAACTCAACTCTTTACCTTTCGGGGTAGTTAGCGGATTTCAGTTCCTTATTTTGGTTATTCAACCATTTTAAGACCAAGTGTTTTCTTTTCTTTTCTTGAGAGTTCTTCTTAGCGATAGTAGTGCACCGATGGGAATGTCACACGTGGCATTCGCATCAGTGGCATCCCGACTGATGCAAGAACAAAGCTGATCCATGCAAAACCATAGGAAAACGAATAGTGAAGTTATTTCTCATTCCAATCATCACTGACCGAATATATAGTTGCACGCCAAGCCCACTCAAATGAGCTGTACTAGGAAGGGTGGGTAGCCAGGAGTGGAAGTTTAGTCGGTAGTGCGCAGGAGCACATACGCATCTAATAACATCTTGCGGAACCGTTAGCGAGCCAGACACTGCCTAGGCGCCCGTAAATAGGGTTCCTCCACCTATTAAATGTAGGTAATATTTAGTTCTATTCTATAAGTGACACATGAACTCTGTTCATATCAGTAGTAAAAACCCGTATTATAGACTAACTCTGACTGATGCCTTTTTTTTAATCTCAGATCCATTACTAACATCACAGCCTTAAGATAGACAGGAATAATAGTGGAACTCCAACAAATGAAACCCATCTATTTTGAAACAATGCTTTTTATATACATTACTTTAACTCAGTAATGAAACAAAAAACCTTCTAAAATCGAAAAAACAAACCAGATATAGAATCAATTTTAACTGAAAATCTTTCGTAATGTGTTAGTAAAGATAGAAATTAGTTTCAAAATTTACTAAAGAATTAATTCATTAAAACACTAAAATAATTAATTGATCTGATATGAGGCAAATAGTAAAACCAATGCTGTGTATAAAAGCACACTTAATTCACAGCACGTGACCAAACGTGCGTGCACTGTAAGCTAACTTACTACCTAGCCGTCACAATAATTTGATAACAAAAATAATTATTAGATTAGAAGTTTTAGATGTATGAAAAAACTTTGTGATACGAAAGAAAAATATTCGGAAGCCAAAATAACAAATTTAAAATAAAACCATGACTGTTCGGGCAAAAATTGCTTCCTTCGTAATTTGCATATCAGCTAACTACTAAAACTGTCTTCATACACGCAATGCAAAAATCGTTCCAAGATTACTTTCAAGTTTACGGAACATTAATGTCAGTGTTATATAAATATATACATATTTTTCTTGCGAATTTCATTGTAAAAATCTACCGTATAGAAACTGTTAAAAAAGTAAAGTAACCTTTTATTAAATTATTAGAATTTACAGCAAATTTAACGAAAATCATCTAAAAAAATAGTTATTACTAGAAAAATTGTAAAATTCAATAAAAAAAAAAAAAAGTCGTTTTCCTTCCAATTAAACAGCCAATAAAACGTTATTATTAATAATTACGGAAAGAAAATTATTTAAAACTATGTTATTAAATTTAGTAAATGTAAACCATTAGATAACAAGACGGTATTCTCCGGTTTTAAATATTCTCAATAAGTAAACCACCTACCAAAATAAAAATTGCAGTAAGTAGGTAAGAGTATCAGAATAATGGAACGTAAGACGAAATACAGGAAAACATGTAAGAAAAAGCAACAAATACACAAATAAAGGAGAAAAAAATTCAAAGCATAGCGATGAGAAAATCTACAGCAGCAAAAATTTTACAAAAAAGAAAAACATGGAATAGAATTAAGAAATAATAACACTACATCACTGTCAGAGAACTGTTAAGGCCATTTTCTTTCTCGTTATTGTTAAACAAAAAGATAGTGAATTTACAGTGTGTAAACAGAACGCGGCAAGGCAACAACGTTTTTCTACTTTTATTGGGGGAGGGGCACCACGCGTCAAGAATGAAGACTGGCGCCTGTTCTGTCCCACGTATGTGAGGCGGTAAGTATTTTTAAACACATTTACTGACTGCTAAATACATCTTTGTTTATTGATGATCTTTAACCTCTTTGCAATAAATCCTAAAAACAGTTTTACTGTTAGCATACATCAGCAGCGACGGGGAACTCGAGGTTACTGCTTAGTTAGAAAATAGACGACCTACTTGTAAATATACTAATACAACTCCGTAGTACAGGTATATATTTTTGAAATTTTTAGCGTTCAGTACATCACCCAACGTTATGAAATAGCTGTAAATAACTGCTAACAAATAAGGCGTAATCGAGGAGGAATGCTAACTACATCCTACGTTTCGTCCAGGCGTAGAAAGTTTAATTTTTAAGGTGTACATTGAGTAGGTTTATGTGAAATATTTCCAGAATAAATTGAAAGAATAGATTCCAAAACTATATTTGTAGGAATTTCGAGAGGTCTAGGGAAAAAGACAAAAGATTGAGGTCATAAACAGACTTAAATGAGTAATAAACACATAAAGGTTTTAAACAAATTTGATTCCCAGTAAAATAGCACACAGAAATTAAGTACAAACGTAAGAATTCTTGAATGAAACGAAAATATAAATAAAAAATTAAAGAGGTTCTTCCGAGATTTCATAACTTTTAGAAATTAATTACAAACGTAAGAATTCTTGAATGAAACGAAAATATAAATAAAAAATTAAAGAGGTTCTTCCGAGATTTCATAACTTTTAGAAATTAATTACAAACGTAAGAATTCTTGAATGAAACGAAAATATAAATAAAAAATTAAAGAGGTTCTTCCGAGATTTCATAACTTTTCTATTCGTATTCGTATAAACGTACGTTCTAAAATGCTTTGTTTGCGATTTACGTCGTGTGAAATATTGCGCTCAAATTTCAGCTACCCCGTTGAAATGAGGTCGTAATGAAATTTCTAGGAAATTAATTAAAGGAGAAAATTGGTGATTTCTTATGGTTTTTGATCTGAAAGATCTAATAAAATAGATCCCTGAACCGGTATCTGCAGTAGCTTTAATAACTTTGTTAAATAGGTAATAAACACTTTCAAAAAAAAAAAAAGTTGTAGAGAATTTAATTCTGAACCAAATCTGGTGTAAGTTGAGTTGAATAAAATAATTCTTCAAGAGACTGTATTTCTGTATTATATGCAATATTTTTCATCCATCCCCAGATGCAAAAATCTGAAGGTGTTATCAGTCGATCTTGGTGCAGGAATTGCACAAGAGAAGTGGGTAGACGCGCCATCTTGCTGGAGGTATACTTTGCCTCTCAGCGCTAGAGGAACTTAATCAAGCAGCTGCGGCAATTCTTCTGGTAGAAAGTGCAAGTAGACCTAAGCATTTTAAGCGTTCAGGTAATATGAACAGTCCAAACAGCTGATTGTGGAACGCCGCAGCATACATTGACGCTAAATCGGTTTTGAAAATTTATTTTCACAGATTGATGAGGATTTACTTTTGCCCAAGTATGCTTATTGCGTAAGTTGTTGACGCCATCTCGAGTGAAATTTGCCACGTCGGTAAACATTGGAACATGCCTTTATATGAACTTTTTCCACTATTTTCTTGAATAGAATAGGTCATGAATGTCTCGAGAGAACTTCACGTATGAAAAATGTAAAATAGAAAAAAAATCACTTAATATTTCTTTGTTCGGATTGGGGATGAAGTTTCATTGTAAAATTATCATTATAGTTTAAATAAACCAAAAAAAGGTTTAGAGAATTTTTCTTTATAAAAAATCTAATGTGGACATTACAAGACTTGTACGTCTATTAAAGTTACATATACACATTTAAAAAAAAAAAGAAAAGTACATCAATAACTTCTGATATTTTTTCATAATTTTTTTTATTAAGCTCTCAGAGCTTGTTACTGCAGTTAAGAAGAGTCCAAAACCCAAATTGTTGTGGATTTTGCTAAAATTTATTTTATAATATTACTATTTGGTATTTATTGTATCATAAATCTTATGATTTTTTGACAGGCAGTATGTTCAATCGTGTACGAAAGTTATTTCTTGCTCTTATCTGTTGGTGCTGCTTCTTCTTACCTATCGTTTATAAACATTTAAGAAAAAAAAATTCATATGATTTTTTTGACGGGCAGTATATTAGATCGAGTCCGCAATTTCTTTATTTATATATTTAATTACACGACAGACTATAAAGGAGTATAATGTATTTACGGTTATGTATGTATATTTGTTCCACCGTAGTATCTAGATGAATGGCCCCGTGTTATATAAATAGGTTATATAAATAATAGGCTATATAAATATATATGTAGTAGCGGAAAATTGCCGGTTGATTCTGAATTGGGCTAATGAATTGTGTGCTGTGAGTCTCTATCTCTGTGTGAGCTAGGTTTGAACTGAATGATTCGAACCGATCGAATGAATAATATTACAAAAATAATAGAATTAAATTTACGTTAAATAAGATAAACTAATATTAAACAGCTTTAAAAAAATTCTGTTTAACCTCGTCCGAGGCCTAGTCAATCATCTCCATCAATCGGTAACAAAAGGGAGATGCCCCTGGGACGCTGTTTTGGAAGAGGTGCAATGGGGTATATTCTTATAGTATCTCTGAAAATTTAAAACGGGATATTTGTTAGTAGGTAGAAGGCTAACTTTTGCATACATCAGACACACTCTCTTATCTTACAGATAACGGTTATTCGGAAATGTTATATCTTTGCAACCGATCTTCCGATTTTCGAAATTCAAACGGTGTATTTGCTAGTACAATACAAAATCATGATGGAACAAAAAGAGATGTTTTTACGGCTATCGTATTTTAAAACTTTTAATATTTATTACAATATTATTATCGTACCTCTTTTTTATTATTGGAAACAATGCATTATTATTTACGTACATCCTAAGAGCAGCAGCTATATTTAGTTATAAATATTATAGTAGTTAAATAGAAAATTATTTATTAAATTCTTATCAGATTATTCCGGAAATATAAACTTCCTTGGCGTCGAATATTTATAAAAATGTCGGCGGATTTAGGTACATCCTAAGAGCTGCAGCTATATTTAGTTATAAAAATAATAAATATTATAGCAGTTTTATTTATTAAATTGTTATCAGATTATTCCGGAAATATAACCTTCCTTGGCGTCAAATATTTATAAAAATGTCGGCGGCTACAACCAAACATCTTAAGAAAAATAATATCGATTATAACTAACTTGCATTCAAGCCTAAAATTCAATATAAACTTTCTTTATCAGCAGACAGTCTTAATGAAATTTAGTAAGATAACGATTTGTTTATTTTTATTTAGGAACAAAGTACAAAAATCTTTTTATTTCATTATTTGGGTTGACGTATTTCTTATTATTTTCTGTATTCTATACAGAGTGTTCCACGAAGTTCTCTCAAAACTTTCACGATCTACTCTACTCGTAAAAATAATAGAAAAAATTTACATAAAAATGTGTCATAAGATGCTTCGCTTGCAAAGAAAGATTTCGTTCGGATTTCAGATATCTTGGGTGAAATGAGGTCTTTAAAACGTTAAGTGGCAGAATTAGTGATTTCTTTTGTTTTTTGACTTGAAAAATCTAATAAAAGAGCTCTTAGAACCGTATTTTTTTAAAACTCTGGGGGGTGAAAACCCAAAGAAATTTTAGAAATTCGATTTAGGAACAGTAAAGTAGTTATTTAATGTAAACAAAAACAAGATTATTCTTTGGATATGTTTATTCTTTAATATTACAAAGTTGGCAATAAAATAACAGCTGAGTAACAATGCGCCACACTGTATTAGTGTTTAAATAATTTTGTAAGGTACATCCAGTATATAGGATACAATGGGATACAATGAATTGTGCCCAAAGGTATTCTCTAAATTTTAGTTTTAACGTGATCGGTTTGCCATTGAAATAACCTCCAAAACTCCGGCAATCATTCTCATAGTGTTATTATCAGGTCTATTCCTGTGGAATGGCTCCCGGTATTGAGCCACATACCACCCCCAAACCTGCGCAGTATGAACGCTCTTATAAGAGAGTACAAGAAGATTATAGACAATCGAAACCTACTAATACATGAGGACATTGAGGATGCCAATTGTGGTCGCCTTCGATCTAGAAAGCCACCTATCAAAACAGCAATTGCTGCCACAGAGGAAGGATCTAACCTAACTGACGCCTGGCGTCAAGAATGGACCGCAAAGCAGAATAACCAAATCCCATGTATTACTCAAAAGCCGCCGGGTTTTGACTTGCCACGTTAGACATGATCAACGTAAACAGAATACTAACTCAGCACGGTAAGTGCGCCTATTTCCTGTATAAATGGGGTAAAACACCGACGCCCCTTTGCGAGTGTGTTGAAAATCAAACCGTTAAACACATCACAGATGTTTGCCCTAGGACAGCTTATGAAGGGACTCCTGAAGATTTCCTGAAGGCGACTCCAGAATCAGTAGCTTATATTAATTTGTTAGATGTTTGTAATTTTTGACTGTAATTGGTGTTGTGTCTTGGTGACACGCTAAATAAATAAATATCCAAAAGAGAAATACGCCGATATAGTATTCATTTTGGGTGTGTGTAATTGTAATCCTGCTGCAATAGAATATTAAATACGTTTTCCGAATACAATTATCGCAACTTTTCGCAATCTTTGGGAAATAGGTTCATTACCCGGTATTCGTACCAGCTATAAACGATCTCTCCAACATGACGCTGTTATCATGCAGTTCAGCCCAGTCGAGACTCACTACAAGACGTCTTCTAAGCGGATCGCATTTGATAAGTGGAGGACACTTAAACAAGATCAACATCACACCCAGGAGACGATCCGCTTCGTTTGGAGTTCTGCAACCGGCGGAATACAAATCGATGTTTTTTTTACCGACAAGGCAAATTTCATTCGAGATGGCGTCAACAACTTACGTAATGAGCAAACACGGGCGGAAGTAAATTCTCATGAATCGATGGAAAGCAACAAATTTCAACACAGATCTAGCGTCAATGTGTCGTTCGGACTTCTTCACGATCAGCTGTTTGGACCGTTCATATTACCTGAGCGCTTAAAATGCTTAGGTCTACTTGAATTTTCTACAAGAAGAATTACCGCAGCTGCTTGAAAGGAGCCTCTAGCGCTCAGACGCATAGTATACTTCCAGCACGGTGGCGCGCCTCTCTATTTCTCTTGAACTATTTCCCCTAAATCTTAATTTCCCTGAGAAACGGGTGGGTCGTGGAGGTCTACATAACTGCCCACCAAGATCGCCTGATCTTAGACAAAAATACATTCTTGTGAAGAATTAATTGTTCGCATTACGGATGCGGTTGAACAACTTAAGGTCAGCACTGATGAATTAAAAAAAAGGGCCAAAATCGTACCGAGAAATGTGTTGAAAATGGCGGGCTCATTTTTGAATATTGATAAACCGGTACATTTAATGTACTTTGGTCTATTGTACTGTTTCTAAATAAACTTTGAATTTATCCTAATCTCTTTGTTTTATTCAACTCTCTCATTACTATTTTATTCCGAATTAAATAGTCTACAATTTCTGTTTAAACGTTTTTACGTGTTTATTCCCCAATTTAACAAAGTTATTGTACGTCAAACATAAAAACAGGGGTTTTAACCCCAATTTATTGGTTTTCACATCAGATTTCTCAAAAACTATTACTGATAACCGGTTCTGGGATGTTTTATTCGATTTTTCAGGTCAAATGCATAATCAATCACTAATTCTGTACCTTAATTAACGTCCTAAAAAATTTGACCTGAAGCTACCCCGGCTTCATTTTTCCGGGGTAGCTGAAATCCGATCGAAACTTTTCGCTAGCCGTACTCGCAAACGAAGCATCTTAGGACGTATGTGTATGAAAACCTTTTCCATTATTTTCACGAGTAGAATAGATTATGAAATTTCAGAAGAACTTTGTGGTACATTCTGTGTACATATAAATTTTTTGTTGATCTTTCATTACTATTAAATAAAAAAGGTTTAATTAAATCTCCAAAACTGAGCGAAACAATAATTCTCTAAAACAAAAGAATAGGGGTAGGTATATCTATAAAATTCATGGAAGTATGTAAAAATTATTGGTGTATAGGTAAAAATTAGCTTCAGGAAATTGTAACCCACATTAAAGTTTTAAAAATAACATCTATTTGCACATAAAGATCAATCATTCGGTTTCTATTCATTTGTTATTAACCCTAAGTTTTTAATAAAACTGATTTGGATCCGCTTTAAATCTATACTATACTATATACATTTCTAAAATATTCTGGGGGATGATGGCCATCTCCTTTCACTCAGAACTGTTTTAAAATAGTTATTTAAAACATTATTTAAATACATTAAAGTTTTGAAAAACGTTTTTTTATAAAAAAAACAAAATTAAGGGGAACTTAACACTAGTAGTATGTTGTTTTGAAAGTTTTCAAGTTTTCTTCAAATCGTCAGTTTTATTTACAGCCTTCAAAAAGGTGTTTAAGTTTAAAACTAAAACTTTATCTCACCATATTCATTTAACTTGTTGCTTTTTCTTTATTCTTTTCATTTACTTTTTTTATTTTCAGACTGCTTTATTAACAGAAGCAATTTATACTTGACCAATTTACTATTTCTTAATCTTATATTAAATCCCATTACGTAAATGGTTATACATAACATTAACCACAAATCTCAATAGAACAACCATATTAAAGAATAATTAGCATCCTAAAACAAAATGGTTGTACTGATGTTATTCAGACGTGAAATCCAGTAATAATATCTTCTTCATTTTGTAAATAGTTTTGTCAATCTATAAATTCTTATTATTCTTTATCTGATTATGACTTGTTCTTTCCTTCTTTAGATATGTCATAATCAGATAAAGAATAATAACAATTTATAGATTCACAAAACTATTTACAAAATGAAGAAGATATTATTACTGGATTTCACGTCTGAATAACATCAGTACAACCATTTTGTTTTAGGATGCTAATTATTCTTTAATATGGTTGTTCTATTGAGATTTGTGGTTAATGTTATGTATAACCATTTACTTAATGGGACTTAATATAAGATTAAGAAATAGTCTTAAACGATTCTCTTGAACGATTCACGATTCACCAAACGAGTAACATGTCTCGTCTTTATTAGGATCTTAAAAGTTAACCTTTCCCTTTCTTTTTCCTGCTTGTAATTTCCTATGGTCACATAATACTTCAGAGGATGAATGAGGATATATATTAGTGTAAATGAAGTGCAGTCTTGTACAGCCTCAGTTCGACCATTTCTGAGGTGCGAGGTTAATTGAAACCCAACCACCAAAGAACAGCGGTATCCACGATCTAGTATTCAAATCCGTGTAAAAATAACTGAAGTTACTAGGACTTCAATGCTGGAACTCTTGACTTCCAAATCAGCTAATTAGGTAAGACGCGTTCACCACTAGACCAACCCGGTGGGTTCCTAAAAGCAAACCTACCTAAACAATAAATCAAATTTTTACTAGTAAGAATTTACATGGTGCGTGGATCGAACATGTTTTTCAATTTAAATATATATATACAGTCTAACCTGTCAATATTATGTTCACTTCAATATTTACGCAATTCTTTACGATTAAATAGTTATGCAGTTAAAATGTATAGCAATAATTGTACACAAAGATAGGTCCTCCGGGCGGAATACGAGTTGAAAAAAAAAATTAAAAAATGTGATATTTAATATGTTTACAGTAATTATGGTATTACTAATCTTCGTTGTATTCAAGGACATCTCTACACGTCATTTCGACACGTAACTATTAAACAATCATTATTTAATCAACCACTTGATTAATAGAATTTATTTTGAGGTAATTATCATTATCGTTATTATTATTATTATTATTATTATTCTTGTAAACATGCTTAATGTTTGAGAAGATATAATTTGTTTCTTTTTCCTGTTCAGCCTCCGGTAACTACCGTTTAGATAATTCTTCAGAGGTTGAATGAGGATGACATGTATGAGTGCAAATGAAGTGTAGTCTTGTACATTTTCAGTCCCACCATCACTGAGATGTGTGGTTAATTGAAATCCGTGTAATTTCAAATCCGTGTAAAAATAACTGGCTTTACTAGGACTTGAGAAGATATACTAAGCGACTTTAACGATACGATTGTTGAATCATCCATTATTAGATTTCCAAACTTATATTAGTAACTTCGACCCTCCTACCTTCAGAGTATGTTACTCTGAGAGTAATATACTTTTGCGACAGCTCTTACAATAGAAGGAACAATGCGCGGCATGGACTTCGTCCATGCCGGGCATTGTTCCTTCTATTTTGTTCCACGTATCGAATAAGTTCTTTGAATAAATAATCTCTTTGAATCGATAAATCTGAAATCGAATAAGTACGTGCGTACAATAAATCACCTGAATAAGTATTCTTCGTAAGAATTCTTCGAAAAGTAGATCTTCATTAAGCGTATGTTATCTTGAATATATAGGTTTCAACATGTTTAAAAACTCGTAGATACCTAGAAGACAAGCGTAGATTGTGTACTGGTTTACGAAGTATTCCGAAAGACGTTTTGAAATCCACTGACTTGTAAATATTTTTTACTATTAAGCCATATTTCCACCGTAAAGGAATATTTATACAAGATTTTTTTTCACAGATGTTCCTCTTGGGAGTTTGCCATTTGTCATGTTTTGCGATCGATTTAGATAATCTTTCGACCGTTTATTCCAAATTGATTGCGTAAATTTTTGCATTAGTTGCCAACGGCCTAAACGGTTAAAAGAAATTTCAATGAAATCAGGTTTAGGAATTGAGGTGAGAGGAGATACAATAAGAAAATGTCCGAATTTTAATGGTTGCGGTTACCTCGAATCAGAAGATGCTCTTTATGCCGTTTTCCCACAACTCTCCGATATGCGGGGTACGAAATAATATGTTTTGTGACATTGTTTGCATATAAACTACAACATTTACAAATGCATTTTAATCTTATATTTTGTATTATAATGAAAATTTACCAAGCTGGCTATATTTGATGTATATATATATATATATATATATATATTTATATTTATAATGTGTTTATTTTTTATCATATTTTACATACAATGTTCTCATTGTTGTGGTGTTGTGCAAAGTAGATAACCTAAATATATATTAATAAGAATAACAAATAATACAACAATGATATCTTGTAACATTTATTATTTTTTTATCATTTTTTGTTAAAATATTATCTCTTATTATTCATACATTATATGTGATCTGCGGTTTTTGAAGACACTAAATTTGGCCTTTTATTTTATTGCATTGAACGCTATGAAGAACGAAACCCGCTTCGAATGTAGTCCTAATTGTTTGGTATACGTTTGATTGCAATTTAGTCTTTCTTTTTCCTGTTTAGCCTCCGGTAAACTACCGTTTAGATAATTCTTCAGGGGATGAATGAGGATGATATGTATGAGTGTAAATGAAGTGTAGTCTTGCACATTCTCAGTTAGACCGTTCCTGAGATGTTTGGTTAATTGAAACCCAACCACCAAAGAACACCGGTATCCACGATCTAGTATTCAAATCCGTGTAAAAATATCTGGCTTTACTAGGACTTGAACGCTGTAACTCTCGACTTCCAAATCAGCTGATTTGGGAAGACGCGTTAACCACTAGACCAACCCGGTGGGTTATTGTAATTTAGTCTAAAATTAATTTTACTTACGTTTATAAACGATGTAAACAGAATGTTCCTCAGCAAGGCGGGCTTAGTAAACCATTACTGCTACGGTTGACAGACCTCTATTTGTATCATTTGTCTCTCGATAACACCAAGCACCATCAGCAAAAGGCATATAAAGATAATCGACTATCTTATAACTTATAACTTGATACACGTATTACATACAATATTTGTACGCAAAATATATATGTTTTGTATTATAATTTTATAATATTGGAATGCGACGCGATAATCATTTTCACCAAGCTCATGGACACGATCCGTCTTCGATAACTAACTTCAGTAAATCGTTTTTGTAATTTTAGATACGGAAGAAAAAATTAAGTATATCTGTTTTTGGACTAGTTTTTAATCTTACTCGATTTTCTTCTAATTTCTAAAATATGTATTAGGAAGTTCATGATTATTAACGTTTTTAAAAGTTAAGAGAAAAATATAACTTAGAAAAATTATTAAAAATTTTTTAATAGTATATGCATCTTAATTATTCAAGTAATCAAAACGAATATATCAGGTTTTATTTATTTTTTCGGTCGATTTCTTTATAAATGTTGATCGATATAATGAACTAAGAAATAACACTTGTATAAATAAATTTTGAATAAATACTTTAAATACACAAACATTTATTCAAACAACTTATTCGATACAAGTTTCTATCGGTTCAAATGTTCCATCAAACATACTGATGGAAGGCATTATTATTCAGTGTATGAAATATACATTTCTGATGTAAAAATTGGGACCCAGGGCAACTATCAGAAATTCACTAAAAACATTCGTTAACATCAAATATTTATACAGTTATTAATTTAACGATCTTACCAGAATAATAGGATAGAGTACAAGAACCCTTTTTTACTTTTTATATAAAATCTTATATCTATCTAATATTATGTTTTTTAAATTATTATGATGTAACCGTCAACAAAATGAACGTAACAGGAAAAAGTTACTAAATTTTATAGCGCTATTTATTATAAGAAGACTGAAAGGGAAAAAGAGAGGTAAATATTACAACAGTTCTAAATATAAAACTTCAAAATATTCTCGCGTTTTCGAGAATGTGTTAAACGTAAATAAAAATGGAAGCATGAAAACGAATTCTAAAAATATTGGTATATGTAAGTCTGAGCTCATAAGTACAGCAACCGTGTGGAAAGCAAAATTACTTTAGCCGAAGGACGAACCAAAAGAGTTCAGAAATCTTGTTTATGCGATTACGAATACGAGGGCTATTCAGAAAGTAAGGAACGTTTCCACCTGACGCCGCCAGGCGCACGCCAATCGCGTATATATTGGTGTACTCGTGTCGGCACCTCAGACGCTACCCAACGTTCCAGACGGGAGTCCGGGAAAGAGCCCAGCAGAGATGCGTCCTGAAGGGCAGCCAACAAAGAAGTGGATGAAGAGCTTCTACTTAACCTTTTCCTATACGACTTACAATTAAATCTAATTAAATCAGCAATTGCGACTTCCTCCGGAGAAGGGGCGCATTGCTCCCTCCAATTAACCAATGCCCCCTTGTGGTGGCAATAAAGCGTTAGCACCGAAAGGACTTCAGTGGACGGACTGAAGGGGAATCCCGTCGGAAGCACGGGTTTTAAAAGCCTAGCCTCCTGAATGGACACGGAACGCTATACAAAATCCGTCCGTAAAACTAAAAGAAACCACTAAAATCAATCCCGACATTAAAATAAACCCATTAAAACGCCCGAATAATAGATACAGCAGCAAGGGACATCGGCCAGGCTCTGCGTATTCGAAGGGAGAAATGAAACTCCCGCCACCTTTGCGTTCTGTTCCGTTCCGGCACCTCAGTTAGCGTCCAGCCGTGACAACGGGAACATCTCCGCACTGCCCGTTTTTTTTTATATACAAATTTGAAATGTGTGCTGCATTCGAAAATTCCGCCAGTTGTGAGGTGGGGTCTGCGATTGGTTTTTTGTTGGCAAAAAACTTAAAAGCAATAGAAATTTATCGGGAACTGTGTGAAGTGTACGGGAACAACGTAATGAATGTAAGTTCTTTCAGGAAGTGGTGCATTCAGTTTATTGGTGCATTTGTTCGGCCAATGTTCACGATAAAGAGAAGACTGGACGTACGAGCATTGTGACTGACGATCTGGTCTCCAAAGTTGACGAAAAGATTCGTGAAAACCGCCGTTTCACAATAACTGAGCTTTCTCTATGTTTCCCACAAGTTTCAAGACTTTATTGTTTAAAATTGTTTCACAGAAGCTAGGCTACCACAAATTTTGCGCAAGATGGGTGCGTCACTGACTGGTTGAGATCACAGGCGGCAGAATTCTATGACAGAAATTTCAAAGCTTGTCCACCGCTATGATAAGTGCCTGAATTTGTAATGATGGTGATTATGTTGAAAAGTAGTATTTTAGTCCCTCTTTCACATGTATATACTAAAAAGTTTTTCTTGTACTTGGTTTTCTTAAAATTTCAAAACGTTCCTTACTTTCTGAATGGCCCTCGTATATCATACACGCTGATTCTTAATCAAACAACCTCGGAGGATCCATGACATCAACAAAGGATAGAAGAAAACGTAAATTGAAAGCCACGACGACACGGTAAAAGATTTCTGATGGATCATTAAATCGCACAATTACAGGTAAATAGAAAATGTAACTACGTAACTAGAAAATGTAATCGCACGAAAGCACAGTGAAGTGAAACTGGTCGTATCTAAAAACACTAATACAAGCAAGAATCATTCATTAAGAATGTTTGGTCCTCAACAGTATTTTCGTAAAGACAAATTATAAATTTCGAAAAACCTTACTAATGTATATATATAATATATACTAATATATATATAATATATATACTAATATATAATATAATATAATATATATATAATATAATATAATATATATATAATATATATACTAATATACATATAATATATACTAATATATATATATAATCAAAAGCATTAAGATCGATTAGAACGATAGTCTATCTAATACGCAACAATTCAAGAAGGTAATTTTAATCCGTTTCGAAAGTCGCTTCCATCGTTTCACAAAATTATTCGCACTAAAACTCTAACTTCATATCCACTGAAATATGTTACTACTAGTAACAAATATGTTAGTCTAATTAAATATTAATATATATATATATATATATATATATATATATATATATTTGTTTATACACACACAAAAATACAGTCATTACTCTGTTTAATAAGGTTAAAACCATTTCCACGATTTACAAGATCGCCAAGCGAATTCATACGTAAAATAAACAATGACTTCTAAAATTTTAATTATACAATTTAATCTTAAAATAAAATACAGCGTCTGAGAAATATCCATAAAACAATAAAATACGTCTGATGTTAAAATTGTAAACAAGTCTACACGTCTACAATAAAGATAAATTTTGCAGCGGTATTATGCAGAGTTTAGTCTATCTGCCAAATGGAACGCCGCTTTAAACGAACTAAATCACTATCAATGATACAACAGAAAAAAAAAATTAATAGTGCATTTGACCGAGTTATTCCTTCATGAGGGAGTAAATTATATAAAATAGTTGAAACTGAATATTAATACGTTAATAAATTACAAAATAATACGTATTTTTAACAGTAATTAACTCAGCAAAGAATATTGTACCTAGTATTTAGTGAACAAATTAGAAGACCCTACCTGATTTTATTTTATTAAACTCAAAATCAATAAGTTAAATCAACTTGAATGCTGAAATTTTAAAGCGTAAGATTATGAAATGATATGCAAAACTAGTTTATTAGCTTTTTAAAAACCAAATATCAAACATAATAATCTATATGATAATTAAATAACGCGTGTGCGCGCGTACAGAAAACGTTTATAAAAATGATCATTTTAGCAAGTTGAAAAGAAAAAACTGTATATAATAATAATAATAAATAATAGACCCCGTGAAGAAATTAAAAGGAATAAGTGAAAGTCTAAAAATTTATAATCCGACAGTTTAATTTTTAACTTACAAAAAACTAATCCTCAAAAATGTACCGTAAAATAAGATTTACCTACGATAAACCAGTTTTAAAATTTAATTTAATAACGAATTAACTTTTAAATCGCTTAAAGAAATTACTGAAACTACTGAAGAATTATTCAAAACCGACGAAGGTTAATGCAATACATTATTTTAAGTAGTTTCTTAAGTCGCTTGCAAGATGATGATAATATTGCTGAATTTTTATTTTTATTACTATAGAAACGAATTTCTTAATTTCCTTGCCGAAAACAATCAACCTACTGTATTTCAAAACTTACATTATAGGCTTGACTATATTTCCTTGACTTGTAAACGTCTACGTCTTGTGTATATGTGTTATTGATTGCAGTTAATGTATTTTGTCTGTTTTTTCTACTGTAATATTATTTTGTGATTTATGTTCTTGTTTTTCGCTTTTAGTCACGTCCCACGTTCGCCCAGTAGGCTATCCAATATATTACTGTTCCTCCAACAGTTTAAATAGCCAAATGTAGCGTCTAATTTAACCACACAATTTATTTTTCTAAAAATTCAAATTAGCCGAAACAAAAGAACCGCTACATTTTTAGTTTTTATTCAGTACGAGCTACTTTAAACGTTAAAAAATATTGTAACTATAGAAAAATACTTAATAATACTGCATTCATAACATGTTTTTATGTTTATTTGCTTGAACGGATAAGGAAACCAAGATCAGCTCGTTATGCAGTTAAGCCTTAAATTTGTTTTAACAGAAACAATCTCCAAACAAATCTTAGTACTGCCCCCAATATACCAAACAAATTCAAGGATGCCAAACAACTTATAGACTCCATATTCTTAGCACGGTCAATGGGGATACGGTAAAAACAATAGCAAAACGTATAATGCATCGAACAGATAAATAAACGGAAATGAAAGATCTGTAAAAAGAAAGATCTGAAAGGACTGTAAAAAAGTCCCTCGTGTCGATCCCCTTAAAAGAAGAAATCGATAAATGGATCTCTCTATAACAAGCGATAATATAATAATTTTTTTCAAAAAGCTAAAATAAAAGATGCATCTTTCTGAAAAGGAAAGATATCTGCACACCAAGCAGAAGCGTTACGCTGTAAGAAGAGGTGCGATAAGTGTGAGAAGGAGAAAGAACTAGTCATCTTCCTTGGAATAGTGATGAAACTCGCTTCTTAGATAGACATCGTTTCAGGCGTACTAAAGAGACACCCATTCTATAAGGAAAATTTGTACAGAAATTTATCGATAAATTGGAATCGTTCAAGGTTAATTATTTTATAAAAATTAAATATTTAGGGTAAGGTGTTAAGTGAAATTTTAAAATAATAATACTATCCTAGTGATATTTATGAATTTCTATAAGTTAAAATTTACTAATGAAGAAAACTTTACAAACATTTAAAACTTTACAAACGATAATTAAAAATATGATAGAAGCCGTTATTTACTAAATACCTCAGTAAGTATTTAAGTTCATAAAGTGTAACTTCTGTAACCGTAGTTTTCGCGCACGTTGGAAAGGGTACTTTAGTCGCGGTTAAGAAAACTATACTGCTGCAGCACCAGAGCGGGGCGAAACATACAGGCGATCGTCTGAGTGGGTAAATGCACGTGTTTCTTTCTGTAGGCATCAGAAGCCCGTCTCATTCTCCTCCCCATTCTATTTACTCTCACTATGTCGCTCACCAATGCAACTCAGAGGAAAGGAAAATGGACTGCTGCGCGTCGACCAACTTTGTTCACAAAATTTAGATCTATTGTACGTGTTACGACAAAAATTCAGTTGATTTCATATTATTTAAAAACTCATTAAGATTTTTTTCTGAAAAAAGTTTTTATTTTATTTTTTTATTTTTTAATAGGTTTTTTTTTATTTTATAAACCGGTCAAAAGATCTTTTTAGATCGAGAAATTTTAATCGAATGAAACTGAAGCATGTTGTCTGATTCCACAGAAGTAAATATAATAATTCTTAACAGTAAGGATTTAACACGATGTTGGATTTTGTAAATATAAGTGCAAGACAGAATTATTCATTTACAAAAAATCAGTCTGCACAGATCATATTTACCGCCGATAAACAAAGATCTGATAGACCTTTTTTTTGTATCCCGTTTAGGAAATTTTACAGTACGGGAAAAAATACTGCTGATATCATAAAAAGAAATACTACTTACAAACCAGTTGTAAGTCGCTCTTCTGATTCCGTATACTTAAAACTTTATTTTATATATATATAAAACACACGAGGTGTGTGAGAAAAGTAATATGAGATTGATAACACTGCGAGCGATCTAGCAACGCTGTGTCTACCGATCTGTGCTAGACCGGTTTGTTCATCCCTTCCACATGCTCAGTACGAGTTTCAAGTCCGTTCAGCCAACACATTATTTTTGACAGCGCCATCAGAGAAATTGTGTTTTTGTCGTGAGTTACGAAAATAGAGTATCGGAATTTAGAGCGACATAATGCAATCAAGTTAAACTTGTGGAATCCGCGATGTGTTAAACTTGTGTAACCACAAGTGTTAAACTTGGGGAATCCGCGAGTGTGACCTTTGAAAAGTTGAAACAGGCCTATGGGGAGCATTGCTTATCAAGAAAACAAGTTTTCCGTTGGCACAAATCATTTTTGGAAGGCCGAGAAGATCAACTTCGCTCAGGGAGACCTTCAACTCCAAAATCTGACGAAAATCCCATCCAGTTTGCGTGTTTTGTTTTTTTATTAAAGATGAACTTGTCAAATTTTTGTTTAATTTTAATAGACGTTATTTATATCAGTTTTCTCAGCATTAAATTCTCTATAAAGATAACTAAAAATTTTTATTTGTTTATTGGTAAATTAACAAAGTTATTTTATTCCCAACCTAAAGAAGGGTATTTTTCGACAAAACGTTTTCGTTTTTACCCCGTTTTTCTTAAAACCTAAGTTTTTCAATTCTTTTCAATTCAGTTCAATTCAATTTCCTATATCAAAAACCATAAGACAGCACCAAATTTACCCCTCGATTTATACCCCAAGAATTTTAGTACGGTTTAATTTCAGAGGGAGCAGAAACCAGGGTTGAACGTTTTGCAAACCGAAACTCTCTAACGAAACGTTTTCCGACCTATGTTTACATGAATGTTTTTCTTCTTTTTTTTGCTATAGAAACCTCCCGAGGGATTGCTGTGAAATTTGGAAAATCCGTTTTTATAAGAAGAAAAAGTGAATATGTATATAATAACGGAAAACGATATAAGTATACTGTGGTTGAATAATTGTTTATAAATAAATGTGTATAAAATATCTAGCGCAAGTGAAGTAACTCTCGAGCGAAATCACGACTAAGACTTGTTGTTCTCTAACAAGTCGTAGAGCAACAATGTTACTATATACACAAGAGTTACTATATACTGTATGTTATTATGTGACGGTTAAACATGTTTTATCTCTCCACAATAATTTTTTAAAAGAATTCCTTTACTTTAAATACTACGACGATACTGTCCTTAATGGAATAACGGTCACTTTAATTTCTATCAACATATACTAGGGCTGTCCAAAAAGTAACGCACTGTACGCATGCGCACAAAAACGAAGACACGATAGGACTCGCGGCAACCGTAAACGTATAGCCTGAAGTGTTACACAGAGCAGACCATATAAATGGTTCTGGATTTATTAAGTGCGTAACAATGTCGGTACAATCCGAAAACGAGACAGAAACGAACTCGAGTTACCTACAAAATTCAAAGAAACATGCGCACATTAAATTCTAAACTTTACGAGGCAATACTGTGCCAATAATTTATCAATCTTTATAGGAAGAGTGTGGTGACGATAACGTAGATCGCAGCACCGTTCGGCGTTGGCGTAAAAAGTTTAGGGAGGGCAGGAGTACAGCAGATGAGCCGCACTCTGGCCGACGGTCTACTGCAACAGACAACACGAGCATCGTCGTTGTTACTAAGTCGGTCGAGAAAGACCGTAACACGGACAGTGAGAGAAATCGAAAGTGAAATCAGAATACCATAAACTACACTACATCGCTTTTTAACGGTTCGTTTGCACGAAAAAGGTCGCGGAGGGATAAGTAACGTACCTTCAAAATGAGATGCAAAAAGCGACGCATCTCGAAATTGCACGAGATCTGCTTATACGTTATGAAAGGGAAGGCGAACAATAGTTGAATCGAATAATTGCTATCGATAAAATATGTATAAGTGATTTTGAACCGAAGCAGTTAGGAAGAGTCAACACTCTCTGAGACCAAAGAAATGTCGTTGCATCCAGTAAGAAGTGAAGCAAATGGCTTAAGATAAAGACCGGTGTTATTTTTACGGGCGGAGTACCAAATGATGTTAGTGTGACTGCAACAGAGACTTCATTCGGAAGGCTTTTTGATCACAAAGGTTTGAAAACTGTGTTCAGAAAAAAAATCATCATCAGTAGTGTAACAATTTTACATGACAATGCGCGCTCACATATTGCGAAATTTGTCACGGATACTTTCGTCGATTATGCTTACTTAGGAAACGCTTCTCCATTCACCATACAGACCTGATTTCCAAATGAAAGCACTGATCGCTTTCCAAACCTGAAAGAGATCGTAGAAAAGAAATACTGAAACGAATTGCTAGGAATTCATTTTAGCAATTTGAAAGAGTTATCGGCTGCTGAGACCAGGAGATTCGATAGCTGAACGCATATCGTCTCCTAACAGTAATCTAAAAGCAGCCAAACCGTTGGCGAGCGTACATCACACGTGAGGTTATTATATTAAAGAGGTGTAAACTTTTCTTTAGCTCCTTAAGAAGAGTGCATTATTTTTGGTCAACCATCGCATGTGCAATTTGTTAATATTACCTTAAAAAATGAATATACTAGTTTCTATTACTTAATTCTTAAAAATATGCCTGGCTGTAACTTTTACTTAATAAATGGTCGTGACCAAACCGGCCTTTGGGGGTGGTCAATTTGAAAATATTAATTACTATGGGAGTTGATAAAACACATAATTATAAACAATTGTACGTTCCAAACGTATTTTCTTCAGTTTTTACGGATTAATTTCAATTAAATAAAAAAATTAAATAAACTGAATAAAATAAGAGCGAGCAACATTGATGTTTTTAGGGTACGTATTAAGCGAGTTATTGATCTTAAAACTTATCAGCAAAGATATAATACGATAAAAACATGTATAAGTTTAATTACCTTTTTGCTTTTTACCTTAAATACAATTATAAAATTTTTAAGTAAATAAATAAATAATTTTTTTTTGTCTTCAGTCATTTGACTGGTTTGATGCAGCTCTCCAAGATTCCCTATCTAGTGCTAGTCGTTTCATTTCAGTATACCCTCTACACCCTACATCCCTAACAATTTGTTTTACATACTCCAAACGTGGCCTGCCTACACAATTTTTCCCTTCTACCTGTCCTTCCAATATTAAAGCGACTATTCCAGGATGCCTTAGTATGTGGCCTATAAGTCTGTCTCTTCTTTTAACTATATTTTTCCAAATGCTTCTTTCTTCATCTATTTGCCGCAATACCTCCTCATTTGTCACTTTATCCACCCATCTGATTTTTAACATTCTCCTATAGCACCGCATTTCAAAAGCTTCTAACCTTTTCTTCTCAGATACTCCGATCGTCCAAGTTTCACTTCCATATAAAGCGACACTCCAAACATACACTTTCAAAAATCTTTTCCTGACATTTAAATTAATTTTTGATGTAAACAACTTATATTTCTTACTGAAGGCTCGTTTAGCTTGTGCTATTCGGCATTTTATATCGCTCCTGCTTCGTCCATCTTTAGTAATTCTACTTCCCAAATAACAAAATTCTTCTACCTCCATAATCTTTTCTCCTCCTATTTTCACATTCAGTGGTCCATCTTTGTTATTTCTACTACATTTCATTACTTTTGTTTTGTTCTTGTTTATTTTCATGCGATAGTTCTTGCGTAGGACATCATCTATGCCGTTCATTGTTTCTTCTAAATCCTTTTTATTCTCGGCTAGAATCACTATATCATCAGCAAATCGTAGCATGTTTATCTTTTCACCTTGTACTGTTTCTCCGAATCTAAATTGTTCTTTAACATCATTAACTGCTAGTTCCATGTAAAGATTAAAAAGTAACGGAGATAGAGAACATCCTTGTCGGACTCCCTTTCTTATTATGGCTTCTTTCTTATGTTCTTCAATTGCTACTGTTGCTGTTTGGTTCCTGTACATGTTAGCAATTGTTCTTCTATCTCTGTATTTGAACCCTAATTTTTTTTAAATGCTGAACATTTTATTCCAGTCTACGTTATCGAATGCCTTTTCTAGGTCTATAAACGCCAAGTATGTTGGTTTGTTTTTCTTTAATCTTCCTTCTACTATTAATCTGAGGCCTAAAATTGCTTCCCTTGTCCCTATACTTTTCCTGAAACCAAATTGGTCTTCTCCTAACACTTCCTCCACTCTCCTCTCAATTCTTCTGTATAGAATTCTAGTTAAGATTTTTGATGCATGACTAGTTAAACTAATTGTTCTGTATTCTTCACATTTATCTACCCGTGCTTTCTTTGGTATCATAACTATAACACTTTTTTTGAAGTCTGATGGAAATTCCCCTTTTTCATAAATATTACACACCAGTTTGTATAATCTATCAATCGCCTCCTCCCCTGCACTGCGCAGTAATTCTACAGGTATTCCGTCTATTCCAGGAGCCTTTCTGCCATTTAAATCTTTTAATGCTCTCTTAAATTCAGATCTCAGTATTGTTTCTCCCATTTCATCCTCCTCAACTTCCTCTTCTTCCTCTATAAAACCATTTTCTAATTCATTTCCTCCGTATAACTCTTCAATATATTCCACCCATCTATCGACTTTACCTTTCGTATTATGTATAGGTGTACCATCTTTGTTTAACACATTATTACATTTTAATTTATGTACCCCAAAATTTTCCTTAACTTTCCTGTATGCTCCGTCTATTTTACCAATGTTCATTTCTCTTTCCACTTCTGAACACTTTTCTTTAATCCACTCTTCTTTCGCCAGTTTGCACTTCCTGTTTATAGCATTTCTTAATTGCCGGTAGTAAATAAATAATATATATGTTATATTACTTTTGCCATAAGTTACCAGTTGGGTTGGTTTGTGTTTTATTTTTTTGTTTTTCTACCTTTTAATAGCTCATTGTTTAAGAAAATATCGGTCAGTATAAGAATATTTTAAAATAGAGGCCTTGAAAAAACAAAGACGATAGTTAAGAATTCATAATTTAAGCACATCCCGTTGATTAAAATTACGAATAATATTTAATAAACATTAAAAATAAATAATTAAATACATCACCATCAATAAAGTGATCCACTCAGCATTACAATTTATCGCTTAATATAAATTATTTATTAATAATGTCTACCGAAAACAAAATA
Source organism: Lycorma delicatula (assembly GCF_047948215.1). NCBI lineage: Eukaryota > Metazoa > Arthropoda > Insecta > Hemiptera > Fulgoridae > Lycorma > Lycorma delicatula. The sequence continues at coordinate 215,656,392 of NC_134457.1, forward strand.
TAATGAAAAGTCTGAATTCACTTGCAGATAAATTATATAGCTAATAATGATCGTAATGCTTTACAGTGTTAGTACAGTCAGGTGAAATAAAAATCCAGGAAGCATTTTAAAACGCATCCGGCACTATAAGCATACTAAATAAAAAAACTTTTGCATGTAAAAAATATGTTTAAAGAAGTTTATTCTACGTGCGTACATTAACAAATCAACGATATTAATAAAACTTTCTAAAACAACAGTTAATACAAAGGAAGATAATACAATACTTTATAGCTTTCTTTTAATAATTCATATTTAGCAAGAGACGAGCTGGCCGACTATGACGCCCCCCCCCGCGCAATAAAATTAAATATAAATTTAAATCTTTTTTAATGTGTTAGCGATAAGATTTAAGATAATTACTTACAATTAGGGAATCAATTCCGACATTGAAATGAATTTGAAATATAACTTTTGAAATTTTTTGTCGGAAACGCCTAACACCCGAGTTACATCCTTCGTAAGTTATACCGTATCCTCGCCAAAAATTTCGATTCAATACCGCACAAGTGTAAAATACATTAATTTCAGCTAAATAATTAGGTTATGTTTCTTAACCACGTTAACAATTAAATTAAGATTCACTTAAGATTAAACTAAGTTAGGTTAAGTTAAATGCAGCGTGCATTATCTACAGAGTTAATAACTTGGTGTAAGTAGAATTAATACGGAATCGTTCGGTAACTAACAATTTCGTGTTCAGTACAATATCAAGGTAATCTCTCTTTTTCTGTTTAGCCTCCGGAACTGTCGTAAGGTATTACTTCATAAAATGAACGTAAATGAAGTGTACTCTTGTACAGTCTCACGTCGATCGTTCTTGAAATGTGGGGTTAATTGAAACCCAACCACCAAAGTACACCGGTATCCACGATTCAGTATTCAAATCCGCGTAAAAGCAACTGCCTTTACTAGGATTTGAACGCTGGAACTCTCGACTTCGAAATCAGCTGATTTGCGAAGACGCTTTCACCTCTAGACCAACCCGGTAGATTTATCAACATATTTTTTTTCCCTTTGGCCTCCGGGAATTACCGTCAGATATTGCTTTAGAAGATGATGATATGTATGAGTGTAAGCGAAGTGTAGTCTTGCACAGTCTCAGACCGACAATTTCTTAGACGTATGGTTAACTGAAACCCAACCACCATTCTTTCTTTTTCCTGTTTAGCCTCCGGTAACTACCGTTTAGATAATTCTTCAGAGGATGAATGAGGATGATATAATGAGTGCAAATGAAGTGTAGTCTTGTACAGTCTCAGTTCGACCATTCCTGAAATGTGTGGTTAATTGAAACCCAACCACCAAAGAACACCGGTATCCACGATGTAGTGTTCAAATTCGTGTAAAAATAATTAACTTTACTAGGACTTGAACGCTGGAACTCTCGACTTCCAAATCAGCTGATTTGGGAAGAGAAATCCAACCTCCAAGCCAAATATAACCGAACGCTCGATTTCCTCGTTAACCTCGACTAATTAACCTTAAATACTAATCTGGCTGAGACTGTTAATTGATTGTTAGTCTAAATCCATAACTATATACCATTACTAATTATTTAGTTATGAAGAATTATCTAAACGGTAGTTACCGGAGGCTAAACAGGAAAAAGAAAGAAGGACAAGTTTAGAAAACCACCGGGTTGGTCTAGTGGTGAACGCGTCTTCCCAAATCAGCTGATTTGGAAGTCGAGAGTTCCAACGTTCAAGTCCTAGTAAAGCCAGATATTTTTACACGGATTTGAATACTAGATCGTGGATACCGGTTTTCTTTCGTGGTTGGGTTTCAATTAACCACACATCTCAGGAATGGTCGAACTGTGACTGTACAAGACTACACTTCAATTAGACTCATACATATCATGTTCTGAAGTATTATCTGAAAGGTAATTACCGGAGGCTAAACAGAAAAAGAAAAAGTAAGTATACGAAAAGATTTTAAACAAATTAAAATTTAAGTATTATTCTCAAAGGTTATCTCGAGTACATCGAGAGATGAATTTTTTTTCATCGAGGAGCAGATCTTCTGTCTAGCTCAGCAGCGAGGAAAGTGGCTTCAGATCGAATAGCCTACTAAATCGTCATAATTCTGTTTATGGTCAATGAAAATAATTGCGTAATTATGAACGACTTATGTATCTAGAGTTGATGTTTGGTGTGGAATAACAAAAAAAAAGAAGAAATATTGCGATTTGTCTTTGCAAGGAAGTATAATAAGCACTTTATATCTTGAAATGCTATCCTAGATATAGTAAGAACCCCCGTATTTGTCACCAGTCTGCATGTTCGGCTGCAAGGTACAGATGCCCACTATCGGGTGGGCATCTGTTACTACTCATTCTATTTTCAAATTACAGACTACCTCAATAAAACGTTTTCTGATTGCAAAGGACCAAGGAACAACTGAATAGCCACAATTCAATTCATTAATTAAGTTTACGATTGATGTCCTGCGATTTTTCGTTTTATGGAATCGTCAAAGATATGGTATTTTCTTCAGATGAATGACCTGAATTGCTTCAAGCTCGATTGAAAGGTCAGTTGATTTTGTAAATCGGGTATAACTTTACCGGAAAAACTTCGTTACTCAGTAGTTAAATGCTGCCTCGAATGCAAAAGGAGTAAGGGAAATGCTTCAAATCCTTTGTTTGAATAGAATTAGATATTTAATAACATTTTTTATGTTTTCTTAATGGTGATTGTGGACAGTGGCTTTCAGTCAGCGCGCACGCGCGCGCACAGAGAGAGAGAGAGAGAGAGTAAAATGTATATATATAACAATAATATTCTTATTTATAACTCATAAAACGATATTTCAAACCACTGCTGAAAGCTTACATTTTATTTCCTAAAGCTTAATTTTTATTTCCTAAAATGCAATAAATGATTTTAATCTATTTTTTGTTGCTGAAAACGAATATGAACTCAAAATCTTTTTATAAACCATCATTTATGAAAAATTTTTAAATTGTAATTAAAAGATTTTTCATTTTTCAACGTATACTTAGCATTTGAAGCTCCTATATTGTATTTTGTTACCTCATTTTTTATTGTTTAACTTTAACATAATTTGTAGGCAATAAATAAAAAATACTAGACAGGGAATTAAATCATATCACAATCACATATTATGACATGATATCTAATACTGCATCAAAAATCTTAACTAGAATTCTATACAGAAGAATTGAGAGGAGAATGGAAGAAGTGTTAGGAGAAGACCAATTTGGTTTCAGGAAAAGTATAGGGACGAGGGAAGCAATTTTAGGCATCAGATTAATAGTAGAAGGAAGATTAAAGAAAAAACAAACCAACATACTTGGCGTTTATAGACCTAGAAAAGGCATTCGATAACGTAGACTGCAATAAAATGTTCAACATTTTAAAAAAATTAGGGTTCAAATACAGAGATAGAAGAACAATTGCTAACATGTACAGGAACCAAACAGCTACAGTAATAATTGAAGAACATAAGAAAGAAGCCGTAACAAGAAAGGGAGTCCGACAAGGATGTTTCCTATCCCTATTACTTTTCAAACTTTACTAACTAGCAGTTATTGATGTCAAAGAACAATTTAGATCCGGAGGATCCGCTGAATGTGAAAATAGGAGGAGAAAAGATTATGGAGGTAGAAGAATTTTGTTATTTGGGAAGTACAATTACTAAAGATGGACTAAGCAGGAGCGATATAAAATGCCGAATAGCACAAGCGAAACGAGCCTTCAGTAAGAAATATAATTTGTTTACATAAAAAATTAATTTAAATGTCAGGAAAAGATTTTTGAAAGTGTATGTTTGGAGTGTCGCTTTATATGGAAGTGAATCTTGGACGATCGGAGTATCTGAGAAGAAAAGATTAGAAGCTTTTGAAATGTGGTGCTATAGGAGAATGTTAAAAATCAGATGAGTGGATAAAGTAACAAATGAAGAGGTATTGCGGCAAATAGATGAAGAAAGAAGCATTTGGAAAAATATAGTTTAAAGAAGAGACAGACTTATAGGCCAGATACTAAGGCATCCTGGAATAGTCGCTTTAATATTGGAAGGACTGGTAGAAGGAAAAAATTGTGTAGGCAGGCCACGTTTGGAATATGTAAAACAAATTGTTAGGGATGTAGGATGTAGAGGGTATACTGAAATGAAACGACTAGCACTAGATAGGGAATCTTGGAGAGCTGCATCAAACCAGTCAAATGACTGAAGACAAAAAAAAAAAATCTAATACTGAAGGGTGAGCCTTCATGGACAAGATTAATCATGTCTTTACAGGTGAAAACATGTAGCGGAAAACACAGCTGTATTGTTTGTATTAAGCACTGGATTTAGGAAAAAATTAATTCTGTTCAGTCTTACTGCTGTCTTAAATTTGTTAACAGTGCAGTGTCATAATGCCACGAAATTTTGTAAATGATGTGGATGCTTTTTGTTATGTATGTGGTGAGTTTACCCTAAAATCAAATAGAAAAAAGCATTACAGCTTTAATTAAAAAATCATATAATTTGTACTTTCAGTGTAAAATTGGTGATCAGGATAAGACGTGGGCTCCTCATATACTATGAACTAATTGTTCTGTATAGTTAAGAGGATGGCTGAAAAGTACACGGAAGGCTTTGCCACGTGCTGTACCTATGGTTTGGCGTGAACCTAAGGATCATGTAACGGATTGTTAATTTTTTTGTTTAACAAGTGTGTCTGGAATTTCTAAAAAATGTAAATATCCTACATTGTAATTTGCAATCAGGCAGATCACTGTACCTCACAGTGAAATTATTCCAGTTCCTGAGCCACCTGTGAATGTATGTTTCGAAAGCAGCGATGAAGAATAAGGCAGTACTAAAGAAGACAACAATGATTTTGATCTTGAATTATCTTCCAATAAGCCACATCTTATATCACAAGGTAAATTGGGATTTAAATTTATCAAAAAATCAAGCTGAACTGTTAGGATCGAGAATGCAAGGTTAGAATTTACTTCTAAAAAATACAAAAATTTCGGGCTTTCGAAGCCGGCAAAAAAAATTTCTCAGTAATTTATTAATGAAAATAATTTGGTTTATTGCACAAATAGTGATGAGCTTATGGTGCACTTACAAGTTCACAAACATGAGGACTGGCGCCTTTTCATAGATTCGTCGAAGTTTAGTTTAAAAGTGATTCTACTACACAACGGTAAAAAATATCCTTCTATACCAATCGGTTATGGTATTAATTTGAAAGAGACAAGATATGAAGAAAGACGTTTTTGAAAAAATAAATTATAATAAACATAGCTGGAACATATGTGGTGATTTTAAAGTTATAGGTATTTTGTTAGGCATGCAGTTAGGCTATACTAAGTACATATGTTTTCTTAGCGAATGGGACAGCCGAGCTGGGGATAAACATTATGTTAGCGAAGAGTGGAAGAAATGATACAACTTAACTCCAAACAGAAAAAATACAATTCATAAGCCCTTAGTTGAACCCAAAAAAATATTTTTACCCTCTCACCATACCAAGCTAGGACTACTGAAAAATTTTGTAAAAGCAATGAAGAAGGAACGTCCCGGATTTCTGTACATCAGGCAGAAATTTCCGAATGTAAGCGAAGGAAAAATTAAAGAAGGAATATTTGTTGGTACTCAAATAAGAGAGTTGGTCAAAGATGATGTATTTAACTCGATGTTAAATAATATAGAAAATGTAGCTTGAGCTTCAACTTAAGTGTAACTTGAGCTTTTTGGCGTAACGTTTAAGTGTAACTTTAGCTTTTTGGCGTAACGTTTAAGTGTAACTTTAGCTTTTTGGCGTAACGTTTAAGTGTAACTTTAGTTTTTGGCGTTTTTCATTTTTTTAAATGAATATATAAAATTTTATTTCATTAAAAACTTCTGATATTTTTTTATATTCTTTGTTTTTTTTTATTATAGAATTATAATCATGGTAAAAATTTTTTTACAATGAATTATTAATAAATCGATATAGTTAAATTAAAAAAAAAAAATTAAACAAAAGGAGATGAAGTCTGATTCGAATCGATGTGCCTTCCCCTTGTAAGATCCAAATATTTCATTAATTAAAATTTTATTTGCCTATAATTCTGAAACCAATGAAAATAAGTACCACTTACGATATCATTGAAAAGCTCTCAATGAGGGCTTATTACTGCAGTTAAGAAAAAGTCCAAAATCCATATCTTTTTGGATTTGAGCTTTTTGGACACTTTTGGTTCAGTCAATTGCAATTAAAATGGGAGGTGGAGAACTAGATGTTACAACAGTCCTAAATCTAAAATTTAAACATCCTACGGCTAATCGTCATACGTACATAATACGTACGTACAGACATCACGCCGAAACTAGTAAAAATAGATTCAGGGATGGTCAAAATGGATATTTCCGTTGTAATCTGGAGACCAAAATTATTCGCGATCACAATACTTCTTCCTTTACTTTGTATAAGGAAGTAAAAATACGTAAGTTTTTAAATGTTTTATTTCAATTATTAAAAAAAAAATCAATAATAAAAATTTTAACGCGACATCTGCATGTTTTTAAAGAATCTTTGCTTTATTATTTGCCAGCTAAGAAATAAATGTAGCATTAAACTGAAGTAACAGTATCTGGCAATTAATTCAACCTTGGCGATTACAAAATAATATCAGGTAACCTGCCTAAAATACATGTTGACTACAAAACATTTATCGCTAGAATTAAGAAAAACAGTGTTACACGAGCCCTGTTTCCTTATCACAGGAAAAAAAATCGAAACTAATATTACAGAAATTTTTATTCTGTAAATAAATTAATAAACTATTGCGTCGATCTTGTGATTTTTTTAAGCAAGTAGTTTTAGCATGTTTCTGGAAAATTATCTGGAGTTACTGAGCAAGTCTATTTAACATATCTCAAAGCATTATCGGATCGTAACAGACAAATAAGTAATTTGAAATTCTTACGCAACATATGCTTTAATTGTAAATTATCATACACGAATTCAAAGTTGTAAAGCTGAAACCTTTACATCTAAACATTTTCACAAGAGATTTAACATCTTCTTGGAAGATCAAGTTGTAACTTTTTTCGTTAGGATGTATTTGGTGAAATGAAAGAAATTTTTATTAAATTTAAAACATATTTATAATAAGAAAAGTATTATTTAAAAAGAAGAAGCGCTGGTTTCGATTATAATTACGAGGAAGTAATTGATTTCTTGAAGTAGATTCTGCTGTTAGAGTATTCTACTGTGAGTAGTCTATCTATAAGTAGCGCTTCATGTGGCAAAAATAAAAACACGTCCTACGAAAGAAAAACAACATAGTGGCCCGTAAGCTAGACACGATATTGGTCCTCGAGTTACGACTGAAGGTATCCATCGACTTTGGAATTCCCAATTCCCATCGCTGTCTGGAAAACGTTTCTAGCGATCTACTACTATATGATTAGATTTATGCCGACTGAACTATCTATTATTAGCGCCCACAATGCCGGGTAATTCTACGGTTTTCTAAAATGTGGCTGTCTATTTGGCATATAGACGAACTTTTTAAACGTATTTTCATTAACTTTAAAAAGAATAAATGGTGTTAACTCGACGAATATGAAGGAGGGCTCAAAGTTTATATTCTTCTAGGCCGGTTAATTGCGGCAATCGTAACAAACAGGGACGAACTGAGCTCACATGAGCCATTCAAGGACTGACACCGGATAATACCGTACAATACATGTTAAAGGGACATCGTGAATAAAACGCCGTAGCAACCTTAGTCACGAATATTATAAAGACTAAGGAACCAGTCGCTGTTGAGTGAAACGGAGCATCCTGGAGGTAGGGTCTTACAGGGACAGCTCTGCTCACGAGAGGGTGGTTCGCTGAGGTGGACTACTCTTAATAACTGACCGGGGACCCCCTGAGTTCGTTGGTAATAAAAAAAAGACCGAGACCCGGTTGGATCCCTCCCTAGGGAGGGGGTATGGTTAGAGGCAGGCATATAAAAGAGCGTGTGGGGTCCGTTAGGTGTGGATTAATGAAAAGACCGAGACCCGGCCGGCGGTGTTGGTTCCCGGATACGCTTCGGCTTCTGCGCCGTCGGTTTGAGGCTGGCAAAAGGAAAGACCGAGACTCGGTCCCCGGCGAGGGGGCTGGGAACGGAATAGCCGGGCCTGGTTTCTTCCGTCGCAGATTAGAGGCAGGCTATTAAAAGATCCGGAAAGGATACGTCCCCGAGTCGAGAATACTTAATTGGATGTCCGGCTCGGGGATGAAGAGGAAAGAAAATATAAAATACCCAGTCCGTGCCTGCTGGGCGAACGACTCCCGCGGGGAACGGCATAGCAAGGTCCCGCGGGGTCTCAGTAGGCAAAGGCAACCTCTGAGGGTGTGCAATGCATTAGCTGGTCCACCTTCCTAGTTATGGAAAAAAAAAATCGTAACAACATACCGACGACTTATCCGTCAATCAAGAGAAGATATCGTTAATTTCATTACCGTGAAGTTCAATCACAAACAGGGAGTTAACAATCTTTTTTAACACAATTATCAGCAAAATATACTCGTAAATTATAATAAAAATATACAAAATCAACAGTTTTAACGACATTTATTAAATTTAACAAAAAAAATCAAATGGTAATAATATACGTGCCATAGTTTTTTTAAATAGATAATAATAAAAACAATTTAAATAAAAGAATGAAACACTCAGAAAAAACAGAAACGAATGGAATAATCACGTTATAGGTGAATAGTAATAGGTCAATAACATCATTACTCTACTAAATTTGTATAAGTAACAAAAAAGATAAACGACTAAAAAAAAGGTAAAGGAAAACTAAAATTAACATCCATCTAAACATATTTATTTACGTATTTAAACATTACTTTTTTTTTAATTACGCAATACCAACATAAACTATGTTGGTATTGAAAATAGCATATATTTAACAACAAACATCACAATAAATAAACTAAATAGTAAATACTTATTTAATGTTAAAAAGATAAATAACAAAGGTAAAAAAAAAAAAAAATGGAAAACAAAACAAGGTAAATGACGTATTCTACTGCTTATTATTAGTCATGTGAAAGAGAAAATTAAAAATACGAGTGTATTATGTAGAATAATGTAGTACGGTTTATGAGGAAATTTACGCTAGTAATATAACGGAACCAATGAAATAAATTAGTTAATATGTTAGTTTATTTACTAAAATAAATAACGAATTTTAATTACTACTCTAACTCGATGCAAGAGCTACATTTTTTTTAAATGTACTTATTTGTACGATCTTCACACTTAACACGTAACACTTTCACTACTCAACAGCGGTCGTATAATAATTATTTCTCTAAAATTGTTTATTTTAAATTTTCCTTAAATTTTATGTTAAATATGAGAAACCCATTGACACCACTATGAAGTAATCGAAACCCAATATTTTCTAAAGGAGTGATCCCGGAATTGTTTCTACGTACATTTACAATATCATTTTTCAAAAAAAAACCTAATTAACTTAACGTCAATTCACAAGTTTTCGTTACGTAAAATTTCACGTAAAGAAATGATAAAACAACATTTTCCGCCAGCTGGCCTCCGTGGCGCGAGTGGTAGCGTCTCAGCCATTCATCCGGAAGTCCCGGGTTTCAATCCCGGTCAGGCATGGCATTTTTCATTCATGCTACAAATCATTCATTTCTCATCCTCTGAAGCAATACTTAACGATGGTCCCGGAGGTTAAAAAAAAAACAAAAAAAAATTTCCGTCCAATTAATCGCAAGATACTGCAAAGAAAAAAAATTTGAGATCATAAAAACGTGTAAATCGATAATATCGGAGTATCTGAGAAGAAAAGATTAGAAGCTTTTGAAATGCGGTGCTATAGGAGAATGTTAAAAATCAGATGGGTGGATAAAGTGACAAATGAAGAGGTGTTGCGGCAAATAGATGAAGAAAGAAGCATTTGTAAAAATATAGTTAAAAGAAGAGACAGACTTATAGGCCACATACTAACGCATCCTGGAATAGTCGCTTTAATATTGGAAGGACAGGTATTGTGTAGGCAGGCCACGTTTGGAATATGTAAAAAAAAATGTTAGGGATGTAGGATGTAGAGGGTATACCGAAATGAAACGACTACCACTAGATAGGGAATCTTGGAGAGCTGCATCAAACCAGTCAATGACTGAAGACAAAAAAAAATTATAGTATCGTAATTATATAAATTATTTATGCGTCGAATCCAAGACTAAAGAGTACTTCACCATTATAACTTTCAATAAAAATTAATTATTTGACTTTCGTTTAAATTATTCTTATTTTAAAGGTACTTTTTTAAATCGTATCGTACATAAGTTAAGGATAAATATTATCTTTAGAACCCTTTAAGATGAACCCATTTATGATTCTATAACTTAAGAATCACACACAACCGATATAAAATGAAATGACACTCAGTATTTCAAAAATACACCCATCTTATAGGTAAAAATTTTTACCACCAGTTTTCCTTTGAATTAGATTATATCAAAATATTAATTGAAAACAACCAACAATGCATATAATTTTAAAATATTTTTCTCTATGTGAAAATTAATTTTCTACAATATTCTGGTTTATTTTTGATTTTAATATAAAGATATCTCAGAGAAAAAAGTAAAGCTTATACGTTTTTCGATTCGTTTCGTCTAATTTTAAAAATAAATGACGTATTTTAAAATGTTCTAAATAAAAAAGCTATTTTTATTTATTCTTGTTTATTTTGTGCTAAATGAAAATCTTGAATAAAATTAATTCCCAAATAATTTACAAAAAAAGTGAAAATAAATTAAAGTATCTCGTGCCAAACGAAAGAATTTTCTACCGTGATATATTCTGTAATATATAAAGGGTGTAGCAGAGGAAATGCATGTTTTTTAAACCGCTAATACCCAACTGCGAGTGGGGATATTGACCTTCGGTGACCTCTGGCGGACAGCTCAGACTACACAGTTTCAGTCGTTGTGAAGCGTTGGAGAGTAGAATACTTTTTGTTTGCTGCCTAGCAGTTTTATTTAGAAACGACTCTGTGGTCACTTTGTTTAAATGTCTTTTCCGTCGAAATTGTAATGTCTAACGTCGAGGTGCAATTCCAGATCGAAACACCACACTCCGACCGGTTGAAGTGTTTCGAAGTACTGGATCTATGATAAAAAAAAACCATCTGGCCTTCCCTGTTAAGTCCGACTCCGGAAAACGTAGACAGAGTGAGAAAGGGCAGTTCTTACTAGTCCGAAACGATCTACTAGGCGACAGGCTATAGCGTTGGATATGTCACTTCGTTCGCTTCATCGCACCTTACGGTGATCTCAAATTTCACCCGTACAAAATAATGATCGTCCGGCAGCTAACTGAAAGGGATTTGTGGAACACAAAGAATTTAATGACATAATGAACGCCGATCTTACGGAAGATGCAATCGCCCTGGATTGCTATGCTAATGTTCAGAACTGGGCGTCGGAGAACCCATGTGAACTACACCAAAAACCTCTCCACAACTCAAAAGTAACATTGTGGTGCCGGTTTTTCCAAGATAGGGATCGTTGATCCTTACGTTTTTGAAGAGGGAGAAACCGCAGTTACAGTGACATCACCGCGCTACATCGACATGTTAAAACAACTTCCTGCATCCAGAACTGGATAGGCGTCCGGTGAACATGAAGAAATGTGCTTCCAATAGGATGGTGCCACAGCTTACTCGGCGAGAGCATCGATTGAACTGTTCTACAAATGTTGCCTGGACATGTCATTTCACGATTCGGCGATGTGTCTTGGCCTCCACGCCCTTTCGATCTATCGATTTGTGAGTTCTTTTTATGGGGCTATCTGAAATCAAGTGTGTACGTGAACAAGCCACACGCAATCGAAGACCAGAAAATTTCCATTCGTTAAGAAACTGAAGCTGTGTCGCATGAAATGTAGGAGAAAGCCGTGCAAAGCTTTCAGAAGTGGCTCTGAAGTTTCGTCCGACAAGAAGAACGTTCGTTATCTTACTGAAAATATTTTCCGAACCTAATTAGGTCTGCTGATTTCAAAATTGCATTAAAAAATATTATTATTTTATGTAAATATACTTTTTATATAATTAAAACAACCGAGTTATTTAGTAGTGAAAAACATGAAATTCCTCTGCTCTACCCTTTATATACGAGGTGTGTGAGAAAAGTAATGAGACTGACTTTTTACTTATCAAAGTTTTTTTTTCAAACAAAAATAATAATATCCCCTTCAAAGTAGTTCCCTTGGGCAGCTATACACCGGCGGAGTCGTTCTTCCCACTCCTGGTAGCAGCGTTGGAAGGATTTCAACTGGTAGGGCTTTTAACTGGTCGGTCACAGTCTTTTGAATGTTCTCCAAAGTACCAAAATGACGTCCTTTTACGTGTTTTAATTTCGGGAAAAGGAAAAAGTCACAAGGATTCAAATCAGGTGATTAGGGGGTTGAGGAACCGTAGGAATGCGTTTTGAGGTCAAAAATTCCCTGATGGAAATGGTCGTGTGACACGGGGCATTGTCATGATGAAGCATCCACTTCTCTGCAATGTCTGGTCTCACGCGAATCACTCTTCCTGAGCCTTTCAAGGACACCTTTGTAAAACACTTGGTTGACAGTTTGTTCTGGAGGAACAAATCCTTTATGCACGATAAAAGAATTAAATCGGCACGGTTTTGATCTTTGATTTGCACATTCGATATTTTTTCGGTCGAGGAGAAGACCGAGTGTGCCGCTCTTTGCTTTGTCGCTTTGTTTCAGGATCGTACTCAGATATCCAGGATTCATCCATCACCTGTGATCACACGATTGAAGAATTCTTGGTCATTTTCAATCCTCTCAAGAAGATCAACGCACACGTATCTTCGATTGTCCTTGTGTTCCGTTGTGAGGTTTTTCAGCACCAATTTCGCACAAACCTTTCGAATGTTCAAATCGTCTGTCAAAATTTTATGTGCGGAAAAGAGTTTAAATTTAACTGTTCACTCATCATCCTTATTGTTAAACGAAGGTCCGATCTCATAAGAATCCTCACACGCTCAACGCTTTCGTCAGACATTGAAGGTGAAGGTCTCCCTGAGCGAGGTTGATCTTCTATGTGTTCTCGGTCTTACAAAAATGATTTGTGCCGGCGGAAAACTTGTGTTCTTGGTAAGCAATGTTCCCCGTTGTCCTGTTTCAACTTTTCAAAGGTCACACTCGCGGATTCCCCAAGTTTAACACAAAACTTGATTGCACTATGTCGCTCTAAATTCCGATGCTCCATTTTCGTAACACAACTTCACTGACAGCGCTGTCAAAAATAATGTGTTGGCTGAACGGATTTGAAACTCGTACTGAGCATATGGAAGGGATGAACAAACCGGTCTAGCACAGACCGGTAGACACAGCGTTGCCAGATCGCTCACAGTGTTACCAATCTCATTACTTTTCTCACACACCTCGTATAAACTGTATATGTTGTGTACATTTATACAATTAGAATTACACCCGAAGCACAACATCTATTCGATGAGTTTTAAGCTTAATATTTCGTTTTATAATAACACGTCATGAGACTATAAAGAAACACAACTTTGCCGGATTCTTGACGGGTGACTATTATATTTACAAAGAATTTATTTATAGATGAAACACCGTTTGAGTAATTTGATCTCTACACCGTTAAGTAACAATTTTACTTTCCCGTCTAGCGCTACATTTAGAAGGGAAAGTATTGTAATCAGTCCAATTTGGGCATATGTAGGTTTCAATGGATCTTGACGTTTTGACAACTAAGGAACCCAGAAAACCGGATGAAAATTTTCCGGATGTTTGTATGTATGTACGAGTGTGCGTTCGGTCTTGCACTCCTTATATCACCAGAACTACTGGACCGATTTTGACCAAACTTCGTCAGATTACTTCTACATATGGGGGCATTGACGCCATTAAATTTTCAACTTAAAAGTCACGGAGGTGAGACTGTACAGCAAGGCCACCCTTAATACTCGAAATTTCTCCTAATTTAGATTTTATTTTTCTTAGGCGCATTTTCCAACAATTAAAAAACAATATTTGCAAAAAAAAGAATTTGCGCAAAATCGCACCTCATCCCAAAAAATGATCTAAATAAACTAGCGACTAAGTGCGTATACTGCCTTAATAGTACCCTCTCTAACCACAAGGAGGGCTAGTGTAGCACTGACGTACAGCTGCTGTAGTCGTCTTTCTTTCTTTTTTTTTGTTTAGCTTCCGGAACCACCGTAAGGTATTACTTCAGAGGATGATATTATGTATGAATGTAAATGAAGTGTAGTCTTGTACAGTCTCAGTTTCAGGTCGACCATTCCTAAAATGTAGTCATCTGCTATGTTGTGACGTCACAGTGAGCGGTAGAATTAAATAAATTAATAGCATTTAAAGTGTAAAAAAGTAGTTAAAGGGGCCGCTAGTACCGCCACTCCCGCGCGAATGAAATACGGTATGCGCGCGCGCTTTAGAATCATTGAAGTACAAAAAAAATTATATTTAAATAAAATGATAAATATTTTAAATTAAGTTGTGTGTGTAAGCCGTGCATCAGAGAAAAGCCGCGTGACGGGGAAGTCCTACACATGAGTTGTTAGCTTTATTTTAAATTATAAATAATATGCTCATAACTTCTCTTATGTACATTAAAATTTATTAACACAAAAATATGCAATCAAGTCAACGCAGTGCGTCTCCATATTTCTACGAGTAATAGTTCTAAAGATATCACATCTTTTTTATAAAAAGGTGGAAATGAATTATATTTACTGATTTCGCAGATCCGATCAAGGCGGTATTATAACAAATAATATTCTAAAATTTGAAAAAAAAAATTCTGGCCTTAAATTTCGCGAGTTATATAATTAAGGCATTCAGAATCACATTTAAAAATAGGATTTTTTTCGGATTCACCTGAAAGAACAATTTAAAAGAAACATCTTTTAAATAAAACCTTTAAAAATGTCGGAAGACAATCGAAAAAACATAAAAGCCGAAAGCGCTGAACTTTTATGTACATTTCATGAAAATCAGACCAACCATTTCAGAGATATTTATCTTCAAACCTGACCGCACAGAATATTTAATCCACCAACTGACACCCCCGTTTATTATTGTTCTAAAAAAAATAATTAATACAATACATGTAACAGTAATAATAATAATAGTTTAACCTATTTCTAGTGCATTGTAGTAAAATATATACTACAATTAATTACAGTAGCGGGATATTTTTTCCATTAACCCGTTTTAATTATGGGATGTAAAATAAATTAATGATAAAAATCAATTCTACATTTTCAACATGTTATTTTATTACAAGTGCATTATTATTATTACTGCTATCTTATTTGATAATCTAATATTTTCAACCGGATTTAATTTATGAAAGAATTGTTTTAAAAATTAGTTAGTATCCTATATAAATTGAACTGTAAAATAATAAAAACAAAACAATAAGATATTTAAACGTGAATTAACAGAGCATAAAATTAATTTTTTTAAATCCTTTATTTATATTGTTGTAATAATTTGTGTTATAGCCAGAATATTTTCTTTCTTTTTACAGATTTATAAAAATGTATAGGTAATAATCTTTAATAAAAACACGTGTTATGAAAAACAGTTTTTTTTTAAGTGAAAAGATGTTGCACGCGCGCCTATGTATTAATTAATTAGTTAATATTGATTCGTGGTTCTGTATCGTGTCATAAAATACTGTAACAAAACATAATTCTATCGTGTCATAAAATAAGTATTAGAAATAAAAAGTTTAAAATGTATTTCCAACGATTAAAATTATTTTAACTGTTTATTTATTAAAGATCGTAATCGTTCGGCTGACATGGAATTCTTTTACTTACACAATTTTGTTAACCCTTTTCCTATTCTTCATTCTAATTTAATTAATAAACGGTCTTATGGGGATATTGGAAAATTTATTTTACTACGACTGCAATCGTATACCTGACGTGAAATGTATATTATTCCCCAAAAAATTATATTATTTTTTGGGAATGAATGTTTACTTATCCCAGGTCGTCTGATACTACAGCACAGTAAAAGATACGAAACAAAATAAAATATCAACTGATGTAAATGTCACTCAAAGAAGAACATGAAAAAGGAAATCGATAAAAAGGATGTACGAATAAATCAACACGCACATGTAATTTAAATTTAAATAGAATTTCCACTATAAAATGACGCGCCGATTATAGTGCATAATTTAAAAACTACACGCGACAAAATAATGTAAGATAATTTTAACAGATTTAAAAAAAAAAAATGAAATATTGCATGTTTTCATTTATTATTAGTTTTTTTTTTATTTTTATTTTTGTACAACAATAAATGAATAATTAAAGTTTACATGTTAAAAGCATCCGGTTTGTTATGTTCTCTTCCGGAAATCCTGTATTTGCTTTTTCCTCATTAAAATCTATTTGTTTAAGTTAACGTGTACAGATGATAACAGCGAAGAACAGAATGCATTCTACCACTACGTTAACAGAATAGTATTTTTATTTATTTATTTTTTCATTATAACTTTCACAACAACTATTAATTTCGTTCCGAATTGTTTTTTCCCGATTTAAGCTTTCACCTTCTTTTATCTAAGCTCATAATCGTAACAGTTCATTCACTGATGCAACGTTATATATATATATATATATATATCTGAATATGTCTGGAAGTGGTAGAAATAAATTTATAATTTTATTTAAGTCTAATTAAAGGCTAATTTTACTAATAGCATAATTACAGCTATTTATGAAATATGCCAAGGCTAACCGGATTCAAATCCGGAATCTTCAGGATGAAAGAAAAAGACTCAATGGATCCGCCACGGAGTTCAGCATAATAAGATAATTCCTGGTAACAAATACTAATACAGCCCGACTACTTTAATCAGAGACTGTTTAAACCGAATCTTTCAATAATAATAAGATATTTTAAACGTTTCTCGGTTTACGGTTTGGCTAATGATAGAATGAAAATTACAAGTTAATGCTGAAAAATTTTGAAGAAAGACCGTTTTAAATAATCATATTATAAACCGAATTGCAGTTTGTTCTTTTCTACAATTTTTAAGATTCAATTAAACAACATAGTATATACACTAATTAAAATACGGATTTTATCTTCACATTCATCGAATTTCCTACCGTTTAGTTGGCGAAAGTAGGCGTTTAAAAAATATATTACCCCTATCTCCAACTATCGTATCGAAAAGTTTCTTTTTTACAGTAATAAAGTTTTACAACACTAATTTCTAAACGTAATCGTCGTAATGTTAGAAACATATAAAATAAGAAAATGGTTCAACAGTATTGCTTCAAATGGAATGTTAATAAACAATAGAAGATTTAGAAAAAAACAGAATTTAAAAAAAACATTGGGTCCGATTACACTGGTAGACTAAAAAACTTTTTTTAACGTTTTTTAAGTGTGATACCATTCTTGCTTTTTTGCGTACATTACAGATCTTTAAACACAATATTTCTACCATCCGTGGTTTTAAATAAACACTTTTAAAAAAAATTAAGGGAAAATACAGTTAAAATCTGTAAAATTTATAATTTTGCTTGGCCATACATGTGTTAGACTGATTTCACTGATACTTTTCTTTTATAAATAGCCTTAAGTACATGCCGAATTAATGTCCAACAGTAATCGGCTATCATATTAGTATTCCATTTCCCTTTACACAGACTTCTCATCACGGAAAAGTCTTGGTGAAAACGTTCACCGTGTTCGTCAATTACGTCTCCGAGATTGTCTGGGAAAAAATCCTGATGTGAGTGGAGGAAATGTATTTTCAAAGACGTATTACATCCCATAGCTCTGTATGAAGTAAGAAGTCGATTAACAATATCGTGGTAATAGTCGGATTTTTGTTTGCCGAGAGAATTTTTGCAAACGTTTTTAAATGAAGCGCCAGTCTTCAGGTTTATGAACTTGTCCAAGTGCAACATACGGTAACTCACCAGGTTGGTCTAGTGGTGAACGCGTCTTCCCAAATCAGCTGATCCCGAAGTCGAGAGTTTCAGCGTTTAAGTCCTAGTAAAGTCAGTTATTTTTACATGGATTTTAATACTAGATCGTGGATGCCGGTGTTCTTTTCTGGTTGGGTTTCAATTAACCACACATCTCAGGAATGGTCGAACTGAGATTGTACAAGACTACACTTCATTTACACTCATACATATCATTCTCTGAAGTACTATCTGAACGGTAATTACCGGAGGCTAAACAGCAAAAAAGGCGTTAACAAGTGCAACATAAGCTCATCAATATTTGTGCAATAAACCAAATTATTTTCATCAATAAAGTACTAAGAAATTTCTTTTTGTCGGCTTCGAAAGACCGAAAGTTTTGTATTTTTTTGAAATAAATAACAGTTCAGCTTGATTTTTTGATAAATTTAAATACCTAACCAAGTCATTTAATTCCCTTGTGATGTAAGATGTGCTTATTGGAATATAATTCAAAATCACAATCAGTATTTTCTTCTTCAGTACTGCCTGATTCTTCATCGCTGCTTTCGAAACATACATTCACAGTTGACTCAGGAACTGCAATAATTTCACTGTGAGGTACAGATATGATTCCAGATTGCAATGAAGGATATTTTACACTATGTTTAGATTTTTTAGAAATTCCACAACCACTTGTTAAACAAAAGTAACAATCTGTTTCATGATCCTTTGGTTCACCCCAAACCATAAGTACACCAAATGTCAAAACCTTCCGTTTACCTTTCAACCACCCTCTTAAATTCACAGAACAATTAGTGCATACTATATGAGGAGCCCGCGTCTTATCCTGATCACTAATTTTACACTGAAAATACAAACGATATGCTTTTTTTAATTAAAGGTGTAATTTTTTTTTCTATTTGATTTTACGGTAAACACACCACATACATAACAAAAGGCATCACATCATTTACACAATTTCAAGGTATTATGACACTGCACTGTTAACAAAATTAAGACGGCAATAAAACAAAATTAATTCATTCCTAAATCCAGTGCTTAATATACAAAACACAACTGTGTTTTCAGCTACATGTTTTGACCTGCACAGACAAGATTAATTTTGTCAATGAAGGTTCACTCAGTATTAGATATGATGTTATAATAAGAGTTACTTTTTACGCCACATTCAGAGAACGGATGAAGGAAGATTAACTAAAATAAAACATAGATTTTTTTTCTAAACAGGAAAAGTGATCGAGATAAAGATAGGGGAGAACAAACTAGCGAAGGACTAAAAGAAATAGTGATGAAACAAGAGATAGTATTTGACAGAAACAACTTCAGAACGAAAATTTCGAATTTAAAGATTTCCAGGAAGAAAAAACCAAAAATATGTAAAGGAATAAATCGTCAGAGAAAAAGGAAAACGCTTTCTCCGAACGAGTGAAAGAACACGAGAAAAATTAAAATTAACAAAAAGAGAAATAAATAATTGTGTTTTCGTGGCCAATAGTTGGACGGCGACGAAAAAAAAATAAAATGAAAAACTCATTTTAAAACTTGAATTGGAATAGTTTTCAGTTTTTTATACCATTAGTATAAGAGAAATATAATTTTACCGACCGATTAGTATGATAATCTGAAAGTTTCCAGAAATTTACTATAGCTTTGTCGTTGATCAGCGCATGAAGTGTAGGTTATCTCTCCTTATTCCTGAAAGTATGTACCTGTTCACTTGTTCCAAACGTTGATCACCAGATCATTTAAAATGTAATAACACAGTGGTAGCCGGGACACAATATCGATAGAATCACCCGTTCTGTCTATCTATTATCGATAGTCAAAGTTCAAACCGTCTAAAGTTGGCACGGGTAGTCAAGCGTTAATCCTCTGCTCTATCGGATCCACTCCACCAGCTTTCTACCTTAACAGAAGGCCGAAAGATGTTTATTTACATTTATAAAAGATAAAAATCACATATATATTTATCAGAATTTCCTTTCTCAACACAGT
Organism: Lycorma delicatula; assembly: GCF_047948215.1. Lineage (NCBI taxonomy): Eukaryota > Metazoa > Arthropoda > Insecta > Hemiptera > Fulgoridae > Lycorma > Lycorma delicatula. The sequence goes on from NC_134457.1 coordinate 215,676,445, forward strand.
GAAATTACAGTATAAACCGACAAAAGAAATAAAATAGAATAAAAAACTCCATACATGGAAAATAATAATGTTAAACGTGCCATTACAACGTAATTAAAAATATCTGAAAAACAAAAAACCCAATAATGCAATTACAGATAAAATATTACAGATAAAACAGTTACAAATAACGGTTTAGATAAAAAAAAAAAAAAAAAAATATCTAACAGGAAAAACCGCTGAACCATCTGCAAGAAAAAGACCTTCAAATTTTTTAATTTAATCATTGAAAATAACAAAATCGTTATTATTTTTATAATAATAATAAAACTTAAAAATTTTTTTTGATAGTAAAAATTAGTGTCACACAATTTAAAGGAAAAAATCTGCTCATCTTTCTGTTATTCTAGGAACATGAAAACATTTCGGAATTTTAGTATCGGTTGAGATACGATTCCCGAAGTTTATTTTGGATCCATTCACGCCTACTTACTGAATTATTATAAAAAAATTCCATACAACTGTAACATACTGTAAGTCAGTCCCAACAATTGATTTATGTAAAACACCGATACCTATCAAATACGAAATAACAAGCACGTACGTAGAACAAATCCAACTGACTAGTTAGTTATATTTAGTACACGGTCGACAAGAGATATAAATGTCATATTTGTATAAAATACAGTCAGATCTTTAAAAGGATTTTCTCGAGCGATAAAACAATCAATTCAATAACTGTATGATATGGGATTTCTTTAACAAATGTTTGGTACTAAATTACATTCCGTTATATTAAGAATTATATTGCTGGAATTATTACTGAAAATACTGGCTCATGAACGACACTCACGACACAAGGACACTCTAGAACGTTCACATACATCCTTTATACTGATTTCGCGAGAAATGTTTCAACATCATAACAAAAACTTCAAAACATTTTCAATAAATTCCTTAATTTAAACCGTTTGACAAACGAGATGTTTCGGGAACAACTATATTATATTTTAGATTAAATTTAATCTCATCGTGATCCCCGACGGGGAAGATTACTACCGTTTGGCGATCGCGGTCCCCACAACACCCTCTCCTTTTTTAGCCCAGATGAGCGTTACCCAACCTTTCAGTATTTGTGACCCGATTTTCAATGATAATTTTCATCGCCCCTCCCTCTCATACAATAATAATGCATTTTGACTTGGCAACACCGATCGCTGCCAAATCAGAATCGATACCTCTCTATTGCTCACTCACTCTCTCTCACTCTTACTTTCACCAAATCGGACATTCTTCTGCATTTTGGAACGTCTGTGCAAACGTGTATAAAAAATGCTGCACCTCGTTTAATTCCAGCTAGTCTCAGTCGAGTCGATCCTTCTATCACTATCGAATATATCGTGAATAAGTATGTTGTAATTTGCGAGTTAATTGCAGTTTACGGTATTAAATATTCACGGCAGTAGATTTATACAGAATCGTAGATAAATTTTTATATGGTCGTAAGCGAACATTAGACGATAAAGAAGCATCAACAAGTGCACAGGCGGTCGTGGTTCCGAAAATAATGTTAAGAAAATAATCTCAAGGATACTTAAATTTTGGGTTTACCAGTACTGAAGTAAACGAAGAAGAAAGGGCTCTGTGTGTCATTTGCTCAAACGTCTGGGCAGCAGACCGCATGAAACGATTTTAATTTAAACGACATTTGGAAACGCTTAATAATGAGTACGTAAAAAAACCCCGCGACTTCTTCGAATTAAAATCAAAATCAAATGACAAGCAAACATCATTTTCTAAAAAAACGTTTTCTGTGCTTGAAAAAGCTTTACTTGCCTCTTACAATGTTTCATATAAAATAGCCAGATGTAAAGAGCCTCAAACCACTGCTGAAGAGCTTATTTTGCCAGCTGCAATGGAGATTGTAGAAACTATGTTTGGAGATAATTTTGCCAAACAATTGCAGTCCTTACCTCTATAAAATGATTCTGTAGCCCGTCAAATCTATGATATACCTGAAGATGTACAGCATCAGCTTTTCGGGAAGTTGCGTGTCAAATTTTTTTCAATTCAATTTGATGAGGCAACAAATAACAATAAAGATGCTCGTTTCATTGCCTATGTTCGATTTTGTGATGGTATGTCAGCACTAGAACTACTTTTCTGCAAACCAATAGAAATCGAACCAACAGCACTCGCATTATTTGTTATCTTAAATGATTTTATACACGAGGCAAACATAGAGTGGAAAAATTGCGTCGGAACATGCACCGATGGTGCTCGTTTAATGTGTGGAAGATTCCAAAGTATACACGATTTGTGAAACAAAAATCTCGACAGTGTGTCTAGACACATTGCATGATCCACAGAGAAGCTCTGGCTTTCAAAGAAATGAATTCTGGTCTGAATGTTGCGCTAACTACGGTTGTAACCGTAGTAACCTATATAAAAAGAGACCCTTAAAATCAAGAATCTTTTCTGCACTTTGTAAAGATTTGTGCAGTACATTCTGTGTTACTATTTTATTGCGAAGCATGATGGTTATCACGTGGTAAATTTTTGCAACATGTTTATGAATTAAAAGATGAAATTTCCATTTTTATAGAAGAGGAAAACCAACCGGAAGCCGAGAAGTTTCGAGATGGTTTATATGTGATGTTCCAACCACGACCACCTACCATAAATTACAATGGATTTCGAGCAACTTGAAATTGATTAAAAACTAAAACTCAAGCATTTAGCTGCAGTCATTAACAGAAAGGATAAAAAAGTATTCTGGACCAAAACTTGACCTCGTGTTACTCAAAGATGCTGCGGTGATTCTGTGTTTTTATACTACTTTTTGAAAGAATCAAAGCCTTTAAAAAAGTTTTTAAAAGAGGTCGCATCACAGAGCAGAATCAGATAGTAAAAGAAAATATGTATAAAGTGGATTTACAAGAATATAAATCGCGGTGCGACTCAAGGAATAAAGTAGTCAAACACCATGCGAAACTGTAACATATAGTTTAAAACGAACAATCTTATCGGTTAATGAATTTAATATCGATATACGATTATAGATGATAACTAAACATCTGACACCCGACTTAATACACATGTTATTCTGGTAAATTTTCATCAAACTGAGAAAAAGAAAATATGAACGTACAAAGTGAATTTTTATTCAATTTTTTGTCTATCAAGAGCTTAATCAAGAACTTCAAAAAAAACAATCTTTAACTACTAAGATATTGTCTTGTGAGGTTATTAAATCTACAATTCATAACTTAGGACGTAAACTACCGAAGAATTTGTCGGAATTTTTTCAATCTTTACTGGAAAAATCTAGAAAAAATATCTAGTATTTTTAATTTTATAAGAGAATTAGCAACTATGAAAATAAAAATTATTTTTCTATCGTACTTCTATGCAATCATAACTTCCACCCTAACCTTTGAAAGATGCAACACCGTCACCCAGAGTTTTAATAAATATTATACGCGATTTTAACCTGATGAAGTAATTAAGCATAACAATAAGTAATCTATATAAATATTATCTACATACAAAGAAGCCTCCTCCTTTTTTTAATTTATCTATCATACAAATAATTTATGTCTATTTCTTATCGAAGTAGACGTTTCAGAACACGTTTATACATGTAAAACAATTATTGACTTATCAAAGCATCTTTAATGAGGTTATGTATATTTTGTGTAATTTTTATCATTAATATTAAAAGACAGCTGATAATTGGTTACAGCTGCTTTTGAATACCGTATATTGTATACGTTTAATAAACAAATATATTATAGATAAATAAACATATTTACGTTCCGACTGTACATCGACCCAGTTATATTAACGTTCACTTCTTTTACCCGTATGCTTTCTTTTTTTTATATAATTAAACAAGCACACATTTACGAATATATTTTTTTATAATTTAAACGAGACAAACAAATAAACTATAAAAACGATCTTGTACGAGAAAAAAATATTCTAAACCATCTGGTAGAAGCAGCCGTTAAGATATAATAATACCACAATGAGTTGCCCGCCGGCCTCTGTGGCGCGAGTGGTAGCGTCTCGGCCTTTCACCCAGAGGTCCCGGGTTCGAATCCCGGTCAGGCATTGCATTTTCACACACGCTACAAATCATTCATCTCATCCTCTGAAGTAATGCTTAACTGTGGACTCGGAGGTTAAAAAAAAAAAAAATAATGAGTTGCCCGCCTCCGTGGTGCGAGTAGTAGTCTTGGTCATTCATCAGAAGGTTCCGGGTTCGAATCCCTGTTCAGGCACGGCATTTTTACACGCTACAAAACATTTCATCTCCCGGAGGCTAGAAATGTAAAAAATTACAACAATGAGTTAAGCTAGAAGTACTTGACTCGATCGTTACAATGAAACCCGTTAAAAAAAGTGCAACGCCGTTCACTGTAAAGTAAATACTTATATATAAATAACAACCAATTTTTAATCGGCGAAGGAAAACCTTTAAAAAAAAATGGTTCAGAATGGGTATAAATATAATTGGCATTAGTAGAAGTTACGAGAAACGATTTCGCTAGGATTAACCCGCTTACCTTTCTGATCTGTGATAAAAAAGAACATCTTACTCAAAACGGGTAGAATATTATTCACAAGCCAGTACATAGATATGTTGATCGATGTATTTACCTCCAAAAACGTTTTTCTTGATGATAAGCAGTATTATTCTTAACTGTTTCTATAAATTGAGAGTCTAAAATTTTAAGCGTGAACTCTCCATCCCCATTCAACCAAAAACTGGAAATGAAGATAACAATTGTATTTGTACGGGTAAATTTCACCCGTACAAAATAATACATATGAGAACAAATGTACGATTATTTACCGAGAATTATCCGCAATTGAGTAGCGCATATAATGCATTTTTTCTTCGCAGAAAAGTCAAACACGTTGATAAAATAATTGCCAGTTACTTTACTTACTCCGAAAATAATGATGTTTAGTCATCCGTGTGATGTAGATTTGTTCACTAAAGCGCAACAAATAGAGATTTTTTTAAATAGCAAAAAATAGAGATGTAGGAAAATAATCAAATTCAACATGTCTTAATAAATCAAGCGCTGAAGTGCTTAACGTTAATTGGGAGCACATACAGTATTATATTTGATGTTTATCGTAGAATTTGTTAAATCTATGATCTGGTGGAATACATAATAAATATGGAGCGCTGGCTGTAATTATAATCGTTGTAATTAATCATTTATTTTTTTTTTGTCTTGAGAGCTGCATCAAACCAGTCAAATGACTGGATGCAGCTCTCCAAGATTCCCTATCTAGTGTTTGTCGTTTCATTTCAATATACCCCCTACATCCTACATCCCTAACAATTTGTTTTACATATTCCAAACGTGGCCTGCCTACTCAATTTTTTCCCTTCTACCTGTCCTTCCAATATTAAAGCGACTATTCCAGGATGCCTTAGTATGTGGCATGTTTAACTATATTTTTCCAAATGCTTCTTTCTTCATGTATTTGCCGCAATACCTCTTCATTTGTCACTTTATCCACCCATCTGATTTTAAACGTTCTCCTATAGCACCGCATTTAAAAAGCTTCTAATCTTTTCTTCTCAGATACTCCGATTGTCCAAGCTTCACTTCCATATAAAGTGGCACACCAAACATAATTTTCAAAAAATTTTTCCCGCACGTTTAAATTAATTTTTGATGTAAACAAATTATATTTCTGACCGAAATCTCGTTTCACTTGTGCTATTCGGCATTTTATATCACTCCTGCTTCGTCCACTTTTAGTAATTCTATTTCCCAAATAACAAAATTCTACCTCCATAATCTTTTCTCCTCCTATTTTCACATTCAGTGGTCCATCTTTGTTATTTCTACTACATTTCATTACTTTTGTTTTGTTCTTGTTTATTTTCATGCGATAGTTCTTGCGTAGGACTTCATCTATGCCGTTCATTGTTTCTTCTAAATTCTTTTTACTCTCGGCTAGAATTATTATATCATCAGCAAATCGTAGCATCTTTATCTCTTTTCACCTTGTACTGTTACTCCGAATCTAAATTGTTCTTTAACATCATTAACTGCTAGTTCCATGTAAAGATTAAAAAGTAACGGGGACAGGGAACATCCTTGTCGGATTCCCTTTCTTATTACGGCTTCTTTCTTATGTTCTTCAATTATTACTGTTGCTGTTTGGTTCCTGTGCATGTTAGCAATTGTTCTTCTATCTCTGTATTAATTAATTATTAAACTACAATTAGCCTATGCGGCTTAAAATTAGAAAGGAAGACGAAGTTACAGAGAAGAAAGAAGTTTAGGTTTTTGGGAAACGGCTGGAGCCGTACCTGACAGTCAGATAAGTTATTACAGTAAGGATAGATAAAACAGTTATAGATGTTTTAGACAGATAGTTCTCATCCCGAAGGGCATGCGCAATGCATGCCTGGAGCTGGTAGGATAGGGGCGGAAAGGGTAGCTCCCGAAAGAGGGAGTCGACATTCTTTAATGAAGATAGGGGGATCCCGATGGGAGGACCTAGGGCTGAGGTTATAATGGTGGGCAGTCTGCTGCCATGACACTCCAAGCCGACGGAGTTTTGCTTAACGGCGAGGACCAGTTGCCTTGGATGTTTAAGAATGGTCGAAAAAAAGGTACTCCTCATCGGCCTAAAAAACAACCTAAGCGGTTACAGTTTGGATAAAAGGAAATAAATCAGAGATCGTTCATTCAAATAATTATTATTTATATAAATTGATTCAAGAAATAACTACTTTCAACTACAGTTAAATAGAAACCCGCTCCAGTGCGACTGGACCGCGCGGGGGCGGTCAATCGATCAGTTTTAATTCGACTGGATACTTACAGACGACACCTACATTTTGAACACGGATAAAGAATTTTTGTTTTGGGAAGCCTGAGCCTGCTTTTAGATGGCTCTTTCCTACCACGATTAAAATAAATTTGTTACAGCACATATTTAAGCCGATCGACCCAAAATCGTCGATCATTAATAGGTCGCTTATATCCTGGTTAAAATAACTCCGACCGCCCGATTAATTGTTGGCAAGACGTAAGCCACTTAACGGAAGGTGTCGTGACTCGTACGACGGAGGGTTTCTTTGTTTCGTTTCACAGCCCCTTACCGGCTGATCGACGTGTCTCACCGTTCGTCCGTTACCCTTGATCCCTTTTCTCCGTTATATTCTATCGGTTTTGAACAGACCGTTTACGCATGGTTTTTTTATGCGTAATTTTAAATTATATACTTATATTTCAAAGAGAAATAAAAAGAGATTTACTGTCGACTTAGACAAGAAAGTTGAAAATGAATTTGCGTTTCATTTGCCTTCTATTGTTAAAAGAATCTCGATAAGTTGTTCTGTTAGATTAAAAAAAAGAAAAAGAAATAATTAAAATCTAATTTCATTAAATTCACGTACTACTAATTTTATTCGATACTATGAATAAAGGCGAGTAATAAATTAAGGTAAGGTAATTAAGGTTAAATTAAGAGTTCAGAAAGAGTTTAATATGAATAATCCAGCAGAATTTATTAACAACTGTATCAAACTGTACCGATAAGATTATAGAAAGAGGTAGGTGAATTACCAAATTCTTAAATAAATATACAGTATATCCTACAAGTGCCGAATTTAACAGTATCGAAAGTATCACCTATATAGGTTCAACAATAAACGACAGAAAAAGTAACGATAAAAATTTCACACAACGTAAAAAAAATTATTTTTTAAACTTTCTTTAAATTTATATTTTTTTAAAGTCGGCAATAGTTTAAAATAATAAAATCAGCTTATCGATCGGGTTTAAAATTCAAATAATAACCGTTATTATTTAAATTTAAATTCGATTTTGTTATGAAGTTTATTTATTTTTAGTTTTGGTCAAAATCCGTTTTACGTCCACAACGCTTCCGTTAGATATTAGATAGGGGCTATACTGAAATAAGAAAATAAATAAATAAAATTATAAATGTAATCTAACCAAACTTAACCTACGCCGCTAACCTTTACTAGCGAGCGAAGCGAGCGTAGGTTAAGTTTGGCTGGATTATACATATAATTTTATTTATTTATTTTCTTATTTCCACATAACGTTTCAGTGGCGCGAGATTTAACGTAAGATTTAACTACAGAAGCGTTGGAGCATATAACGGATTTTTACCTCAATTTTATTTTGTTTCATATGTGGAGAAACATGCAGGAAAAAGCAGTTTCTCAAGAACATAAAGGCAAATTTGATAATAAGAAATGTAACGGAGAAAAACGACGTGGACTTCTACTGAATGCGATTTAAGAAAATAATCTGCAATGCGAGAATAAATATTACTTTCTTATTGTAAGTTTTCCAATAATTTTCTTGAATTTTCATCGGTAAATATCCTTAATTAATTTACGTTGCGCTACAAAAGTCCAATTAAAGCAACAAAAGCTATAATTAAAGATACCCTCAAATCACTAGGTAGTCGACGTAACATTTTCTTTTAAAAGTCTTCCTTTTAAATTATTAAAAAAAAGATTATTCGGAAAATACCTGAAAAAATTAACTTACATAAGTACTAACAGATCTGCAGGTATCCCGTATAAAACGCAACCCGTTTATATCAGTATGTATATTTAAATAAAAAAGACATTTGTAAGTTATTAAATAAAATATTTTATTTCCAGCCTTTTCAATATCTTAAATTTTAGAGTAAATGCTGGAAGTGGCCGCCATCTTCATGAATACACACTTCCGCCCTTTGCACTGTTTTTTTTGCAACTTTTTTCATTTTTTGTACATTGATATTTAAAACAGCCGGTTCGATATTGACCTTCAGTTGTTTAAGTTTCGTGGTTTATTTCTTTGAGGTAACCTCGAAATAAAAAATCTGGCGCAGTCAAATCTGGACATTCTGACGGGCCACGACCACTAACCACGACCACTAACGTGATTATCAAAGAATTCGTTAACGAAATCAAAAGTTGAATGCGTGTAGTGTGATGCTGCACCGTCATGTTTGAACCGGCATCGCGGCAGTATCGAACTCTTCAACGAGTGCAATAAATTGCAATAAAATATTCTGATGTACTTCTGCAGTAATAGTGTACTCGAAGAAAAGAGGACCGATCATTTTTTTTATTTTAATTTGGTATCGCACACCACACGCCCATCTGCAGGTGTAATTGTTTTTCAGGATACGCGTGGGGATTTTCAGCACACCAAATCCTACTATTACGGCTGTTTACGCAACCGTCTAGATGAAACCACGCCTCATCTGCGAAAAAAAGTCGAGTCCGTAACATGAATACCCTCACGGACGAATCAACAAAACCGATGACAATATTCTAGCCGTTTCTCTTTGTTTGGATAATAAAAAGTCGATGAACTGTATGAATTCGATACGGTCGTAAGTTTAATTTTTCCCCCTCGATGAACAGACGATTTTGGTAAATTAATTTCAGCTGACAAGCGTGTAATTGATTTTTTTTTTGGCGAGGTCTTTGATTTCAGCGATTGTATTTGGATTCAACACTGTCGGCGACCTTTTGTATTCCTTATTATTAACACTCTCTAAATTTAGCCACTAACCGCAAAACTGCTGCCTTGTTAGGTGCCGGTTTATCACGGTACTTGCGGCAAAAAGATCGTAGATTGAACCGCTGATCGCGTGCTAAAGAATGTAAAAACGTTCCTCTTGTGAAAAACCATCTTCTATCGAACAATGTACTGAGCGTTATGCCTTTTTTGAAGTCTATTAAAAAGAAATAAAGAAGAAGCCATTTCATAATACTCGCAACTATTTGGACACGTGTGACCCGTTATGAAGCAGAAATAAGATTTAAAGTTTAATTGAAGAAACTAGTTTTAAACCTTATTTAAATTTCTATTAGATGGAATATATAGAAAGGAAATAGATTTTTTTGGAAGATCGCAGCCACCACCAGTAGAAAACTTTATTATGGTTTAAAAAATATAACGTTTAAAAAGTAATTCTAATGAGGTAAGCAGTTAAAAAAATGTTAAGTGAACATCGGTGCATACTTTTAGTCGAACGTTCTGCCTTAAAATAAATAATATAGGTAATGATTTATAATAATACTGACTAAACTACATCAATATGGAAGCTGGAACTGAAAAAAATGAACGATTTGATCCAAAACAAAAAATAAACGGTTAAATATTTATTTCAACTACGTCAATCTTATTGCTTAACATTAGTAAAATAAGAAAGAAACACATTGCGTACCGTATCTCTACGACTTATAGAAACGGGATAATTATAACTTCATAAAAAGTATAATAAACAGAAAAGTACTAGTGTGTAACTTGAGATTTGGGTGATCCAATTCAATTTAAAATAATGCGTATAACTTAAACAACGTGGTTACAGATTTAACGAGTCATAGGTCAAGAAAGCAATTAATGTCTTTAGAAACAAAGCTCTAAATGCAAATGTTTTTTAGAACTTACCTTCTTTCTTTCTTTCTTTCCTGTTTAGTCTTCGGTAACTACCGTTCAGATAATACTTCATGGGATGAATGAGAATGATACGTATGAGTGTAAATGAAGTGTAGTCTTGTACATTCTCAGTTCGACTATTCCTGAGATGTGTGGTTAATAGAAACCCAACCACCAAAGAACACCGGTATCCACGATCTAGTATTCAAATCCGTGTAAAAAAGACTGGTTTACTAGGACTTGAACGCTGGAACTCTCGACTTCGGTGGGTTTTTTAGAACTTACCTGAAACAGATTTAAATAACCCATCTGCAGATTTTTAAAAGGAAAAGTTAAACGTTACAATGAACGAGTAAAATTGTAACACCTATGAAATTTCACAGTCCGTTTCCATGATATTTATCTTCAAATTCGATTTAATACAATATTTTATCCGGTAATCGAATATATAGACTAAAGACTAGTTCCTGCCGCATGAGAACATACCATTATTGCATTGTATTAGGACAAGTCTATAGACAGATACACCAGATCAGACTTCACGAATGTCAAACACAAAGTAACCCAGACAAGTCCTCGCATCCTTAAAATTGATCCAAGGGATGTGAAGCAAGAAATTACAGAAAAGGATAGCGAAGGAAGAAATATCAAGGATAAAGAAACGGGCGGGTGTTGATAAAGGGACGATCTATCCAAACAGAGTCCATGAATACAGAATATCCATCCGAAGGAGTAAATCAGGTCCCTTGCATGTAATTTGTAACCATTCTACTTTCAATCCTCCTCGACAAGTTGGGATATTTTGAACTGCTTTTCTTCTAGATACTAAATACGCATCGAAGATTAGGTTTTAGATTAGGATTAGGTTTTTTAAGTAAAATTCTTACCCGTCTCCAGAATTTTGTGGCGTAAGGATGTATCCAACTGAACTACACCCTTTATACACTATAGTTAACATACGAACATAAGTCCAATTACCAAATCACTAGGCTGCGTATAACGAATGAAGCGTGGATCTCCAAACTTAATGAAAATTCTTGTAGATTTCACCTTTAGTTTCAGTTTATTTGTCTACAAATTGTTCTTATCTTTTTAATAATGGGCAGTTACTTAATGAAAATTTTCTATTTACTTTTACATCCTATCAACAATTTTTTTACTGGCAAGGGTCAAGATATTTTTACCGAATTTTGGATACATTTCCTATCCAAAATAAAAGTCATTCGCTTAATAGTAACAAGAAATATATTTGTAAAAATAAATATATAAAAGTAGTGTTCAATATGGAAAAGACCCTTAAAAACCCATCAGAACAGCATTTTATATTGAAAACTGCAAGTATTAGATAGCTGAAAACGTACGCATTCGTCTACATAAATTATCGAGTACCTTTTCTTTTAATTAAACAATAATAAACTGTATAAATAACTTTTGGAGAAATTATAAATAACTTTACTGAAATTCACCGAGCCATAAAATAAATAACATTTTTATAAAGTTTTAATACATCATTCTAAAACGTAGGTTTCATTTATTATAGTATTCAGCATTGCACCTGATCTGCTGCTCTGTTTCTAAAAGTGAAAGTGGAAGAACTATTACAAGAAGCGAGAATAACAATTTTACTAAGTTGCAGATCTGCAGCGCTAGTTATTAAGTGTAGTAGAAACTACCTGATGCGGTCGATAACAAACTAGCGTCTAGCATTACCTGGTCCAGGATTCCATTACCGGAAAAAGGTCTGACATTTTTCACTCGCCCTTTCATCTATATCTCATGTTTCTTGTTCAAGTATTTCTGTAGCATGTCTGACACCGTAAAGAAATTGTCTAAACTTTATTATAAAACTAAAACAAGCTGTTTCTTAACTCTTTAGTGAATTCCTAAGGTGAAATAATTTAATGACAATCGCGCACTGTTAGATGCGGTTCTATTAACTGCACGTCAAAGGTACAATAGAAAAATATACGAGACGTCAGCAGTGACGATTTATCGGGTGTACATTTGCGATAAAACATTGTACGCGTATTTGTCAAATACTCAATACGACGTGAATAATGCGGTCGGAATCCTTATATATTAGAAATAAAGATTAAATGTAATGACTGCAATACATTCATATATCATTCCACGAGTAACTATAAATAATCGTCTTTGTTGGAACAATTTCAAGTTAAAATTAAAATTGTAAGATGAGCGGTCGATTGATTCGTACGATGTTCCGGAAATTTCCAGATAACTAATTCAACTTTTTTTGTTCGGGATCTTTATCAACGTCCCTTCTTTATGAAATGAAATTATTTGCAGCTTTTTATATTAATAGATGCCAGGTCAGGATGTGGTATTAATTAGATTTCAACAACAGATTTAGCGGTCGGGGGAAAAAAATACATATAACTGACCGTTAAAATATAATTGGTTCAAGCGAGCCTCGATGACCATTAATTAAATCAAGGGATATAAAAGTATTTTATGAAAAAAATTAATTTCTTTACCAACATTGATATTAAAATATGAATATTTGCGCACATTTTATGGGCGCAAATAGCATATGGTCCGTGCACCATCCGCTTTTTGATTGCCCAATCTTTGGAACCATCCGACAAAACTTAGACCTGGGGTTCGGATATGAAATTTCTATTAAACCAGAACCAGAAGGTGTAAAACGTCTGTTGCAGTTCCTCTCCTACAGTGGAATGAAGAATACCATTTAGTAATTTTTGTCAGATTTATGTATTTTATTTTGCATTTATTGTTGTTACTTTCTATGTTTATTCTTTATTGTTCTGTGTTTCTTTGTTGTTTTATATAACACTACATGATAGTGTTACTTTAGTCGCTAATAACTGTAATTGTTAATGCGACTGTAAATAATATTAAAAAAATAAATAAATGAATAAAAAAAACCAATAATTTTAAAATAAAATTATGAAAAAATTATTTTTTTTGTTCTAAACAAAAAAAGGAAAACTGTCATAAAATTGACTGATATGTTCACATTAAAAGAAAAGATTTAATTTTAGTAAATTACAATTCAACTCGAAATACCGAGTAAATTTTTCTACATTATTAGTTATCATGAATAACGTATATAATAGTAAAACAAGTTTAAAAGTAATACATAAAATAAAAAACAAAAAAAAAATAGTTGAATTAAAATTGCAACAGCAATCTATTTTATATTCGAACAAGTAGAAAAAAATGACAACAGAAGTTATTTACTATTGCAAAAGGAATAAAATATTTCATTTAAGGTAAAAATCGCAAGGCAAACAACAATGCATATTTAAGGATAACTATTAAAAGAAGATACAGCTTTCTTTTTGATACACAGGAAGTTAAACAAAAACAGAATAAAGGAAAATAATCATATATAAATATTTATCGTTACAGATTTCACTATTCTCTATTATAAGATACCTCTGTTATATATACCTTTTCTGGTAAAATATTTTACTTTTTTTAACACGTTTTGATAAGAATACTAATGTACCTAAGGAAAAGTTTTGTTTTATTTCTTATTTATGGAAAAATACGTAAATATGCATTTCATTCGATTTAAGTATGTCGCATATAATTCATTTCGATCGTACAACAATTTTATTTTTTCGAAATTCCCTTCACTTATTCTTCAACTTTATATTGAAACTTCAATAACATTAAAATAAGATTATTAAAAAACGGCATTAAAAATGAATAAATGATTTTACATTCTTCGCATCAAATTAAAAACAACTACCTACAATATTTATAATTGTTAATGTGTCGTCGGTTTCAAAACGTAGAAAAAAATTGAATAAATGAAAAATTACATTTTTTACTATATAATCTTTAAAAGATTTTTTCAAGTTTCAGTTTTGTATAACATTTGGACGGGCCAACTAAAACACTGCCCGTATAAAAAATCTAACTTCCAAGAAACGTAAAAGTTAGAAACGTAGAAGGCGATAAAGTTAGTATCTTAAAAAGGAATGTAGAAAAGCGACAAGAGTGAAATCGAACGATTTTTCATTTTATTAAAAACAGCTAAAAAATGACCCTACATAGAAGTACGTCATTGTAATTTTCCATTTTGAATTTACTTTTTTCAAATGAGTGATGTCCACCTCGGCTTTAAAATCGCATAACTCATCTCAGTAAAAATTCAAATCGTTTTTTATTAACGACTCGTTTTAAAAACACTAATTTTATTAAATAACGGGTAACAGTATAGAAGTATGTATCCACCTCTAATCTTTTAAAACTTAATGTAGCAGGCATTCTTTTCATACCGAGTAATACATTTAACCGATATTAAGCGCAACTTGCATCTTAGTAAAAATAAAAGTATTAAAATATAATATAATAAAATTGTTAAAAATTAACCTAAAATTTTACATTATTATTTATTTAGCATAAACCTAATTATATTACAGCATAATTAATATATTTTCTACTACATTACACGTCTATTAATTATACGTAGATTTTTAACCGCTGTAAGGTGACAACAATTCCATATTAATTAAATTATAATGTCGTGTCGCACTTAGTAAAAGATAAAACAAACAGGAGTTTAAATTTAAAGACATTAAAACTTTTTCTTATCTTTTGGGAAAAGGGTATGTTTACTCTTGGGCTCGGGCGAAAAAACTCCAGAAAAATATTTAAGTTCAAATAATATAATTTGAAAAAAAAACTTAATCAACGGATCACTGAGGTCAAGTTGAACTTATATTTTTCTTGGTTTTAAGCCGTGAAATAACAAGTTTAATTGTAAATCGGCTAAAACATTTAGTCAGCTTTTGTTGCTTGCTATTAATAAAATTAAAAAAAAAAATTACTATAGTATAAAAAAAAAAAATATTAATCAAGCGTGGATAATATTTTAAAGGGTTCATTAATTAGTTTGTGTGACATTTTCTCCTAAATATTTAA
This sequence comes from Lycorma delicatula, assembly GCF_047948215.1. Lineage (NCBI taxonomy): Eukaryota > Metazoa > Arthropoda > Insecta > Hemiptera > Fulgoridae > Lycorma > Lycorma delicatula. The sequence continues at coordinate 215,691,801 of NC_134457.1, forward strand.
ACGGTTCAACTAGTTCGACGTTGTGTCCGTTTACGATTACGCGGTTCAATACCAGGGGGGATTTACGAAGCGCCTTTACTGCACAATATTTTCAACGGTATAATTTCCGTAAATATTTTCAACAGTATCTTAATTTGTAGTACTTCAACATGATAATAATTTCTATCCGTTTATATTTTAAAAACATACATTATAATTTCTACGAATAAAACCTTCATATTGTTTTATCGATAAAGATACTAACCCGTCAACTTACGTATATTCGTAGAAATACTTACTTTGGCGGGCTAGTATACTTAGAAAAACCGGCAAAGTATTGTATTTGACGCCGGTTAAATCTCACAGTACTTTGTATTGCACATTTTTTTTCTGCATTTTAGGTCTGTAACATCTATAATTTAAAAACACTTGTACATTTCTTGATAACACTCTATGTATGAAATATAAACTTTCGAAAAAATTAAAAATATCTTTAAACCTACGGGAAATACAGCAAAAGAATAAAAAAACATATGTCAATTTTAAGAGGTGGGGGTTGATTTTAGAATTTTTTTAATATCTATATACGCACTGTAGGGAACAAATTTGCTTTAGTAAAGCTTTTTCTAAATTAACTCTGAAGAAAATCGAAATTAGTTTTCTCACGATTTCCTCCCTCTTAACGATTTTGGAAAAATATTACGATCAATGCACCATAATTAAAAAATATTTGACCCAAATTTAAAAGAAATCGGGTCAATTCTGATATATAAGGCCAAAAGAAGTTCGACATGCATACGTATGCACACACATACGTAGTATATTTTTTGGTTAGATGAACTGTTGGACCCTAAAACGTACAGATTTGCAAAAAACCTGAAACCCCATTTTTAACAAGATCACCACATTTCCCCCTTTAATACAGCTATTCTAGCGATATTCGTCGTACCCACCGGGTTGGTCTAGTGGGTAACGCGTCTTCCCAAATCAGCTGATTTGGAAGTCAAGAGTTCCAGCGTTCAAGTCCTAGTAAAGCCGTTGTTTTTACACGGATTTGGATACTAGATCGTGGATACTGGTGTTCTTTGGTGGTTGGGTTTCAAGAAACCACACATCTCAGGAACGGTCGAACTGAGAATGTACAAGACTACACTTCATTTACATTCATACATATCATCCTCATTCATCCTCTGAAGAATTATCTAAACGGTAGTTACCGGAGGCTAAACAGGAAAAAAGAGAGAGAGAGAGAGAGCTATATTCGTCGTGAAAGTATTATATACGTCTACGAGGTAAATTCTATATCATTGTTATATAATAGGTATACATTAAAGCAAAATAGTTAAAAAAATTAAGTGGAAAAAAACTTTCAGAAACGTTAAAGCGAGGCTTTTAGTCATTTAAATTACTCACTCAAACTCAAATACCACATTATCTCCTGTCACTTGTAATCAAAGTAACGATAAGTTATCTCGGATATTAGTCAGTAGTTAATAACAACGAAACAAAATGTCGTAATATAGATAAATATGGAACGACGTATATAAATGTTTGGTTAAAGCTATAAAACCGATCTCTTTTTCTTATGAAAGAGCGGGCATCAACAGCTATCGTCATTAGCCCGGTGGTTTCCGTATGAAAATACAAGTAAATTAAATGAAGAGAAGAAAAATAAATTAAATACTGTGGAAGTAAAATGCACCGGTCGCAAAACTAAATATTAACATAGTATATCGAACTACGGTTTATTGAACGAATTTCAACTAATCTAGGTAGCTTCTTAGGGGCTTCAAACAAACATGTATTTAATTAAATCCCCGCAAACAATTTTTCAGGTATGACAAGTATTACTTCTCAAATGTGGAATGTTGTTCGATTATACAGGGTGTCCCATATAAAACGCAACCCATCAATCACTCATCCATGAAATTTCAAAAGTCAAGCTTACTCCCCTACTCGTTACTGAAATGGACTCGTCCAACATCTGAACATCGCGGCGACGCAGTAGAATACTACCGATAGTAACAACAATGCAATCATAACGTTCAGTGTATTGCTAGAGACAAGATGGTGTTTTCGCTAGATGAACGTGTTTTCATTGTCGAGTCGTACTTCAGTACAAAATCAGTGGTTGCAGTGCAAGATTTAGTTGGGTTGTTTCGCCTAAGTACCCAGATACACCAGCCTAACAAAACATCAGTATTAAGATTAGTTGCAAAATTTAGAGAGACTGGTTCTGTTAATAACAAGGAACAAAAGATCTGCGCGTCCGTGTTGAATACAGATACTGTCGGTGAAATCTAAGATCGATTACTCGCCTCGCCAAATAAATCGATCAGACGTTTGTCTGCTGAAATTAATTTGTCTAAATCGACTGTTCATCGGGCGACCAAACGATTACAATTACGACCTTATCGCATTCAAACGATTCATCGACTTCTTGAGCCCGATAAAGAAAAACGGCTACAATATTGTCATCGGTTCCGTCGATTTCTGCGCGAGGGAATTAACCTTATAGATTCGTTATTTTTTACAGATGAAGCACGGTTTCATTTGGATGGCTACTTAAATTCATTTGGTTTCATTTGGATGGTAAGCAGCCAAAACAGTAGAATTTGGTGCGCTGAAAATCCCTACGTTTATCACGAAAAACAATTACGCCCGCAGAAGTCGGGCGTGTGGTGCGCGATATCGCGGAAGAAAATAATCGGTCCTATTTTTTTCGAGTACACCATTAATGCAGTACGATATCAGGATATTTTATTTCAGTTCATCGCACTCTTGGAAGAGGAAGACAGACACTGCTGGCTACAACATGACGGTGCGACATCGCACTACACAGGTTCAACTTCTGATTTCGTCGAGGAATTCTTTGTTAATCGTGTTATCGGTCGAGGCTTGTGGCCAGCAAGATCTCCAGATTTGACTGCGGCGGATTTTTTTCTATGGGATTACCTTAATGAAAAAGACTACAGCAACAAACCACGAACACTTGAACAATTTAAAGTCAATATTGAACAAGCTGTATTAAATATCCAGCCACAAACTTTGAAAAAAGTTGCAAGAAACGCTGTAAAAAGAATTGAAGCTTGTATTCAAAAAGATGGCGGCCACTTCCAACATTTACTCTAAATGTAAGGTAATGGATGGTAATATTAAAAATTCCATTTACATTTACACATGCCTTTTTATTATTTCAATACCTACCAATATAAGGTTGGGTTGCGTTTTATATGGGACCCCTTGTACTTCTTTTATTTTGTAGAAAACGTTTTTTGGTAGACTGATTTCGGTAGAACCAAGTTTCATTCAGATAAAGTTTAAAACGGAAGAACTAAAAATTATATGGTATACAAAGATAATTTAGAATATATGTCATACTTTTTGTCACGATCGTTGCTTAGGATTGAATTGTTAAATTACTGATGTTATTCTTCTTCAAAATATTTTCGTGCGAAAATTATAGAATATTTATAAATTTAAAAAAATAATACATATATCGCGAAAGCATTTCATACTCAAGGTAGAATCTTCGCATCGTTTAATCGAATTTTTTCTTTTATTATTGTTAAGACACGGCTTTTATTTATTTCATAAATATAGCCTTTTTATAGGATTTCTCGCTTTAAAAGAGTAAATAAAAATAAAACGTTTAAAAAATAATAAAATAAAACCAAAAAATTTAATTCTTTAAAATTTTAAGAATCGAATTTTAATTTTTAATCGGTAAAATTAAAATAATGTTAGAGAAAGTATTTTATATTTACATAATTCCTTTTTGCAAAGAGGTAAATAAATTCCACGATAAACAAAAACTTTTTAACAAATTTCATTTGAAGAATATTACAACATACTGTAGTTTTATTATCGAAAACGTTTTATACCAGTATTATTTGTAGTTAAGATATAGATAAAAATTATAAAAGAAAAGAAAAAATACTGATAATTAAGAAGAAAAAAGTAAAAATAGAACGGTGAAATTGCAGCCTATTAATGATAAAGGAAGTCTACCGCCTTGATTTAGTAAACAAAATATAAATAATAAAATCAGAGTAGTCACGCAGTATATATTTAGAGGTGACGAACAGTTGAATGAGCGAATGAATAAATATTGAAATTATAATCAGTACCCGTAACGTCAAGTTATACACACCGAATAATTCATTTCATAATTAATTGACACTGTAGGCGTTCATTATTAAAAAAAAAAACGTATTACCAGAAAATAATAAAAAAAGAAATACACGATTGATTACAAAGTAAACTAAGGAAGAGAATCAATTTTAATTAATATATATTATTATTAATTATTTAAATTAATTACGTTCTAACGCTCCTACGGTCATCAAATTTTACCTATTGTTAAATAATTCCCCCCAAAATTACTGAAGATAAAATTAATTTTAATCTACTTTAATTGAAAAAGCTTTGCTTATGAACATAACATGTCCTTCCACAAAAGTTCCTATTTAATTGAAATAGTACGCACTGTAATGTTCGGCTATACAGTTTCCATATTAAATTCTTACAGCTGGAACATATTATAAAGCACATGAAACGACATAAGAGGCGTCGAACAAGATTGCTTTCTCTAAGTGAACTGATGTTCATTATATAATCGGTCGTTTTAGTAAATAGAATAAAGACATCAATAATAATGATAATGACAAAATATTCTGCTCGGTAAATAAAGCCACGAAAAACCGATTTACTCTTTATTTTCTTTACCGAGATCGCCACGATTCTTGGGAATGATACGACCATTTCCGGTAGTGATTTCTCTTTTTCTAGTCGCCTACTACTATCGTGTTTATTGAACGTACAAAAACTATACTAGCTGTAGATAGATTTTATATTGCTCTATGGCCGCCAAAACTTTAATCTACAACGGTTAACGCATTCGTAAATACAGGTAATTCAGTGAAACGGGAAAATTTATATTAAATAAATTAACATTTAAATAAGAAAAAAAATACCGTTTATGAATACATACACAAATTTTATCTTTTTTAATATCTAATTTTGCAGGTGAATGGGGAGTCTCTGTGTAGACATTCCTGCAGTCTCGTAACGATTGAATTTCAGCAACTGTCGTTCGGATCTTTTTAGTTCTCTCGTCCTAGCAGTTCGACTACACTTTGCTCCCAAGGTGACCCCGCAACAACATTAATTGTAATGTAAATCCCACACCGATAAATCAGGCGACTTGACAGACCACGGAACCCCACCGTTTCTCGAAATTAGAAAGTTGCCAAACGATTGGCGTACATCAGCCATCGATACTCGTGATGCTGATCTATCTTGTTGAAACCAAGGGTTGTCAATAATTCGTACAAATGTTTGCGGCTTTTGCGGAACAAAGTTTTTTTAGCAAGGGGACATATCGATCTGATGTGACTAGTCGTGACCCTCGATTTCATAACCCCTCATAACCCTCGATTTCATAAAAATAAGGGCTATGTACCGTGACGCACCTTAGCGCACAATAAATGTGTAGCGGACACTAGTATAGCTGTGTAGGAATTTATTTTGCTCCAAAACAAACTTTTATTTAACAAATGTGTTATGTTGGAAATAAGCTTCGTCCGACCACCACAGTTTGTTAACGATCATTAATCCTCGATTATCTTTATAATCATTCGTTCCCAGAATTGATGGCGCATGTGATCCTTGAACAATGCGACACTAGCGCGGATGGTAAAATAAAAAACTATTTATAACACTTTGTAAAGATACTGCATAGGTCTATGACTACGAATTGAACGGTGTGGGCTTTTCACCACGACAGCTTCAAAAGTCTCAATATCATCTGGAGAACGAAGTCTGTACACCGGCTGGAGGTTTCTTCTTCATTACTGAACCTGTTTACTCGAAATTACAAGATTAAATTGTTGAAATGAAGTTCACGTGTTTACATGTACTAACGGTACACGATCGTGAATAAAAAAATTAGATCCCTACATTAAACTGGCGGAGAAATTTTCTACGCGCAGCTTTCTCAGTCATTATTTTTATAAAAAAAAAGTTGATGCCAGAAACACGTTGCGCACCACTCCAAGTATAATTAAACGGCAAGATGACGTGACCTGGCTTCTATAAGTTATTCAGTACTGAGACTCGCCAACACGAATTTTAAAATTTACCGTTTTCCTGAATCGTTCTGTATATGGATGTACCTTAATGATTATGTACGATATATACATTCGAGGGCCACGGAGAAGAAAGAGAATTCCCGGAAAGATTCGAAGGAGAGAGAGACGAGCCTCTCGGATATTGCACTAAGGATGCATCAATTTTACAGGCTCTCAGTAACGGATCTAATATTAATTTATTTTGGATCCGATCTAAGCACGGCTAATATTACCTAAACTACACCAAAAAAAAAAAAAATGTAATAGAAGCAAAATTACTAATAAATAATTTTGTATTAACCGTGATAAAATTCCTACAACGAAACTGATTTTCCTCAAAGTGCCACTAAAAACATCTACAAGGGAATAATCCTGCCCGTAAATAAATTTTTTTATGCGTGTGGATATATGTGAGTGAATTGTTATTCAGATCGGACGAACGTTTTCCGAGATTTCGGTGAACATCGGTGCCAACTATACCTAATTTTTTTTTTGTATAAAATAATTTCTACCAAATATAAACATTAATGGTTAATGTGAATAAGATTGTGATTTTTATGAAGTTCAGCATTTTAGGAACAAAAGAAATTCTTCTACAAATATTCACCGATAAATTTAAATATTCTTTAATTAAAAAATAAATAAATAATAATAAGACTCTAAAATAATAAAATAGATCACAAATTTCAAGGTAGCTAATAAAAAAATATATTTAGTCCTATTTGCAGCCGCAAATTCATGAGGTTATTTACTAAGCGTGACTTATGACACACGTTTAGATTGTAATGAGTCACTCGTATAACCTTGATAAAACCTTTCGTTTTCTTCAACATTATTTTGTTACTAAGCTATAATAAATTTTCATGAAGAAAGAAAATATATTTAATCTTTCCAAACAGCTTTCATTTATTTCTCATATATGGAATTAAGGGTGCATTTGGCTTGTACTTATGAATCTTATACTTGTAAATTTTACTACTTATTTTATAATGTTACTTCTATAAGAAAATTGATATAAACTACGGATAGTTACCCTAATCCCCTGCTGACTTGAAGATACATATAAAAGACTAAAGAAAGGGACACTTTAATCTGTTGGTTTACAGACTTTCTCATGGCTGTGACGCAAGTAAAATTCCTAAGGTACAACCGGCACGAATCAAAGTTTCTTTTTCTGAGAGTAATGATTTTCTCTATCTAACCAGGATAGGTATTACGTTTTACTGAATACAGTAAAGGTATTACTTCTAGGCTGAATATCACATATCACCTACATTACGGTGGACGTTTCATGTTGATATATAACATATATTTAGCAAGACTACTTTTGGAAAGTCTGGAAAAATATCTTCTTATTATTCTTAAGGATGAGTACGTCATTTTTGGATATACCTAATGACTAATGTCACCGAATGATATATGATTAGTGTCTTTCGGTTGGCATCCAAAAATAGCAGTCATTAAAAATAACAAGGACCCGGCGGCAGGCTTTATAGAGATTATGAGTTGGTCTTGTAAAAAAAAACAACATATTTTAGCAAGACCGGTATAACGGCCTGAGTAACGGATTCCTGCCAATTAAGAAAAAAGTAGTAGAAAATATAATAATGGGAGGAATCCAGAAAGGAGCTAAAAGAAACCCTTAGGTAACAGGTCCATTTAACAGTCGTATTTTGTAATATTTCACACTGACACACTAAACAGATATTGTTCCATGATAAGAGTTGTCGGACCAAGGTTTGGAATTTCATGGGAAAATGTGAGGGCGGTCGATAATTCTCACGTTTCGAGTTCGGTCCGGTCCGGTCCGGCAGGTAAAGAGGATAGGAGTCTAAATACTCCGGGGAAGACCAGTTAAAAATCGGTTCTGCGAATCAGTCTAAGCGAGACGTTATAATGTCAGTTTGCGAGATGAGAGTGCTACGATACAGGAAAGTTATGCGAATTTGACGCGTTTAAGGTGACGTCACAAGTAATTTCAGTGTGGACAGTACAGGAAAACAAGAAGTGATTCGGTGAGTTACTGTGAGGCTATAAGTGAAAGAGATAATGTACTAAATTTAATCCATAAATTATTAGAGTAGTTTTATTTGTGAACAGCAAAGGTATTTGCAGTTAAAGAACTTTATACTTGTCTTATCTATTGTACTTTTGTTGTTAATACAAGATTAGTGGTTAAAAATGTTAAGGCTACCGGTCATGGTCATACTGTCTTTCGTGAATGGGACTGAATCTGGATTTCATTATTTATTTACCTGTGAATATGTCCTATTTTAAATTCTATTTTTATGTAATTGCTATTTATAATAATAATAATAATCATTATTATTATTGATTTTTCTTGTTTTACGTATGTTCTTTAACTAATAAATTGTAATATGTAAACATTTCTGATTGTCAATTTCTCAATATCCTGACCGACACGCGACAATACCCTACTATGAACGTCCATCATGTTGACACGAATTGACTTTTAAAAATTTGTACATAAATAAAGTATACTTGGGGTTCCGATTACAAAATTATTTTACATTATATAATTTTCAGATAAATTCAAATTTTTTGATAATTTATTAAAAATAAAAACTGAAACTTTTAAAAATCTTCTTTTCTCATGTCTGATTTAATACAATATTTGTAAAAATAAACACATGCAAAATAAACTGTAACAGAAATAGTCGTGAGGAAAGGGGCACGACAATAAACAGTGTGCGTTACAGTGAGATGCTTACCCAGCCTGCAATTCGAAGCAACTGTTGTCGAAAGGTATTGTGTTGTTGCACGACAATTCCCGTCCACATACTGCTGCCCACACTGCTGAAACGCTCCAGAAACTCAACTTTGAAGTACCGGCTCTCCTCCGTATACTCCTGATCTTGTCCCTTCTAACTAACACTTGTTTGGTTCATTCAAAGATGCATTAAGGGGCCGTCGATTTACCTTGGACGAAACAGTGAATGAAGCGGTGCATTCCTTGCTCGCAGCTCAACCGAAAACCTTCTTTTATGAGGGCATCAGGAAGCTTGTGCAACGATGGACCAAGTGCGTTGAAATGCAAGGGGACTATGTTGCAAAATGATGTACATGTAAGTTTCCTATTTGTATTGCAATAAAATTTATAACTACATTACGGATAATAATTGACTTACCCTCGTATTTTTATAGTAAATTAAATTGTGTATTCTATTATGTCCATCAGTTGACGCTTGTGTTTATATGCGCAGGCGTGATCTTCTGAAGAAAAAACAGTACTTAAAACTCACATCACTTTTCGTTGCAAGAAATATCAGTGAAACGACATTACAAAGCTATTAAAAATAAATTTACTTTAAATTTCTAATATCAATATTTGTATTATATAGTTATACTTGTGATCCCAGTAAACTGCATGATATTTTCGGATTATCGCCCTGAATATGATAATCAGCCATCAAAAACGCTAAATGATAGTATTTTAAAAAACCTACTTCAATAATTATTTTTAAAAATTTCATATTTGTGTTTTTAAGACATCAAAAACAGATTTTATATAAAGCGCTGAATCTAATTAATGTTATCCGAATTTAAAATTTAAAGGTGAAACCTTATACATAAGTGTTACAAAATGGATAGTAGCAAGACAAAATAAATAATGGTAAAAGAAATATGATTGTAGGGGACAATAAAAACTGTAAAAGACTGGGCTAAATAATCCAGTTTTAGAACATATTCCAATTTTCAACATTGAAATGAAATATTAGTTGCTGATAAAAAACTATTTCCATCCAATAAGGTTAATAAATTCCTGTTTACAAGTGGAATCATTTCTAAAAAAGTAGATTGAAATGATATGATGGAATTTTTATATGAAAATATCAAAACAAATGTTTATATATTGGAATCTATAGTAAAAATTAAACAATGAAGAAGAAATATCATCAACGTGTTCGAACTGTGTATTAGGGTTTTAAGATCTATGATAGATCTCTAAAGATCACAGACCAATTACGTGGAGTTTCAATGAGGATCATCATAAAAAACGGAGGAGGTGTCTGGTTCATGACTCAATATATAATTTTAAAGCTGATATGCCAACCTAAATGAAATATAGAGTAAGTAAATTCACATACATTACAGCGAAGAGGGTTCACCAGGAAAGTACAAGCTTTTGTTAAGTAGGCAAATACATTATAATGACCCTCACTCAATTATTCAAAAATATTTGATTACAGATATAGAAACTTCCATCTACTAAAAAATATGAAATCCCCTTTCCTATCAACCAACTACAAAAAACTGAAGGTGAGAACAAGATTGCGTAAGCTTCTTACGGAATGCAGCCGGTTAAAGGAGATTCGAGGAATTATATCGAATTCAGGGCAGCCCAGGCTTGGAAGATAAGATTCAAGTTGTGGAGTTTAACTGGATAAACCTCCAGTTGTAGAGTTTGCAACATAAGATGGTGTTCAGCCCAGAGGATACAATGAAGGTGTTGCTCAAGGGCAGACTAACTTTTACACGACGACCTCGTGTTTCAACAGCAACTCATCGAATTAGGTAAGTCCCGCTGCAGAAGCATCTAGGTGTTATCCTTGATGAAAATCTTCGATTCAAGGAGCATTTTCAATACGCTGCCAAAAAGGTTTGTTCTGCTTTCTTCAATGTTCGGAGAGCAGTTCACCCCGATTGAGGGCTAATTTCAAAACTATGTGTGTTCTATAAAAGGGTCTATACGAAGCTGTAATGCTGTACGCTGCACCTCCTTGGGCTCATCGAGTGAGACACCAGTCACACACTGGTGCCTCTTTCGAGAGGACTGTCTCTCGAGTGACGGTCCTTGTTATTTCTGGTATTAAACCCGTTTATATCCTTATGACTGAGCGCCAATTACGCTATGATGTCAAGAAGGTAGGTCAACTTACTTCTGGGCGCATAAAAGAAATAGACGACCAGGATTTCCATTTATGGCAGGTCAGACGAACTGAATACGTCCGATGGTCGTAACACTGGTATTTTTCGAGATGTGAGAAGTGTGCAGGTAATCAGGTGGACTTCCCCCAATCGGCATATTAAACAGTTTCTTTCTGGACACGGTGCTTTTTGAGATAGGTCGGTCAGATTTACGAAAACCGAAAGGGAACGGAACATAACTGCTGGCTTCCTTACATTCTTAGCCCTGCGGGGGATAACCCAGGGATCTGATGCAGTTATAGATGTATAGACAGAATAGCAACCCGGGTGGCTAGAGGCTTACTTTGCCAAGATAGGCGTTTTGGCATCGAGTCCCGGTTAGCTGAGATATTCGCTGTTGCGGTGAGAATGGATGTGTGTGTGGGGGGGGGGGGAACTGTGTGATGTAGCGTACCAGAACAGAGAGAAATACGGCATATTTTCATTAGAGTCTTATTAAATTTGTGAATCTATATCTTGACTTTTAAGTAAATCAAGATGACATTGAGTACACTGAGTTGTAGACAAAATTGTCATTGAGGCGATGAATATTTGTTTTGTTGATCTGAGTGCATAGTGTAATTGAAGTTAGGAATAGGAAGATATTTTGTGTGAAATCCACAGAAAAAGGCGCGGGGATCGCACTTCCGCGAATCGGTTAATTTGATAGTTGAGAGTTGTAAATTATGGTAGGTGGTCGTGGTTGGATAAGGCCATAAGAAGGCGATTGCAATTATGTAAAAACACTTAAGGAAACTACACGCATCGGTAGCATCCTGACAGAGGCTAAACCGATGACTGTGCTGTGTTATGAAGTTTAGAGGATCCAAAAGACGAGGTTCCGGTAAAGCCCATCAGGACTTTGAACGGAAGGGGTAGTGTGGTGACCGGGATTGTCACAAGGCATGTCTTTTCCTAAGGTGGGGGGGGGAGGGTTCGGAATGTAAGCTTATTAATATTAGTATTGACGACTTCGGATTTTAATGTGTAATCTTTTACACTAAAAAATGAACCGCAACAAACAAATATGAAGCCCGTATTCGTTAACAGGGTTAAAGCCACAAGAGAAAAAAAATTATTTCGTTCAATTTAATAATTTACCTGATTTTTGTAGAAAATAAATTTTTTAATTATAGAAAATATTCAACAAATTTGCAGTTTTTCGTCCTAAAGAAAGAGAGTATTCAATAAGAATTAAAAATTCTTATTCGTGGAAAAGCAAAAGCCGGTGCAAAATTAAATATATATTTTTTTAATTAAAATTAAATATTTCAATTAATCATCTATTAAATAAGTCTATTTAATATTATTACGAACGATTTAAATGACAGGATTGCAATTACGTGCAGAGACGTAAGAAGGTTAGACTATGAAATTTAAACGTAAAATTTATTATGATTTATTAATAAATTTTACGTTAATTTACGATCCTTCGATAATTGCGCCTGAACGAGAGATTAGAAGGATTAAAAACAAGAATGTAATCGTAAAAAAATAAACATTTCAATACGACAAAAATAATATAAAACAAGGAGAAAAAAAATATTTTAATTTACAATAACTAAAACTAAACGGTTTAAATTAAACGAGCATAGCTATTTAATATCACCGTACAATAAAATTACAAATAAACATTTTCCATAAATGGTATTGCAAGCATTAAAGCAAAATTAATGAATGTACTAAATAAAAAAATTGATTATTATAATAAATATTCAGCTACCTTAAAGAGACATTCATTAATTAATACTTATTGCACTAAAAACAAAGTCATTAAAATCAATTATGTTTCTCATTAATTTTGTTTGCTCTTACAAAAACAGGTTACTTAAACAACAAACATTTATCTTATTTATATAATTTTAATACATCGTAATTTTTTTTTTTCTATTAAAATCAGAGGCATTAAGAAAAACAAGCAGAATATGTCTCACTTTTTTTTGAGGTTACTCCCTCCCGATTTCTTTCTCCTCCTGTTGTCAATATCAATCTATAGTCAGCAGCTTCTTTTACTGCGACATTCCGGAAAAAATATGCACACTAAGATAGAATACTATATTATAAATTATTTCGATAATATATTTGACGACTGACAATTGTAACCGAACGTAGCGGGGAAGAAATTACGCTAACAACTGTAGGTAAGTAACTCGAGTACAGTCAGTACAGTAAAGAGTGTATCGACGTAGAAGAAAAGGAAAGTCCTGTAGTTTCTTTCACTAATTCCTTTTTAATTTCATCTGGACTTTAAATTAATCTTCATTAAGGTGAAATGCACGCCCGAGTGAGATTTTAAAACGGGCACTTATTTGAGAATATCTTTTCCTTAATATATTTGCATATCCATTTATAAAAACCTGGCATTGCTGAGCTTTCCCAGCATTTATGTAGAGGTTAAAAGTTAATCTTTATTCTACGATCGATTTAAAATTATTATTAGTCTTTGAGACATACCTATTTATTGAATAATAATCGTAACTAATAATTCTAGAATGAATTAACATACGTAAATGGTAATAAAAAATATAAAAAATTATTTCCCTCTTCGGATCAAAGATGGACGTTGTAACTCTTCCATCATCTACACCACATTTTATATGCATTTATAATTAAAAAATTATAACCCTGAATATTTACTTTATCTATTTCATTGATCGGGGAAGTTATGCGGGAAGTTTGTTGAAGTTGTTCCCATCCCTATTATAGTAATCTTAAAAAGTTTCCTCAGCGCAGTTTTCAGCAAAATATACGTGTATATCGGCAACAGTGATGGGTTGAAGGGAAATTACTTCATTTACTGGCCGAAATTTCATAACGGTATGTTCACGTTTACCGTACGCGTTAAATATACGCCAATAACGCACATAAATGTCATCGATACAGACAGAATCTTTCCGTAGTTATTTTTGCTTTTTTGGACTTGAAATCCCAAAACGTCGAAAATTGCAAAAGAGAAAACTGGGAGATGATAACTGTTTGGCCTTACAGCACTGTAATACGAGGTGTGTGAGAAAAGTAATGACACTGACTTTTAATTTATCAAAGTTTTTATTTCTTCAAACAACAATATTATCCCCTTCAAAGTAGTTCCCTTGGGCATCTATACACCGGCGGAGTCGTTGTTCTTATTCCTGGTAGCAGCGCTGGAAGGTTTCAACTGGTAGGGCTTTTAACTGGTCGGTCGCAGTCTTCTGAATGTTCTCCAGAGTTCCAAAATGACGTCCTTTTAAGACATGTTTCAATTTCAGGAAAATGAAAAAGTCACGAGGAGTCAAATCAGGGGAATAGGGGGGTTGAGGAACCGTAGGAATGCGTTTTGAGGTCAAAAATTCCCTATGGTAATGATCGCGTGACTCGGGGCATTGTCATGATGAAGCATCAACTTGTCTGCAATGTCTGGTCTCACGTGAAACACTCTTTTCCTGAGACTTTCAAGGACACCTTTGTTTTACAAAGGTTGACAGTTGGTTGACAGTTTGCCCTGGAGGAACAAATTCTTTATGCACGATACCCCTACTGTCAAAAAAGCAAATCAGCACGGTTTTCGTCTTTGATTTGAACATTCGACATTTTTTCGGTCGAGGAGATGACGGAGTGTGCCACTCTTCGCTTTGCCGCTTTGTTTCAGTATCGCACTCAAATACCATTCTTATATTATTGATCATTGTCAATTGTCTCAAGAAGATCAACGCATACGTTTCTTCGATTGTCCTCATGTTCCGTTGTGAGGTTTTTCAGCACCAATTTCGCATGTCCAAATCGTCTGTCATAATTTTATGTACGGTGAAAGTGCTTAAATTTAACTGTTCACTCGTCATCCTTATTGTTAAACGACGGTCTGGTTTCACAAGAACCCTCGCACGTTCAACGTTTTCGTCAGATTTTGAAGTTGAGTGTCTCCCTGAGCGAGGTTGATCTTTAACGTGTTCTCGGCCTTCCAAAAATGATTTGTGCCGGCGGAAAACTTGTGCTTTTGATAAGCAATGTTCCCCGTTGTCCTGTTTCAACTTTTCAAAGGTCACACTCGCGGATTCCCCAAGTTTAACACAAAACTTACACTATGTCGCTGTAAATTCCGATGCTCCATTTTCGTAACACACAACAAAAACACAACTTCACTGATGGCGCTGTAAAAAATAATGTGTTGGCTAAACGGAGTTGAAACTCGTACTGAGCATGTATGTGAAAGGAATGAACAAACCGGTCTAGCACAGACCGGAAGACACAGCGTTGCCAGATCGCTCGCAGTGTTACGAATCTCATTACGTTTTTCACACACCTCGTATTCTACATTATAGTAATCGGGTCCATCAATGTTAAAACACAAGCGACTGGAAAAAACTTCACGACTTATACTGTATAGTGATATACAGCAAAAATAGACCATACAACACATGTACTTGCTTCGGCAGTACATATACTAAAATTGGAACGATATAGAAATCATATAACACAAAATCTGCATTATTCGTTGTTCTTTTGAGTTCAGATATTACTATCTCAATCAAAATTCAAAAGAAAAATTTCATTATGAAAACAACGTCAATTTTTATTTGCTTAAATTCTTCTATTCTGAAATCTTTTATTAAGATTCCTAACAATATTTATCACAAAAAACTATTCCCGCAGATGAGATGAGGAAACAACCGTCGTTACCGCTGAAAGAAAACCATCCATTCTATAAATTTCAATAGTAGAAACCGTATTAGTTGTAACATACAAAACGTGATTTATAGTCGGCAACTTAAACAACAACTGCATAAAATTAACGCTCCAAATTTAAGCTTACTAGTGATTCAATGGAATTAGTTTGATATACTGAAGCCAAAAATCATCCTAAAAATTCAACAAAAAAAATTGTAAAAAAATCGTACAGTACGTCCCAGCGATTCTCGTTTAAAATGGGAAACCTTAGAATCAAGATATCACTTTTTTAGAAGTTAGGAATCTTATAAAACACAAAGAAGTCACAAAAATTTGAGACTTTTGTAACGGTTGTAACAAAAATTTGGTAGGGAATCATTTTTTGACAGATTGAAATATGTAATGTATACTTTTGTTTTCATACTGTCCTCGATAATAGAAATACATTAAAACACCAGTAATCCAAATTAAATCAGTAGTAAAATCTAGAAATCAGTAATCTGATTTATAGTTATAACTATTTTAAGTAATGAATTTGTTTTTATGTTTTAATTTTCAACTTAGCTAAATTATATAGGCAAATATAACTTGACGGTACGGTAATTTTAACATAAGTAACTTTTGAAATTCATTATACTGTAAATGATATTTCCTAGACCACCAAATCTTGAAAAAATGTAAAACGATAATTTAAAATCGTATAAGTTACGGCCGTAATTTTTATAAATTGATTCACACGAAAAGTCTGATTAACGTACGACTGATATAACTTGCTAAAAACTGTCGGAATAAGAGATTTGGTTGTAAACAAATAACGATATAACTGAATTCACGGCGACAATAATAACCATTATATCGAAAATTATATCGACAGAAAAATTTGGCTTTCTACTGTTAAGTGAACTACATTAAGATCATTATTTACACCAAAAACAGGAAATATAACGGTTTAAAACGATACTAGTGATTTCTTGTACGAAAGGACAGCAGTAATTAAGGACATCCGCTTTTCAGTCGAAGAATGACTGTTCTTTAAAACGTCATACGTAAACGGATTTTCTTTAACGTCAGATACGTAGTACGATCAATAATTAAAAGGTTTATTAATATATTTAATCTTTTACAAGTTATGTATTATGCAATTTTAATTTAACACGATCAGATAATAAAGAAATACAGAAACGTGTAAAATTTTGATATTGAGATAAATATTAATGTATTAAAACTGAAAACGCGTCGATGCAATATTTCATTACAGTTACGTTAATAATTTGTTAACGATCAATAGACGCAACGTACTTATATTGGAACAGAAAATCCGTAGCTGATTACATAACAGCTCTCGACATAAACGAATAGCTAATGCCTCGACTAGAATAATATTTTGAAAACTCTCGGATAAAATGGAGCTTCATCTCACCAGAACACAGAAATTCGAAATTATCTCAACGACCACCTTCCAGAAGATCGGATTGGCCGTGCAACTGACGAAAACATGGCGTTGACATATCCACCAATAATTTCAGGCTTAACGCCTCGACTAATTTTTGTAAAAGATGAGGATTTTATAAAAGCAAACGTTTTTGCCCCTCCTTTACGTACTGACGTAGATGATTAAAACAAGGTATCGCAAACCCTGTTGCTAATGATGAGCGAGATTTCTTTCACGTGTCTTAGTTGAACCGGACTACCGCGTTGAATACGACTCGCGTTGCACACACTGAACAGATGCAAACTAAGAAATTCCCATAAAACTATGTAAATAATAATCTCCATTTTTGAAAAATAAACTTTTTGCAAACCATCATAAGTGTTTATTTCATTTGTAATCGTCCTGTATTAATAAGTCTATTTAATAAGAAATAGCGACCGCTAACTAATCTGTAAGAATGCCAACGTGAAACGTTTCGTTAACTGTATACGAATATATTTACTTTTCAAAACTAACATGATTATTTAATTTTTAAAGCTTATAAGAAATATTGAATATTTCTTTCTACCGTGAGAACCGATAGACCTTGTTTGTTTAGGTTTTTCGTTCACAGAAATAAATCGAGAATATTTTCAGGTTCTATTTTGTAAAAATTGTTTACGTATATAGAATCTACGTTAAGACTTTCCGAAATTAATTTATAACTTTGTGTTACGCATGTGCGTGCGCGTGAGTATGCAAACGTTTGAATGTGTTTAGATATTAATGAAAATCAAAATAAACTAAACATTAATGACAAAAAAATAATAGTAATAAGGTTTTACGTTTTACGGGTTTTTAATAAGTTTCAAAATAAATATTTTAGGAGATAAATAATTTATTTTAACAATGTATATTAATTAAAAAAGCGTACGCAATATTAGTTCAAATTAATGTGTAATTATATCCAAATCGGAATGACCTTGTGTCTTCGTTTAAGTCTCCATACAAAGATGTTTGTTGAACATTCAAAAACCGCTTCACCGATCTGTCCGATTCTATTACAAAGATTTAAATTGAAATTTCTTAATTTGCGCAGCTGTTACAATATCAAGAATTCCGTAATAATTAACGTGTAGAAAATTTCAAAATTAACAGGAGATGCTATTTTAGTCATTTGTTCGGTAGGAATTTTTTGAGACGCTAAATCCATTGAGCTCCGTCAGCGACAACTAATTGTTGTTAAGGCTTTAGCGTGAAAAATTAATAGTTAGATATTTGATAAATTGAAATCCGTTGTCCTTATTTCAATCAAGTTACAGAATAAAACTCACTTTCATTTAATATAACCGGGTTTTTCATGTTCATTAGGATTTAGGGACTTCGAATTACCGAAGTTTATTCTAAATCATAAGTGACAATATAATTTTGGTTGGGTATTATACTCGTAAATATTAAGAATATTATCATTAGAGACCGGATTATATGCATTTGCATATAAGCCCATTCTCACCGGTTATTGAATATTTTCCTTAAAATCTAGTGATGATGCTTATTTTCGCTACATTACAATATTTATCGGTAGGGTACCTTGTTAATAAATTAAATCTTACGTTGTAGCCGGCCAAACTCATTACCTGCACGGCTCTTAGAGCGCCGCGGAACAGTACCTCTGATTGTTTATGTTTACAAAAGTAACAAAATGTTAAATAATTGTTAATTATCGAATTTATCGATACGTTATTCAACTACTTACTAATTGTATGCTGATTTTGAAATAAAAAACTAAAAATTACTATTTTTTTATTATTTAAAGTTGCATATTTTGACACTTTTCAATCATATTTTAATCATTTTTCATGCATATTTGCATGAATATTTCATGTTTTTAATGTTGCATGTAATCCGGTCTCTAATTATCATTATTAAATAGGCTAAAAGATTATTTTTTTACTAATTAATTAACCTTTATAAAGGTACAATATTTTAAAACATTCTATTATTAACAACACTAACACATTAGTGAGATAAATATAAAATACATATAGCCTACTACGTAAAACTTTCCGTCTAATTAACTCTATTCAGTAAACAACAACTTAAGAAAAAGAATAATAAATAAATTCGTGGACAACAATAAACTAATTTAAACCTGGCAACAATGATTAGAACGTATAGGTGACCGAATGAATATAGCTTGCGCGTATAATAAACATCATGTCAGTTTTCATTGTGTGTCCGTTCGCACGAGTAAATGTAAGCGTGGAATACTGTTGCAATACTCTTCCTTCTGTTCTATGATGTAACAAATAATATAAAAATAGAATAGCTCTGTGTATATTGATATATATATATATATATATATATAAATAATATAAAACTAAAATGTGAGAGAATACAGATGTGTAATAAGTGCACGTGGAGCCTATATTATAATCACTGTTAATATTTCGACATTATCAAAAAAAAAAAAAAAATGGTCATAAGATAGATTTATCAAAAAATAACAATTTAAGTAGGGCAAACTAAATATACATTATTATAAAAACATAATAAAAGCTTTAAAAAATACATACAAAGGCTACCATTATAATATACGTATATAAACAATAATTAATAGCATGCCATTTACCGAAAGCTTAATTAATGTTATTCAAACTGCACCATTTTAATTAGGTGTTATTTTTATGATAATGTACTGCACGATAATAATAATAATAATTTTTACTTCAAAAATAATTCGATAATAAAAGATTAAAGATTAAACTTTAGAGTTGAATATTAATTGTTGATTGTTAAAGCCATCAGGTAATCTAAAATTTAACCCAACCTACATAGTAAATATACTCAGCCCATTTAGCGAAAACGTTAGTTCGTTCCTTTAACTAACATTTTATGATGACATTAACACGGCTTAATTCTAAGATAACTTCAAAGCGTTCTAATTTATTTTTGTTTATGTTAAAAAGGTCACATTATATCGCTTGACAAAGCGACACTAGTCACATAATATCGTCGTCCATGAATGTGAAACTTAATATCTAGAAACAAAAAATATAGTCTTATTTTTCCCCCGATCGCTTTTTTTATGTCAAACTATAAAATTAAATTTTATTACTAAATTTTTCCTTTAAAAGAGCAGACAAAATACTCGTCTTTATTAATGCGTGACTTTTGACTATGAGAACCAAACGCTTTTTAAATAAGTCCTGTTAAATAATGAAAAAAATAACTAACGTTTTCTCATTATACTAGTCAAATTTCACTTTTCCTGAATAACGGTTTATCAATTATTGACCGGTTAAAAAAACAACTATATTTAAAAAATATAAATAATTTAGTATATTAATTTGATGAGCTGAATGAAAAAATAATTACACTAACATAAAATTAATTGTTATGGTGATGATATGGTTATTCAAAAAACAGAAGAATTAAAAAAATAACTGCTGCGGACAGGAAAACGTTCTGTTACTATAACGTAATACTAAAATTCACGATAGCCTAAGTGAGGAGCTGATTACTGTCAGCCGGAGGATGAAGTACGGGAAGAGTCCTGAGCCTGGTCTTCCGGTTGAAGTGGTCAAGATTGTGGTTGACGCGCCTCCATATAAGGTGTTGGAAGCGTTAAATCACATCCTCATCAACGAGCTGATACCAGAGCACTGGAAGGAGTTTAGGCTGGTGTTGATCAGGAAGGAAGGACATCCTATTGATGACCCTTCAGCCTTTAGGATTCTATAATCGATCAACAACTTTATGAAGTTGTGAAAAGATACTTTATGAATTGCTTGAATACATCGGAAAGATGCGGTGGTTAAGCTCAAACTAATTCGAGTTTCGAGCAGGCTTCTCGACGGTCACTGCGTCCCGAGCAATGTCCGCGATCCTCGTCTAAACGGCTTATTTATTCGAGCGTCAACAATTCGATAATGCTGTATGGGGTTCTTGCTTGGAAAAGGGTCCTGAACAATGAACTAGCTAGGTTGACCTTGGAAGCGGGTTCAGAGAAAGATGTATCTACAGGAATGTATCGTCTGAGATGGCGTTCGTTATTTTCAGTACGCCATCGACGGACCTGTTGGCCACATTCAGAGACGATTGCTACAGCGGGATGAATAAGACTTGTCCTATGACATTCTTCTATGCCGGTTGCAGATCAGGTGAAAGACAACAGAGAAGGATAAATGGAAGTTTAAATTAATTAATCGTGACGCGTCGTTGGTCGGTAGGGGTTATGGGGAAGTCGATTATTTCTTAATTCAGTTCTTCTCGGGGCATGGTTGTTTCAGGTCGTACCTGTTTCAGCGTAGGCGCAGTGAAGATAATTTGTGCCGTACTGCGGCGCCCTTGATGATGTCGAGTACGTTATCTTTGTGTGAGACAGATAGACAGATTCACCCACCGGGTTGGTCTAGTGGTGAACGCGTCTTCTCAAATCAGCTGATTTGGAAGTCGAGTGTTTCAGCGTTCAAGTCCTAGTAAAGCGAGTTATTTTTACACGAATTTGAATACTAGATCGTGGATACCGGTGTTCTTTGGTGGTTGGGTTTCAATTAACCACACATCTCAGAAATAGTCGAACTGAGAATGTACAAGACTACACTTCATTTACACTCATACATATCATCCTCATTTATCCTCTGAAGTATTATCTAATCGGTAGTTACCGGAGGGTAAACAGGAAAAAGAAAGGTAGAGAAAGAAAGATAGACAGATTCAAGGGTACGTTGTTTGGGGGTGACTCCTCCTCTTGACTCCATCAATATTGTTAGTGTCATGCTAGATTGCGCCGAAACGTGGAACAATGTCTATACGACGGTGAAGAATATCATCGCGAGAAATGAGACGTAAGAGTAGGATAGGGGGAAAGCCTGTGGGAGTAGGAGGCGCCCGTCCGTTGATGCCCGTAGGACTCCACTACCTTCCTGCTGCCCGTTTCAGTCCGGCGATCGTGCTTCTCCCGTCATGACGATGAGCACTGTCGCGAGGAGGAGAGAAGAGTGGGATGGATGAACAGGCTATGATGGGTGGGTGCGTCGGCCGCGACCGGTCGTGGATGGATGGGCATAGTTACGTCGATCCCCGTGGGAAATTGCTGTCTCCTGTTGATCCTGCAATTCGCATCGGAGATTGAATTTTGCTTTTTGGCGTGTCTGGTCTTCACGTGTTGCCGAGGAGGAGGGGTTTTAGTCGGTGAAAGCTGACGCTGCCATTCTGAGCGGGCAGTCGACGTTTGGCAGAGTTTTCTCCTCCGACGACGACAAAAAAAGACTTGGTTTGAGATGTAAACCTTTAAAATTTATATAACTACTCTCAAGGTAAAAAATATTCTACATGAGGCTTAAATGAGGAGCGGTGCTGTTTTCAGTTTTTTTCCTTCGAGAGTGCCTCTATAAGCAGTAACTGCTACTTGGAACAAGTAAAGTGTATAAGTTTTAAATCACAATGGCAAGTGAAGCCAGTTCTTTTTACACGGAATGAATACTAGATCGTGAGTACCGGTGTTCTTTGATGGTCGGGTTTCAATTAACCACACATCTCCGGAATGGTCGACCTGAGACTGTACAAAACTACACTTCATTTACATTCATACATATCCTCATTCATGCTATGAAATAATATCTTACGGTAGTTCCGGAAGCTAAAAAGAAAAACACAATTACAAATATAAAACACGACCAGCATAAATAAAAAATAAATCAACAATAAAAAATAATAAATAAAAATTTATATATATATATATATATATTTTCCCTGCCCCCCCATAACCTAGGTCGGCGCAAGCGTGCCCCTAACTACAGGACCGCAGGGCTCGCTTCGTTCGCCATTCCCGTTTAGCCAGGAACCCCCGCAGTTTTTTTACCCTCATGGTTGTGAGAATAACACTGATAAAAAATAATAGGCTGCATAGATACCAGAAAAAAAATTAAATTATAAAAACAACGTACGGTAGTTAAAATACACAGACCTTTGACAATGGAAACTTCGGAAGTTATTTCTGTTGCCACGATCACAGAAATCAATCTAATTTTTAATTAATCGTTTTCTTCTTTAATGAATATCTTTAATCGACAACTCTTCCCCCAAGTAGGGCTAGGGCCTCGGTCTGTGGTTTAAAATGTTCCCTAGGATAACACGAATGTATTCTGCAAATCTGAAAGCAATCGGTCGGTTAATTTTCGCGCGATGCGAGAACATACGAACAGACAGACAGACAAACAAACAAATTTTCGGTTATATATACAAGTTTTTTTTTATAAGAATATACTTTCAGAACAATGGAAACAGAACCAGTGTAACACTCCCTAGATTAAACGATTGGCTTTCTCATGTAATAACTTAAAAAAACCCTAAAGTAATCACTTTTTCCTTTATTACGAGTATTTCAAAAAAGTTACGTTGCGTTATTTTTTTTGTAACCTGTTCTAAGTTAATAATGATAACTTAAAATAGTTTTTTTCACTTAATTTTTTTTCTTTATTCAGCATAATTTTTTTAATTAAATGAAGAAAATATCAGGCATCACGTAATACACATAAATAAATATGTGTATCTTGTTATGATTAACCTATTTTATCTGACGAGAGTATAAATATGAAGTTACTCTAAATTTAATTTAACCATTCTCACCTGAAAAAACATTATATTTAAACTACAAACTAGTGGTGCAGAGGTAGCAAAAAATATCACAATAAATTTTCTTATTAAGCCTAGTTTTTATAATGAACCTGTTAGTGAGTAAAAAAAAAATCATTAAATCGTTAATATTAAAGCGCATCTAAATTAAACTAAGCAAAGACAATGAGCGTCGGCTCTTTATTATCTGTGACACTAAATATTTAATTAAATGCCTTTCTGATAATGTAAAGAGAACCATCTTAACAAAATAATTACGATTATACATGTTCAGGAACCGGCATAATTTTGTTTTAATTATTGTTCGTATGGATTTTTGTATACCTTCGCTTGTATCAAATACGGATTTAAGTACAGCAAGCGATTTTTTTAAATAATTTGTGTGACGTGTATGTGTAGCAATTTACGCTTGAGCAACACTGACAATACGAGAACTAGAAAGGGGAAAGAGTAGAAGGCTTTTAAAATGTACTAATACAGGAGAATTATTGAAAATTATTGGCACTGATAAAATATAAAACGAGCAAGTCTTAAGAACGGGGGAGAGACGTTTGTGGCAGAATCATGTAAAGAGAAGAAAAAGATTAATAGGGTACAAATTAAGGCTGCTAGATTTAGTTAATTTGTTAATAAAGAGAGATTTAATGAAAGTAAATACTGTATATGTAAACAAACACTGGAGTAGGTAAAATAAATAACTGAGGACGTACGATGTAGTATTTATATTTAGAGATTTAAAGATTAGCACAAAATAGGAAAATGTAAATAAAGCACAAAACCAGTCAAATGATCGATAACAAAAATTGTCTTTTTTGTAACGTGTTGAATTACATATTTATTAGCAATGAATAATTACTTTACAGCGGTTATACATAGGATACGGAATAAAGATGGTTTACGTACAAAATTAGTACTTAACAAAACTAGATTAGAGTGGTAGTACTAAATTTTTAAACAGTTTTATACGCTCAAAGAGGGTTTACAAAACTTTTACTGGAACGTAAACTGAATTGGCCATTTAGACTATTAATCAATTATCCTCAGTAGACACTTCGGAAAAAGTACTTAAAAAAAATAAGTAGATGGATACATGAAAAAAGGATTTTTTTGGCAAGTATTTTCAGCAGGATTTTTTTTAATTACCATTAGTACTTATACCATAGTACTTTTTATTTTATTTGTGAATTAATAGTTTTTTTTTTTTATCTAATTATTTATCTATCTTTGTACATTCGTTTTGTACTGATGATGATATTTTAACTATAAAAATAACCATTTAAAAAAAAAGAAATTGTAGTTATTTTAATAAATTTTAGTGTAGCTCTTTACTGGAATGTGATAATTACAAATATATTAAAGACTGTAAAAAGTCTCGTCGAATGTTTTTCCTCTAGGTAAATTTATGCTCTTGGTTTAAACACGGAACAGTTTGTCAAACTTATGCACGACAAAGATTCATTTCCTTAAGTAAAACTTGGTTAAACGATTAAAATATACGGAATTAAGGATTTAAGTTGGAAATAAGTTACAAGGTTAAGTAAGAATTAACCCAGAATAAAAAGAAATGAAAAAATCCACCTAAATAACTAGAAATATAAAGTCAGGTGTATAGAAATCAAAGTCATTTTCTTAAACAAAGCTGAATTGAATTTAATGATTTTCTTCTGTTAGTAGGTTTGCTGAACCTAGATACCGAAAATATATTGTCCGCCAACCAAACTGTTCTTTTGGTAAGAATTTAACAATTTAACACGTATAAAGTAATGTACACGATAAATTAAGAAAAATAATATCATTAAAATTTAATAGAAAAAAAAATTATTTTCTTTACAAAATTGCAAACAGGGTTTTTTTTATTAAGGGTTTCGTTATTCGAATTAAAACTACATATGGAATGACATTTTTATGAAAATCATGTTGGTTCCTGGAAACAATGAATTAAATAATTTTTTTTATAAATTAAATTACGTCAATAGAGAAAAGGTTTGGAATAATTTTCTTTACAATATTCAACTACAATCTCATTTCAGAAAAACAAGGACGCGGACCGCAAAAATAACGATTATATATTTCTTTATACATTTTAAATAAAAGCGTATTGATTTTTTACATTTATTTTTAAACCTTTTAGTCATCGTTTCTATAAATGAATAAAGTATTTCTTTTTTATTAATTATAAAATATCGGGCATCATCAGGTATGATCATTAGCCCGGGAAAAATTGGTAGCGTATGAAAAGTCCCATGTCCGACCGGATAATAAAGTTATTCAATTAAAAAAATTTTCCAAGAAAACGATAAGAAAAAATTAATAATGGAAGTTTAGATGAAAAACAAGCGAAACTAAAAAAAAAAACAGAGTTAAAAGAACACACGGACACGTGAATGGAGTAACCGACACAGGAGTAGATCGAAACAAAGACGATATTCATCAGAAACATTAGTTCAAATTCAAAGCATCAACTTAACTACGCATTAGAACGTTATCGTTTACATCACTAAACAAGACTTGCCGAAATATCAGGAGGACAGAGTAGATTGGAATATGACCGTTTGTATCATTCAGAAGTAAGATTAGCAGAAATATCAGAAAAACAAGAAGCTAGATTGAAAAGCGATCGTTTACATAATTTGCAAGTTAGAGTGAATATTCTATTCCATTAATATGTTAAATGAATAGTCTATTCAATTAAGGAATAGAGAAATCAATTTAAAGCTGTCTGCAGAAGAACCTCTCAACAAAAGAAACAACTTATCGACCTCAGATTGTAGATATACAAATATACGACTTAAACGGGTTATGTACAGCATAACACCTCTAAACATCTTTGGTACCAACAAGAATAACCGTGGAACTTTTTCGTTGACAGAGACTTGAATGCTCACCGTCGAGGAATCAATCAAATCAACAGATCCGCAGTAACACTGAAGCATGTTAGCAGGCAATAAAACTTTCTCGCTTTTTCTTTTCCTCTTTCCGCCTACTTCGAGTATGTAAGTTTGAAATGGTATATCTATGAAACAACTATATTCCTGACAAAATTTGAACCGCAGTGTTTTATCATCCACAATAAATGTGTATGCCAATTTCGAGTTTGCTAGCTTATCGGGAAGTAGGTTAAAAATTTATCGAGGTCAAGTTTTTATCCCGCCACCGAAAAAACGACAGATACGAAGAGCGAGTTAAATAAAAACATATAATACAAATAAAATTTGCGCAGTTCTGCGCAATTAGACAGACTTTTTTCGTTAATTTAATTTGGTTTTAATATTTCTTTAAATTCGGTTTACCATCGCTAACAATAGATACCGCAGATAAAGAAACGTCAAAGTTTCAACTTGCAGCATCATAACGAACCGCGCTTTCAACCTGCTCCGCTCAAATTTTTTCGACCTAAAATTGATCGTAACTCAACATCTACTCGACCATCTTCATCAAATTTACACGCGTACAAAACTCACAAACACTTCTACAGAATCTCAGTGAAATCGATCTAGTAGTTTTTGAGAATTTCGAGCGACAAAATTTTATATATAGGCCTTTACATATATATAAGGAAAACTCAATTTAAGTGAATGGTATTTTCGTACTTCTTATATTATTTCCCCACTCACACATTGCGACCGAAAGTAATAAGTAGTTTTCTTTGAAAAGTTGGTAAAAATCTGATTTTTCAGTTTAAAGGTTGGTTCGGTCCCTTTTAAACATAAATTAGTTAGTGCTTTCTTTATGATATAGTATTCCTACTTTTTTCTTCTGGAGATTTAAAAAAATTATTGAATATGTAAAAACAACGTTTTTTATTTAAAAACAAAATTGTAATTTTTACAATGGAATTATTAAAATTGAAGGGTTAGTATAATCTTATTTGGAATACCAAGTGATTCTATAGCTAAAAGGACAAATTTTAATATAAAATTAACAAGTTTTCTAAAATTTCAATCGTTATAGTATTTTTCATGAAAAATTGTCGTTTAATTGTTATCTATTTGGAACAATTGGTTGGGAAGATTAAGTTTTATATCGTATTAAACCTTTTTTTTATAATCGTTATTATTTAGTCTAAATTTATTTTAAGAAAACCCCTCTTTGAATTACAACAAATTACACGTAAAATTTAAACGGATTACGAATAAAAGGCAAACGATAAAACACGATTCGTTTTTTATTAATTTGTCGTGTTTTCTTGAAATACTTTGAAATTTTGCATGCGCATGAGTGTACAAGAAAATTGCTGAGCTTTTTCGATAAATTTGAACAAACTCTTTCGTAACCGAAAAAAAAACTTTACAGACCTATAAGTATTTTTTTGTTAAAATTTATCAGTAAATACGTTTATAAATTATTTCAATTTCTTGTGATAGTCTCTGTATACATTTTGTAGGAAAATGGGGATTAGGCTTTCGTAAGTTATATTCAACGCTACGACTCGATGAATGTAATGGTCTTAAACAATTTTCTTGTAGTTTATTTTCTCTTGGTTTATTAATTCTGTGTAGGTTTTTATTGATTTTTTTTATTAAACGGCAAATTATAAAGAAAATTAATATATTTTTAATACAAAAATAAAGAAAAGACAATTTTTCTTCTTTTTGTCTTCAGTCATTTACTGGTTTGATGCAGCTCTCCAAGATTCCCTATCTAGTGCTAGTTGTTTCATTTCAGTATGCCCCCTTACATCCTACATCCTTAACAATTTGTTTTACATATTCCAAACGTTGCCTTCCTACACAATTTTTTCCTTCTACCTGTCCCTCCAATATTAAAGCGACTATTCCAGGATGCCTTAATATCTGGTCAATAAGTTGGTCTCTTCTTTTAATTATATTTTTCCAAATGCTTCTTTCTTCATCGATTCGCCGCAATACCTCTTTCATTTGTCACTTTATCCACCCATCTGATTTTTAACATTCTCCTATAGCACCGCATTTCAAAAGCTTCTAACCTTTTCTTCTCAGATACTCCGATCGTCCAAGCTTCACTTCCATATAAAGCGACATTCCAAACATATACTTTCAAAAATTTTTCCTGACATTTAAATTAATTTTTGATCTAAACAAATTATATTTCTGACTGAAGGCTCGTTTCGCCTGTGCTATTCGGAATTTTATATCGCTCCTGCTTCGCCCATGTTTAGTAATTCTACTTCCCAAATAACAAAATTCTTCTACCTCCATAATCTTTTCTCTTCCAATTTTTACATTCAGTGGTCCATCTTCGTTATTTCTACTGCATTTTATTACTTTCGTTTTCTTCTTGTTTATTTTCATGCGGTAGTTCTTGCGTAGGACTCCATCGATGCCGTTCATTGTTTCTTCTAAATCTTTTTTACTCTCGGCTATAATTACTATTTCATCAGCAAATCGTAGCATCTTTATCTTTTTACCTTATACTGTTACTCCGGATCTACATTGTTCTTTAACATCATTAACTGCTAGTTCTACGTAAAGATTGAAAAGTAACAGGGATAGGGAACATCCTTGGCAGACTCCCTTTCTTATTACGGCTTATTTCTTACGTTCTTCAATTATTACTGTTGCTGTTTTGTTCCTGTAAATGTTAACAATTGTTCTTCTATCTCTGTATTTGAACCCTAATTTTTTTAAAAATGCTGGACACTTTATTCGTCTATCGAACGCCTTTTCCAAGTCTATAAATGCCAAGTATGTTGGTTTGTTTTTCTTAAATCTTCCTTCTACTATTAATCTGAGCGCTAAAATTGCTTCCCTTATCCCTGTACCTTTCCTGAAACCAAACTGGTCTTCTAAGACTTCTTCCACTCTCTTCTCAATTTTTCTGTACAGAATTCTAGATATTTTTGATGTACGATTAGTTAAGCTAATCTTCACATTTCTCTGCTCCTGCTTTCTTTGCTCATGAATATAACGAAAAGCTGATAAAAAACTTAAAATATTAAAATGTAAGTTATACACTTTAACGTACGTAATATCATTTCGAATTGTCGAATCTGCGTTATGATACTATAATGTATTATCTCTAATGCGTTTTTTTCTAAAGAAAAAAGACAAAGTAATTAAAGTATTATATTGCTTTACAACGCGCGCGGCGCGCACAAACACACACACGCACTCGCATACAGATGGTATCTACATTTATAATTCTACAATATATAATTTATTTTATACGCCTACGGCAGACCGCGCCCGAATGAAATAAAGAAAACACACAGTTCCCATTTATTGAATACTAGGAGACCGGGAAATGCTTCGCTAATACTATATTTGTATGTATATATCTGATAAACTAAATGAACATAATTGAAATTTTTATAAAACATTAAAAAACTGAACATTATGGAATTTCACAAAATTTAACCTTTCACTTTATAAAAGTCAGAATGTAAATAAATCCAACTGTCAAAACAACACTACCTATCGGATTTAATTCAAACTACTTTTTAAACACAGTAGTAGGTTCAAAATACCCCTAATTTTCTTTCTACTGGTCAGATCGAGGATTTCAATAGCTTTGAACCTTCTCCGGACAACGCGGACCATTTTGCAAAAACCCGCGCTTAAATCGGTCCAACAGTTTTTTAGTCTATAGCGGACATACATACAAAAATTGCCTTTTATATATATAAAAGAAGAAAGTCTGTTTGTATATTTGTTTGTTTGTTTCGTAAACATCTCAACCCAGTGCCAGATAGCGGGTCCATTTTTTGCAAAAATATTTCATTTCACGTAACTAACATGTATTCTGAATATGAGCCAAATCGGACCATAAATAAAATTTTTCGAAATATCCAAACTAATTCAGAAATCTTCGCGGGCGTGCACACAACAACTCACCAATGTTTCATCGCAATCGGATGAATGTTGTAGGAGCGCATACCGACAAACATTCATTATACAAGTATATAAGATTTTAAATCCATGGCGTAGGCAGACATTTAAATTATATTCTAATCCTAAGCTGAAAATAACATATATTACAATGGTACTTACAAATATTAGATTATAACTTTTTAATGTACAATAAAAAAGTTAAAATATAAACACCGACATAAGATTTTTTAAACAAAATTAAAAAAAAAAAGGTTACATAAAATAATTTTAATTTTCACATCCATTAAAATTAAATATGTAGGCTTAATGTAAAACCGTGCAAGCGCAACTAGTATAAAAAGAAAAATAGTTTTTTTTAAATTGTATTATAAGTGTATGTATAAAAAATACAGAATTTAATCATCGTCTTACATGTTTATTAAGTGGAAATTACTGTAAAATTATCGCATTGCTTTTAATGTTATGCAATAGTAATAATAATACAATCTGGTTAAACGAATTTTTAGGCTAAGCTTTACGAACTTACAGGAGGTAAAAAACTGTATAAAGTAAACGAAAATTGATATAGCTTGCATAAAGAAGTGAGATATAGTTAGTAAATAGGCTAGGATGAAAAGATTAGCATTGAAGAGAAAGGAAAAGAAAAGCATCAAATCAGTCGCACAATTGATGATTAAAAAAAGATTTTTCGGTTTGAAGTTTTTAATAAAATTAAAAAAAAGATAATTTTGGAAAAGATAGAGAGCGAAGTAAATAAATTTCAGTTATTTACTTTTAATAAAAGTTGTTAGCAATAAAAGTAGCAGTATGTAGTAGCCACCGTTAAAAATTCAAACATTCTCTACAACCGAAAAATGAGGGTTCGAAACAAATTCTTTATAAGATATATCTATCATGTCTGAAATTTGTTTAAATTTGAAATAACTGTATATACTTTCTTTAAATATGTAACGCCCTAATCAGGTGACAGAAGTGGCGTCAATGTAGCCTTTAATCCGTAAGTTTTGGGTTGAAATCCCCGCTATTTTTTCAAAAATAGGTACAAAAATTCTTTTACGATCAAGAAAATGTAATTGGGAGGCATTAGTCAGTAGTCTCTGAAGAAAAATTCAGAAATATTAAAAATATTAAGGAAAAAAATGGAGCGAATATAAATAAGAGTACAATTTAAAAATTATTTAATTTTTTTTTAATAAAATTAGTGAAAATTCTCAAATTTCTTTAATCCAGACCAACTTCCAACTTTTATTTCAAATACCGTTAATAATTCAGTGTACAAAGGCGCAATATCTTTTATTAATTTTAAGTCACGATACATATAAATAGCAATGAAAACACGACAAACAAGCGTTACGTCAAGAGAAGGTAATTAAAAGTAAATGAATAGAACTACAATTAATAAAATAAATTAAATAAATTTAACAAATAATTTGTAAACAAATTTCTGAATCAAGGTTTTACATGCGCATTAATATACTAAAATAGAAATTATAAAAGAAATATAGCAATAAACATAATGTAAGCAAAAATAAGTAAAATACAATTGGAAACCCAGAAAGAATTAAAAATGACGCGGAAAGAATATCTGTTCTATTTTCTTTCCTTTTCTCTTTTCGTTTACTTTCCCTTTCTTCATTTATTTATCGGAAACCTACATATAAAAAATTGTCATATAATAATATCGTTAAATTATTTAATATTTAAAAAATAAAATAATAATAAAAAGAAAAAAATCAAAAATAATTTACTAGAGTAATAAATTAGTACAAATTAATCGGAAAACGTAATCATCAGATATAATTAAAAAAAGGGACAATACAATAAAGGATAATTAATCTAATATCGCTTCTTGTTTTATTGTTAGAGGAGGATTACAGGCGTTAATAAGAAGAATTAAATGAAATTTTCACAACATGTCCTGAATTCATCCTGAAGGTCGAAACACTTATCACAGTTTATAAGTCATATCTACACAACTGACTATTTGTATAGCGATTTTACGTTCCACTTGACAGATTACAAAAGAGAAAATTACACAAAGACGTATACCGATGTAAAATGTATTTAACTTTTTTTTTTTAAAAAAAACTTCAATGTTAATTTTATAGCCATTATTATTTGTTTAATAATTTAAAAAATCAATCATAATTATAAATATA
The DNA here is from genome assembly GCF_047948215.1 of Lycorma delicatula. Taxonomy (NCBI): domain Eukaryota; kingdom Metazoa; phylum Arthropoda; class Insecta; order Hemiptera; family Fulgoridae; genus Lycorma; species Lycorma delicatula. Next base: position 215,724,502 of record NC_134457.1, read on the forward strand.
ATCGTGTAATAACACAATTATATAAAAAGATTTATTCTTCCGTTTATTTTTTTCTAGGCACACGTTTTATTTAAGGAAAATATTTATTAAAAAACAAGGTATGACATTAAGGAATTGATGCGGAATATTAACATAACCTTCATATTTACAGTATATACTGTAAAAACCAGTCTAACCAGTGGTTCCCAAACTTTTCCGTGTCGCGGCGCACTTTTTCAATTAAAATTTTTCCATGACGCCCTACCCTAAGTAAAAGTATGACTACAAGTAAGTAAGAGATAAAAATAAATAAAACTCGTGTATCTTCATTATTATTTTTTTACTTAATTATCATTAAATTAATAATTATAAATGTCTTGGTTCAATTAATTATGAAGCTTTTACAATATTTCCGGCGCCCCTGTGAAGAGGCCGCGTCTCCCCGGGTCGCCGCGGCGCGCAGTTTAGGAATCGCTGATAAACTTTTTTACACTCTCCAGTCGGCAACTGTTTGAAAAAAAAATCAAAACATCAAAACGTTATTGTAATTATAAAAATAATTTGCTCACGTTTTACATTTAATTAAGTAATAGGTAACACCGGTGACAAACCTTGTTTTATTGCAGGCTTGATTACAAAACAAGCAATTAAAAAAAAGATTCAATTAATGTAATTATAATCGCGTATAATCGTTTAATTTTACGATCAATGTTTTCTCAAATTATATAATTTTATTTCATTACAGCAATATATTTTCAAATTTATAAATACCAAAAAAAATAAGCATATCATCAGACAACGGATGAAAAGTAACAGTAAAGTTACGACTATAAAGACTCCATTGTAGGAAAATATGTTTCCCGAACTTAAGAAAGCTAAATACGAAATTAAGTTAATACTTACGATGCAACAACAGAAATATATGTAAAAGAGTTACTAATTGTGAAAAATTACCATTCAAAAAGTTAACAAATGTTTTCAAAGATAACAATATTATCAAAATACCGATTCATAAAACCGAACATAACGCAGAAATTTACTCATTCATATCAGATAACTTATTAACATCTCACGATTTAGAATTTTTAATTTAATACAAACGTATCTCTTTGTGGAAGTTTTATCGTATAAGAACTTTGAAGGTTACATACTCATTTAAATTATGTAAACGGGGAGGATATGTTTTTGAAAGATCGAATGTACATCTACTTCTAACTTAATTGAAATTAAGTTTTATCTTAACCAACCTTAGGTAAGGGGGGTTCAATATGTCGTGTTGGGCAATCTCTAAGGTAACGCGTTGATTTAGATGTATTAACGGAACTGTTCGTTTTCGATCGCGAATGCTTAAAACCACAACAATTATTTGTATTTTCAGCTATTCTACAAACACTGTTAGAGGTATTCCTTTTGTAGCGTTTATTCTAATTGCTTTATGTTAATTTATTTACTTCTATCCAACTAAGTGTGTGTGTGCGCGCGCGCGCGTGTGTGTGTGTGTGTGTGTGTGTGTGTGTGTAAGTTATATGTTAATCCATTTATGTATTGTTTTCTTTCAATAATGAAGGCAAAATTTCATTACTTTTCTATTTAAAAATTACTTTTTAGCTAGCTACCTTGTACCCATATAAAGATAAACAAATTCGGTATCATTGTATTTTAAATATAATATTTATAACTATTATACGTTAAAAATATCAATTCTTCCAGTTTAAAAGTAAAATGATTGTTCTCTTCTATTTGCTGTTTACCTTAATTTTATAATCTGCAAACTTCAGTATTTATATAACTAATGCATGCATTTATATAATTAATAAAATATTCAACTCTTTCGTGTTTTACCCAGTTTTTGTTAAAATATAAGCGAAATAGACGTTTGGGATTATCAAACGGTTAATAGTAGATTACCTTTAGCGAAATAGTCGATTACCTTTATTCGACTGGATCAAACACCATAAGGAAGCACAAAATTTACCCCTCGATTTGTACCCCAAGAATTTTAGTACGGTTTAATTTCACAGAGGGAGCAGAAAGCAGGGCTAAATGTTTCGAGAGCTGAAACTCGCTAACCGTTTTCTGACCTACATTTGTATAAACGTTTTGCTTACTTTTGGGTATAGAATAATCTCTCGAGATATTGCCGTGTAATTTGGAATCACCTGTATATTGATACTCCTAAAAACACTACCGATACGAAAAAACCGTTTGTAAGACGCAAAATAAGAATAAATGTGCGTTTTGATAAAAATAAGAAAAGGAATTCATAGAATACGGACCATTCCGAAGTCGAGTGTGAGTTAAGGATCTCTCTGGTAAATGCGAGAATATGTTTTATTTTAATCTTGTTTGAAAACTAATTTTTCTTAATTTTCAAATGAAAATACTAAAAAACATCAAAAAAATTTAAAAATCCAACAATAGGCAATGTTGAAGACCAAAAAAAAATAGTAAAAACATCTACAAAATCTGTAAATAGATATGATTTTTCCTTACACAAAAATCCTTCATTTGTGTTTGAAACGTTGTGATTTGGGGTTTTTTTTTTTCAAAAGGTAAGTTAAATTTTTACAAGATCATCAGAGGAAATTCTTCTATAAAATAAGAAATAAATCGTTGAAATCTTTCCGTTTAGCGAAAACTAAAAGTTTGATAATGCTACGGTAAAAATTTATAAGGATCGAAATGACAGCCTTCTCTCTTTTTTTAAAATTGGTAAAAAACGGTAATGAAAATCCGATTTATTGTTTGTTAGCATTACTTGGCATGACTTGTTTTTTCTTGAGAATGGCCGGGTCATTTTTGATTCATATTAACTGTCCACAACCGTTTTGTATACGTGGTATAAAACAAATTTCAAACAATTTTTATGTACCTATTGAAGAAAAAAAACGGGTTTCATCGAAATAACTCTTTTTTCTTTTTCCTGTTCAGCCTCCGGTAATTACCTATCAGATAATACTTCAGAGGATGAATGAGGATGATATGTATGAGTGTAGATGAAGAGTAGTGTTGTACGGTCTCAGTTCGACAATTCCTGAGACGTGTGATTAATTGAAACCCAACCACCAAAGAACACCGGTATCCACCATCTAGTATTTAAATCCGTGTAAAAATAACTGATTTAACTAGGACTTGAACGCTGGAACACTCTACTTCCAATCCAGCTGATTTCGGAAGGCGCGTTTACCACTATACCAACCCAGCGGGTTCATCGCAATAACTAGTTTTAAATAATTCAACCGCTTCTTATTGATGAAATGTCTATGGAAAACAACATAAATCTACAGAAAAAGCAATATAAATTTCTTGAACGACCACCATTTATGTATTAAAGTTATAAAAACATTTCCTAAAGTTCAACAAATATAACGGCAAAGGAAACATTCTGATTAGACCGGCGTTTTCAGTAATTTAGAACACCGGTACACACACAAAGATGACCCTTCTACCTAATATTAATCGTACAGATAATTCTTAGTGATAATACTGACATAATTACAGCATCACGGAAGCTTGAAAATTGGAGAATTCACTAAATCTTACCTATAACAAAAAAAAATTATTATTTCACCCTTCAGTTTTATTAATATATTAATAAAAAAGTAATTAAACAATATACAATAATAATAATAATAATAAAATAGGTATAAAAATGTGACCCAACATGTATTGACGGTAAAAATTATCTCAGATAATTTCCATACAAAATAAAGAATAAAGATTAGCATTAATAATATGCATTACCAATAAATGAAGTGAGAAAAATAAAGTATTCAAACTACGCTCAAGCGAGGATCTTATCCTAACAGTTAATACATTTCATCTGGATACTTCCACACCCCTCACGATTCTGGAAATGAGCGAAGGCTTTCCTTAAGAAAGGTTGAGTCTTCCTTAAGGGCACCTAGTCTACCTTGTTTCTCGGTAATATTATTTTTTCTAACTTTAAGACCCATTATCTCAGGAAACAATAGGAATGCATCAGGGAAATTTTGCACAGTTGTTTTAAGGTCTGTTTTTTAGCTACTGAGTTTTTTTTGTACTTTTACTACAAAGTTTTTCACTTACGATTTTCCTATTCTTTGAAGCTAATTTTTTGCACAAAAAAGTTATGTATCTTAGAAAATACAAATCATCAACTCTTAAATAAACCTCAGTAGCTGTGTCTTGCGCACGCAAATACGCTGTAAAAAATTAATTTTCCTACTTTAAGCGGTTCAGAAGATAACGGATCTTTTATTTAAAAAACATGCAATTTTAGAAAAACGATTAAAAACATTATTTATTGCAGATTAATGCAACCCAGTACCATATTCTGCATCGTCTGGGTTTTCTTCCTCACCATCGTTATATTCTGGTCGAGTACTTTTTCTGTTTTTCTTAGTTTCATGTTAATAAACCGGTTTTGTTTCCTTATCAGCACTTTTTATTGAATTACAGTCCATCATGTTCCACGGACAAAATCCATGTGAAGGGTTTTCATCCGTCGAGATTTTATGAAAATAAATAGCCCGTATTGGACGCTTCATGTCTTTTATACTATGCGTATTTTTCTTATAGCAACACCATAGTAGGCCTGAATTTTATTGATAATTTTATCTGTCAGTTGAACCTTTCCTGAAATTTTTTTACTATTTTCTAACGGAACATTTTTCAAGTCTTCGAGGAGATTTTGCAATCGTGAGCCCATCCGCTTCTGATTATGACCAAAATTTCAAATTTAACCAAAATTGACAAAATTTCCCTATACAAACGTTAAATTTCCTTATCAAAATAACTAAACAGGAAAAAACAATAATCTTTACAAAAGATTTCAAACTTCGGATTTTTCAGTGAGTAGTGCTTAACAGAAAAATGAATTTGAAATAACATTTGAAATAAGCAAAAATTTAAAAAAAACATCTAATTTTTAAAACAAATACAAGGCAATTTTCTGGATTCGGGGATCGTAGACAGCTACGACCCTTGTTCGTGAAGTGTGAGCGAGGTGTAGTCCTGTACAGATTCAGGTCGATCATATCCGAGACGTGTGGTTATTTAAAACCCAAACTCATTCATCCTCTGAAGTAATAACTGAACCGTAATTCCTGGAGGCTAAACAGGAAAAGAAAGAACCACCAAAGAACACCAGAATCCACTACAAAGTATTCAAATCCAAATAAAAGCAACTACCTTTATTAGGATTCGAACTCGAAGTTTTACCACTAGACCGACCCGGCGAGTTGCATAATTTATTGCCACGTATATTTAAGCCGGTCTATGTAACATTTGTTTTTTTTTTTGGGGAGGGGGGAGCAGTAAACGCTTTCGCATTATCATCGCCCGGGACAAAGCTGTAACAAAACATTGCCCCTTCTCAGATATCAAAAATGTTAATAAAATAAGATTGAAAGTAAGATGGAAACTATGATGTTAACAAGATTAAAAAACTAAAATAATAAAAGAAATGTAACCATTAGGATAAAATATAGAACACGAATAACAAAATGAAATTAAAATTTACGGTTGATTAACATTAAATTTTATGAAGTATACCGATACTTATTAGTAACAATACCCGGTTCTAGTACATTCTTATCATCACTTAGGATGCGGAGAATGTCCCTCGGTAATTAAAATTTACCACATAACATATGTCATTCCCAAGGATGTGACGCACAGTCAAGCGGCAGTCTCATAGTATGCACAGTAATGCTTCTGCCGACATCAGGTATCCGCGAGTATTTCTGGTACGTCCTAATCGCAATCGGCAGAGGACCATTTCTTCTCGGCGAATTTTTCTGCATGAAGAGTCCCATACTAAGACCGTATCTTTGGTGTGTCGGAATTTATTATCCACTGCAGCAATCTAGTCACCTTGTCACGTTCTTCGAAGAGTATATTTAATAGAATTAATAAAATCGGTAGCAGTAGCACGAGCGGTGAAAGACGGTTGGCTACATGCATGTTTAGCAGCGGGATCCGCACGTTCGTTACCCAGGATTCCCACACGGCTAGAGATCCATCAGAAACTCACTTGTGTGTCGCGACGATTCAACTCTGCGATTACATTATGAATTTCGGTGACGATAGGATGTCTAGACTTAATGATATTCAAAGCCACATTGATGGCGTACAGTTCAGCTTCCTAGACACCTGTAATACCAGGTAGATCAAACACATAGGTTCTTTCATTTATAACAAAAGGGCATCCAACGTTATCATTCTGCTTTGCTTATGGGATCGTCCACGGAGGATATGAACAGCGATAGGTCGGGATAAAAGAAGTATCAAAATTTAAAAGCTACATTGACCTCCGGGTACGAACACCCATTGGTGATGATTTACGCGGATGGTTTTCATATCGTTGTAAATGAAAGGTTGAGAGAACTGCTTTAAGAACCGAGTGATTTGGTTATCCTTTATGACAGAGAGAGTAAGATGCTAGCAGCTGGTCCCGTCTATCCCAAAGTGATGGCTCATCGCAATCAAGTATGTTTGCGTCAGGGCTTCATCTAAACGCAGCTGGTGTACAGCATCCAGCATCTTAAGCACGGTATGACGATCCAAATACATTTGTATCGTCCTTTTAAGAATCTCCTTTTTTCATCTAAGGTAAATCGAAGAAAAAATTGTCTGACAGTATTCTATTTTTATTGTTCGTTACAAATGAACTGTTTAATAATATAAAAATTTCAAGCAAGACTGAGATAGATTCGAATATAGGACTTTTGTAGATTTTTTCCGTGGAAATAATTTCGCTAATGGTAGATTTAGGCATTTTTAGATTTACCAAAGCGTTAAATTAAAAAAAAATCTAGTGATTAGAGAACGAAAATTCCGATTTAATGCTACTTTCAGCCAGCCCACTCTATTGAATCTAACGAAAATTAATATTCATTTTAAAAAAAGCCGTGTTTTTAAAACCAAAATTATTTCTTAGTTTTTAAACTTTTCAAATTTACTTATTATCATACAAAAAAATGAAGAGAAAAAAATAATCAAGGATGAAAAAACGCAATTTTTAAAAAGATAAAAATATAAACAAGTATACCATACCAGGTAAACTAGGGAAAGTTTGTGATGAAGTAGTATTCCGCTGCCATCTTCACTGTTCCAAATTAAACAAATTTTGTAAAAGATTAATAAAATTAAATTATGCCCACCGAAAATGCACGCACAACATTCAGCCGCATAGTGCCAAACAGGATGGGTACAATACATATTTATATATATATATATATATATATTCATATATATATATAAAACAGCAAGTAAAAAAAAAAAAAAAAATTTTCTTTACATAAATATATGTAAAATCAAGGGACAGGATACGCTAATCTAAAAAGAAAACTTTTCTTAAAGATAAAATTAATAAATTTATGTAGATGCGAGTTGGGAAAATACAGTACAGTTATTTTCTATTTCTTCGACGTTTTCGATTATTTTATGAAAGAGGATGTCAGCGTAACATTACCGCGAATATAAACATGGTTACAATATTACACAAAGGTATACATGATACGAAAAAAGCCTATATAATGGAGCAGTGGAAGTAACGTGTAGCGACTATAAATTTACATTTTTTTTGGTTTTTATTTATACCCGAGTGGGGAAGTATGCCAGGCATTACGTTACACCAAAATAAGGGAGATCGATACAGTCTATAATGTTACAAAGAGGAATGAGCCCTAATTTTTTTTTTAATGAGTTGTTAAAAGTGAAAGAATCTACAAAACTTCATATAATTACATTTTACATAATTTATATATATATATAAATATACTTATATTCATACATTGTCAACAAACATAAAAAAAATATAATTTACATCGGTTTTGATACGCAATATTATAAACTTATATTTTAAATAATAATAATAAAACAATAAAACCATAAAAACCCAAAATCATAGCAATACATAAAATCTGAAACAAATATCGATACTGTCTTCTGATTAAAAGTGAGATAAGGCATTTTGATGAACGAATAAAAATTACAGATAATTCCACCTGAATTCAAATAATTTTTATTTTACCGGGAAGACGAATAAACAAAATTACAGGTACTGATTTCAAACAAATTTCCACCACTGGTTTTCTTAAAACAAGATCCAAAACTTTCCAAATTTGATTGTTCACGTAACTTGAACGTATCTTGTCGAATCAACAATACACGACAAAAATTATCTCCGAACGTTGTGGGTGTAAACTTTGATGATTCGGAAACGGTGTCGAATGATTTATGAAAAGGTCAACATGAACGAGAAGAAAAACAGAAAGTAATGGAATAGAAGCCGTTGAAAGACGGTAATAAGATACTAAAACTTAGGTACGTCGATAAAAAAAATCATTAAAAGATTGGAATATACGAAAGAGAAAAATGAGATTAGAGGATGTTATGTTGATACATTAAAATTAAAAAGTTAGAGTAGAACAGAAAAGGATGCGAACTAATACATCAAATCAGTCAAACGGCTGATGATTAAAAATGCTAAAACCATTAGTTTTAGAATATACTTTATCGATCGATAAAGTGATAAGTTTCGAATTTATAAATAATAAATTTTAGGTTTCTTTTAAATATCTTTAAAAAAAAAAGGTGAAGTCATATGCAAACATAAGTTTAAAAATAATACAACTGTAATATCAGAACAAAGAATTAAACGTAAATCATTATAACAAAACAACTGGATGTGTTTTCAATAACAAAAATTATATTTCTTGATTATAATACAGTAGTAACAATTACCCGGAAATGACATTTAAAAACTTGTAATGTAAAATGCGAATTGCTGTACAAACAAAATAAATATTTTCAGTAGCTGCATATTAAAATATATTTCCACAGTGAAAAGAAATATATTTATATAATAACTAACTACTTATTATATATATATATATATATATATATATATATATATATATATATATATATATATATAATATTATATTCATAAACAACACTTGACAATATTAAAATAAATATTATTTCAAACATCAAGGTTATACTTACACTGAAAGCAAATGTAACGTAAAAGAAAACAGGGAAAAAAGGTGTCGAGTGTTTGCATAATTTTATTGAAAAATCCGGTCGATCAAAAATAATTCAATATAATTTAAAAGAGACATATGGTATAAAAGGAAAAGATAAAAAACAGGAAGAAGAATGTTGTAATGGTAAATCAGTCAGTTAAATGTTTATAAGCTTGTCCTTGGCGTAATGCCATAAAAAAGACGACTTCTATTTTTTTAATATAGTATTTTTATTTGTTACGTTCTATAACTATTATATCGGTTACTATGTCTTTTTATTAACTCATTTAGAACAAAAGCAAAAGTTTTAATAAGAAAATGTTTTTTTTTTTTTTTTTTAAAACCGCGAAGTTATAAAAGCGTTTATATAAATAGAAGATAAAATTCTGCACGTCATTTCTGTTCCTCTCGTAAGTACTGTACACAGTAAAATAAAAACCGTGCGACAGCGCATATGAAAAAATAGCTGTGTAAATATTTCCTCGTAGTAAAATTCATTCCCAATAGAATAATAAGGTTATTGTCGGAACGGAACGCAAGGATAAAGGGGGATAACATCCCCTATTCATAGCTGAGCTCGGACATCTGTCTCTTGCGCCCGGTCATTCTTATTATCGGGCGGGTAACGATGGTGGCTAGAATAGTGGAATAACATAATATGCTTGCTTATTACACATTACATTACGCGGCAAAGGCAACTGACAAACCGGCCGTTAAGTGAACTAAACTTGTTTATATAAATCTGACGTCATATATACAATATAGTCTTGGGATAAATAGACCGGTATAAAATGTTATTTTTACCCAGGCGTTTCTAATTTAATTTTATATTACACAATATTTACAATTTCAAAAACAACACGTATTAATTATATATAATGATTGCTTATGTTCTTGATATAATATTTATTATTCGATATATTTGATCGAAACTTAACATTAAATCCTTTTAAAATCACTCTATTATATAAAAGTACCCTACTTTTACTTCCTTGTGCGATGTAAAGGAAGTATTGTGATCGCGAAAAATTTGGGTTTTCAAGTTTCAACGGAATATTCATTTTGACCATCCCTGAATCTATTTTGACTAATTTCTTCGTGACGTCTTATGTACGAATCTTGCTTAAGTCATAAACGATTAGCCGTAGTGTGTTGAAATTTTGGATTTAGGACTCTTGTAACATCTAGTGCACCTCCCCTCTTTTGATTACAATCGACTGGACCAAAAATATCCAAAAAAGCCCAAAATTCAAACAATTTGGATTTTGGACTTTTTCTTAGCTGCAGTAATAATCCGTCATTGAGAGATTTTTAACGATATATCGTAAGTGGTACTTATTTTCATTGGTTCCACAGTTATAGCCGAATGAAATTTTAATTGATGAAATATTTGGATCTTATAATGGGAAGGCATCGAACATCGGTTCGAAACAGACTTCATCTCCTTTCTTTGTTTTTAATGTTTTTTTTGTTTTTTTAATTTATATATATATATTGATTTATTAATAATTATTAACCTCTGACTGTAAAAAAATCTTTTTACGATAAATAATAATCCAATATTTTGAGAAAAAAAAAAACATGAAAAAATATCAGAAGTTATTAATGAAATAAAATTTTATGTATTTTTAAAAAAGTGTATATGTAATTTAATAGCCGTACAAGGAAAGTCATGTGGTATCCATATCAGATTTTTATACAGAGTGTTTCTAATATGCGTTACGTATTATAGAGTAATACGTAATAAAAAATAAGTAATTATATACAATAATTAATTATTTTTTATATTAAAACGTATTATATATACGTATCTAACTAAAACTTATTATATTGTATAAACTAATTTATTGTACATCATTTTTATTTTTAACGTTAATTATCCGAGGTTAACGAGCGAAGCGAGGGTACGAAAGTACGAAGGGCTCCCTTCGTACCCTCATACGAAGGGAGCGAAGCGAGGGTTTGATTAGAATATGTTGATTCCGTGTAACGGCGAATCATACGTACATCATCAACTTAATCTAACCGAACGTAAACTACGTTCGCTTCGCTCGCTAACCTCGTCTAATTAACATTAAATATATCAATTATATACTACTTATTAATAACAAAAAGGGTCTTATTACTAACAAAAGAAAATAATAACTTATAAAATAAGTTATAATGCGGGTGAGAAACGAAAAATCCCAAAAATTCTAAATAAACGTAAACGGTGCACGAGCTTCTGATTTGTCTTTATAAACGGATATAATAATCTACTGCCCGTTCTTGTTCGCCGAGCAAGGTGTATACTACTCTATAACACATCAAAGCAATACGTACAAAAATATTTAACAACGATTTTTCCAGGGCCTTCAAAACATCGAGAAACACAAATGTCGGGTGTTCTCATTATTTGTCAAGTCGGGTTCCCATTCACTTTCTGTTATATAATTTAAACAGGCGAGAGAGTCAATATTAAAAAAAAATATAGCCGTCCTTTTAGTAAATAACTAATGAAAGGAGACACAAGAGTTTGAACTGTAAAATTATGTAAACAAGAGTTACAAAAAAACAACATAATATTTGCCAAATTAAAGCCTTTTCTAATTCACGTTATATTATTAACGACTCGTTTACACAGGAAGAATGGCACCTTTCATATCAGTTAAAAAAAAAAAACAAACAAAAAACACGGTTTTCAGTTTTGGAATATGCAAATTACGAGTTATTCAATTTCGACGGAACAAGTCTGTAAAGTATGCAGTAAACATTCATTATAATATAAGGGAGATATAATCTTTACCTTCATACTAATTCGGTTCGTTTCAGTGATTTCGGCTATATTGGGCCTTTAAAAAAACCATTCCAGTCATTAAATCGAAATGATTTTTTTTTTTTTAAACAGAATAGTTTTATAAAGTAATTTTTTTTTTTATAAATGTTAACCTAACGTTTTATAAGTGATAAGTGTTAACATAACGGTTTTAACGCAGTAATAATAATCGTTTGGCGCAATAAATAATTTGCCTTTAGAAACGTTAAAAATCTATCTATAAAAATATTATGCGACCTTACTACTGAGTTCTAAGATTGTTTTATTAAAAAACGAACGGGTTAGCTCGTAAGTAACCCAAAAATAATCGATTATTTTTGCCATATTTATAACCATTACCATTTCATTATTATTACTGCTATGAAGATCTTCAATAGGGTTATATTTTATAATAGATTTACATAAGCACTTGATCCGATCCAAGCAGTAATGAATACTAATTACTGTTCTAATAACGCCTATTTTTATTTATTTTTAATATTACGAGTCATCAAAAAACAAACAAAACTATTAAAAAAACCGCTAACGCTATTATTCAATGATGTATTTATAACGTTATTTTTTACGAGAAATTAATAAAGAGGGCTTCTGGATTGGGAATAAACTGTCATCATATAATTTTCAAAAAATACGTCAAGCTTCCACGACGATGTAATTTGAAATAAATATTGCGTATAAGTAAAATTTGTAATGTTTTGTGTGTGTGTCGCCTACACGAGATGTATAATTCATATATGAAACAATATGTCCTGACAGACTCATAATCAACGCCCGGCAAAGACTGAAGATAAATTGATGAAAATTAGTATACATGTTCTTTTTACGCTGTAAGTGAACACTAAAAAAGAAGTTTTTGAAATTTTAAATTTTATTATTTTTTTAATTTCTCCATAAAAAGTGAAGATACCGACTTTTTTTGTTGTGTCTAATATTCATAGCAATATCTAAAAATCAATTTTTAGATATTTTGAAATTCTGAATTTAAAGGAGTGAAGAATGACAAAATAAATATCGAACAATAATTGTTAATTTTCACCACTTCCGGTTATATTAAACCAGACATTCACTCGAGTTGGGCTTGCAAATATTCTTCAAATAAATATCTGAAAAACCATTTTTGGATGTTTGTAATTTTAATATTTTAAGGGGCAAAAAAAACATAAATTGTTTTTTACATTTTTGCCGTTTAAGCTACCGGTATTGAATCGATCTGATATATAGTAATACTGTGATAGTAATTTATAGAAATGCTATAAATTTTGTTTTATTTTGTATCTCAAACAGATGCTGAATAATTAGAAAAAATAAAAATTATTCAAACATTCCGGCAAACAGCTTTATATGATAAAAGCTAGGAATTTGATAAAAGTTTATGTGAGAAATGCTAGGGCAGTTTTACGGGCAATTTTATGTACCATCACCCTCTCTTTTTCTGTTTAGCTTCTGGAACCACCGTAAGGTATTACTTCAGAAGATGATATGTATGAATGTGAATGAAGTGTAATCTTGTACAGTCTCAGGTCGACCAATCCTGAGTTGTGTGATTAATTGAAACCCAGCTACCAAAGAACACCGATATCCACGATCTAGTATTAAAATCCGTATAAAAGTAACCGCTTTTACAAGGATTTGAACCTTAAAAACTCTCGACTTCGTAATCAACTGATTTGCGATGACGTATACACCACTCGACAACTCGGTGGGTTACTTTTATGTAGCTTTTTTTTTTCTCTCAGCTCCCCTGGGCCGGACCGACTTGTTGGTATTACGCCGCCCAGGGAAGTGTCTTTAAACTCAACCGGCTATATACCGGCATGGCAGGTCGGCCTACCGGTTAGCTCTTTTTGAGAGTTCTTTATTAATATTGCCCTTTTGGACACCACGCCAGACCCAGTTCGCCGCAACGCGGCGCCGGGTCCCTTCAGTATTCAGTGTGCTGTTACCTGACTGTTACCCGTGGAGTCCTTGGTGGCTCATCAGTGCCAACACCCCGCAGCATGCTGGACCTCACCAGCAAGGCTGTCCACCCAGTCTTATTCTAGCCAACACCTTGTCTTCTCTCATCGGAGTATTTCTGTACAACGACTTGTCTAACAAAACTAGCAAACTTATTCCAGTTTGACTCGCTTCTTAGCATGTAGTCTATTGTTGTCTCTGGAGTTATACCTGTGAGTGCCTTACTATGTCTAAGTGTGTCCCACCTATTGCACTCAAAAAAGCTGTACTCAGCATCATCTATCTCGTTGCAGTAGTTGCAAATTGGCTCTTCTCTCTTGCCTATTTTGTGCACGTAGTTATTGAAGGAACCATGTCCTGTAAAAAACTGCGATAGGTGATGATCAACCTCACCAAATCTTCTCGACAACCATGGCTTGATGTTAGGGATGAGGGTTCTCGTCCATCGACCCACAGCTTCCTGCGACCATCTTTCCTGCCAGATATTATAAACGGCATCCCTGACCTTTTGTTCTGGCTTGCCTTGTGCCCTCTCCACCCTCTTTTTTGCGATTAGGTCAATAGGAGGTGTACCCGATAACATGCACAGGGCGGCATAGGACACTGTCCTGTATGCGGACACAACACCTAGGAGCACACACCTGTGCGTCCTCACCAGTCTCTCTTTGTTGCGCCTGATGGCGATAGAGCGCCACCAGGTCGGAACGGCATACATAAGCGAAGACACGACGGTGGTCGCCAGTAAACGGCGCTTTGAGGCCCGAGGGGCATTCTGCGATGACATAATGATGTTTAGACTTTTTATCATATTTTCTGCCTTGTTGCATACATTGACTATGTGGTCGGTGTATCTACCGTTTTTCTGGAGGATAACTCCTAAGTACTTGATGTTATTCGCTTCTTCTATAGCATGACCGTTGATGGAAATATTGAACGGTTCTAGCACTCTTCTACCCGAAAAGGCAATACACCGGCATTTTTCCGTAGACAGTTGCAGACCCCTGGACCTCAACCACTCCTGTATAGTGTCGATGGCCGCATACACCCTCTCCCGCATCTCCAAGACCGTCCTTCCCTCTACGAGGACTGCAAGGTCATCTGCATAAGCCAGGAACTGGACGCCGACAGGAAACTCCTTCTCAAGGAGTTCATCTATAATCACCAGCCACAACAACGGCCCCAGAACAAAGTCCTGCGGAACTCCACCGTGCATTTGAAAATGTACTGTTTCTTCCTGTGCTTCTACCAGACATCCTCTGTTGGACAAGTAACATTCAATTTGCCTACGCAGGTACGGGCTGAGGCCCCTAGCCGCAATTGCGTCATTAATGTGACCCCAACCAATAGCCCCGAACGCGTTTTTTATGTCTAGGGACAGCATCAGTGCAATTCTCCTGTTTCGCCAAGTGCCTCTCTTCACCTCGTCGGCCCATCCCGAAATTCGGCAGATAGCCTGCACGGTGGATCGCCCCCGCATAAACCCGAACTGGTTAGGACTGATCCCGGCTCCCTCTTCTAGTTCTTTGATGATGCGGCCAGCCAGCATCTTTTCTACTAGCTTCCCCATCATGTGAAGGAGGCTCAGGGGTCTATAGGTTATATCTTCCTCCGAAGAGGTGCCTTTAGGTAGGAATACCACTCTGGCCTCCTTCCAGCAGTCGGGGAAGTCTCCGTTCTCCATGCCGTGGCTGGCAATCTCGAGCATCTCCCAGGGAGCCTTCTGAACCAGCCCCTTGATCACTGCCGCGGGAATCTTGTCCGGGCCAGGGCTCTTTTTGGTTGCCAAACCCCTTGCCGCAAGTTGTAGCTCTTCCATGGTGAATCTTCTATTGTCGCAAGGTGTGGATCTCACGATATCAGGCACTGTATGCGGGAACAACCTGGCTACCTCCCTTGCAACACTGGTCTTATTGAGGATAGGCATACGTCTCCCGAACTTTTTGGTCACAATACGATATGCCTGGCTCCAGGGATTGCTGTCAAGCTCTTCGCAGAGCCTGATCCAGCAATCCTTTTTACGTCTCTTAATAGCCTTATTGAGCGTTCTTCTTGCCTCGAGGTATCTATTGGCTATTTCCTGGTACCCTTCTCTGTTATTTCTAAGAATACTTTGTTTACTTCTCCTAAGGGACTGGAGCTCCTGTCTCATTGCTTCAATTTCAGCAGTCCACCAATATACGGAGCGCCTCCTTGTATTGTTAGCTGCCATTCTGTCCATTTCCTGCTTTATTATATTAGATAAAGCCTCAGGTGATTGTTGATGTCTATCAGACAGTCTACTTGCAGTCCTGTTGACGATTTGCTCTATTTGTACTGATGAGAATCTCGGTGGGGGGGGGGGGGAGTGCACTTCACGCCTGAAATCTACGTCTTTCAGATCCAAGATAGAGGCGCGGTGATCGCTCGATATATCTTCTGAGAGAACCATCCACTGGTACTGATTCCTCCTCCACCTACGTACGTGGGCGTGTCGTCATTAATGCAGATGTAGCCGGCAGTTTCCAGGAGATCGGCAAGGATCTGTCCCCTCCTGCTGGTGTGTCGACTGCCAGCCGCCACCATTTTGCTGTTAAAATAACCCAACATTACGATCCTCTTGGTTGAATTGGTAATCACACCTTGTAAAGTGTCGATGAAGTTAGTAAAGTCCGCGATCGCAATGTTGGGCGAAATGTACACACCCACGAATAGAGTTGTTTCGGTCTCAACAGACACCACGCCACTACCTCTAAACTTGAAATTCCATTGTATACTATGACTTACGTCCATAATGGCAACATCTCCCGACATATCAACAGTCCATCCAAGTTTGGCAGCTTCATATTTACTGGGTTCGGTGACCACAAGGAGGTCTACGTTCTTGTCTGCAACAACACGACTAATTAAGTCGTGAGCGAGAATACTCCTATTGGCATTCGCTAACATAGTCCTAATCATGCAATTTTTTCTTACATTGCCATGCTCCAGTCCTGTGTTCACCGCTCTTACAATCGAGGCATTGCTTAGGTTCAAGACAATCCCCTATCTTGTGACCTCTGCTACCGCAGTTAAAGCACAAATCGAGCCTATCTGGGCCCTTACATTCGTGCCTTCTGTGGCCCGTGCCCCAACAACGGTAGCACCTGTCTTCATCTTCCCGGATGTATGCCCGGCAACTACTCCATCCGATTCTTATTCTTCCCTCGACCAGTTTGCATGCCGCTCTCTAAGAGGTCATGGCCGTAATATTTTGTGTCTCGCCAAAACCTTTCCTCATGGATGTTATCTTGACTTCCTCGCTAGAACCCACGCGATTTATAATGGCGGCCATAACCTCTTGCTCTGTTGTGTCATGCTCGACATCTCGGATGTGCACAACAGTTCTCCTTCCAGCTCTGTGGTTTTTATATCAACGTGAAGGTCGGCAGCCTTGTCCCTCAGGATAGATGTAAATTGTTCCGCTTTCTCTGCACCCTGTATCCTAACGTGGAGCTCCTCGTTACGGCCCTTTCGCAATGAGATGACGTTATTTGCCTCCTCGCTGGTGACAGCATCCTTCATGGACCGGAGGAGCTCCGCGTACGTTTTTCCTTCTGCCTTAACAATCACTGTTCGGCTTTGCTCCGCCGGTGGAGTAGCCTTCTTTATCGGGATTTGATTATTACCGCTGTGCCTGGTCCCACCATCCCCTTGGAGAGTTAACACATATACAGGTGTTTCCCTTGCTCTGAACATATAGGATATGATCTTCTTGGCAAAATTTCCCATACTGCCCGAAGGCAGTATGTACGCTGAATTTGGTGACTGTATAGCTATCTTTTTGAACGCCTTCAAAAAGATAGCTATACAGTCACCAAATTCAGCGTACTTTTATGTAGCCTGCTGTAAGGTAAGCTCACCTAACAGCCTATCGTTTTGGCTCCAGAAGGAAAAAACTACTAATGTAGTTTATAGGAAGTACTAAATTAAGATAGTAAAACCTTCTACTCGAAACGCAAACACTCGTACAATGATAACGCTTATTCATTTGCATACAATTATTTAAAATCAAAAGATTACGATTAAAAAATAACGCACGAAATTAAAATTAGCAGAATTACTAAAATACATGCACCAATAACATAAAAAATATTTTAAATACAACAAAAACACGGAACAAGGTTTTCCAATAAAACGACCTTACACAATGAAATGATCTTAATACATAACTTTTTTTTATATCATAATAAACAAAATACTTAAGTCTTATTTATTTAAAAACGCAATTTAAAATTATTCCAGTTAAAGTAATGACAAAAATCAATCGGTAAATTGCATAAGTTTTCAATTGATGTTATTTTTTTAGATAAAATAATTAGTAGTTATAAACAAAATAAAATAATTTAAATACTTCATATATATAATCAGCTTAATATATTTGTTTTTAAAAACCAAATATTTTATAAATTGCTCGACGAACGAAATGTTTAAATGAAACAAATTTCCTAAAATAATTTTATCATAAAAAAATTGTTTATTATATAACGAATTATTTACATTTCCACGATAAACGCATAAAATTAAAACTAAAAAATTCATGGAATAATCCTAAGAAAAATTATCTGTTATACAGCTGTTTCAAAAATGTTGGGCTGGCTAAACTTTTTTGGATTCTACTTTCTAAACTAAAAAAAAAATATATCCTTATTATGAAAAATGGCAATTTCTCCTTCGTTCTCCCCCATCTCCTATTTTGTTATTTTTATACAAAAATTTACATCTCACGTAAGAATAAAGGATTCATATTAATATTTGGTAAGCGTCCTGGTAATAAAATTTTAAAATTAGAAAAAAGTCAGGATTTAAATATCTTCGCAAATGAAATGGCAGCCATGTTTATTTGTCACTGTTATATTTTCATAAATATTAAATTTATCAAAATGTATATGTTACCGGCTAAAATATCAAACCATTTATTTTGAAAAAAAATGACAGTCTATTTTTTTAAATCGGTAAACAAATAGCCGAGTTATGGCAGAAAATTGATGTAATTTCTGATGGTTACATCATATACATAATTTAAAAAAACAAGCTATTAGATAAATATAAGACTTATATTTATTTAAAGAGTAATAAAGGTGTTCTTACTCTATTCTAATATTTCAGATAAGACTGTTGAATTAATAATTGTATAAATATCTGATGTTAATAAAAACTAATATTTCAGTAATTAACTGTCTACTTTATTAAAGAATTGGAGGATCGTATCTCACTTTCAAATGAAATTAGTTTAAATGAAGTGCAGCAAAAATGTGTATACGTAATTTAATAAGCGTACTAGGAAGTAATGTGGTGTACACATCAAATTGTTTAATTTTATCTTCGTATAAAATACTGTTATATCCTCATAAAATTCTTCGCGTGTAAATTAATAGATATTCATCCAGAAAAAGTCGGAAAGTGTACAAACTTTTAGACTTAGTTTGGATAAAAATATGAAAAATAACGCATACAACGACTTATAGATACTATTACCGAGAAGTTCTTTGGAGTGGTGAGGAGTACATACAATCCAATCTTACGTTTTACAATTAGATTTATTAAACTCAAGTTAAAATATTTTAAACATCAGAAAGACATCAATCTATATATAATAATACTAAAAAAAAAAAAAAAAAATATATATATAAAACAGATACACTAATAATAATTCTTTCCAGTAATGATGGCAGAAAATGAAAAAAAAAAAAAAAAAAAAAAAAACATTTCAAATCTACGTAGTAAATATAGTTTTCGTTAAAAAAAATCTTCCTAAACTTATAACGGGACTTCAACAAAAAATATAATCAAAATTTGGAAATGCGGTGAAGAATAAGGCTCGAATGTACAAAAATAAATACATAATAATAATAATAATAAAAGTCCGTTCTGGTACAGGCCCGACTCAAAATCGCATCCCAAATGCCTCGGCCTCCCTGCCTCTTCGCAATTTCCACATGGCCTCCCGAACTTTAACCACTAAATCGATTGGGAGAGCCTTTCCCAACACGGTGGTAGCCTCTTAGGAGGTTGTTTTAAAAATATCAGTGCATACAATTAAGGCTCTGCACTGGGCATTCCTTACATTTTAAATAAATGCTCGATTTCTTCCCAAACTATACGTCTAAATGGACGACGCGTAAGAGGTCATACTTTCCAAGACACCTCTGTACACCATGTACAAATGACGGCCCGACAGCCCGTAATCCTTCCGAGCAATCCTCCTTAGCTTGTACATCACAGAGACGGCGTCCGCCGCTACTTGCCTAATGTGGTTGCTAAACATCAACTTCTCATCAAACCTAGGTACTGAACTCTAACTCGGCTGATTACATAGCCTTTATACTTAATACGAGGGTTTCGACTGTATGATAATTTGTCTG
This sequence comes from Lycorma delicatula, assembly GCF_047948215.1. NCBI lineage: Eukaryota > Metazoa > Arthropoda > Insecta > Hemiptera > Fulgoridae > Lycorma > Lycorma delicatula. The sequence goes on from NC_134457.1 coordinate 215,744,646, forward strand.
TACCCTTTAGAAGCATAAACTTCGTCTTGGGTACAGAAATTTTAAATTTTGAATGTCCATCCAGCCCTCTGCGGTTGAAAATGCCGCCTGCACTCGATCTTCTGGCTGCGGTCGTGCGCTACCACGAACTAACAGGAGACAGTAATCGGCGAAAGCCTGGCCTGTGACCCCTTCCCGGAATGTCAGTTCCAAAAATCCGTCGATTACAGGTTCCACAGCAAGAGACCGAGAACGGAGCCCTGCGGGCTTCCCTTGGTGACGGACTTTTCCACAAATAGATGCGCATCCTTAAACAGAGCCGTGCGATCAGACAAGTAGTCACGTACTACGGCCTGCAGGGCTACGGGAACATTACGGCGTTCAACTCATAGAGGACAGAACTCAAACACAAGAAAGAAAATGCTGCAGTGCGAACGATATACGATAAGTATATGTCGGTTTTTTTATTTTATTAAAAAGACAATGATAATTCGGTGTCTTAGTCTTATAAGCAACAATCCAGAGAATCAGTTTTGGAGGTATGTTCAAACGTGTACGTTACAATACTCTATACGCTATTCCACGGCTGTCCGATAACCTGAAAAACCTATGGTGTACATATGTAAAAATTTGCGGTATAAGAAAAAAATTAGTTATTAGGGAGAATTAACTGTTGGGAGTATTAATATTAAATAAAATATTTAGATGAATACACACACAATATCTGTAAATAAAGTTATTATCAATTTCATAGGTGGACTGTACCACCTTCGAAATAGTTCCCTTGGGAAGCCGTGCAACCCTTTAAACGGTTTTCAACTCTTCATTGCAGTGCTGGAATTTAGAAACCGGAATATCCTTCAGACGGTCGGTTAAATTTTTTATGTTTTCTACTGTGCCAACATGGTGTTTTTTTTAAAGTCGGGAACAGGAAAAGGTCACAAGAACACAAATCAGGTGAATAACGTGGTTAAAAAAACTACAGGAAAGTTTTTCTTTCCCAAAAACTCATTAATTGAGAGTGCAGTGTGACAAGGTGCCTTTTTATGATGCAGCACCCAGTTGTCTTTGATGGCTGGTCTCACACGGGCAATTCTATTTCGCAGTTTTTCAAGAATTTCTCGGTAAAGATATTGATTTACAGTCTGTCCTGTAGGCAAAAACTCCTTATGGATAATGCCATTACTATCGAAGAAAAGAATTATCATGGTTTTGATTATTGATTTGCTCATTTCTGATTTTTTGGGACGTGGTAAATTTGAAGTGTGCCACTCCTTGCTCTGGCGTTTTGTTTCCCAGTCGTACTCAAATATCCAAGATTCATCAACAGTAATAACATTTTTTAGAAAATCAGGATTAGTTTCAATTCGCTCTAGAAGATCGCGGCACACTTCCACCCAATTGTTTTTCTGTTCAACAGTGGGTTTTTTGGGGGCATATTTTGTACAAAGTTTTTTCTCCGGTCGTACCGTATCAAGTCTCTGATTAGCTCAAACTTGTCTTCACTTTTTGACGTCAATTAGAGAGTGGATCGTCCGCAACTGATTCCCGGCCATCTTAAAATGCTTTAAACCACCTAAAAACTTGGGCTCGTGACAGAGCGTCATCTCCGTACGGCCTTTTCAATTTTGAAAAGGTTTCAGTAGAATTCTCACCGAGTTTAACGCAAAACTTGATTGCACAAAGTTGCTCGTAATTAGCATCACTCATTTTTGTAACGCACAACAAAAACTCGTTTCACGAAAAGTCTGTTTACCTCTCACGTGCAACAATTGACTAAAAATATTAATACCTAATATAAATTAGCCGTTCATATAACCATATGTTTACTAGTAACTTTACAGTGTTGCCACCTTGGCTGCCAAAAAAGCTAGTCTCATTACTTTATTTACAGATCTCGAAATTGTTTATTTTACAAGAAAGTCATACAAAATGTCTCTTTTCTTTGGTACCAGTAATATAACGACACTGCATACGTTAACAGAAAAGAGATTGGATATGAATTAAATAAGTACACCCAAGGTATTTTTTCATAATTATGAAGCGAATCATTAACATTAAAACTGGTCAAAAAGATATACAACACTACTATTCAAATTTTATTTTAAAAAATTTAAGGTCAAAGCAATTAATTATTTAATAATGATTATGCTATTTTGAATTTAGAACCTTATAGTAGTAAATCAGTATACTCCATTTAAAAATTCAATATATATATATATACAAAAGGTTAAAAATGTAAGATTAATAATACATTTATTATATGTTTATAATAGATTATAATTATAAAAATACACATACATATACTTTATTAAATAAAAATACATAATTAACTGGCCATGAATAAATCGTATTTATAAATAGAAAAAGGTATCATATCATAATGAATGGTTATCTGAACGATAAGATGGAGAGAAACCAGTTTGGCGAAGATATATATAGATGTATATGTACGTACACATAAACACACACTACTAAATAAGTAACAGTCAATGTGAGGTTACAGTTCAATATAATTTACGGCAGATGACCTAGTTATTTTATTTAAACTCAGCAATGACCCTGTCACATTTTATAACGTACCCTACTTTTTATATTATCCTAGCAAATATAATAATCTCCAACATAAGAGTGTATATGCGGTGTACGTGAATATATATATATATGTAAATATTTCAGACTAGCAATAATAGTAAGATGACATTTTTTAATAAGAAGTTTGTTTTGCTTTAAACATAGTGTATATTAAATCAAGAAGGGCGTATTCTCAGTTGAAAGTAGAAAACTAAAGAATTCAACAAGTTACGATAGAATTTAAAATCAGGATTAACCGAAAAATAAAAATTTTCAAACGTGAAAAAAATTTGCAAACACTTCTACTTAAAATTGACTGTGTAATAACCGTATTTTAAAATTTCAATAGAGTGCATATTAAATAGAGAACATATATTTTTAAATACTACTAAGTACAGCAATTTTTATAAATTAAACTTCAAATTTAAATATAGTGATGAACTTTACATATGATGATATCATCGAGCAAAAACAAAAAAAAAAGAAAAGTTTTCTTGTTTTCATTCCCGACACGCTACACGATTGAAAAATTATTCGACATGAAGGGACTAAAAAAGTTACATGTGTAGATAAAAGTAGATTTAAAATTGGGCATACCGATAGAGGTTTGAATCCAGAAATTCTCAAAAAATTAAACTAAAAATATGTCATAATTCAAATCTCAATCGAATGAAAAATATCTCGCTTTGTAGATGTAATTTCAAACCCGACCAAAACAATGATTCGTTCAGCAGCATTGTTTAATCGCTGAACTAAAGAACAACGTTCGAATTAATCCTGTAAGAAATTCAATTTTTGAGCAGGTCTTATTAAAAGAGTTGGATTTATTCGAGAAACATCTTAGTATATCTAAAACCGCTAGTCCTATAAGGAGTAGAACCGTTACGCCAAATATCTCACAACAGTAAAGCTAATGTAAGGAGGGTTTATATGGGGTTTAACATTTTATTTCATATTAAGTAAATATTTACGTCGTATGTGAGATCCAAGCGGTAATAAAATTTGACATATAACATTACAAACTCGCACACGACAGCACACAGGGGGTGGCCCTAACGATATGAGTAGCATATATTTTCTACGGGTGTAAGCTTACACAAGCTTATTTTTTTTTAGTGAACGGTAAATAAAAACGAAACTTTACAGCGCTATACCCGAGATACGTAATATGAAATATTATTTCCCTAAAATAGACTTGATCAAGCCCCCAAATTTTCAAATGAATTTAAAAATTCTAAATATTAAAATATTAAAGAAACTCCACTCCATTTTATTTGTAATCAGATCGTTAAAACTAACCTTTCTAAGCGGGAGACTAACAGTTCGAGGCCGAGCCAGACCAGTCATATTTTATACTTAGTTTTTCAAAAAGAAATTTACGGAAGCATACAGGAAAGCTTGATATTTTTCACCCATGATTTAAATAATTACAACAAATAAAAGAGAAATTAGGAAAAGTACAGATCATGTATGTATATATATATATTTTTTTTTGTTTAACGTATATATAGTTTAATAGTTATATATTTTGTTTAATTTTGTATGTATATATATATTTATATATTATATTATATATAAAATTAAACAAAATTATAAGGAATTTTGTTAATCAAGAACACTATAAACATTAGCGTAACTCTTGATGAGAATTTATCAATTTAGTGCTCTTATAGAAAAAATAATGATTAAATGAAAAACGTTGAATAAACAGTTATAGAATGGTAGGACATTACTGTCGCGGCTAAACGGTGGGTTGTTTCTGAAGCACAGATTACACACACAATTTAAAATATCCTACAACTGGTGGCTGTTTCTAATGCACAGCTTTCACAAGCAGCTTAAGTTAAAATATTTATCATTTTACTTAAATATAATTTTTTTTCAATTATTTAATTCAATGATTCTAACTAAAGCACACGCACACACTGTATTTAATTTGCGTGGGTGTGGCGGTACTAACGGCGACGGTAGACACGAACTAAACTAATGAAATTTCACTTCTTACATAGAACAAATTTACTTACACGATCGGCAGACTGGTGTACCCGCAAGGCTTAACTCACCAGGTACCGAGTCAACCGGGCGATCGAGACCCAACCAGACGGAGTTACTATTTCACACTTTAGATATTATTTATTTAATCCAATCGCTCACCTGTGACGTCACAATATAGCAAACGCCTACAACAGCTGTACATCATTGCTGTCAACCTTTAAAATATTAACTAAATTTAATAAAATAAATAATTAATATTTAAAGTGTAAAAAATAATTCGGTCGGCAACCCTGTGGAATTTTTAATTTCCCGGTCCAAGAGGACTAGGAAAAAGGGAATTTCCCACATGGGAAAAGGGAAATTCCAAGATGGCGGACTGCGACACTAGCAATCTTTGTCACAGGGGGTACTGTTGACGCAGTATGCTCACTTATCGACTAGTTTAGAGCATTTTTTTGGGGTGGGGTGCGAGTTTGCAAATATTGTTATTCTTTAATTGTTAAAAAATGTGCCTAAGAAAAATATGACCTTAACTACGCGAAATCTCGAGATACTGAGGGTGATTTTGCTCTACTCACCGACTAAACTTTAGTCAAAATCGGTCCAACAGTTCTGAAGATATAAAGGCATTTAGAGGCCAACATCGAACACACACGCGCGCGCATACGAATATTAACATCCGAAAAATTTCAATCCGGTTTTTGGGTTTTTTAGGTGTCAAAACGACAAATCCGGTTAAAACCGCATAAGCACAAATTGGACCGATTACAATACTTTCCCTTCTAGAGCTATAGCGCTATCTAGACGGAAAAGTAGAAGTACCTAAGATTTTTTTTTGGCGGGTGGGGGTAATTTATGAAGAAGTTTTATTACAAAATTATCATTATATGTTTAATAAACTTACAAAAGTGTAATAAATTAAAAAAATTCGGTATTTTTTAATTTTATTGTTGCCTCGCCACCAAAATCACCTTCTAAGATTTTTTTAATTTTATACGTTTATGTAAAACGGAAGAAACTAAAAAAAAATTCTACCGAAAAATGTACACTCAATAAGGCTACCTAAGGCTCCTTTTATGTAGTGGTGAGGGGGTGAATTATGAAGAAATTTTATTATGTTATTATTAAAAATATATTATTTAAACTTTAATAATGTTAATAGTTTTTTAAATAAACCAAAAAAATTAAAAAAAATCGATATTTTTAAACTTTGATCGACTCCCCCACCCGCAATATTGTCATAAAAGTATTTTTTGGGGGTCATTTTTAGGAAGACAAAAAAAGATATCATTTTTGAATTATTGGTTAAGGAAGGGAATTTTGGGGTAATTTTTTTTTTTTTTAAACCGGTAAGATATGCATACACGCATGTTCTGAGCTTAATAAAGTGGGGTTGTGTTTGTAAAAGTTTTAGAAAATTGACCCCAAAGAAACTATTTACCCCCCCCCCCCCCCAACGCCACGCCCATGGAAATATTCAAACCAAACTTTTACCAACAAATTACCGCATCTACATGAGACTGTAAAAGTTTTATGAAAATTGGTTTACCCAGTCAAAAGTTATTAAGCTTATAAAAACCAATATACGTACGAACATATGCTTCTCTATTTTTTTATTTTTTTGGGGATACTTGAAATCATGAAACGTCGGGAACAATTAATTGCAGCCTAGCTCTGGAGCTATCGTGTCCGGACGGTAAAAGTAATTGTTAATGAATAAATTTAGGCTACTTAGTAAACATTTAAGTTTTTATAAATGTAATTATTTTTCTTTTATTTATTTTCATATTATCAGTGAACTATTCGGTACTTCTCAGTACACTACAAAAAATATTAATCTCTTCGATATTTTCAAGATATTAATCAATTTTTTTTAAATTTATGACTATACGTAAAAAACTACTCTGCTGTAAAAAGAATTATTAGTTAAAAAAAAGTGTTACGGCTAAGAAGTGTTAATAAGATGTTACGCATAATGAAAGACATTGATTTTTCATATTTTTGTAAATCCGAAGGTGTGATATTGATGAACAGTAACAGTAATACGTAGCGAAAGTTGCCAAATGCGAGGGGTTCGAAGGCCCCCCGAGCATCTAGTTTATAATTAATTGTTTATAATAAATAATAACTACTTTTTTCTTTACGTAAGTAACCATCAGTACTGGAAGAGATGATAAACGACTTTTTATAATAATTACAGTTATTACGTGGTATTTGATGAAATAATTAAATAAAATAATTTCCTAAGTAACAGTAGGAAGAGATTTTAACGCTGACAGCTCTATAATATTCTCAGCCAACGTAATATACTTGATTTCTAATTAATAACCTATTCAAAGATGGTCCAGGAATTCAGCAAACTTTGGTACATTCATTAAAGGAATAAGTTCCGCAACCGCTCGTGGACTCTCGATTCGACAGAATTATAAAAGGTATTCTGACTTCTGGAATATCATACGAAGTCAAGTCGAAAAAAATTATTTTAATCAGATTATAATGTAAAACGAATGATATTTTAGAACAGTATTTAGATTTTGTCCTAGAATCAATCATACCGGGTCTAGATCAGTGTTGTTGACAAAGCACATTTTTTTTACATCGATACTAATAGTAAAGAGTAACTGGGACCACCCTGACAAACGAATGATTTTCAGTGCCTAGAACATCTTAAGAAGTAGCTGTATGGAAATTTAGTGTATCTTTAATAAGTTAAAATGCCAACAATATAAGCCGTATTTAATATACTTTTATCGTAGATCCCCGAAATGTGGACACCACATGACTTCCTTGTACGCCTATTAAATTACATATACACATTTTTTGCTGCACTTCATTTAAACTTATTTCATTTGAAAGTGAGGTATTATCCTCTAATTCTTTAATAAAGTGGACGGTTACACAACTGCTGAAATATTACTTTTTATTAACATCAAATAGTTATACAATTATTAATTCAACAATCTTACATGAAATATTAGAATAGATTCATAATCTTCGTGAGTTGGTGATTAATAAAAGTTTCATATTTTTGGTGTGTCGAATATATTAAAGTTAATAATTAAATTATTCCGCTTAGTGAACTCCTGTATACCGGTTACAAATGTTAATTTCGAACTTACCGTGTAAGATATTCACTTTTTATTATCGGATTATTTGATGACTAATCAAAAATGAAAAAGAAAGAATCACACAGTAAAGAAAGGTAACACCGGAAAGAGAAAGATAACGTGAAGAAATATATCTCAAAAAAACAACAAGATGATGAATATGGAGATGAAGAAAATGTAAAGAACAAGGGAAGAATAAAAAAATTAAGAGAAGATGATAAATATAGAAGAAGAAAATGTTAAAAGCAAAGAATGAATAAAAAGATTAAGAGAAGATGATAAATATAAAGAGGAAGAAAATTTTAAAACCGAAGAACGCGTACACAGATTAAGACAGATAGAAGAACTATATCACACAAAAGAGCGATTAAATGATTGGCAACAAAAAACGAGATGATAATCAACTTAGGGAGAATATTTTCCGACAACATCAGAGGAGTAATGAACTAAAAGATAAGAATTTTTTGTAATTTATTAAAGATCGGGTATGTATGCATCAATGTGTTTGTTGTTCTTGAGAGGTCTATTTTTCAGTCGCTCTATAGTTAACTTTAATGTAGATAAAATTAAACAGAAATTCTAAAATAATTACATAAAATTAAGCGCAAATTAAACTAGAAAATCCAAAAATAATGCGATTCTAAATTATAATTTTTAATTAATATTAAATAATGAGATGTTTCACCAAATCTATTATTTACACTCATATGTAAAAATGCCTATTAAATTACATATACACATTTTTAAAAGTAAAATTTTATTTCTCTAATAAGTTCTGATTCTTTTTCATGGGTTTTTTATTGTTATTATTAATATTATTTATTAATATTAATAAATCAATATTTTTAAATTAAAAAAAAAAGTAAAAAAAGGGAGATTAAGTCCGATGCACATCCATGTGCCATCCCCTAAGATCCAAATATTTCATTAATTAAAATTTTATTTGGCTATAACTCTGGAACAAAAGTAACACTTATGATATATCGTTAAAAAGATCTTAATGAGGGCTTATGATAGCAATTAAGAAAAAGTCCAAAGCCAAATTTTTTGGGATGTTTTGCTTTTTTGGATACTTTTGCTTCAGTCGATTGCAATCAAAAGGGAAGGTACACAACTAGATGTCCTCAATCCAAATCACAGTCCTCAATCCAAAATTTCAACATCCTACGGCTAATAGATTTTTGAGTTATCAGAGATACGTATATAATACGTACGTACAGATGTCACGCCGAAACTAGTCAAAATAGATTTAGGAATGGTCAGAATGAATATTTCCGTTGAATTCTGAAGACCAAAATTTTCGCGATCATAATACTTCCTTTACATCGTACAAGGAAATAAAAAAAAAGTAGGGTGCTAACACAACAATCAAATTCATTAAAAAAAAAAAAAACTGACACATCGTAACAAACATAAACCGACTATTTTTCCGGTATAATCAAATAAACATCACAGTAATAATAAATTTAAAAAGTAGATGCTAAATTACGATTTATTTTTTCTTAAATTAAGTATTTTATATAAAGAAGACTTTCATAGGATAAATTTACGTAATAAGAGAGTGGCAAGTATTGCTAAATTAAAATACAATGTAGATAAGTTGTCACTTAAGTCTGTAATGTGTTGTGTTATATTGATGTATGATAACAATAGATAGCAAATAGTTATTCATATTTGATATGAATTATAAATACGAAAAACATGTTTTCAACGTCAGGTCATTCATCGAATCAATACTTCTTGAATAGTTACATCAAAAATTCACGGCTCGTAGTCGATACAATTTTATACGTATAATATCTATGTATTTATTATTATTATTACTTTTTATTTCATTGGATGCTAACATTTTTTGACCGGTCCGCCCCACCGAACACGTCACTCCACACCCACTATAAGTAGGTACAATACAATACAATATCTCTACTTTTTAATAAGATCCTCATCATATCACTACACTTCTTTTAAATTGACAGATTTAAAGAGCACGATTTTGACCTATGGATTGCTGTTACGATAGGTCAACGTTTGATATTCCAGCGCTCAAGTTTATTTTTTGCAGTACAAATAATTTACAGATAAGTAAACTAAACTGTATTTAATTCGAGTGATGATTAATTAAAAAAATTAATTTATGAAAAAAATAGGATCACCGAATTTTCTAATTTTTCGTCCTGTATATATTCCTACGTGTTCATTAGGTTCTATTTAGTTTTAGTATCAGAAAAACAGTTAAATTTTTGAAGTATCATATGAATAAGGTGGAATAATTCGGTTCAATTCTCAAAAAATTCATATAAGAAGATCTACCGTTTTTATATTAAAAAAAATTGTAGAAAGACTACTTAGTTCCTACTTCAATACACACACACACACACACACACACACACACACACACACACACACATACACACACACACACACACACACACACTCACTCCACTCACTCCACTCACTCCACTTACTCCACTCACTCACTCACTCAAAATTTATATAAGAGAAAAAAACAAAATATAGCCTAAAGCCAAATATAATATTAAAACTTACATAATAATAGTAAAATAATAAGTAAAACATGCAAATTAAAAATAATAAACGATGTAAAGTAAAATAATAACATAAATTAAATAAAATTCTAAATAAAAATTACAGAATAAATAGACTACAGTATAGAAATTCGATCAGAAAATCAATAAAAAAATAACTCGGAAGTCGATGATATTTAACAATATCTAAAAAGATCTACGTAAATAAATTTTGCAATATAAATGCATTCATATTTTTTTTTTTTTTTAAATAACAAATAATTTAAAAAAATATTAACTAGAAAACTAATGAGAGCGGTAAAGGAGTATAAGGAAAAAAGTAAACTAAAAATAAATAAAACAAATATTAAACACATAATAAATAGAAATAAAATAAAATTAAAGAAAAGTAAACATATTTAAAGGAAGTCCTCAAAGTAAAAAGGATAAATAATCCAGAAGAAAATTTTACATATAAAATTTAAAGTAATTGCAAGATCTACTTCATCGATTTCATTTAATCAGTAATACTAACATTATGATTACCAATTCGATTCTGACTCGGCTCTCGAGAAGTACATGCACTCTTAGGTGTGGCAGCGAATAGCTGTCTAGACGAAATAAATTTTATTATGGATGTCATATATATTTTTGGTAGTTGACGGGGTGCGCCTACTCATTTTAGCTGAGCGGTTGCGACACGTAAGCCGATGGTGTATGGCACCACGCTTCGTCCGCTCACGCTGTTAGGAAAGCTCTAGAAGCTACGTTAGGATACTGGTCGCTAAACTGTTCGAGGCTCAACCCACCGGGTTGGTCTAGTGGTGAACGCGTCTTCCCAAATCAGCTGATTTGGAAGTCGAGAGTTCCAGCGTTCAAGTCCTAGTAAAGCCAGCTATTTTTACACGGATTTGAATAGCAGATCGTGGATACCAGTGTTCTTTGGTGGTTGGGTTTCAATTAACCACACATCTCAGGTATGGTCGAACTGAGAATGTACAAGACTACACTTCATTCACACTCATACATATCATCCTCATTCATCCTCTGAATTATTATCTAAACTCTGAAGTATTACCGGAGGCTAAACAGGAAAAATAAAAAACTGTTCGAGGCTCAGCTGCCGTTTGCGGCACAGACATTCGGTCTTATGCTTTAGGGCGACCGAATGGGGTTGTGGCGGGTGAAAATCCAAGCAAACCAAACCATGCACTCTATATCCGTACGAATGTTTGTTCCGTACAACAGATAATAATTTACCGGATAAAGTCGGCTTTTCTGAAAAAGAGATATACCAAAGGGATATTACAAGTTGATGAGAAAACGCACTTTTTTTTTTATTAAAAACAAATTTTTGATTTGCTAATTGATTTTAGTACAACTATATTGGTTCCTTACAGTGTAGAATAGAACAGCACTCTCTTAGAATAGAATAGTACTCTCTTGTTGACGGTGAAGAAGCTTTATATTGCGACGCCACCGTATTAAAAGCACGACGTTGCGAGCCCAATTTCTCATCTCATTACGGAATATATTAAATGAGGAACGGAATCTGAATGTATAGCAAATAATGTTTACCTATTGCATCGACCCACCGACAACCTCAAGCTTTAAGCGATGTGATAACCACCAACATAATTCTCCATGCTCGGCTGGATAACCAACATGCCGGCCGGTCCCAAATGGAGCCTTGACCTTACACCCTATGATTTTTACTGCACGGAGGGTAAAACAATAGATTTGTCGGACCAAACTTTACGCTTTCGATCGACTGGAGGATCATACATATCATGCTTTGACTAATTCACGACCGCACTATGCTGAAATCAGTCCGAGATATTCTCAAATATTTATAAAGGTTTGTGGAGAGTACTAGTGCCGATATTGACTTATAGTAAAGCAGGTTATTCTCACATAGTAAACAGATTTCACTAAAATACATTATAAATAAAAAATGTTTCGTCATTTCAAATAAAAAGTTATAACCTGTCTAAATAACTTCCAGGAAGTTAGAATTCATTAATATATCACGCGGAGGTTGTTTTCCTGTTGGTTTATCAAATGACAATATCGATGTTATAGGAAATAAAATTAAAAAAAACAACCTCCTCAAAGTAAAAATTAGAGTTTCATATTTTTTTAACAATTTTTCTCTAAGTGATATTTTACAAGAATTGAAATGATTTTTGCGTATTTATCAGAGGCACATTTATATTATATATATATATAATATATATATATATATATATATATATATATATATATATATATATATATATATGAGGGTATGTCAATTATTATCCGCAATGTAGTTATAAATTTTATTGGAATACAAATAGGAAACTTACATGTACATCATTTTTCAACATAGTCCCCTTGCATCTCAACGCACTTGGTCCATCGTTGCACAAGCTTTCTGAGGCCCTCATAAAAGAAAGTTTTCGGTGAGCTGCGAGCCAGGTATGCACCTCTCTTTCAGTGTTTTGTCCGAGGTAAATCGACGGCCCCGTAATGCCTCTTTGAGTGGACCAAACAAGTGGTAGTCAGAAGGGGCAAGATCAGGACTATACGGAGGATGAGCCGGTACTTCAAAGTTGGGATTCTGGAGCGTTTCAGCAGTGCGGACAGCAATATGTGGACGGGCATTTTTGTGCAACAACACAACACCTTTCGACAGCAGTCCTCGGAGTTTGCTTCGAATTGCAGGCTTCAGCTATCTCACTGTAACGCGCACTGTTTATTGTCGTGCCTCATTCCTCATAATGTTCCAGTACTGGGCCTTGTGAAACCCCAAAAACCGTAAGCATCAGTTTTCCTGCGGATGGTTGGGTCTTCAGCATTTTTTTGCAGGGCGAATTTGGATGTTTCCATTCCGTACTCTGCCGTTTACTCTCAGGTTCGTAATGATGGATCCGTGTTTCGTCACCAGTGTTGATTCTGTCTAAGAAGATGTCCCGTTCGTTACCATAGCGATCGAAATGTTTTTAGCAGATGTCCAAGCGCGTTTGTTTATGTAACTGTGTGAGTTGTTTTGGGATCCATCTTGCACAGACTTTATGAAACCCAAGTCTGTTGGGGATGATTTCCTAGGCAGAACCGTGACTAATTTGCAGACGATGTACCGCTTTATCGATAGTTACTCGTCCGTCTCAAGAAAACCATGTCACGTGCACGCTCAATGTTTTCCTTATTTGTGGTGCTAAACGGTCGTCCGGCTCCTTCGTCGTGCGTAACATTTGTGCGACCGTTTTTGAATTTTTCAATCCGTTTGTAGACACTCCGTTGCGCCCAAAACTGTTCCCGTACTGTACCGAAAGTCATCGATGAATTTCGGCCCCTGATACACCTTCCGACCGCAAAAAACGGATCGCTGAACGTTTTTCTTCTTTGGTGCAAACAGAAAGCAGAGCAGGCATGGTTAACGGCAGGGCAGCAATAATGGAACTAACCTAGCAGCATCAAACAAACCTTCACAGACATAACAGCAATTAAACCACGCGTGCGTCATCTACGCAACATGACTACCAACATAAAAAAAATATAACTAAATTGCGGATAATAATTGACTTATCCTAGTATATATATATATATATATATATATATATATATATATATATATATATATATATATATATATATATATATATATAATTATTATATATATATATATTAATAAAATAAATTAATATATTAAATTATATTAATAAATTATATATTAATAATATAAATTATTATTATATATATTAATTATTAATTAATTACATTATCAAAAACTTAAAATAGGTATTGTAATTTAAGTAATTTTTAACTACGAGTTACGATACTTAGAATTACAATTAAATAATATTGTAAATTTTTTATAGTTGCGTATTAGGAAAAAAACGTACAAGAAATAAATACATTTAATCGGGGTAAAAGAATAAATAACAATTCAACTTTTTCGCTAAGTAAAGGGGTTAATTTTAATCCTTTTTGAGAATTCCGTGGAAGTTCAGCATCATGGTTGACGGCCAGATTATTTTTATTACAGTTTTTAATTTTGTTTCCCGTTTTTCCATAGCAAATTACGTAATTTTATTACTTTTTTATTCATAAATTTTTAACAGTAAGCTGTATAGGTGAGTCCTTACGTATACACACCCGTCGTGCAGTAACATGCACAACGATGCAAGTAATGAACAACGCTATAAGTAATCCCTGGTAGGAATCTGTTCAAAACCTGTACTCACTATGACGCTGAACGATTGTGGCATTGATTAATTATTATACAACGAGAACATATTTTTTAATTAATTTTAATTAATTATCGCGTAAACTTGTCAGTCACGTATCCTTTTTAATAACTATTTTTAAGAAATGATATGAGAGAGTGCTGGAATTTAAATCTAGACGTGAATGATGGGAAAGAATTCAATCAATTGCGCAAGATGGCGTTAGAGAATGTACTTATTAGCTATGTTGAATGTAAAAAAAACGTAGAACCTTACGGAAATCGCTTCGCAGTAGTTAAGGGAATAAAGACTTAAATATACACTTACAAGAACAAAATTATAAGCGTAGAAAATCTCACAAGTTACAGGAGCGTATCCGAATAATGAGAAATTACATTACGTATTTCGAATAAAATAATTAGTAACCAAGTTAAATAATAATAATAATAATAATCACAAATATTTTTCTTAGTAATTTACAAAATTTTAATGGAAGAAACACCGAACAGATTGTAATCGCTAAGCAAACTAAAGAGGCGTATCGAAGCAGATCAAAATTAAATAAAAAAAGGGAAGAAAAAAGTTTCAACACAGAAAGCCTAAAAACATAAAATATACCTTCACGTAATTTTGCTAAACCTTAAGGGTGAAAAACGAAAACAAATATTTTACAATTCGCACTGGAATTATTTCTTTACTAGCACAGAAAAAAACTAATTTAGAAAGCACACAATATGCAAACAAACCGTAGCGTTGAAATATTTAAACAAGATGATTATATAAAGAAACAAGATATTTACAGTGATACGATGAAATAATCTCCGCTTTTTATGTGTGCGGTTACGGATTTGAATCTTGGTCAGGCGTGAAACAAGCCTGACAATGACGACAATGCTTCACACTGAAAAAAAAACTCCACATCACATTATTAAGCAGAAGTAGTATCAAATTTACGTAATCATAAGAAAAATAAATAATATTAAATTCCTGACATTCTCGTTAAAACAAATATAAGTTCGTATCGGTAAAACGACAAGTTTTCTAAAATTGCGAATAATGTAAAATAAATTTTATATACTATAGGGATATTCTACACTACTATAGGATGATTATAAGATTATATTCTACCTCTTAAATTTAGTAAATGAACAAATCTGATTGAAAAAAATTAAATTTCAAATTCAGTAAAATGTAGTCAAATTATTACTGCGTAAAACTAATATAAAATCCGTGTGGTATTATAGAAATTAGTAATGGATCCCCTCTAATTTACCAGAATGAGAGTTTATCAGCAAGATTGCATATCCTACGCATTACAGACAAAATACGATATTTCGGTGTCCCCGACCTGTCAAGATAAACTAAACGTCCAAATCCCTTAGTTCTAAATTTGTTAACATCAATGATACATCATATGTATGAAGACTAAACGCCATAAAATTTTAGACGAGTGTTTGTAAAGAAAATTTAATACTAAAACTTTCCATTTCGTAAAAATGTTTTAATATTTAAATTTTTCTTTAAATATTAATTTATGTATGTACGATATCGTACGGGTAAGTTATAATATGATCTTCGAAAATGTTAATGTATTTCCTGTAAACGTGTTTGTTTACTTGAAAATTCAGTTTCTTGTAAAAATTGCCATATAAATATAAAACGTAGCTTTTCATCTAAAGAGAGAAAGCTTTGTTACTAACCCATCTTACGTCATACGTAACATAATTTTTGTTTATAGTTATTTAATTATATTAACGGACAAATAAAAATGTAGTAAAATAAAATTACAATAAAAAGAAAAAAAACAATCACACCCGCGCTCGCGTACATGTACAGCTATTTAATTTGATAACTTTTTTAAATTCTTCTCTTGTTTTGAAAAAATATGATAAATCCACGAATGACAATTTTTAGTTTTTTATTGTAATTATATACTTTTAATTAATTTTTTAAAATAAATAAACCAATTAATAGGCTGTTACACGAATCTAATTTATTAAGTCATTCAAATTAATAAAAAAAAGAAAAAGTAAATCTATTAAAACAGAAAGATTTTTTTTTTTAAAGTGGATACATATTTATTGTTATATATTTAATTTTTTACCAACTTTTTGTTTGTACAAAGAAAAGTACGTATTACTTTCGGTCGCACGGTGGAATTGTGGGAGGGGGATGAAAATGAATTTTCTTTACGTTCAGAGGTAAGAGAACGAAAATGCCATTCGCTTAAAATGTAGTTTCCTTATACGCATAAACGTTTGCGGGTCGAAATTCTCCAAAACTAGGGACTTAAATTTAGACATGCTGTAGTAGTTATCTTAAGTCGTGCATGAGAAAATTTGATGAAGATCGGTCGACTTATTCTTCATTTACGCTCCATTAATTTCGACAACAGACAATATAACCTCAATTTGAAATCACGTTAACTTTGATCTCCGGGACGACTGTTAGGTATTACCTCAGAAGATGAGATGAACGACAACTTTTACAGCGGGTGAAAATGCTATGCCTGACCGGAATTCGAACCTGGGACCTCCGGATGAAAGGCCGACACGCTACCACTCGCGCCACGGAGGATGGTGAAGTCATGTTAACTGTGCAGCGGTGTACTTTTCAAACGCACTTAAGCAGCGAGTCAAAGCGGTTGATGTTTGCCTGTAGGGTCTACTCGTTAATCGAATTCTGAAGATCTTTGCGATTTTGACTCCGAAACGGTGAACTCGTCGATGTTCTTGCGCTGAAGTGCGCAAAAGGTTTTTTTAAAATATAACATAAAAAGAAAGTTAAGCTCAAAAATGTATAAAACTGAATTAAACATAAATAATTAAAATAAAATAAAAATCCATTCTAAAACCCACACCGAAAAGAAAACATAAATTTATGCGTGTAACAGGACGGTTGAATAAAATATGTTATTCTTTCAACATAAGATTATGAAGTACACAGAACTGAGACCGGTATATTATCATATAAATAAGTCGCTTCAAATTTTATCATTTAAATATTACAAAACTCTGAACACAAATATAAAAATTATAGCTCAAACTTTTAAACACGTGTACTAAACAAATACCATAATATTTTTTATTCGATCGCGATCGATTAAGTAATTATATCTAATCAAGAAAACTTGTTTGTAATAGTTTAAAAATAAATTAAAAAATCCTTTATTCATAATAATAAACATGTTTTATTACATAACTGGCTTTTTTATTTTTCCTGTTTTTCATGCAAATACGTTTACGGATAGTAGTGTTTTTAGCACAGGTTAAAAATATAACACAAATTTTCGTATAAGTCGTTAATACTAAAAACAAAATTATGAAAATAAATATTCAAGCAATAAAAAAGCTATAGCTTAAAAAAACTGGAATACATTAGTTACCTTGTTTCACGAAAAATCTACAATGTTACATTTTGTTTTATATTCATTAATAACAAATAAAAGAAAAATCATGTTTATTGATCGCTGTAAATATCTCTTAAAACATTTAAAATATGCCTGTATTAATACTTAAAGAAAAAATTAATAAATAAAATGAAAAACGATCAAAAATATTTATATAATACATATTTCATCAAAATTGTATGCATAATTTTTAATATTTTTGAAGTTGTGAATTATTAAGTCGTAAAACAAATAACTTTTAACCTTTTATAATATAAAAATAAAATAAAAAATTATATAATAAATCTTTCTAAAATAAACATAAATAAATCATTCTTTTTTCATAAATACCATTTCGTTAATTTATAAACTTACATTTCAATGTAAATTTAAAACCAAAACTGACTATACGTTATATCTACATCAATCCAGTTGTTATAGCTTTCCGATGAAATTGAAGGTTTGAAACTCCGCTTTATTATAAAATTAAGCGTTCTAGGATAAATCTATAGCAGTACTTTAGTAATAGCAAATAATTTTTTCAGATGCTTCATATCTGATTCCTCGCCGCTGTAATAAAGGTCATTTTTAATAATTTAATTGTATAAGGTTTCTTGCTCGACTGATAAAACAGAATACGCCGCTTTTATAATTAGTAAAAATAATCTTCCGATGAAACAGCAATTATTTGAAGAAAAACTCTGATGTAGACATCACATGACTACCTTGTACGCCTATTAAATTACATATACTCATATTTTGCTGGATTTCACTTATACTTATTTCATTTGAAAGTGAGATACGATCCTCCAGTTCTTTAATAAAGCGGACAGTTACACAATTGCATTGTAGTGGTCACCAAATCGCATCACATTTTTTTTGTGGTGTCCGTATCAGCAGTTTATATTAGTTTATATATTAATTTTGTTTCACGTTGCTCAAGTAGTTACGTGGTGTAAATCATGGATAAATTGGTTCGAATCCGACTTCACATACATATACTTTTTTTAACTTTTTTTTAAAATTTAAATATATTGATTTACTAATAATTATTAACCTCTGTAAAAATTTTTGAATTAAAATGAAAATTACATAAAATTTCATTTCACTAACTTCTGATTTTTTCATATTTTTTTCTTTGTATTATTATTGAATTATTATTTATCGTAAATTTTATTACAATTTAAAAAAAAATCAATAAATAAATCAATATATTTAAATTTAAAAAAAAGTTAAAAAAAAAATATACATATATGAAGTTGGATTCGAACCGATGTGCCTTCCCGTTGTAAGATCCAAATATTTCATTAATTAAAATTAATTTGGTTATAACTCTGGAACCGATGAACAAGTACCACTTAAGTATATCGGTGAAAAGGTCTCAATTAGGGCTTATTAATGCGGTTAAGAAGAATACCAAAATCCAAATGTTTTGGATTTTGGGCTTTTTGGGACACTATTGGTCCAGTCGACTGCAATCAAAATGGGAGGTGCAGAACTAGATGTTACAAAAGTCCTAAATACAAAATTTCAACATTCTACAGTTAATCGTTTTTGAGTTATGCGAGATACATACGTACGGACTTTATGTACGTACAAACGTCATACCGAACCTCGTAAAAATGGATTCAAGGAAGGTCAAAATGGATATTTCCGTTGAAATCTGAAAACCGTAATTTTTTGCCATCACTATACTTCCTTTATTACTTCGTATAAGGAAGTAGAATATAATAATTGAGAAATTATCGGTTCAAAAATGGACAAATGTGGCAAGAACGATTAGAAAAGATTAGCGCTATTTCCATCTTTAATAAGATTAGATTTTTAGAATTTTGTTTACCTGTTTTACACGAAAGAAAAATTGTATTATTTTAAATACCGATCAAAAAAAGTGTTGTTGTAAATGAAAATTCGGTAAGAAATGAAATTAGATAGTTTAAAAATAAAAACGATCGGATAATAAAAGAAGAACATCCGTTAGTTAACCCGTTAGTTAATTATGAAACCTCAAGCTAATCGATAAAAATACAAACCCGCAACTATAGTGCATTATACTCAATTAATCGTAATGCGTTTGCTAAAATGCGCTTAAAATTAAGAAAATCGGAAATTTTAATTTTAAGCGAACTAATTCTGCAAAAATGAAACAACAAATAGAATAATAACAATTTAAAGTTTTGCCCTGAGGTAGATAATCCCCACGTCCGGAACACAACATCTATGTTCCACGTCCAGGGCGGCAACAGCTGTACCTTTGTACATCACATATAGCTGGCTAACGGGGTTCCGAGTAAATTCCTCGGTTATGCCTTGTTAAGTTTGACCTGGTTCCAACTTCAGGTCACTAAACGGACTGGATTTTTTGGCTACCTGCAGGAAATGGAATAACAAACGATTTTGGAAATGGATTCATACCACTCTTAGAGCTGGCGATGTGGCGGCCAGGGTCAATGTTATGGCAGGTGTAACGGAGACCCTTCCGTTGTCCACATGCCCCCTGCGATGGCAAGCATGTAGCAATGGTGCCCATGTATGTCGTTGCATGGGAGCTCTGAAAGCTTCGGTGAGTAGGAGCCTGGAGTCAGTGCAGAGACTGCGCATCCGCTCTCTGCCAGGACATATGCCGGTTCCACCGGAGTACCGGATCGGACCTCCAAGGTTAGTAGCCCTGGAGTGGGGGTGTACCCCGGCGGCTAGCCTTGCTACAGAAGGGATCCACTGTTCATGAATATTGAACAATCAAACGTGACAGAGGGTGCACGTAAACACCCTCGTTTAGAAACCTCCGATTCGCCGCAAGCGAAGAGGAAAAAAAGTAAAGAATCTGATAGGATAAAGAAAGATGCTGATAGAATCAGTAAAGAATTAAAGAAAAGTCTATTTGGCTATAGCGCACCAAAGCCAAGATTTTTAATTATTACAAGGGAGAATGGAAACTTTCAAAAAGTTAGTCCATTCCTTATCGCAAGAGAAGTTACAAATTGAGCTGGTGGTCCTGTCAAGGAAATTCGTAAAACTTTTAATGGATTGCATGTCGAAACCATCAACGACATGCAAAGCCAGAAAGTTTTGGCGTTGAAGAAGATCGGTGAATTTGCGGTTTCTGTCCAACCGCATAGCACACTGAACTCATCCAGAGGAGTTGTTGTTTGTCGCGATCTTCTTAATTGTACAGAAGAAGAAATTGTACAAGAAATGTCGAGTCAGGGAGTAACTCAATGTCGCAGACTTACTATGAGAAGAAATGGTGAGATTCTTCCTTCGGCCTCGCATGTTTTGACATTTAATAGGCTGAATCTTCCTGAAAAGGTACGAGCTGGCATCCATCGGCTTGATGTACGAGCTTTCATCCCGCAGCCGATGAGATGTTTTAAGTGTCAACGATTCGGACACACAGCAGCAAGATGTGAAGCGCAGGAAATATGTATATGTGGAGAGAAAACACATGAGGGTTACCCATGTAAAGACCCTCCAACCTGCGTTAACTGTAAAGGGCATCACAATTGTCGTTCAAGAAACTGCCCTACATATAAATTAGAAACAGCAATTCAGGAAGTTAAAACGCTTCAGAAGGTAAGCTATCCTGAAGCAAAGAAGATTGTTAATAAGCGTACACCACGACCATCAACTTCTTATACAGAAGCAGCGGCTGCCCCTTCCACATCTAAAATTAATGTGGAGCAGTTGCTTAACACGATGGCACCAAGTCTTGAGACGATGATTGAAAGAATCATCGATTCAAAGATTGAGTCGACTCATCAGAGAAAACAAAGTAAAGATGAGAAGGCTCATCCCCGGACTGACGCCGTTGACATGAGAGACACACCAGCGCCGTTTAAAAAACCAGCTAAATATGCGATTGTAAAGTCACCAACTTGTGTAAGAATTAAAAATCTTGATTTATCTGACAAAGAGAAACAGATCGCTCCGTCGTGTAGTCACAAATCTAAAGAAATTGTGACAAGAAAACCTGAATCTGCGGAAACGGAGGTGCAAGTTATTATAGAAAAAGCACCAGGCGCAGATGAAATAAAACCTGTACCAATAGAGCCTCCCAAAGCGCAAAGACCAGCTTCGGTGAGAGCATCTATTTCAGCCGGACCCAGTACTGCAGTAGAGATAGAGTCCGGCTCATCCGCCGCGGAGACATCATCGCACATTAATTTAGATTCTTTAGCAAAGATGCTAACAGCGCCGGCGAAAGTTTCATCAACTGACGTCAGCCGAAGAACGTCACTGGCATCCGAAATAGAGGAAGACGATGCCATGTCTGAGGCCTCAGATACGCTGTCATCAGAGGTTGAGGCCGTCAGAAGAATGGAGAAACGTAAAAAAGGATGGCCGAAAGGAAAGCCTAGAAAGTAATTTTATTGGATCAGAAGTTATAAGAAAAGTAAAATTTTGATCATTTCTTGACACATGAAAATGTGAAATTTTGAACCCTTTTTTCTATTTTTTTTTTGAAGTGGGATGGGGCTAATGACCAAAGTAGTCGATGCCCCTAAAAACCTCAAAAAAAACAAAAAACAATTTAAACATACAGGTGATTCCGAGAAACGGGACATTTTAAAATTTGTATCAGTAACCCTGAAGGAGCGTCAGTACCTTGCATCTTAATGAAGCCATCTCGCACTGTATTTCCATTTAGTTATCGTGGATAATTAGGTTTTTTCGTATTCCTGCCGGGCCGGAAGGTTTTAGAACCGAAAGGACTTCAGAGGATGGATCGAAGAGAAATCTCGCCGGTAGAACGAAGCACACGCGCGGCTTGTCTCCCGAGGTCAGCTCCAGTGAATACTCAACCGCTCTAAAGGATCGAAACGCAATAATTATTGCGTTTAGTGTTAATTATGCCGTGCATAAATAACACTACATAATTACCCGCCCGATAAAAGAAAGACATACCGGCAAGGGGCTTTTGTCCAAGTTCTGCAATTAGTAGCGAGATACTTAAACCCACCGGGTTGGTCTAGTGGTTAACGCGTCTTCCCAAATCAGCTGATTTGGAAGTCGAGAGTTACAGCGTTCAAGTCCTAGTAAAGCCAGTTATTTTTACACGGATTTGAATACTAGATCGTGGATACCGGTGTTCTTTGGTGGTTGGGTTTCAATTAACCACACATCTCAGGAACGGTCGAACTGAAAATGTACAAGACTACACTTCATTTACACTCATACATATCATCCTCATTCATCCTCTGAATAATTATCTAAAGGGTAGTTACCGGAGGCTAAACAGGAAAAAGAAACAAAAAAAGTAGCGAGATACTTAAATCTCCCGCTATCCTTGCGTTCCGTTCCGTTCGGATAATTAGAGTCGTGTACAACTTGCTTCTGCCATCAAAGAATTTGATAAAAATAATGAGAGTGCGGATGCTGCGCGTACAGAATTTCACAGTCAGTTTAATTTAAGACGCCACGATCGTGTACAATTAATCAGCGCGTACAATTAATGCATAGATATGCAATTTTGAAGAAACAGGTTTACCTATGAAAATGAAACCTTCCTGGCGGTGTACACCAGACAATATCGAGACTATTTGAGTTGCTGTCGTAACAGTTCGATTCGTCGTCATGCGCTGTTTTTCGGTTGCATTGTTCAAGTATCTGAAGAATACTACTGCAGGACTTATTTTACCATTTGTACAAGTTGTAAATCGTTCGGAAATATAATACGCTAACAATTCAATGAACGAACGGTAGTAAAGATAAACGAAGACAATGACTTTGTTAACAAACTGCGGATGTCGGACGAAGCCCGCTTCCATCAAAACTGATTTTTTAATCAGTTAAAACGAAATCAGTAAAAACGAAATTTTCGTTTTTGGACTAAACAGAATATAGCTACACCAGCACTATATGATAACACGGTTACCATGTTGCGTGCTGTATCATCGAATGGCATAACAGGCCCTTATTTTTTGAAATCGAGGATGGCCTCACGATTACAGTCACATCAGATTGACTCGTCGCTATGGTGAAACCCTTTTGCGCAGAAACTATAAACTTTTCCATAAATGACTGACAACGCTTGTTTCAACTACATAGATCATTATCATGCACAGAAAAAATATCGATGGCTGATGAACACCGATCGTTTGACAACCGTATAATTTTGAGAAATATTTACATTCCAAGGCCTCTTAGATCTCTGGTTTGTCGTTGTGGGATTTCTTCTTGTGAAGTCATCTTAAAAGTAATGTGTATAGTAGTCGACCGGCGAAGTTTTTCTTCAGAATATTTAATTATAAAAATTTCCCATTTCCCTTAATTATTCTGTATAAATGGCTAAGATTTTTATAAAAAACATGCTTATTTATAGAATTCTGCTAGGATAATTTTTGTGTTTAGAAGTTTTTATTGAGCATATTTTATCAGAAAGTATAAAAATTACGTTTTTTTTTCGGAAAAATAAATCAGAAAACCATTCTATTTCTTAAAACACATTGAATTGTGGCTTTTTAAATTTTGTCGTAGATTTTTTTAAAAACTGGTTTTTGAATTGCTAATGGCTGTAGCCTTTCTGTTGCTAGTTACACAAATTAAACGACCTTCGTAAGACATATGCATCTACAACTCATATGAATCAATCCTCATCAGTTTGGCCAAGGTTCACTTTTTATTCAAACTTGTTCTACTCGTTAATCAAATAAGTTATTTTTTGATTTATTATCGCTACAAAAATATTAATTTCGTTACATAAGAGATCAGATCTTTATTTTATTTCCTTTTAACGGTATTATCTTCTGAACATATAAAAACAGTTCACTTCGCGAAAAATTATACTTTCTTTTAATCAAGGCTTCTTCTTTTCATTACTTATATTTTAAATATTTTCCTTTAACCGCATTTTTTCCACGGAAAACTTAATACTGTATTTTGATAATGAAAAATCTCAAATTGTTCGTGGACTAGAAGAAGCGAATCACCCTGCGTAACCGCTTTAAAAATAAGAAAAGTTTTCGATTGAGAAAAAATATTTTCAAAAATACTGTAAAAATTTAATCCTCCAAATGTATGACTGACTTTTCCAAACTTATTTTACTGAATTGTATAACATAAATGACACAAGGTAAGAGACATAAAACCTAAAAATAATTAAAAATTAAACAAAACAAAATTGAAAACCACAATAAACATGAATGTAGATATAGAAAAAAAGGATCCGTGTCCCTTTATCCTTCAGATTATCATCCTACAAACGCTTTTTCATTATGCATCTTAATGAAATAAATTACAACAGTTTTCTTGAGCCCGGTGTAATTTTTCTTGTGAAGTATCTTTTTTATTGCTAGTTAATTTAACGATGCTATAAAATGTATAAATCGCTGACAAATATAGTCTTCAAAAAAAAAAAAGAGAAAATTGTAAGATTTTAATTACAAATGTTCTTAAATAAACTTATTTGCTAAACTAATTTTTCAATTTTACTTTCCCGTCTAGCGCTATAGCATTAGAAGAGAAAGTATTGTAATCGGTCCAATTTGGGCATATGCGGTTTTCAACGGATCTTTACATTTTGAAACCTAAGGAAACCCAAAAACCTAAAAACCGGATGGAAATTTTCCGGATGTTCGTATGTATGTCCGGTGTCACCTGTAAATCTCCTTATATCTTCAGTATTACTCGTCCGATTTTGACCAGACTTGGTCAGATTACTTCTATGTATATGGGAAATTGATAACATTAAATTTTCAACTTAAACGGTCAAGGGAGTGAGGCTGTAGAGCAAGGTAACACTCAGTATATCAAGATTTCGCTTAATTAAGGTCTTATTTTTCTTAGGCATATCTGTTAAAAATTAAAAAATAATATTTACAAAAAAACATTTTTACCAAATCGTAACTCCAACACAAAAAATTCTCTAAATAGTCTAATGGCTAAGCGGCTTAGCTGTACATCAATAGCACCCCATCTCAACACAGGTAGCGCTAGTGTAGCACTGACTTATAGCTGTTGTAGTCAGCTATATTGTGACGTCACAGGTTAGAGGTAGAATTAAATAAATGAATAGCATTTAAATCGTAAAAAAAGTATTTAAAGTGGCCGCTAGTACCGCCACATCCGCGCGAATGAAATAAACAAAAAATATTATATTTAAATAAAATGATAAATATTTTAAACTAAGTTGGGTGTGTATGCGTGAATGTGTAAGCCCAGCATCATAAAAAAAAATCAGCGTGATGAGAAAGTCCTACAGCTGTGTTGTTCTTGTCAAAAATTTATTTAATTAAAGTAGTAGCTTTAACAAAATCTTCCGACTTTATTTTCACCTTGAAAACGTAATTTTGTTAAAAGAATTTAATTTCGTTATTATTTTATCTTGTAATATATTACTTTAGATTTCTAAAAGTTTATTTAAAAATGTAAATAACTATATAAACATTTTGTTGAACAATTATTTTATAATATTCTAGAGGTTCACATCGATCATGATACAACAAAATTGTTACACGTCATTTGAAAAGATCATTTATCTTATTTGCTTTAATAAAAGCACACAACATAAATTATTACGATACTACAACTACTGTACTCCGAATAAAAAATTTGACCCAAATATTACAATACGATACGGTAAAATGAGTTTGTATTCATACGAATCGGTACTAATATAAAAAATATAGCTGTCAGTCTAATCATTTTTGACAGGTTCTGTGTTCAAAATTAAAACAATTTATATCGTGGTATTTAATTTAAAAAACTGCTGTTACAGTCGAGCTGTACCTTTACCGATGAATTTAATAACTCGCTTTGTAATAACGGTACAACATCACAGGTGTGTTTTTTTATTCCTCCATAATTTGTATGTTAACTTATTCGATTTTTATTTTATACGATAACCTATCTTCAAAAACCGAAGTAAAACGAGAAAAAATATCCTTTCTTGACCGCTTTTCACTTATTATGACTTTACCCCCGAGTTAAATGTGCAAAATAAATTACGTAAATGTAATCCGTCAAATTTAAAAATGCGATAACACACTGATGCAAAGCAGTTTTACCTGGGGTGTCTGATGTACTGTTGGTACTGTTATTAGTACAATACAAGGGATAGTGTACCGCAAAAGAATACTGTAGATAGCAAGAAACCAGTCTGTCACCGTCTGGAAATTCGTCCTCACCCTGCGCGTCATCTAAGCTTTCTGAACTTTAACGATTTTCCCTAAAGTAACTTACTGTCTGTACTAACAAAAGACGGATTACGCGCCATCCTCCGACTGTACGGAGTGGAAATTGAACAACTGCAATAATTCAAATATTTGGGCTCACCGGTCCAGGAGAAGAAAGTAGAAACTACGGCGGAAATCCACAGTCGAATCGGTGAAGCGACCGCAGCATTTGCTTCCCTGAAGTGGTGCTACTGGAAACAAAGCGACACCTCGCTGAAGACCAAAGTTCGTCTTTTCCGAACCCCGATCCTGCCGATTTTATCGCACGGAGCAGAAACGCGGACACTACTTAAGACAGACTTGAGTAAACTTGAAGTGTTTGAAATGCGATGCCTATGTCAGATCATCGGAGTCTCACTACGCGATCGCATCCGAAATTAGGATACCCGCCGTCGCTACGAACAAGAGCCAAAAATCGAGTTATAGATTCAAAAACGAAGACTGCAATGGTTTGGCCACGTCTGCAGAACGAGTGGAAACCGGCCAGAGCAGTTGGTAAGGTACCAACTGCTCTGGCACGAACGACGTTGTAAAGTCCAACAAACAGCTTCAACGAAAACGTGGATCAAGCAGATCGATGATGATATAAAAAACCGTAGGACCTTAATGAAACCAGGACAACGGCCCTGGATTGCCATGCATGGAGGCGTCTTTTAGTGAAATCAGACAACCGTTGGCACCCGCATCAACGTACAGACTTAGGAGTCGATCCAATTTAAACGCCAGCTAGGGATCAAAAGAAAAAAGAATAAGAACTGTCTGACGATTAATCTTTTCTCATTTTCCTCACTTAATTTAAGCGAGTTTTGACTAATTTTTTTTTGTTGCAATTATCAGCCAATTTAAAATATTACCTATTTCAATCGCATTAATTTGACAATTAAAAAAATAAAAAAAACAAATTTGTGTTTGGTTTTGATACACTTAATAAAAAAATTAACATAACGAATAAAAAACAATAAATTTGTGTGAAACAACAAAATTGGTGTGAAAAAAAGTTTTTCTTCGTTAATTAATTGTTAAAAATCGATATTGTTATTATTGTTGAAATCTATATATTTTTGCACGTTTCATAAAAAAATTACGTAATTTAAAAAAGTACTTTACTTTCTTTTTCTTTAGTTTTTTGAGGAAAGATTTAAGCAGAGAATTTTCTGTAAGTTAAAAAAGGATAACCAATTAAAAAAAGACCACCTTTGATTATTTATTATTAGTTATTACTTTGATTAGTTATTAGAAAAAGACATTAATATTGAAGTTGAGCTAATGACAGAAGGCTCCGAAAGTTTGAATTATAATTTTTGCACCGGTAAATCGGTATAAAAAAAAATACGAAATGTATTCCAAATTAAAGCCTTTTCCGTCTCCCATTATTACATTAAGAACTGGTTTAAAGCCGGTAGAAAGTATCTTTTTCACATTTTGAAAACCGCAGTAAAACACAGCTTTTTCGTTTTTGTATAAGGACTTTTTGAAAAAAATCCAAAAAGTAAAGTACGTTGTTAATATAAGTTGGCCTTTTATTTTTATGATAATGAAATTTCAGGTCTTTTTAGTAATTGTTTTGGCGATAACTGATAATTAAAACAATGATACCCTGACATCAGGCGTCATTGCATCGAAATATCTTTATTAACAGTTCACAGAAATAAAAAAAACCCCAACTAATTTAACATGATGACATCTTTTGAATTTATATCATAAAAAGGTTAAAAATGACTGAAAACGGAAATTCAATTCTTTTGTTTACATACTACTCAAATAACCATTATCACAATCATAAATTTCATTACGGTAAACGTAAACGTTTTTCACAAATATTAATGACTTATTTTACAGCCTTAGGTAAGAGTTCGATTAAAAAAAAAAAAAAAGTTTTTTTCAAAATTAAGCCGCGTGTTTCTAAAGAGTTCAAACAACTGAAACCACTTTATAATAGCATAAGATGAAACAGATCAGCCATTTATTCGGTGCGTATTTTTATTATCTTTTTTAATACCTTCCATTAAAAGGTTATAAAAGTTCAAATCGTGGTGGTTTCTTTCATTAGCCTGACAACAGTATGACGTAACGAGGTCGAACCAGGATGATTATTTGTCGATTTTGTAGTTTAAATTGGAAAATAAATTTACACGGTATATAAATAAAAATATATGCTTGTGTGCATGGGTGTACGTGTGATATAAACACACATATGAGGTTTTTTCACGTAAAATATAAATCAGATTTAACGAAACATGAGGAAATATAAAAATTGAATTATCTGCTACTGAATCTCGCACAAAAAAAAACTTAGTGAAAAACCTGACTGTATAAACCTAATTTAAGCAAATCTTAATAAAAAGTTAAAAAAAAAGTCTGGCTCTTTTTATTAACAATTCAAGGTCAACAATCCAAATTCATCCCGATTTCTGACGTCTGTAAACTCAGCTGTTAACCAACCGATGAGGAATATACTCGTAAATAGCTTTTATCTATTAAAAATATCAATGGGGCATAATAAAATTTTAGTTAAACTCTTCAGCGTAAATATTCTATTAAACGCTTCATTTAATTTTTTTTTTTAATCGTAAACCTTATGTACCCTTTACCTAGCTTCTCATTTACCGTTTAGGATGTGTCAAAATGGACAACACAAGGCCGAATTTTGATAATGTAAATTTGAATATTTTTCACAGCTCAAAATACAATAATATTCAGACGGAACGTTTCTTTAATTTCACAATAAATGTTGAAAGTGATTTGCTTAAACCTTCTTATAAGATTTTATCCGATTCATGACATTTGCAACTACTTAACATAACTAATTGTTCGCTAATGCTTTAAATCTCGCTTTCAATGTTCAGTTTCAGTTTATCATAAATAAATGTAAAAGGGCTGTCCTAAAACAAATACGTTTTTAAATATTCACAAACCGAAAATTCTGCGGCGTGAAACCTGAATATCTTGGTGGTTAAAATCTTTTGAGATCAATAAATAATTATTGCGTATTGCGTCGTGGCTATCGTTCGATTAACGGAGCGATAAATAATGCCATTTCGATTTTCCTTTAACAGTGCAATAAACTGTTGGTTAAATCCACAATAAATTTCACCGTTTACAAGTTTATTAAAGAATAAAGACTTCATTAAATACAGGAATTACACTGATACGGTTTGCATAAAATTTTTACTTTTCGGTCACCCTCAAAGAAGTAGCTCCAGTAACATAAAGGGATGAATTTCAAAGAGATTTTCTGATGGACGAGTTTATCAGAAAAAAATTACTAATTTTATACCATATGTGATGTTGACTTATTTGGAACTGCAACCGGAAAAAATCTCATTTGAAATTCGTCAAAACGGATATTGAAACTGGTACATGCTTTAATTTTTAAAGGGTCATCTTCAATGACTCGGGTTACATTAGAATAACGAAACATTTACCCTCGCATAAGTTATAAACCCTCAATCTAAGCACCGCGTCCTTTTTGAAAAGCATTTTTATTCGTCGTTTCATTCAACTCAGCAGTTTCTGTTGTTTCAGCAAAACGATTCTTTCTCAACCGAATTACACGTTTTGAACAATAATTATCAAAATTTTTATTATAACAAATCCAGAAAAACTCGTTGATTACAGCTACGTAAATACTCAGGTAGACGCAAAATTCTGCGTCAACCGTTAATTGAAAAACACCAATTTCAAAAAATGTATTACCTCTGTAAAATATTAAAATACTGAAGAAAGTTTACACAGGTCGACAACCGTATTGATAAGAGGTAGTAAACCTAGCTGTCTCACTTTTTTGACTTCTTTTGGGAACAGTTTTTTTCACAGGATAACGATTTTTGTATATATATATAATTTTTTTTTAAACTATAAATTAGATTTAAACAAAAGACAGACAAACTACAAAATACAACGAAAAGGGTGTTTACGGATGAAGAAAAGAAAGCAAGATCTGAACGGATGAAGAAATACTGGGCAGCTCGAAAGAGTAAAATAACACGCTTTTCTCAGAAAAGATCCAACTAAAATTGACTTAAGTGGTCCCATGTTGGCCGTAAAAGCATAATAATAATAATAATAATAATAATAATAATAATATAAATTTTTTATATGGTAAAATTTTTTAAATTTTTTATGGTAAAAAAACACTAAAAAATAGAAAAAACATTTTTCAAGAAAATCAGAATTCAAAAATAACTGTACTTACAAGTAAAAATTTTCATAATTTTTCTTTAGTGAATTTCAATGATTAAAAACATTTCGGTAGCTGTTTTTAATTGTGCGCCGGAATCTAAAAAACGTAATTAAAAGTTCGATTAAAAAAATAATCTTCTTTTAGATTACAATCAGGTTATTTTTCAGTTCGGTTAAATTTACTGCAAATAATGTTTATTTAACAATTAGAAATAGAAACCAAAATTTAAAAATACAATAAACTTAGAGATAAAATCAATATTTAAAAACGCAATAATGAGCAAAATAATATTTTACATTTCCTTAATTTTTTATTTCTTTGTACGAAGTAAAGGAAGTATTGTGATCGCGAAAATTTTGGTTTTCAGATTTCAACGAAAATATCCATTTTGACTAGTTTCGGCGTGACGTCTGTACCTATGTCGCATAACTGAAAAGCGATTAGCTGTAGCATGTTGAAATTTTGGATGACTGTTGTAACATCTAGTTGTGCACCTCCCCTTTTGATTGCAAATCGAATAAACCAAAAGTGTCCAAAAAAAGTGCAAAAATCCAAAACATTTGGATTTTGGACTTTTTCTTAATTGCAGTAATAAGCCCTCATCGAGAGCTTTTCAACGATATATCCTAAAGGGTACTTATTTTCATTGGTTTCAACGTTATAACCAAATGAAATTTTAATTAATGAAATATTTATATCTTACAAGGGGAAGACACATCGGTTCGAATCAGTTTTCATCTTTTTTTAACGATTAATTTTTTAATTTAAATATATTGATTTATTACCTCTGATTGTAAAAAAAATTACGGAAAAAACCATCCAATTCTTTTTTAGATTTCGATTTTCTTGAAGCGAGAATGATATTAATAGTGAAGAGCTACCAATAACTTACTAACTCGTACCTAGGCGCCCATTACATAAAAAAAATCTGATGTGACTACATAAAAACTACATAAAATTTTATTTCATTAATAACTTTTAAAATTTTCCATATTTTTTTATAACGTTATTATTGAATTATTATTTATTATGTAGTTTTCATTTTAAAAAAAATGTGTATGTGTAAATTAATAGGAGTACAAGGAATATGCGGGGTCCACATCATTTTTTTATGTAATAGGTGCCTGTACGAGCTAGTATGTTAGTTGCTGGTAGCTGTTTACCTTAATATCATTTTCGCTTCAAGAAAATCGAAATCTAAAAATGAATTGGATGGTTTTTTCCTTCATAATGGTTTTTTAAACGGTTCTTTGTTTGTTTGTAAATGTTTATTTTACTGGTTTTTTCATGATTTTAAGTTTACTGTTTATAGTTGTGTCTACACATAAATTAACAAAAGGTAAATTATATTTAGTTATGATGAAAATGAAGCATTACCAAATAAGAGAAGTCTAAAATCGTCTCTTTTTATGTTTGGATTCAATATCCTACTAATTAGGAAATATGAACCCTTTTAATGATTTAAAAAAAAACCTTTTATTAGTTACTGAATAATTGGTAATGACTGTTCGGTTTCAGTCTATCAGCTTGATAGGTAAAGATTAATTAAAATACGATCTTTTATTTTTGTAGTCCAGCCTTTTACATTTAGATGTAATGAAAAAGTCTTCGTTTAATTTTTTGAAAGGACGAAAGAAAACTTAGACGAATAAAGAATAATTTAAAAATAAAGTATTAAAGTTTAATTATTATTTTAAGAATGACCGGCAAACAACTGAGAGAAGGTAATAAATACTTCGAAAAATTGCTTAATTTAATTTTTCGCGGTTAGCTAAATATGAAAATACGAGCTTTTTAAAAGTTTTTTTGAATTTGATCATTAATTTCCAATAATAACCATCATTTGTAACAAAATTAAAAGATTGCATTGAGAATAACAATATCGTGTAAAGAATGGAAAAATGAATTTTTAGAAAATTACTTCTTTCCTTCCCCGGTCCTTTAGGAAGGATGTGGTGCCCGCTCACTCACTCTCTCTCTCTCTCTCTCTCTCTATATATATATATATATATATATATCTCTGTGTGTGTGTGTGTGTGTGTGTGTGTGTGAGAGAGAGAGATCCAAAAGTCGCGCACATCAAAGTAAGACATTAAGTAGTAATATTTAAAGATTTATTTATTTGCATAACATAAGCTCAAGATGGCTCGCCAAAAAATTTGCGTAAGAAATGCACGGTTTCATTAGATGCGTGACATATGGCACTGTCCTGCTGGAACCGACAGTCACGTTATTATCTTCAAGAAGCGCAGTAAACTGTGTAATGATGTCTCTGTACACAACACTATTCACTGTAATTTGAAAGAAACTGGGATTCGCTATTGTAATACCAATATATACACACACACACACACACACACACATATATATATATATATATGCGATAGGCACACCACAATCTCTTTTTCTGAGAGTATAAGGGGATTTCATGTAACGCATGTGGATTTTCAGCCGACCAAATTCTAGCGTGTTTTTGACTGTTCAGGTAGCCACTAAGGTGAAATCACGCCTCATCAGCGAAGAAAATACGGTCAAGCTCTACAATTCCACGGTTGACAAAAAATGACCAAACCCATTTACAGCACACTAACTATACTACACGCTTTTATTTTTCCGGCTTCTTCAATTTCTGAACACTGCGATCGAAATTCGTCTACAACACGTGCATACGAACTGTAAAAATAATGTTCAACAATGAAAACTCGTTGCCTTGGGAAAACGACATGTTTACCGAGCGATAAACAAAGCACTACTGCAAGCATTGTGTGATCAATACATATCACAATGGTGGCTAGGTTCGTTGTTGTTAATACCCATAGTGCGATACGGTAGCCGATAGAACCTTTTCAACTATACTAATATTTAAGATATTTTAGTTTTGATATGCGCAACTTTTGGATCTCTGTGTATATATATTTCTGTGAGTGAGCATTTCTACACAAAAAAAATGTAGTTTTAAAATCTGAAAAATTTTAGTACCCTACACATGTATTATTTTTTTCTTTTTTTTTGGTGATGTTAGAAGAAAGGAGAGAGAAATCTTTACATCTTTTTCTATACATTCAGTAGTCTTCAAAAAGTCGCCCGACAAACTTCACCTAATTGTACGCTTCTATTAATTAATGATGTTCGAAATTTCCGGGAAAAGTTTTAACCAAAATGCACCTTTCTTGAAAAAGAGGGTCACGAGTTAAGGTGAAAGTGCCCTGCCCGAAACTACACAGTAATAACATCAATAACTAAATCTAATAACATCAATGTCCAATATATACGTATGATCCCATTCTAGAAATATTACGAATAAAAGACCTAACCCAACACACATATATATATATATATATATATATATATATAATTATTATACGTATATATCCACCCCGCGCGTGTATATTAGTATATACTAATATACACTGTATATTAGTAAATATTATATACCCACCCCGCGCGCACGGGCACACACACACATAGTCCTACTTTTTTTTAAACTCAAGACGACCTCAAGTTATCAAAATTAAAAAAATATTTTCTCTTTCTATAGTACAGATGAATAGCAATGTTTCGGCAGAAAAACAGGCGGTGAGTGAAATTCGCTGTTATAATTTTAGATTTCTTGCTGTAACATTTAATTTCGATAGCAGAAATAATAAAATGAAAAAAATTTATGAAAAATTAAACGAAGGTTTTAATATTTTTATCAATACCATAAAAGAAATTGTTTTACTATTTTATTTATACTTAAAAATTCTTAGTTTCATAAAATAATATAAAAGAACGACATATAAAATGTCACGGTTAAAAAAAATAATAAAAGACTACAATATACAGTGACAATTTGTAAAATGGATTTACGACCAAGTACTATTAAATTTAACATTTGACCTCGTTATAAAAAAAAAAAACTGCTTATAACATTATTACTTCGTACAATTACTTTAATAGTCGTTACTTACTGACAATGAAACGTTACACACAAGAGTACATTTACCTCACTTTCTATTATTTAGTTTTACTACATGATTATAATAGAAAAGATAAATATATAATTCTAGATAATAATAACTAAAAAAACTGCAGTGTCAACTCGTGGGCGATCAGAAACTAAGTCTATTATTTTATTTTTTTTAATTCAATTCTACATTTTACTATCGATATACAATATAATTTTATTACTAGATTTAAATATTTTATAGTTTTAGCTAATATGTAAAATAAATGTGATTTTTTCCTGTGGTTCGGGTGGTAAATATCGAAATACCGTTAAAAAAAGTATATCCATAACAAGAACATTAAATTTAAAAAGAAGGTTAAACATTGTAACATATACTTGTTGGTATAAAGGAATAACGTTTTTTTTATTACTAAATATAATCTCGTTTTATCCAATAAACGCCCACATAAAATATATAAAAATACTATATATCAAGTTTACTTGACCTGTTTAGAAGTGAGAGTAACAGTAGTAATACTACAGCAGTAATGGTAGAAATAGTTAATAATAATAATAATAATAATATTAGAATGTTTAACATAAAGTGGGATTTTATATCATTACGGAATATAACATAAAACATAAACAATCTACAAGCAAAACAAACATTTACCATTATTTAATGAAGAACAACAAAATAAGTGCTTTTTTCAAACAAGTTTCTTTAAACTACCATAAAGTATCATTATTATATATTTAATTAACACGCATAAAAAAATTACCTATTTGCATACAGATTCTACAACTTAAAAGTGGACTGATATTTCAATAGTGTGTAAATTTGAGCTTTTGTTTAAAACAGTTCGATTGGTAATACTGTATCTGTAGCGGGGGAGAAACCGCATCGCACCCCTTCTTTCATAATAACAATCGGTCGTTGGATAAAATCGTACCAATCGATATAATTTTGGATAATACGATTAATCACATAAAATATGATGTTATTTATCGTAGAAAATAAAAACAAGACAAACCCTTACATTTATTATCAATGAAACGTTCAAGAAAATTCTAGCTAAAATTCTAGGCATAGCGAATGCAGTTTCTAAGATTTTTTACTGTAGCTTCCACTGTTGATGACAATATGAACACACACACACACACACACACACACACACACACACACACACACAGTCTCAGTTTGTCTGGGTATTAGACTTGTAAGCCGATTGGATTTTAATGAAGCTTAGGCAGGTCGGTTTGGTCTTGGCACCGATTTAAAATCTTATGCTATATTAAGACTTATAAAATTATTCTTGGGTTTGCCTTCATCAAATTTCACTTGAAATTTTTCTGTAATATTTTTAGATACGTTTGACGTTTTTCTGTTATTGACATTCTATAGTATTATATGGAACCAATAACGGCTAAAATCGTAATTATGCCTTCATATCTATCGAAAACATGATTAAAATATCTATTATAGAAAGAAACCAGGTAGAAAATCAACATCGATTTTTGATGGGATGATTCTCTAGAATGATTATATCTCCAAGGATTTATTATTTTAATCTTTTTTAAATTTAAGAAAAGCGTTCGACATCGTACGAGCTTTATTAAAATTAAAAAAGGTGCTACGATTTGCACAACTTCTGACTTTGTGGGGAAATCTCCCCCAACAAAACATATTTTTAAATTAAACGTTTATTAATAACAACGGTTCATTTGGAGGTGTCACGGTACCAATATTTTTTTTTTTTTTTTAAGGTGGTACCAGTAAGCATTAATATCAGTCCGCTTTCTACTTCTTTTAAAGTATTCATCAAATAAAACTTTCAGAGTCCGTAAATAATTTTTTACACCAGTAACCGACAAAAAAAATGCAAGCAGTAATACTAGTTCGTATATCAGAAATCTGTATCGTATGTCTGAAATGTACAAGGAGCTGGACTTTTTTTAAATAAATGAAAAAAATAGGATCAAAAAGAAAAAACAAATTTATTATTCGTACATTTCTATCTAGATCGACGCCTTCTACCACCGCATCACTCCATCCCCCTAGACGGATTAAAAAAAAAAAATAAATAAAATCAATCCCTCATACATTTGAGGTGTGTGAGAAAAGTAATGAGATTGGTAACACTGCGAGCGATCTGGCAACGCTGTGTCTACCGGTCTGTGCTAGACCGGTTTGTTTATCCCTTCCACATGCTCAGTACGAGTTTAAAATCAGTTCAGCCATTGCATTACTTTTGACAGCGCCATCAGTGAAGTTGTGTTTTGTTGTGTGTTACGAAAATGGAGCATCGGAATTTAGAGCGACGTTGTGCAATCAAGTTTTGCGTTAAACTGTTAAACTTGGGGAATCCGCGAGTGTGACCTTTGAAAACTTGTTGAAACAGGCCTACGGGGAACATTTCTTATCAAGAGCACAAGTTTTCCGCCGGTACAAATCATTTTTGGAAGGCCGAGAACACGTTGAAGATCAACCTCGCTTAGGGAGACCTTCAACTTCAAAATCTGACGGAAACGATGAGCGCGTGAGGGTTGTTGTGAGTTCAGACCGCCGTTTAACAATAAGGATGATAAGTGAACAGTTAAATTTAAATAATTTCACCGTACATCAAATTTTGACAGACGATTTGGACAGGCGAAAGGTTTGTGCGAAATTGGTGCCGAAAAACCTCACAACGGAACAGGACAATCGAAGAAACGTGTGCGTTGATCTTCTTGAGAGGATTGACAATGACCAAGAATTCTTCAATTGTGTGATCATAGGTGATGAATCCTGGAATATTTGAGTACGATCCTGAAACAAAGCGAAGAGTGGTACTCTCCGTCATCTCCTCGACCGAAAAAATGTCGAATGAGCAAATCAAAGATCAAAACCGTCCTGATTTGTTTTTTGACAGTAGGGGTATCGTGCATAAAGAATTTGTTCTTCCAGGACAAACTGTCAACCAAGTGTTTTACAAAGGTTTCGTTGAAAGGCTCAGGAAAAGAGTGATTCGCGTGAGACCAGACATTGCAGACAAGTGGATGCTTCATCATGACAATGCCCCGTTTCACACGGCCGGAAAATACATACACCTTGGCGGGTCATTTTTAAATAATAGCAGTATTTTTCCTTTGTTAGATTTTATACTGCTTAAGAAAAAAGTCCTTTATATTGCACCTTCAGGACTGTAAGGAAGAAGAAAAGAGAACCGGTACAATATTACTTCTTTTGACCGAATTACCGTTCTCTTTTGATATTATTTATCACTCCAACGGTTCGACCGCAATTGGTTTTTTACCAAATTATATTTGAAAAGAATAAAGTGTCAATGTGTTTACAGTAATTACATTGAAATTTAGATGAGCTGTAGTAAATTATCTGAAGTCGTGCGGTTGAAAATTTTATGAACATTGGTCAAGTCGTTCTGGAGTTACCCCCATTTGCTTCAACAAGTTTGAAACTTTTGTGGCCGGAAAATCTCCAAAACTACCGGGCCAATTTTATTGAAACTTCGATATTCTGTAGAAGTGTATGTAAAGTTATGCGTGTGAAAATGGTTGAATCGTTCTTAACTTATGCTCAATTTAAGGTCGTCAATAGACAACGTAACCTCAATTTGAGTTTACGTTGACTTTGTTGTATTTATATATAATTTATGCACTTGTGCAACGAGTTACAGGGGTGATCGAGTTTAAACTTGATGCTTGCGGGTTGGGTGTACTCGTATGTTTAATTATTTCATCAAATTACGGTCATAATAATTAGATTTTTTATAAATAGAAAATATATTTTATTATTAAATAAAAAATTTAAACCTCTTAAAAAATTTATTTTATAAAAAAATTATACCTCTTTTAGTTTTCTAATTTAATTTATGTTTTGTAAATTTCTTGCGCAAAAAATTATATAAAATAATATAATATAAAAAACAAAACTAAAGTCAGTCTTCTTGCGCGGAATCGAGCAAGAATTTTTTTAATTATGTAAACTACTTAAAAGGCTTTTTGAATATAATTCAGGTATACATGTATAATGCGTTGTTTCATAAGGAAGCGAAACAGTGTGTTGCGTGTTAATTTTTTATTTGAATTTATTTTTTATTTTAGATGTCACAGTTTACTAAGGACGTGTTGAATATAAAAACACCTAAAATAGTGCAGGCTGTATTTATAATTGATTTATTCCAGAAAAATTATTTTAATTATTCACCAGTCCCTGAGTTTATCAAAGTAAAGACATTTCAGTCGGAGATCTGAGTATCACCTGCATTATTGTAGGTGTATCGTGCCGATAAGCAATAGCAAGCACGGCTCACAGAAGGCAATGGGAGCCTAGTCTAGCGTGGAATTCTTGTAATTCTAAAAATTGTTATACAATTACGGGAGCGATTATATACTGTATACAGTCGTACCATTACAACTTTACCAGTTATGGTACCTCAAAAATTGATATTTACAATTCAGAAATTCCATGTCGATTTCGATATATAAAATTTGAAGAATGTGTTGCAATTTAAATAACTCTTAATAAATGGTAGGCTTCACAGATTATTACGTATAAAATGCGCGCGGGGGAATAAAAAATAAAATTGTTCATTATTACGTTTATTAATTTATTCTCTATATAAATTAATAACCAAAATATGATTTAATAAAACAACTGACTGGAATAATAGTAATATTGACAAAAGTTTTCCCTACTATAAAATTTAATAGCAGGTTCGAAAGATAAAAAACAATAAAAATGAGAAGAAAGAATAACACAAAATTTCTAGGAGTATTAACAATATTTACAACTACTTTTTCACTATATTTGAACAAATGTATTTAATTATTTAATGTAAATTATCAAGATTAATAGATGCATAGGTAAACAAAAAAAAATAAATAAATATAAAAACACGCACAGAATAAGGTCATTCGAAAGATAGGCTGCAGTAGAAAAAAAAATTGAAGTACTGCTTCTTCTCTTAACCGTCTACGGTCACGCACTAGTCACGCCTCCATCAGATGACAAATAATTGTAAAACATATACACACAAAAGTACGTATAGTCATACATAAATACAACAGATAATTTCGAGGTCGACACCGATTCAACACCTTTACTCGGTTCGACCTACTTCAAGATGCCAGCCTGCTTGAACGATGTTCTTCTGGCAATAAAATAAACAGACTCTAGGCCAAAGTGTGAAATCTTAATTTTAAAGGAGGCGCCGCCTTCAGATTAGGTGTTCCAAATAATAATTGGGTATACGCTAACGTAGTAATACGTTAAATAAAACCCCAGAATAACAAAGTAATGTACTTCGAATGTAAAATATTTCAAAATATATTTATTTTTAATTTTTATATAAAATATATAAACACATTTAAGTACTGACAATCTCTATGGCGGAGTCGTAGCCGAAACGCCTCCGATATTCATCTATAAAGTTCTGGGTGCGTCTCGAAGTGGCGCTAACGTACGATTCAGGATGTTAATAGTTGGAGACCGGCTCGAGCCGGTATATTTAAACGCTACCAGCTCCTGGATACTCTTACCCGGACACGATTCTTTCGTCGAATTCTTATTAAAATTGCGTCGTAGCGTGGCGATCCTTGTATGTAACAAGCTAAAGGTGTACTCGTTACACGAAAGAAGGGACACCGACTGCCGACGCGATCCAAATCGAGAAATCGATAGGAGATCTCGGGAATAGCTTACTAATCAAATTTCTGGGTTCAAATTCCGGTAAGGACTGACATTTGTTTCACACGCCACCAAAATTCATCCATCATCATGGCTACCTCCAAACGGGTTTCAGAAACCTTAACTAAACCTATAAATGAAAAACCTTTAATAATCTTAACTAAACGATTAATTACGTAGTTACGATTTTCCACGACAGTTTAAATAATTTACGTTACGCGCTTAAACAGTAAAGGAATAACCGTGGAAACTTTAAGAAATTACAAAAAAAAAAATTGGGTACCCATTTTTAAACACATTCCAACATATGTAAGGAATAATATTTTATTCCTTTATTTCACTCTTCAACTGCTTCTTTTAAATACTTCTTGTTTAAATCATTTAATTAAATGAATTCTAATATTTTTTACTTGCTTTTTTTCAATTCATAATGTTTTTTTTTTCATGTCTGTCCTCAAATCTTGCTTCCCTAATTTAACATACATTCTGGATATTGCCGATTGATGAAATTTTGCACAGTAACTAGGTCGGGTGACAACACAATATTCCACCATTACCTTTGCAAACCTCTCCCATACGGGGGTAAATTAAGGGTGCGGGTGCAAAAAATTGTAAAACGGTATTATATATTATTCATATATATATATATATGAATAATATATGATTTTTGGCGGGCAGTATGTTGATACACAGCTCCTGAAAATTCAAACGGTTGCAAATTAACAGGAAGAAAACCTTGCACTAATGATGCATTATCAGAGATGGATGGAATGAGATATCTTTTATAAAAACTCATAAAAACGTCTGTCGAAAATTGTGATGATTAAGTAAATGAAATAAAACTTCACTATTTCGTTACTTTGTAAAGCAAATGTTTGATTGAAAATTTGTTTGATATTTTATAAATATATTAGAAATCTCAATATATAATGTTATCTTTTGAAATCCAAATTAACCTACTAATTAAACTCGTGCAATGTATGATAATCTGATTAAAGTACGAGCAAATTTTTAAAAATTTTGTAATATTATTTACTTCTTCTTCTTCCATCACGGTATAGGCGATTCAACTGTTCCGGTTTCAAAGGGTTATCAGCGCTTTCTTGGTCGTCCTACACTTCTTTTGCCCTTCTGTAGATAGTGTATTATTTCCTTGGGGAACCTTCCGTCTACCATCCTAATTAACATGATCCTTCCACCTCTCCCTGTTCTCTACTATTGTAATATTACAATAGTAATAATATTTTTAAATTAATTTTATATCGGGAAATTTCCGAATTTATTTGTAGTAAACTAATACAACCCAGGAAGTAAAGGTAATAATTTATATATTTATTTATTTTTTTGTCTTCAGTCATTTGATTGGTTTGATGCAGCTCTCCATTACCTATCTAGTGCACGTCATTTCATTTCGGTATACCCCCTATATCCGACATCCCTAACAATTTGTTTCACATACTCCAAACGTTGCCTGCCTGCACAATTTTTTCCTACCCGTCCCTCCAATACCAAAACGACTATTCCAGGATGCCTTAATATGTGGCCTATAAGTCTGTCTCATCTTTTAACTATATTTTTCCAAATGCTTCTTTCTTCATCGATTTGCCGCAACACTTCTTCATTTGTCACTTTATCCATACATCTGATTTTTAACGTTCTCCAATAGCACCGCATTTCAAAAGCTTCTAATCTTTTCTACTCAGGTACTCCGATCGTCCAAGTTTCACTTCCATATAAAGCTACGGTCAAAACATATACTTTTAAAAATATTTTCCTTAATTTTTGATGTAAACAAATTATATTTCTGACTGAAGGCTCGTTTCGCCTGTGCTATTCGGAATTTTATATCGCTCCTGTTTCGTCCATCTTTAATAATTCTACTTCCCAAATAACAAAATTCTTCTACCTCCGTAATCTTTTCCTATTTTTACATTCAGTGGTCCATCTTCGTTATTTCTACTACATTTATTTCATTAAGAAACATTTTATTTCTGAAATATAATTGAATGCGACTTAATATTCTAGGTATAATTTTCAAATCTAGAACTTTAAATTACTCAGTAAAACCGCTGGACGATACGTTAAGATGTTTGCTACAAAGAAGCGGAAGGTTCAGCGAATTTACTTCGCTGAACATGTAAATATAAGAAAAAGATCTTTACGTGAAACATCTAATTCACGGATGAACAATTTAGATTCGGTTAAGAATTAATATGTAAAACATGTAAAGCTTTATCGTTACGTTTATATCTAGCAGAAGTTAGATGACGCTGAGCGCAGGCGGAAATAAGTGGTGTTACAACCGATGAGTTAAGAAGCAATCGTTGTTCCTACTTGAACCATTTCATCAGGATAACCTATCCAAAAATTTTAGTAGGTCGGGAAGTTAGATGCAGTTCAGAGATTAGCGTAACAAGATTTTTAATTTGTGAAAATAAATGTGTAATTTATTATATAAACGGCTAAGAGTTTTAGAAAAATATTCTTATTTTTAGAATTCCACCGGACCGATTTTAATGATTTTTATGTTGTTCGAAATCTTTTCTAAAGTATACTATATAAATTCTTAAAGTACCGTTTTTCTCAGAAAATCGGAAAAACCAAATTAAAATACCGATAAAAATATCAAATCGAGATCTTTTTAATCGATTCCCCAATCCAGAAAATTGAGACTACAGTGTCAAAACTTAAAAAAGGTTTTGAGTAGATAATGACCGAAGTTTATCTGTTCCAACTTATAAAATTAAATTTTCCATTTACTTTGTTCCGTAACAGTCGATCTTTGTAACCTTAACTTTCTAACAAAGTCTGCGGTAATAAAATACAAATTATCAGTCGTTTTTCCTTTAC
Source organism: Lycorma delicatula (assembly GCF_047948215.1). Lineage (NCBI taxonomy): Eukaryota > Metazoa > Arthropoda > Insecta > Hemiptera > Fulgoridae > Lycorma > Lycorma delicatula. The sequence continues at coordinate 215,788,248 of NC_134457.1, forward strand.
TTGTGTTACAGAAATACGTTTCGCTACAGACAAACTGCTTAAGAAATCAGTTCTTTTCGGTCCTTTAATTTACGTTTAATCGCATTTCCGCATATTATACTTTATTTACATTATTTTCTAAACTTAAAAAGTTTTTTTTTTAGAATTATCATACTAAAAACATAGTTCCTTTTTAGTCAAGGCTTTTTTTCCGAACTTCTTTTTAAGATGAAGTTTAAGACTTTTTTATAACTTTTTATAATGCTAAGAAAAATTAAAAAACCAAAAAATGACCTTAAGATATCTTTATATAAAAATCATTAAAAAAACAAGTACTCCTCTTCCTGAGAAGATAGACAAATCCGTTGTATTTTTTCGTTAACAGGCTTTAGTACAAAATTTAATAATCCATTACAGTACAATTAACAAAAAAAAAAAGAAAGAAAAACCTATCATATTCACCTGATTTGAACAAATTTACTTATGGTAATTAAAGAAAAACCCAAAACCTGTTTCTGGATTCACTTTCCCCGTAACACTAAACTTTTAGTTCTTGATGTGATGTTAGAGAAGTTCCTTAGCAATTTGTAAAATGATAATTAAATTTTGAGATGACAACGTAATGGAATATTCAATCACGATTTGAGAAATACAGGTTTTCATTTTAGAGAAAAATATTTAATCGGCTTTGTAACAACGACTGACAAATAGATAATTTAGTATGATAAAATTTGATTATGAAATATACAATTCCCCGTACAAGGAATTAATCATTTTTCATACGGTATAATAGGTTATTTTTGAGTTTTATTTAGTTACATATTTATTAAATAAATAAATAACAAGATAGAGAATTTCAGTCAAACAATTATAGAAAATCTTCATAAATAAATGAAAAATTGATAGAAAGAAATAATTTTAAAGATTTGAAGGCCGGATCAGATGAACAATAGTTTTGAAATCGTCAGTATAATTGTATACTGCAGCCTCGATAGAATGCCCGGTCAGATCCAGCGCATAAGACATGTTACAGACATTTCTTATATCTTAACGAGCGGTTTGATTCATATATTGTCCCGTTCAACAGACACACCTGGGGCTGAGATCACAATAGGCCTTCATAGATCGTATCTCTGACATCGAGGGCAATGAACCTTTTTGTCGGTTCTTCAATTTTGAATTTCTTTCTTTTTTAAGAAGTTGGAAGAATTTCATTTCAAATTAATAATTTACGTATTGTTGGAGTCCGATTCGATGAAAATAAAAATTAATACTGTAACTGTACACTTCAATTGTTATTAGGTTAAATATTACTAGTATTTAATCAAACGTAAGAATTATTATTACATCGCTGATAATATTTGTAAGTAAAAATGAAAATATTTCACGCTAGTTCAGGCGATGCACAGATTTATTATGAGCGGCATTCCAGAACAGTAGGTTATATTCAACGCGATGGATAGCCTACCTTTACTTCTCTCTTTTTTTTGTCGTGTCTTGTTTTCCCGTCCCCCCAGAGCCAGATCCGCGACTAAGCATAAACTCACTTCCAAAAAAGGAACTCCCTACCGGGACTCCGGTCTTGATATCTTGCCTCTAGTGGGGAACACCTAGAGGGATCCCCCATCGGGGACTACGGTCTTATTTTTCCCCCGATGACATCTCAAGGGAGTCCCCACCCGATCATCGTAGGTGGAAGCCCGAATTCTTCCATCCCTCCCCAGTGTGGCCGTCCCTCAAAGATACCGTGGCGTTCCTATGAAGACACAATTCCAGATGCAGAAGAAGCCGTCTTACATCCCCGACCTCCAGCGCGATTGACCATGTGATTTGCAGTACGAGCATCTAGGTTCCTGCTTGCAATCCCTACGTAAATGGCCGGCTTTACCGCACGTAAAACAGCGGCCACTCCTATCTACTCCGGAAAAAACTTGGCTCTGTGGTCCGAATCCCAACACCGGAAGCAAAGTTCATCGGAGACACGCCGCATCACTCGACAGGCCACCCACCCAATGCGGACGCGCCTATCAGATAATAGTTTGTCCGCCAGGATGGCAGCACTGCCAACGTGACCACTTGTGAGGAGCCGTAAGCCGGCCGCATTGACAAGACGTCAGTAGTGACCGACTCACCTGTTGTTTTACAAAGCTCTCGAATAAACTCGTCCTGAGACGAGTGTCCACGTCCTTTACCAGGACGTGGACCCCTACCGCGTCTACCAGCTAGGGCCGTAGTAGCATCCTCCACCTCTTCAGCATTTCTTTCTCGATTGATCGGCCGCACTACTATCCGCCCGAACCCGGAGATGAAGATCCTCCCCGTGGCCGTGCCGGACAGAGAGAACCCCAGTTTTCACCGGTGAAACCGCTTCCTTCACCGAACCGAGAAGATCTGCGAAGGTCCGCCCCTACGCCTTAACCACTACTGTAGTAGTCGGCGGATCCGCGGGTCGCTTCTTGCCTGCAGGCATCAGTGGTGGCGACTCCCGTATCAGATGTTCGAGAAATTGCTTCCCCGTCCTCTTGCCCGCATACTCCAAAGACCGTCGCAAAATCTGCTCGATCCGCCCTCACGGATCACAAAAGCACGCTTGTCGATCCTGTACATCCTCCAACACCCACGGGATGGACCGACAGACAGCAGAGGTAACCCCACGGTCCTACGGTGATGGGTCAACGACCAGAGCGTAATCGGTCCGACCGAGCGCAACTATGCTGCTGCTATCCTTCTCGGAAAGATCCCGAGTAGTTGACTGCAAAAGGAGAATCTTTTTTTTTTCCCCTACTTCCCCGGGCCGGGTATCCGTTCAAGTATGCGCAGCCCGGGAAAGTGTCCTTTAAACTCAAAGGCGGTCTCCCCACCCGCCGGCTGTACGTCCGGCACGGCAGGTCAGCCCCCCGGTTGGATCTTTTGTTTTAATGTGCCTGCCTCAAGCCCCCCCCGACAGAGAACCAAACCCGACAAAGCCGTCCCTAGCCTCCGCCGAGGGAACCGGGTCTCGGTCTTTTAATTACCCAGTTGATATGATCCCCAAACGAAGGAATGATCTTCTCCTCAAAGCCGCTTGCCTTAACGAAAATATTAAACTACTAAGTTACCACGGGGCCTCAATGGCCTCTTAAAAGGGCTACATCATCTTTAGCCTTTAGCACTATCTTGGCAAACTCCTCCATTTTGTTCCAATTGTCAGCGGATCGCAGGAGAAAAAGAAGCAGATTCTCCGGATTTAATTCTTGCAGCCCTGCACGTCGTCTATGTATAGTCCATCTATTACAGTGGAACAGAGTATGTTCGGCAGTATCCGAATCCTGGCAGAACATGCAAATAGGTGCTGGTCTTCTACCGAATCGATGTAAATAATATTCGAAGCTACCGTGCCCGGAAAGTATTTGAGTAAGATAATAACCAACCTCCCAAGCCACATGTCTAAGTCAAGCCACATGTCATGTCGTCTATCAAGCCACATGCCCAAGTCGGGTATCAATCTCCTGGTTCAGGTAGCTTTAGTGGAAAGATTCCATCTGTCCTGCCATATGCGCCTGATGTTGGCTTGGGCTTCTTGTTTTGGCATGCCACGATATCTAAGTGATCGCTCTTTAACTAAGAGGTCGATAGGGGGAACCGATGATAATACACAAGCCGCATCGTAAGAGATGGTGCGGTATGCAGAAGTGATGTTTATAAGAGCTTGCCTATGCAGAGTTCTAAGTCTTACGACATTTCCTGCAACACAAAGTGCTTTTTCCCATATAGATGCAGCATACAATAATACAGAGGTTAAAGTTGAGGCAGTGACCCGCCGCCTAGATGCACGTGGAGCTTCATGTCCAGCCAACAATCTTGTTAAAGCCTTTGCGGTATTCTCGACCTCTTTACATATCTGTGCGAGCAAAAGGAGAATCTGGCCAGGTTTCACTTCACCAGTCCATAATCCCGATGTACCGTCGTATGTTGAGAATGCTCAATCCCAGCCGCCATGTCAACACCCCAGGCGGATCCAACTCCCGCGTCCAATCCGTCAGTCTCCTCCACAAGAGTGGAGGACTGGAAGATGTCTTCATTTCTGTCATTATTTATCATGTCATGTTTTATTTCTGTCTTTAATAAAAGCATTATTATCCAAGTATTTTTTATTATACAATCATTGTGTAATTTCCATTTTTTTTAAATGCAATTTTAAGAGTAAATTTTGTTTTTAAAAATTTTTCGCATCTCCAAAAAAATTTGGTTTTTGTTTACAAATTACTTTTCTGACAAAGGTTCTGTACTATTTTTACTTTTTTTATTCAACTTTATTAACTTTTACTTTTTTTATTCAACCTATCTTAAACCTTTTATTCAGAATTAAATTTTCTACAAGTTTTGTTTAATATTTTTTGTGTTTATTACCGATTTAACAATGTTACTGTACGAAAAACATAAAAAAACAGGGGTTTTTACCCTAATTTGCTGTTTTTTCCATTATTTTCACGAATGGAATAAGTTATGAAAGTCACGGGAAAACTTCATGGTACATTCTGTATGTTTGAAAAATAATGACACAAGAAAATAAATCAAAAACATTTTTATGAAATTTAAAAGAATCGTTATTTTTAAACTTTGATCGGTCCTTTTTTTAAGCTAAAAAAAACATCCGTAAAAGTTTCTACAAACGTAATAACCACAAAATTGCCCCTTCTTTAATTAGAAACAAGCATTTAACCGTAAAACATACACTTACTTATCGATTTGATCAGATTTTAATAATGTTTCTTATCTACATTACTAATTGGTATGATATTTCGAATGTTTTCAGATTATATCTGAAAATTTACAGTTTATATTAGCTTTTCAGTAATATTAGGTGTCCAGTCGATCTCTTGCCTGTCGATCTCTTCTTGATCGTTTAGTAAGTGTGTTATGATATCAATTGCCAAACTAGAATGTTTTATTAATTAGAATCCAACAACATAATGGTGACTGGGACAGTATTTTTTTTGCGGCCAAGTAAAAGGAACGTTGATAGGCTGTTGTCTATTCAGCGGCGATTTGCCATAAAAATCACTGCGACATACAGGACTTTTTCCCGTAATACTGCTGAAGTGATTTCAGGCATCCCTCCTCTTCTGCTGAGGGCTAAAGTGCTGTACAGAGTGTATAACGACATGCATAAAGTTGAGGGTAGACAAATCCTTTTGAGAGATTGGCAGGAAGTCTGGAATGCTTTTCCTACGGGAGAATGGACAAGACGCATTATACATACGAGGTGTGTGAGAAAAGTAATGAGATTGGTAACACTGCGAGCTATCTGACAACGCTGAGTCTACCGGTCTGTGCTAGACCGGTTTGTTCATCCCTTCCACATGCTCAGTACGAGTTTCAACTCCGTTCAGCCAACGCATTATTTTTGACAGCGCCATCAGTGAAGTCGTGTTTTGTTGTATGTTACGAAAATGGAGCATCGGAATTTAGAGCAACGTTGTGCAATCAAGTTTTGTGTTAAACTCGGGGAATCCGCGAGTGCGACCTTTGAAAAGTTGAAACAGGCCAATAAGGAACATTGCTTATGGAGAGCACAAGTTTTCCGCTGGCACAAATCAACCTCGTTCTGGGAGACCTTCAACTTCAAAAGCTGACGAAAACGTTGAGCGTGTGATGGTTCGTGTGAGATTAGACCGTTGTTTAACAATAAGGATGATGAGTGAACAGTTAAATTTAAACGCTTTCATCGTACATCAAATTTTGACACACGATTTGGACATTCGAAAGGTTTGTGCGAAATTGATGCCGAAAAACCTCACAACTGAACAGAAGGACGATCGAAGAAACGTTGAAAGTTCTGCGTTGAAGTTCTTGAGAGGATTGACAATGACCAAGAATTCTTCAATCGTGTGATCACATGAATTCTGGATATTTGAGTAACAAAGGAAACAAAGCGGCAAAGCGAAGAGTGTCATACTCCGTGATCTCCTCGACCGAAAAAAATGTTGAATGAGGAAATCAAAGATCAAAACCACGCTGATTTGTTTTTTTGACAGTAGGGGTATCGTGCGTAAAGAATTTGTTCCTCCAGGACAAACTGTCAACCAAGTGTTTTAAAAAGGTGTCCTTGAAAGGCTCAGGAAATGAGTGATTCGCGTGAGACCAGACATTGCAGACAAGTGGATGCTTCATCATGATAATGCCCCGAGTCAAACCCCCATTTCCATCACGGAATTTTTGACCTCATACGCATTCCTACGGTTTTTTCAACCCCCCCTATTCTCCTAATTTGAGTCCTTGTGACTTTTTCCTTTTCCCGAAATTGAAACATGTCTTAATCACCGTGTCTTCCATCACCGTGTTCAGGAATAACGACATCATCCGGCTGCCCTCCTCCAGCACCACCTTCCCGCGCACCGTGGCACTCCGCCACCATTCGCGCTGTGGTGTCGACTGTATCTTCTCGATCGGATACAGGTCGAATTTTAGGAGGTGCGATCTACTGATCGTCTCCGAAGACCAAGAGTAGGACTGTCCGGCCTTCTGCATATAAATATTCGACGATACGGATCCAGTTCGTCTTTTGGAGCTGGCAGCAGCGAACAACGTGTCGATGTCTAACTGCCGCTCCGTAGTGCTTCCGTATGCTACACCTGCAGGAGGATCTTTGGAAGCCGCACGTATGGAGGATGTGGAGGTGCTCCCACTCTGGGTTGTCGGTGGCATGCCGACAGACGAGCACGAAGGAGTCGTCCCTGGGCCTGAATTTCCTGATGCGGGACAGCTGGTCTCGTATTCCCGAAAGAATTCGTTCACAAGCAGCATCTCCTTGTACGGGTATGATTTCGGACACGAGAAATGGTCGAGGTACTCCGCCGGTAAGTCGCTCAATAACATTGTCCCAGGGGGTACAGGTCAGAGCGACTGACAGGCTATTAGAATCTGATGAATTATCCTGCCTATCTCGTAGGGAATGCCCTTCATCCGGGCAACGTACACGTTGCGGATTACGGGCAGCTGGCTCACTAATATGCTGGGGAGCAGGGAGATGATGATAGTCATCAACGTCAGACAGTCTGAGTCGTTTTGAGACGCCGTCGCCATCGCTGTCTTCTTCTGACGTTTGGTAGTCCGAGCCGGACCACCGGTCGTCGGACGGTCGTCTTCCGTAGTTCTCTTCAAAGGCTGCGTCGAGTTCGGCGTCTCGCCAGAGATTCGTACACGTTTCTTGTTGCGGCGCGTCGTCATCGCTGTCTCGTCCTCGCCCTGCGCCGTCCGTTCGGCGGTGATAGTCAGCGATTCCTCCGTCTGTTGTACTATACGTTTTAGCATCTCCATCGGCGGCTTGAGCGGCACCAACGACGCCACTTCCACCTCGCTGTTGCAGTTGTAGCCGCCCTCATCTAGCACGGTGCATCCTAGCTCGTTGTCGGGCAGCTGAGTTTCACGGGTCTCGTCCTCCTTCGAGCTCGACAGAATATGGGTCCGCTCGGCGGCGGTAGTGATACAGTCGTCTTCGTCGCGGAACGTGGTACCTTGGTCGCCTATCTGCGGTTGTCGCGCCTTTCTGTTCTTATTCCTGGCGCGCAACAGGTCGTCTACAGAGTGCATATTTTGCAAATGAGTTTCAGTTAAAACGAGTCGTCTGTCAGATAGCCTCACGCCTAAATGTAACTGCTTCATGTATGGTCTGTAACGCGGCAGACACGTATATATACACTGATCGAGAGAGAGAAGAGCAATACGGGAGAGCGTAAAGAGGGAAGGGGCCGTGTAGGCAACCGTGTATTAGAAACTGCAACGGTGGTATAGAAACGATGGCCATGTGTGTGGTATAGCGAGCGTATCACGGCCGCAATACTCCGTATACTATACCGCACAGCTCACCCCCCCCCCCCACCCCTGTGTGCAAAGCCGCGAACTGGTCACTTGTTCGGATCTGGATTCCGTTCCGGAACCAGATCCAGCCTCACACCGAACGCCGAACAGCAGGTCTGAATGTATCGGAGGCTCCGGAGCAAACGGGCAACTTGAGATTTTGCCGAGGAGACTGACGGGTTAACAGTCGGGCGTAGAAACATTCGGAGCCGCGCACGCCACGCTGCTAGAAGTTTTTAAACGTTTAAGTTGTTTTTATAAATTCGTAATTTATTAAGTTATGCGTTATTAAACCGTCAGCTCCGTAACTGTAGATACGTTTAAGTTGTTTTTATGAATTCGTAATTTATTAAGTTATGCGTTATTAAACCGTCAGCTCCGTAACTGTAGATACGATTATTGAAATGCAATGGAAATAATCCATTGCATTGACAGTGAGGCTGTGAAGTGTGAGGCTGGATCTGGTTCCGGAACGGAATCCAGATCCGAACAAGTGACCAGTTCGCGGCTTTGCAGCCGGGGTGGGGGAGGGGGGCTGAGCTGTGCGGTAAATAAGGCGGCGTTTCCCGAACGCAAATCTGTTGTCTGTATGAATTTCCCCGGACATAATTACTTAGGACCTGGCAACCCAATCGATAACGAGCCTCCGGTGGACATCGATGATCAGATCGCGCTCGAGCACGACCGCAGATACGAATCGGCCACAGAACATCATCATATACGTGCAGCTGATAGATCTGCGATCGGGGATTTTGCTGGCGATTTCGCTAGGACTGGGAATTGGCATAGCTCTCAAGCGAACTACTTTGAAGAAGATAATATTGCTGTTTGAAATAAATATAATCTCATTACTTTTCTTACACACCTTGTAACATTGATCTGTGGGCACAGCGTGGCTGTGGGTATGTGGGATTCTACCTCTCCCAGCTGTTAACCGAGCATTGGGATTTTGAAGGGGTATCTATGCCGGTTTGGTAAACGCGCTATCTCTGCTTGTAGATACTGCTAATCACAGGACACACCGGAAAACACTATATACCGCTGTTGTAGGTGTGACGGTGTTCGACAGGAGCTGGGTTTGACCTGGCTTACTCCAGAGAGGACTATGGGTTATATGCTTTCCAGTAGGCAGGCCTGGGGAAATGTGAAGAAGCTAACTGCTAGAATGTTGAAGAAAAAATCCCGTGACGGTTGTGACCTCGATCGTGTGTAACCGTGCGTGTGTTTAGTTAGGGAGGGCAGCTTCGATCTTGAGAGGACGATTCGCCGAGGTGGGCCGTTCTTGTTGAGGGATTGGAGACCCCTTGTGGTAGTTTTTGTATAATGACAACTGAAACTGGATGGCCTCATATAGGAACACTGCTAAAAAACTGCACAGGAAGTGGAGTACTCTAATGGGTTGCGAATAGTAATGGCTTATTAATATAACATAAAATAAAGATCCGACCTGCCATGCCGGACATACTGCCGTTAGGTGGGAAGGGTAGGTAGAAAGGACACTCCTACATTGTTCTATGCTTAATTGCGGGTCCAGCGTAAGGGAGTAAGGGAAAAACATAATAACCACAAAAACGCCCCTTTTTTAATTAGAAACATGCTTTTAACCGTAAAACATACACTTGCCTATCGATTTGATCAGATTTTAATAACGTTCCTTATCTACATTACTAACTGGTATGATATTCCGAAAGTTTTCAGATTAATATCTGAAAATTTTCAGCTTATATTAGCTTTTCAGCAACATTAGTTTTTTTGTTTCCGAGGTTTGTCGGCAGCAGCATCTCTTCTTGATCGTTTAATATGTGTTCTGACATCAACTGACAACTAGAAGTAGTTTTATTAATTAGAATCCAAGAACAGAATGGTAACTGGAGACAGTATTTGAGTAGCTGTTAGTACCTTCCCTGATCGGACTTCGTTAAATTGTTAAACTTCGGTACGGAAAACATAACGTTAACCGTATTCGCTATTCCGTAAAATATTGGAAGAAATTACTGTTACAAAATGTAAAACCTGTTTTTTCCCAAAGCAAATAGTTTTGATTAATCGGATAAAGCTGGTCACGAATACAAAATTAATACGAAACAATTTAGTAATGCAAGAGTATTTCTGGAATGTATTACGAAAATATAAGGCACTAGAGTATTATAAATTCAATTCTAATGACTTTAAGAAAGCTATTCTTGTACCGAATAAAAAATTTCAAATAAACCGTTTTAAAATTTAAAAAAACGAAGTAAACATCCGTGTTCAGTTTGAATTTTAAAATGTAGGATTCCATATCTACATAAATAAAAATAATTTTTACATTTTCCGTTAATTAAAAAATTATTTTAATTATGAGAACTATTTAAAAACATTCAGCTGGTTCAGAGTTTATTAAAATAGTAAAAAAGTAATCGTTTGCTTGCAATTTTTTTTAGGCTAATTTAGAAAATACATACACAGGAAAAAAACAAAATAAAAAGCTGAAATAAACAAACAGCAGAAGGTCAAGTAAATCAGAGCGATAATTTTAATTTCTGTCAATGTTCGGGTTGAAGGTCAATCTTTTTTTTTTGTTAAAAAAACTTCATAAATTTAGAATAACCTTGTTTTAAGAAAAAGATGTATGTGTATTCCAGAACAACAAATTATTTTTAGCAAACTTACATTTGTTTATACTCATCTGTCAAAAGAAGTTGCGAATTTTATAAGCCCCTGACAGTGGAATTTGCATTAAAAATAAACTTTTATTTTTCGGTGTTTTCTAAAACGTCCGTTTCGCATCGCAAATAAATATTTATTTCGTATAATAAATGACAACTTATTTGTTTATCGTAAAATAATTAGAAACCAAGATAAAGTAAAATTTAAAAAATATTTTAATTAATTTTTGATGAGATTCTACACGATTTATCTCTCATGAACAAAAATTATTTTTTTTATTGTAAAACACCGTTATTAAAAAAAGAAAATTATACATATATTTTTTATATTTACTTATGGAGGTTCTTCTCGACAGAAAGTTTAAAACAAAACTTATTTATTTTTAACTATTGGCTTTCATTCTGTTGGCTTTACCGCATAACCAGCACCTGAAGAACAAGAAATACCGATCAGAGTAGCTTTCTCTGAGAGTAATAGTATTTCCATATAGGCGGTCCCTGAAGTGAAGTGTGAATGTTTCGCATACAGAACTGAATATCAGCTGAATTTATGTGGGTTTAGTATACCGAAATGGAACTGTAAATGTCCTAAGTAACTTTTCCATTTCTCGCTTTCCTTAATAACCTTGGTAAAGGATGCTTATTATTAAAAAAAAAGAAGTTATTTCACGATATAATGCGACCATATCATATATTGAAAACAGGTCTATGTTGATCTACTGGCAAAAATAAAAGTTTTAGCCATAAAATTTGTGTAAAATGATACTCCACGGTAACAACTCGACCGAAAATTAAGATTTAAAAAAATATCTGTTCATAATTTAGACGATGCATAAGGTATTAAGATGTATTAGAAAACCAGCGACATTTTTTAAATTAAAAAAAAAAAAATCTGTACGAGTTATTAATAAATTAGCATATTTAAATTTAAAAAAAAAGTTTAAAAGAACGAAAGTCTGATACGAACTATGTGCTTTTTCCCTTGTAACAACCAAATATTTCATTAATTAAACTTTTATATGGCTATAACCCTAGAACCAACGAAAATAAGTATCACGTATGATATATCGTTGAAAAGCCCTCGATAAGGGCTTATTACTGTACTTAAGAAAAAGTCCAAAATCCAAACTTTTTGTATTTCGGAATTTTTTGGACACTTTTGGTTCAGTCGATTGCGATCAAAAGAAGAAGAGTACAAGTAGATGTTACAACAGTCCTAAATCAACAATTACAACATCCTAGGCTAATCGTTTTTGAGTTATGCGAGATACATACGTACGTACAGACGTCACGCCGAAATTAGTCAAAATTGGTTCAGGGATGGTCAAAATGGACATTTCCGTTGAAATCTGAAAACCGAAATTTTTCCCGGTCACAATATTTCCTTTACTTCGTACAACGAAGTAAAAAATAATTAATTTTTTCGTGGACAAAAATGTGCCTGGTTGCTGTGTCAGCGGGGTAAATACAATACGTTTTTCTCTTTTCTTGTCCAACGTTTTTTTATTAATCGTTCTATAATTAGTAACCGAAAAAACTGGCCTTTAACCCATCCCTTACAATAAAATAACTGTAATATAGTTTTTGTTTAAAATCTGTATGACATGACGGTTTACAGTAAGTCTTTTCTGCCACGTAAACTGACAGAAAAGCCGAGGTCGTAAGCAAAGCTAGGTTAAAATCACACATATCAGAAAACGTATTTGTTGACTAAAAATATACTAAGATTTCGGAAGAAATTAAATTCCATCTCGCTACTAAAAAAGTATACACATTGATATTACAAGAATTATTTTTGAAACAATCTTGCTTTAAATAACATTCTATTTATAAACACGGTAGTAATTATTATTATTTTTTTTTTTTCAAGGAAAGCGCTAAAATTTTGACAAGATTATCTAGGCAGTGATACCATGTATAAACCGATAGAGGTTTACATGCTCGTACCATTTATATTATTGGAATCGGGACGAGTGAAATGAACTAGGACGTTTTATGAAGAGCACGAAAAGAAGAAGAGTAGGGATGAGACTGAAGGAGGGGGAAAAAATCTCGTGATGCCCTCATCTGAAAAATCTGGCAGAGGATTGTAAACAAACCTATTTATTCCCTTCTTGTTCCGGCAACCGATGTTAGCTGTCCTGAACCACTACTTTAGAATTAACTTAAAACAGCTTGCATTATAATTTAGGCTATATTTAACATCTTTTGCAAATAAAATGTTATAAAACATTTGTTACAGCTTATGTCATTACTACGTTACACACTCGCTAACCCGAAATAAAACGTAAGGTTATATTTGTGCGGAATGCGAATGTCAAATTCTACAACAGGAATAAAAGTCAATTGTACGTCTACATAAACAAAATATGACTTTTAATTTAAATACTTAAAAAAAAAGGAATATTAAAAAAATACAAAACCTAGCAGTATATTATAAATAAAACACTATCATTGCATGGTGCGTATTAATAATAAACTTTCATAAATACTTTTAAACTTCTCATTAAAAATATAAACTTGACAATCTATAACTTTTATATTTTTCATTCCCGTCAGAAAAATGGCCTTTTAAAACAGAACGAAATATGGTATCACTAAGATTAACTCGAAGATAAAATTTCACCCGCTAGATTAAAGAAACTAGCAGATACAGAAAAGGCGCCTCCTTTTATAACTGACGTCGTCACAAAATAAGGGAGAAGATTCTCAGTTTGATTTTTAAAAAGCTTTTTAAGTAACACCTACCTCTCTTTTTTTTCCGGATCAAACTCTGCAATTTTTTCACACCTTTTATTATTCAGTCTCAAGATCGTTCCTGACGATAGCATGATAATCAAACGTAGTTAGAAAAGTCATAATCGGTCAAGAATGACGCTACAGGATATTTACATACGACTTATGATCCATTTGATGTTTATCAAATGTAACTGCCGGTAATTCATGTAAACTAAACAAGTAAAAAATACAGACACACTGTATTTATTGCTTAAATTCTGTTTTAAACGTTTTAACATTAATATTTTAATTTTTTTCACAACAATGAAAAATTCTTCTAAGCCGTGAAAATAATGTTGGTGTTATGTCCCTGAAAATAAAACCAGGGTTACAAATAATGAGGCAAATTTTAAAATTTATTATAGAACCGTTAAAGCCGTTTGAGACTACGCTTGCTCTCTCACTTTTTACTATTTTATAAGACCATCATTATGTGATGGCTGAAAAAGTTTAATTTTATTATTAATTGTTTTTTTTTTTTTTTTTTTTTTTTTTTTACTGCATTTCAAATAAAAAGGTCTTTACACGTTTTTTTGTTAAAAAAAAAAAAATTAATGTACGTACAACCAGGTTTCGAATTTTGGCAAGTTAGGTGGAATGAATCTTCTACTAATCGTTACACGCATGGTATATTCCGGTACGCGACAGGTTTGCGAGCGATTAGGTGGGTTTCCCCCAACCGGTATATTACACAATTTCTGTCGGGACATGGAGCCTTTAAAGAAAGACCGGCAAGGTTTGGTTTGGTTGATTCGCCTTTGCCCGGATTGTAGGGTCGATGATACTGTGGACCATGTCCTCTATGTTTGTCCCCGGCACCAGGCTGAACGTACCAGAGTTGGTAGGGAACTTGAGAGAGTTAACTCCTTTTTGGATCTGATTCGATCGGAAGACCGCAGAGAGTGGTCTATTGCGGCTGACTTCCTCCGTTTCCTCGTACTGCGTAGGTCATCCGAGCGGGTTTAAGTAGAGTAGTATCCCGGGTGGCTAGGGTTCCGCCTGCACAGTTGATTGGCTGGAGACAGACGTATTGGCAGCGAGCCTCGGTTAGTTGAGTTGGAAATCACGTTTAATCGAGTAAAGTAACAGTATTGTTGTCGGCGGGGTGGTATCTTGCCTAGGGTGGTGTGATTGAATGTGATATCACACGGGACTGTGCGATGGAGCTGAGTGGGAGCAAGAGGTCTGTCCTCGACTCCCTGGTAAACCAGACCGGATTCCGTAAATTGCAATTAAGTTTTACAGGTTTTCAGTCGATCGTTTGTGATCGATTAAGGGAACTAGGTCTAAATTGTCACTTCTAGCTTGATTTAAAGTCGCTTCTAGCTTGTTTAAGTATTGGACTATGCGTGGGGTTCGTGCTTCCGCGAACTCGGTTAGCTAGTTCAGAGGGCAACGATGTACAACAGAGATGTCCGAAAGAAGCCTACAGCGAAGGCAAAGGTTGAGTTAAAATTCAATGATGTAAATGTCTACCGAGGCATTTACATCGGTGGCATATCGACTGAGACCTGGCTGATGACTGTGAGATGTAATCGGTTAGATCCCGTTAAAGCCCATCAGAGCTATACTTGGGGGGGGGGGGGAGGGTGGCGACCGGAATCATCACAAGGTGGGTGCCTTCCCCTACGGGGGTTGGGATGTACGTTTAACCCTTACTCTTCACCAAATTAACCGATTTCTATGATTAATTTTTTTTTCTCGCGGTGATCCGGTCGGAAGATTTTTCTAGCTAAATTAAACGTAAAGTATTTTAAACGCAAAGATATAGCTTGTATAGATGATTACAATATAATATTTTGTTTACTGAGCATTTTCTGCTAAGTATTTTATCGTTATACTAATCCGTTATGATATTCAAATTATTTTCGCGAAAAATTTATTAAAATTAATTTGAAAAATTAAAAGGAAAATAATTCTTAACAACGAACTTTCATCAAAATTTCACGTCTTTAATCTTTTGCCTTCCTTTTGCGGCTTTTTTATATGAACAGCGTTTTTTGTAGGCCTATTTATAAGTTAAAAGAAAATTAAACCAATAAAAATAAAATAATCAGTTAACACGATTAATTTTAAAAAAGTGAAAATAAATTAAAATAGATCTTAATTATTTTAGTATTTTTATTTTAGAAATCGAAACAACTTACTAATCTTTAACTGGATGCCAATTTCAATTACTGAAAAAATTATTTTTTTAGGATTTTTCAAGTCGCATTTAAATTTTTTTAAATATTCTTTCACCGAATACATTTCTTTAATATTAATGAGTTTTGGTTTTTCGTTAACTTTTTTATTAGATTATCTAATAACGATAATCTAATAACGACACGCAGTGCAACGAACAATGATTGCAGAAATATTTGTGGGAAAAAAATCAGCTAAATGACCTGTTTTCATTTTTTAGAAACGAGAAAAATTATAATTTATTAATCTATATGATAAAATATAGATGTTTTTCATTAAAAAAAAAAAATAAAGAAATAAAAAGTCATCCGGCTTAATTATTTCATACGTCATAAAATAATATAAGCTTAGGCTACCGTTTTCTTTATTCAAACCAATTAATAAAAAGATCACGTTGGCATTATGATAACTTTGAAAATACACGTGAGAACTTTACATACATATTCTGTTTATATAACGATTAATTGTTAAAAACGTTTATTTTAAATGGAAAACATGATATTTTCCATATCTTTTTGGCAGTTAAAGACACGTGTACATCAAGGCTACATAAACATCGAGTTTTCACGGACAAAATTCCTTTCTTGATAATGAATATTAAAAATTACGCTATACTATTATTAACTAAAAGATGTAAACCTTTTGTCTAAATAGTTTTTTGTTTTTTTGTAATTTTGCAGGACCACGTAGTTACTGCTAACAAACGTGATTTATTTAGCGATTACAAAAATGACAATAAAATATGAAACGCTATCTCTGTTTTAACCGTTTTCTATCGTTCATTCAATAATTAAATTATTTAGGTAAATTTACGCTTCAGACCGTTATGCAATTTTAATAAAAACATTGGCAAAAAAGAATCATTCGTATCGGCTGAGGTTAAGAGATTTTAGGCAAACATCAGTTAATAAACACGGACGTTCAGATTTTTGTACAAAGTTACGGTAAACAAGCAACATTAAATAACACAAAATTTCTCTTACTATATAAATTAACTACAATAATACATTCCAACAGTATTTCAAAACCATCAAATTTTTTAATAATAAAATAAATAACTGTACATTATATGTTTTTACTGTACGTCAATAAAAATGAAAATGGGATTTAATGAGTTTATTATCTATGTTCATAATTAAATTATACGAAAGAAGATTGTGTACAAATTAAATGGTATTATTAACTCAAAATCAATTAAATACGTACGTAATGTAGGTTGACACACGGAAACATAAACAGGCAAATATCATGCAATTATCACTACGTCACACGCAATAAAAAATAAACTTATTCTTCAGTTATTTAACTTTTTATTTCACTTTTTTTGTTATTATTATGAAATTTATTTAATATCACTTTTTTAATAGTTTGATACAATTCCCTACGAAAAGCAAATTTTAAAAGTTTTAAATTATTCTTATCGACCTATGTTTTCCAAAATAAACCTACATAAGGGAAGATAACAAAATCAAAATCAAACACAACAATATAAAGTCAAAAACCAAAATCATGCGCGAGATAAGTTGCCAATACCCAACAGCGAAAAAAGCAAGCTTAATATTGCTTATAGCATATTAACATTATTACCGATATACTAGAAGAACAATAACGCATTTGACTGATGTCTTTGTGTCCTTGTAACTTCATCATTTTTCATAAAATAACACAGCATCAAGCGATTTAACTCGCATCAGTAACACCGTGTGTACGACAAAAACAAAATGACGGTGACGAATTTTTCTTTCATTCAAAAAACAATAATTTCTAAAAATTATCGAGTGGAATATTGAATATAAAACTTCTTAGATGAAAATGAAAAAAAAATTATATACACAGTATATATAAATATCGTACATGCAATTGAAAAGTAATTGCACGTTTATGCGTCGGCTGTAGCTTTAAGTAATTTAAATGTTTAAATCATAAAGGACAAAACGGTGTACTACGTTCGGTAAGTTAAAACAAAATTGATAGATCGATCAATCACTAATCTCCAAAAAAAAGAAGTAATAATAATTTTTAACATTCATAAAGTGTAAGTACAATAGTTTGTATATTGACGCGACTATATAGCAACGCTACGTTTACTCGAGAAGCTCATTACTGCAGAGGTTCTATATCTTTAAAATTAAATAAATAAAACCCGTTAAATTAATATTATATTTTCTTCATAATTAACTAATCCAAAAAAAAATTTCAAAAAACGTTGTACAAGTATATCGAATAAATATTTGTTATAAGTTACGTATATTGAAATACACATCCTTTCATCCGGAGATTCCGGGTTCGAATCCCGGTCAGGCATGGCGTTTTCCATATTCTAAAAAATTCCATATCACATTCCACACACAAACTTCAAGCTATTGTAGCGATATCACCAATGTCATCAAGCCAAAAAAAAACTACATTTTTCATTAATATATTAAAAGCCACTGAATATGTAAACATTCAGTTGCTTAGCGACGTTGTAACAATTTTTTTCCGCACGCAAGATCGCTGATAAGATAATTTTTATAAATAATATATTTTTTATACACTTCTTTTTCTCACTACAGTTATTTTTTATTAAAACTATCAATCGTCGAGTAAAATTATCCGTCAATCTATTATCTATTTAACTTTTCTGGGGCCGAGTTCATTTCTTTAACGTTCACAATTTATAGTTTTCGGAATCATCCACAGATTAATCCCCAAAAGGTTCCTAGTAGAAAAATTTAAAAAAAGTGATCAATACCAAAATCTTGTGACTTTTATCCGAATTTTATGTGTTCTTCAAAAAGTGAAAACGGACATCTATTCTTTATGAACGAAAAAATGAATAGTCAACCGTTTAAAAAAGTTACTAATTATTCATAAACGATAATAATCATAAAAGATTCTTCTAGATGAATGTTTAAAAGACAAGAAAATCGAAAACCGCTGGATCAGAGAACACCGAAAAGATACAAATGAAACTTTGAAGATTGAAATCAAATATCAAAATTATTAATAGTCGCTAAGCGGTTCAAGAGAAAAAAATAATTGTCCAAACTAACAACCGATTGGTATAAGAGAGAATGCAGGAAATTAGCTAGGAAAAAATACTAGACCTACAGAAACGAAAAAGTTAATAATCATCGCCTTACATAATAATTACGAGAATAATTATAGAACTTTTACGGGAAAAAAAATCGGTTGGTATGATCCGCAGGAAAAACCGACGACAGTATCAAAATATGAAAGTTTCATCAGCATATTCGGAAAGTGGCAGCGTTGAGTTAAAATATTTTGGGTTGGTTAATCGTACCGGTGTTCTTTGGTGGTTGGGTTTCAATTAACCACACATCTCAGGAACGGTCGAACTGAGAATGTACAAGACTATACTTCATTTACACTCATACATATCATCCTCATTCATCCTCTGAAGAATTATCTAAACGATAGTTACCGGAGGCTAATCAGGAAAAGAAAGAAAGGGTTGGTTAATCGTAGAAAATTATTTTATTTTTATATCTCAAAAACTATAAATATTTTATAAAAAAAAAAAAAATAATAATAATTATTATTATTATTTCTATATAGAAATATTAATATTTGTATATTATTCATTCGTTTCCTTGCTACTACTGTAGTTCAAATCTCAATTCCATACGTAATAATAATAATATTATTATTTTTAAAAACAACAATAATTAAAAATTATAATATTTTCGATCAATTTCTTTCGAAAATCTTTACGTTACATATATTTTTGTTATCTGATTTACCACCATTTTGTCCAAATCCGCAAACCATACTGCCCCGCAACAAAGAAACGGAAATTTTTTTATCGAAAATGTATTAGTATGAAGAATACCGTAAGATACTTAATTCCACCAACCGATCTGAACAACCGTAGGGATTTCTGTCAAATTTAACTCTTATTTCGTTTTCTGGTCACTGTTATTGTTTACTTTTTATAGATTTTTGCTCTTATCTGTATTTATTTTAATATTATTTTTTTAATTTTAAAATGTATATATACTGTATAACAAATAAATTAATATTTAATGGAATTATACTGAGATATTATAAACTGCACGATTCATACAAATTTAAATAATAATTAATAAATAAATTAAAATGTATTTTATATAATAAATAAGAAATTATGAGATAAGCAGGAATCGTAGGAAACGGATAAGTAAACTACTTACGATACGAATGAGAAAGGGGACTTACTTTAATATTTTCCTGGAAGGATCCTCGAGAATTATGAGAAAGGCTTGATCAGAGCAGTACAAAAATATTAATTTAAAAAAAGAAATGGTTTTAATGGATATTACAAAATGTAATTTAACAATAATAAATAAACTGATACAAAATAAAACAATCTTTTTGCTTGCTTTTGTATTCAGAATAATATATAAAGAAAAATATTATCATGTATCAAAATTTCGGTAATCTCATTTTTTTTTTTCATTTGTTCGGCGTTTTCTAATGTCCTGAATTCAAAACGGAACTAGGACGCAATCAAAATTTGCCTACATCCTCTTATATGTATGGATTTATATCCATACATATCATATTTATATATATATAAAACAAATGGATAAGAGTTTCTAAATTGTTAATATCTTTTGAACGGGTAAATATATAATCATGAATTTTATATGATAACTCATGTATATGGGACATTAATGCTACTATGCTTATTAAAAACATCGGCTAGAGTATAACCCCTTTAACTTAAGGTGAGTTAAATACAACAAAAAACGTTTCGACATCATTTTAGTAACGTAATTTTTCAAACTATTAATTAAAAATGTTATATAAATATATATATATTAACTGTTATCGGTATAATTATATATCATTTAATATTCGTTAAACGAGTATGCAAAAAAATTAAATATATCTAATTAGTAACAACATTTAATGTAAATATTTAAATGTGGAAATAAAACTGTAATAAGCCTTCTTGTTGGCCGAAGAATTTTGCCGTGTTTAACGAAAATAATTCTGTCTTGTTTAATTTAAATAATATTTTAATTGTATACAAATAAAAGGTTTTTTCTTTTTTTTAAATTAATGATATATATATATGTAGGTTCATATGATTTATATTTATTAACGCAAAACCATAATTTTAAATTCTGAAGATTTATTCAGAATTTTTTGAAAAAATGCCAAAAAACAATAAATACGATATTTTGACCGAATTATACAAAGGCAATAATAAATATTTAATATCGGTGACAACCTTAACGCTATATTAAATCGTTTCAAAGTAAAACAGTAAAGTTTGATGTAGTTTTAAAACAAAACAATTTGATCGTTATAAAAGAATTTATTGTTTAATAACACGGCCAAAATTTATCGTTGTTTAAACAACAGAATTACACTAATCACTAGATCAGCATCGGCAAGTTTAATCGAAAAGCTCATCGCAAAGATTTTTATCCATTTTTGAGATTAAATAAATACAACCATTACGATCTATTTTTCTTTCAGAATAACTATTCTCTATTAAATAAAAAGAATCAGAAACTTACAGAAATACAACTCGCTGACGAATAAATAATAAATAAAAATTATTATACGTGCATTGAAAAGTAGATAAAAACTCAGAAAATTATAAATTAATTTACTTGTTATTAATAAAAATGACTAGAATGTTCATTTCCAAGAATATGAATTCTTTTGATAGCCGAAAATACAATGTTATGATTAAATAACAAATACGAATAAAAATTAAAATAAAAAAAAACAATGATACGATAGGTCACTAAGAAAGATAATGAAAAAAATGCAAATAAAATTTAATGCAAAACAATTCACTGTAAGTATAACAAAAAAAATGTATGATAATTATGTCATTTATTTAATTAAAAATATATTACGCATACAATGTATACGTAACAGCAAAAGATAAGGAATAAATAAATAAAGAAGTACTAAATGAAGCAGGAGTAAAATATATATATATATATATATATATATATATATATATATATATAATGCAAACATAGTACATCTGGAACAACATAAGGGTCAATGACCGTTCTACATCTAGTTATGTAAGAGATTATACGTGCTCCGTGCTTTGGCCACAAAACGTGAAACGTGTTTAGTTACTCTTTGTGAATTGTGAACGTCCAAAACTTAACGTTAGTGTATAGCCCAGTATACTGTACTACGAAATGTAAACTTACTATAAAAACTCGAAGACCTACATTTCAACGTTATTTTATTACTGTTATTATATTCTAATATATTACAGATTTAAGTAATACAGTATATTTAACGCTATAGTGTATTTTAAAAAAGGAAATCGACTTATTCTTCATTTATTTTTAAAAAAATATTTCATTCTAGATTGTAGTTTAGTAATAAAGACTAGTTCGTTACCGATAGAAAAAGAAACCACACAGTAGCATGTTAAAATTAATGTAATAACCTGATTACTAAAAATCTTCACATTACAGCCTCTACACTAATTTACTAGCAGACATGAATAAACTTTTGTTAATTGTATAATGTATGGTTATTCACCTTTGACTTCTTTCATACATATATGATAAACATTATTTTCATACTAAAAAAATCTGATGAGGACACCACATAACTTCCTTGTGCGCCTACAAAATTACATACTCACATTTTTTTTTAAATGAAAGGTACATAAAATATTTCATTAATAACTTCTGATATTTTTCTTTTTTTTTACTGTTATTATTGAATTATTTATCGTAAATTTTCTATTACAGAGGTTAATAAGTATTGATAAATACTATATATACTATACTATATTTAAATTTTAAAAAAAGTTAAAAAAAAAGAGATGAAGTCGAATTCTAATATGCCTTCCCCGTGTAAATCCAAATATTTCATTAATTAAAATTTCATTTGGCTATAACTCTGGAACCGATGAAAATAAGTGCCACTTATGATAGATATATCGTTGAAAAGCTCTTAATGAGGGCTTATTAGTGCAGTTAAGGAAAAGTGCAAAATAAAATTTTGTTTTTTTGGATTATGAGCTTTTTTGGACATTTTTGGACCAGTCGATTGCAATCAAAAGAGAAGGTGCACAACTACATGTTACAACAGTCCTAAATCCAAAATTTCAACATTCTACGGCTAATAATTTTGTCTTAGACGTCACGTCGAAACTACTCAAAATGGACTCATGGATGGTCAAAATTGATATTTCCGTTGAAATATGTAAACCGAAATTTTTCGCATTTACAATACTTCCTTTACTTCGTACAACGAAGTAATAATACATTTCAACAGCTCACATTTTTTAACATTAAAATACAACAAAATTCGCATAAATTAAGATACGGTAACTAACATCAACTAGTATTTCTATTACAGATTTCATTATTTTTCAGTAAACTGCACAATTATTCACAAATTTAAGCGGTTGTCAATGCCATAAAAGAATTGAGACTTAACTAAAAAATATTTAACGTTCTTCAAGTTATAATGATGTGCTATATTCTAAAAATTTCAATGGCAGAAAGGCTCCTGCGATAGACTGAATACCTGAAGAATTACTGTGCAGTACAGGAGAGGAAGCGATTGATAGATTGCACAAACTGGTGTGTAATATTTACGAAAAGGGGAAAGTTCCGTTAGATTTCAAAAAGTGTGTTATAGTCATTATACCAAAAAAAGCAGGAAGAGATAAATGTGAAGAATACAGAATAATTAGCTTAACTAGTCACGTATCAAAAACCTTAACTAGAATTTGGATTCAGGACCAATTTGGATTCAGGAAAAGTATAGGAACAAGGGAAGCAATTTTAGAGCTCGGATTAATAGTAGAAAGAAGAAGCCAACATTCTTGGTATTTATAGACCTGGAAAAGGCGTTTGGTAACGTAGACTGGAATAAAATTTCAGCATTTTAAAAAAATTAAGGTTCAAATATAGAGATAGAAGAACAATTGCTAACATTTATAGGAATGAAACAGCAACAGTAATAATCGAAGAACATAAGAAAGAAGCCGTAATAAAAAAGGGAGTCCGACAAGGATGTTCCCTATCCCCGTTTCTTTTTAATCTTTACATAGTATTAGCAGTAAATGATGTTTAAGAACAATTTAGATCCGGAGTAATAGTACAAGGTGAAAAGATAAAGATGCTACGATTTGCTGATGATATAGTAATTGTAGCCGAGAGTAAAAAAGATTTAGAGGAAACAATAAACGGCATGGATGAAGTCGTACGCAAGAACTATCGCATGAAAATAAACAAGATCAAAACGAAAGTAATGTAATGTAGTAGAAATAACGAAGATGGGCCACTGAATGTAAAAATAGGAACAGAAAAGATTATGGAGATAGAAGAATTTTGATATTTGGGAAGTAGAATTACTTGAGATGGACGAAGCAGGAGCGATATAAAATGCCGAATAGCACAAGCGAAACGAGCCTTCAGTAAGAAATATAATTTGTTTACATCAAAAATTAATTTAAATGTCAGGAAAACATTTTTGAAAGTATATGTTTGGAGCGTAGCTTTATATGGAAGTGAAACTTGGACGATCGGAGTACCTGAGAAGAAAAGATTAGAAGCTTTTGAAATGCGGTGCTACAGAAGTACAAGTAATTAATAGTAATAATAACAAAAATTCGAATATCGAGTATAGTACAAGACTTCAAAATTCTATGAAAAAGATTTACAAAAATACTTCTAAAAGCTCTAAAACGTAACAAATTATACTCTTACAACTCCTTTTTAAAGTCGACCTTTTGAAATTTTCTTCAAATTTATGTTAATCTTAAATTTGGTTCCTACAAGAAAAAAAATCAAAACTGATGAATTTTAGTAAACGAATTAAAAGTCAAAATTGATCATTTGAATAGATTATTATTATTTACGAGTAATTTACAGAAATTTTTTGAAGTCAGTTTTATTTATTTTTCTCAGTTTTCTTATTTAAAATTACGAACTACTTTTTCAATCTAAATATGAACAGGCCTACAAAAAAGCAATTCACAAGAAATGCAAAAGAAGATACGACCTTAGGTTCGAAAAAGTACAAGAAAATGAGAGCTGAGAAACGACGTTAAGTAGCTACTACTGACCGTAAGCTTAAAGTTCTCTGGGTTTGAAAATATGAATTATTTTTTTTTAATCTAAAGTTCCAACCGATTTTCTTGAACTTGCACGTTCGAATATTTTGAATATCAAATAAAATCAGCGATAACAAATTACAGTTGTAACAATAATTAGTAGCAACAATGACGGAAAATGTTTTTGTCAAATCATAGGAGATTTATAATTAAAATGTAAATATTATAATTTATGCTTTCGTACACAAAATCGTCAGTTAAAGATATCTGGAATACCTGTAATGAAACGACTTCATCTACAAAATAAAAAAATACTCATGAGAATCGGTCTGTTTCGTCGTTGCAGTGAATAAATAAATAACATATTTTATCCGATTCAGTTTATCGGTTCGTAAGTGGTAAATATTACATTGATAACGTTAGGAAAAGCTATTTAGATACAAATATCAAAGCATTTTAAATATAAATAGCATACGTTAGTATGCTATTTTAAAGATAAGGAAAAGGGTTTTCTCCTCAATTTGTTTGGACGAATCGTGAAGAAACGTAGTAAAACGTCATGAAACGAGCGTCACAAAATGTTGCTACTTAAATCACAAATCGCGTCATTTAACTTAAAAAATAGATAACTAGATTTTAATATAGTTCATATTAATACTTGAAAATAATAAGTATATGACGTAATAGTAAAATAAATACGTAAAGCCGCAAAAAATAATATATATGCACATTGTTATTTGAACACGTTACACGAAATTAAAAAAAAATCCACATAAAATATATATATTTAACTAATCCAGGATAATATTGTTTCTATAATAGAAAATGACTAAATTTCAATTTAAACAGATTGGAGGAAAGATTGTTTAAAGGAAAGCTAATGTGTCAAAAAATTTCAATCGATCGATATGATTACTTCTTTAAAAATAATAATTTAAGTTTTAACCGGTTTATTTATTTGTTTTTATTATGCAAAGGTTGCAGATTCGTAACAATCTTGAATGTACGGGTCGATTTGAGAACCTACTCTTTTATTTTTACATTTCTCAAAAATTAAAAGTCAATAATGTGTTTATAATCCTTCTTTCTTAAATATAACGTAGATCATATACCTTTATAAAAATGTGCATGTATGTTTACACATAATGAAAATGAAATATCTTAGTTTTAAATTTTAATGGAAACTTAATTTTCAATAAAATTTTATTTATCGGTTAATTTATAAAAAATAAATTAAAGCTTAGTGATAACAATATTCGCTGCGTTTTACTTATCTACTATCTCAGCTGATAAAAGACTGCAGAACACGGAAACGGGAAAAAATGATAAAAAATAACAACGAAAAGATATCTCAAAATAAAAATTAGGAATAACGGGGTTCATTAAGTTTACGTATATCAAATCAAAAAATCAATTAAATACCGCTTAGCTAATTTATATCTAGCATTCTTAAGTTGTTTTTATATGCGATAAAAAAGGTATTATATTTTAACAATTCTTTGTTAGTTACTTAGCATCGATATTTATCCTTCAGTACTTCAAATACGGTATCTTTTGGGAAGATATTTCTTACCAAGATTACAACGATGAATTTATTACAAAACTGATAATTTAACAGACTTAAAAATTTAGTAGGCAAAATTTAATAGAAAAAAACTGGGAGGTTCTCGATTTGACTTCAACGGTTTTTTTCTTTTAAGCACGTTCGATACCTCTTATTCTTACAAGTCTACTCTTCACCAAACGGATAGATTTCGTAGACGATCTAGAAATAATATTTTGTTAAACAGCCTAGTCAATCGATACAAATAATAAAAATAATAATAATTACATTTTACTTCTTACTAAGAGAGAACATCATAAAAATAAACTCTCGACAGCTTTCGGCTATTGTTTAAAATATTATGAAAAAAAACGGACACCATTTACTTTGGTATAACACTTTTGACTAATTTTAAACATTCTATACTAACGATGCTAATGTAAATAAGAGAAAACTGTCCACAGTTTGGTTATTTATTATAGTTTATTGCTAAGAAGCGGGTTTTAATTACTGTTATTAGATTTGTTTATTCGAAGATATTTTTCATTATTTTATTGTCAGCACCTCTTCATATAGGATTATGACATCGCAGCGATATATACCCTCATATTTTTCTTATAATCAAAACATTTCTGTGCAGAATTAAAAAGAAAATATATATTTGAATAAATATACTTAAAGGATATATGCAAAAAAGAAAATATACATTTCCTCAAACTCCAAAGAACCTTACTCGCATTCAGTAACAGTTACTCATTGTTTCTCTGCATTCATTTTTTACTTTTTTCAAGACGCAGATATTAACCTATTGTATTTCTTTCCAAGGTATTTTTTCGTACAAGAAGCGTTTTATAGTTTATCGTAACTATTATTACTTTATTTAAAATTAAAACTGAAAAATATATAAAAAATTAATTTTAGAGGTAAAATAATAAAATCAATTAAATTATTAAATTTTAGTAAAGTAAAACAAAGAGAACTTTTAATTATTCTTTTAATTTGAGTTTCTAAAGTCAATACCAAATTAAGGGATAATCGTTGTCAGCAGTTGTTTTTTATTTAGCGCCAGGTTTTAAAAGTAGAAATTGTGATTTATTTCTTTAATTTTTTTTGCATCATAACTTTACTAGAGCTATGAAAGTCAAATAATGAGGTATAGGTTTTTTGCATTTCTCGACATTTCGTGGCTCAGGGGTTCCTAAAAACAAAAAAAAAAATGTGGGGTAATGGTCGTACGTACGTATATATGTTGGCGTATAAACTCATAAGGCTCTGTTTAGTCGGTTAGTTGGTTTGAAATTTAATAACTTTTGACTGGAAAACCGGATTTTGATGAAATTTGATACAAAGACTCGTGGGTACAGGGTCAATTTGGTGGTAAATATTTGCGGTCAATATCTTCACGGGATAGGAGTAGATAGATAGTTTCTTTGGGGGTCGATTTTCTAAAAACTTTGCAAACGAAACCCTACTTTACATTAAGGTCAGTACAATACGTGAGCTGAAAGTTTGCCCCTCGCTAACTACTGTGCCTAGTTTATTAGTCATTGTATTATACTAGTCTGTTGTGTTTGCATTTTACGTATAAATGTGTCACATTATTAGTACATCTGGTTAGATAGAACAACAAACCCCGCTCGCCCGACTCGCCAAAGCCAGCCGACATGCGACAGTTCGGTTGACAATGACAGGAGTAAAACCATCAGCTCACTTAGTGTACATGCGTACATGTTTGTCTTACCATTTAAAAAAAAATTCACCCAAATTCTCCCCTTTCCCAAAATCGAAAAAGCTATCTTTTTATTTATTGCATATTCGTTAACCGATTTTTTTCTTTTTTTTCTAGGCGTAGTAAGTAGTAGCACAAACGACAAAAAAAAGTAATGGAACTAGGGGAGCCGATCATGTTTAAAAATATCGAATTTTGATTTTATTTTTATTTTTTTGGTTTATTTATACTTTTAATAACAGTATTACTATAAAATTTCACCATAATTCACAAAAAAGAAATCGTAGGTAACATTTTATCGATTGAACATTTTTCAGTGGAATTTTTTTAATTTCTCCCATTTAGAATAGTATACGTAGACAAATCAAAAAGATTTC
This sequence comes from Lycorma delicatula, assembly GCF_047948215.1. NCBI lineage: Eukaryota > Metazoa > Arthropoda > Insecta > Hemiptera > Fulgoridae > Lycorma > Lycorma delicatula. The sequence goes on from NC_134457.1 coordinate 215,816,371, forward strand.
TTCAAAAGTGATTTTGGGGGTGGGTGAGGAGAAAAAAGTAAAAAAATATATATATTTTAAATACATTTTTTTAATTTTTTCACGCGTCATTATGTTTTTCATTACATAATAATAAAGAACCGATGCCAGGAATATATAACGGCTTTACTACCAGCTTTTTTCTGGTCAAGATTTTTTAAACGGTTTTACACTTTTTACCTAATAATTTACGATTACATTTATTAAGTATTATAATTTTGTTTCAATTATTATATAAGAGTTATACATTTTTTGTACACCTTAATAGTTTTAAAATTAACTTTCTGTCTGTATATAAATAAAGAAATTTAGTACATACAACTCTAATTTTCCGGCTTTATACCGACAGATTTTACATTTCAGATGTATATAGAAGCCCGAACCTTGCTTTAGATGGTTCTTTAATTTACGCAACAAAAGCAATTTTTTACACCGCATAACTTGTTACAAAATCGTTAATCAGTCGATGTCGCTTCCGTTCTTTACGCGCTCCAATTCTACGTAAAATTACTTTAATCTCTCAACGGACTACGGGTGAGATGAGGGTCTACTACTAGAAGAGTCCTTGGACTTTCCGGTAAACGGGGTTTACTTGTCTCGTACTGCGGTTCCTCTAAAAATATAGATCCTTTTTTACCATCATCACTTTCCATTACTCTAGAACATACGGTTCGCGGCCCGATCTACGCTTATAAGTTTCTGGAACCTTTATTACTAACCGGTCCATTTTTGGCGTAATCTAATCGGGCGGGCGTTCCATCAGTTCCAGATGTTCAATCCTCTACGGTTGTTCTATTTCCTAACCTGTAGATGCGTAATAAACCTAACATCTGAAATGTCCATTCCGAAAAATAAAAACACGTACATATATACTTACAAATATATATAATATATCCCGATAAATAGTCCAAGAGATTATTTCAATTACAAAATTTGAAAGTAGAAAGCGCTTACCGCCTGAAAAAAATAAGATAATAAAAGGGAAACGTTCGGTTTCCTATAATCATTCTGAGTTTAATTATAATAATTCAAAAAAGAAGTAACGGTAAACGTTAACATTATAATGAGAGAGCAGATAATCCAAGATTTATGAATTCAGAGAGAAAAAGGAGAAATTCATTACAAGGAAATTAGATATGGAAAATCCATCGAGAATCAGTAACAAATAATATACAAGAAGATTTCTAAAACGCTACTTCTTTACATAACCGACGTCTAAAATACTGGTTTACAGCAGAAACATTCTACGAAATCAGACGTATAAATTTTAATATTATTTAATAGTCCTGCAAATAGACACCTACTAATAAAACTAGTTTATATCTATTATTTACAGCATCCATTTACATAAAACAACCAAACGACTACACACGCATTAGTGCCGAATGAATATCATTAGTTCTACATCATACGCTATATAGACGCATACATTGTTCAAGTGCAGAAAAAAGTCCATTTCGTCTCGTAGCCTAAGTCAATATTTCACGCAATCGTAAAATACACATAACGCTACAAATAACTAACCTTATTCCTAAAATAATTCGCGCAATATAAAAGCTACAGTAGTCGCGTTTTACCATCGTCGATGGGTTTGAAGTTTAATAACTCGCTATACTCTTATTTCATTCCCCAATCACTTTTACGTTTACTTGTGCAAGCTTATTTCACTACGTAAATAATATGTCATAAAAAAATTAAGAAAACAAAATAAAAATATACTGTTTTTATTACTTATTAACCGTTGATTTATAGTGTTGTGAAATACATAAAAACAATTTTTTTTAAAATACGCCCTTTAACTAACTGAAAACTAATTTTTTTCATTGTCCTAATTAAACTTGAGTATTTTTAAACCAATCATTTTAAATTATCGGTTGTTATTTTGCAATTAATAACAAGTTCATTCGATAACGATATCATTTTTTTTTTTAATTGTACGTTCGTTTTCATTAACTAAATACGGTTTTTGCATATAAAATCGCGATAAAAGATTTTAAAAAGTTGAAAATTATTTTTAAATAATTACTGCGGAGAGGAAAACAAACATACCGCTTCAATTTCATTTTTATAATATACTACTGTCGTCTGAAATAGCAACCGTTTGACAAACTCGTATAATCTAACGGTCGATAACTATTTTTCAGAAAATATCCAAACCGTAAGAGGCCGGTGACAAAAAAGTTATGTATTAAACACACATATATTTATAACTGTTTGTTCGCGTTTAGGATGAATGTAAATAGACGTAGATGTAATAGATGTAAAAAAAGAAAGAATATAATAAATGTAACGAACGTCAAAAAGGGGTTAAATAAAGAGTACGTAACTTGTACTTTTCTTAAGTTTTTCTTCATTAAAACCAATTTTAGTAATGAAATGAAATTCTCCATATTTATATAACAAATAATAAATTTGAAATATAAATAACTGACAAAATTTAAAAAATTTTCTACTAGCCGTATGTTACTAAAACTGGGCTCAACGTAAACGGAAGAAGTGCAGGATAGCTTTAAATTTCATCCGGTGAAAGTTTTTTTTACATAATTTACGTTAACAATAGTAATAAACATCAAGGGATTACTTGATGTTGACTACCTTCTCCGAGGAGAAAAAAATAAATATTTTTTTCTCCTCGGTTAAAAATATTTAACCGTCCTCCTGAAGGTAGAATTATAACAAAAACTAAAATTTTACCGAATTTTCATAATTTTTAAAAACTAATTCTTCGACCCAAACAATATTATTTTACCTTACAATATTTTATTAAAAAATAAGCAAATATTCAAACCGATTGTTAAAGCGATCAAAATAATACAAATTTAACTTTGTGTAAGGTTCTGCGATCTAGAAAAACTTTTAATAAGATGTAAATAAAAGACCTGAATCGCAAGACTCTCACTATATAAAAGAAAAAAAAAGTTATTAAAAAAATTTAATTCATCACTTACAAATTTTCAAACTGATTATGTCGGTAAACCATTTATATAGGTTCTGATTATGTAGGTATTCTTATTACATAGGTTAGCATATTAGCAAATATAAGCACTGAGAGAGAGAGAGAGAGAGAGAGAAATTGTGTTTTGATTTTATTTATCTTGGTGTCAGAACTTTAGTCCTTCAGGCAGCCACAAAATATTTAAATAAAAGATACAAATCTTAAGATTATTCAGTATGAACCAAAAATAATTAATAAAATAAAGAATAACAATAAAAAACTGAACAGATTTAAAAAAAATTACAATTTTTTAATAGAGACGATTAAAAGAAAATTTCAAAGGAATCTTAATGTGATCAAATCAGTTGGCAAACTACTCCAAAGAATTAAACAAATAGTTAGCATGCCAGGAACGCGGTCTTGATTCTAGACAGGAGATAAAGAAATTAGCAAAGTTTTTCTAATACCTTAAAAAATACATTTTTAAGAAAAATCTTAAAAAGTTTTTTCTAAAAACTCGCTATGAGGAATGTAAGAGTATAACATCTCAAAATTCATAAAACTACAAATTTTATTTTCAAAAATTATTTTTGTTCGTTGGTATTTTTACACACAAAAGAAGTTGATTTAAGTAATATTTACAACAATCTCAAAACTCCACGTTTATTAATAAATCACTCCTTAATTTCATTTTTTTAATTTTAATCCGATAGATTCAATCCGAAAAACACATAAGCAAGCACATCGAACAATTTTAAGTAAAACCGATCGTGGAATATAACGAAAAAAGCAAGATATAAAATGTACATGTTTATACATAGATAATTTTACGAACTATATTTTGGTATTATAAAATGTACTGGAATAAAATGTTCAGCATTTTAGAAAAATTAGGGTTCAAATACAGAGATAGAAGAACAATTCCTAACATTTACAGGAAGCAAACAGCAACAGTAATAATTGAAGAACATAAGAAAGAAGCCGTAAGAAGAAAAGGAGTCCGACAAGGATGTTCCCTATACCATTACTTTTTAATATTTACATAGAAATAGCAGTTAATGATGTTAAAGAACAATTTAAATCCGAAGTAACAGTACAAAGTGAAAAGATAAAGATGCTACGATTTGGTGATGATATAGTAATTCTAGCCGAGAGTAAAAAGGATTTAGAAGAAACAGTGAACGGCTTCGATGGAGTCCTACGCAAGAATTACCGCATAAAAATAAACAAGAACAAAACGAAAGTAACAAAATGTAATAGAAATAACGAAGATGGACCACTGAATGTGAAAATAGGAACAGTGAAATGATTATGGAGGTAAAAGAATTTTGTATTTTGGGAGGTAGAATTACTAAACATGAACGAAGCAGGAGCGATATAAAATGCCGAATAGCACAGGCGAAACGAGCTTTCAGTCAGAAATATAATTTATTTACATCAAAAATTAATTTAAATGTCAGGAAAGGATTTTTGAATGTATATGTTTCGAGTGTCGCTTTATATGGAAGTGAAACTTGGACGATCGGAGTACCTGAGAAGAAAAGATCAGAAGCTTTTGAAATGCGGTGCTACAGGAGAATGTTAAAAATCAAATGGGTGGATAAAGTGACAAGTGAAGAGGTGTTGCGGCAAATAGATGAAGAAAGAAGCATTTGGAAAAATGTAGCTAAAAGATGAGACAGACTTATAGGCCACATATTAAGGCATCCTGGAATAGTCGCTTTAATATTGGAGGGACAGGTAGAAGGAAAAAATTGTGCAGGCAGACAACGTTTGGAATATGTAAAACAAATTGTTAGGGATGTAGGATGTAGGGGGTATACCGAAATGAAACGACTAGCATTAGATAGGGAATCTTGGAGAGCATCAAACCGGTCAAATGACTGAAGACAAAAAAAAAAATGTTGGTATTTCTCTTTGGAGAACTGGAAAAATGTTAGGAGTACCGATTGGATGGTTTTTTTATAATGTTAACCCTTAAAATTTGATATGAACCTCAAGAGCTCCATTCAAATTAGGCTCGTGATACAATCTTCTGATGTTTTAATAAAAAAGATTCAAAGGTGTATAAATGAATTTTTTGTACGTTAATGTTATTCCATCACGTAATAGTTTTACGGCTTAATGATTTTCAATTCAATCGGATATTTTCCCCGAACAACTCCGGAGATTAGATACGATTAGAGCCTGAGCCTTTTCTTATAGCTCTTAAATAAAGGTGAAGAAGTTTGTTTCAACATATATTTGAGACTAAGCGATCGGGTATGAATGCTTATTTCGCTTCGTATTCACCCTGCGAGAAGAACAATACTTTCTCACTATCAACTCCATCCTCGTTTTCTTAATCCTTCATTCCCTGACCGTTTAAGTTTTGACTAGACGCTCGATGGATCACGGTTAATGATGTAAAGATGTGTGTAATTTCTTTGTCCTACGGTTCGAGTTATTTTCTATTAATCTACCGCATTCAAATCGAAAGAAAATATATCGGTATTTGAATCTGTATTCTTCAATACTACAAAACAGCTAATCAACAATCCTGGTAGCGCTACATTTCAACCTAATTTTCTTATATGCATATATATTTATACAAGGAAAAAGAAGACTTATATACAATTTATACAGGAATCGTGTTGCAGTGATGAATATATATGAGGTTAAACGGATATTCAGAAGTGAATGAAACAAGGATATAGTGAGATACCGATCCTTTACCCATTTATATGCTGAAAAAGTAATAAAAAATTGAAGGATAAATTTGATAGCGGAATAACTATCGAAAGAGCAAGAATAATAAAAAGGATAAAGAACTGTTGTAGTCCATCGAACTTACTTAAAAAAAAAAAAAAATACTAAAATATCTCTTTCTATTATACGAAAGTTTCTGCTCTTGAATTCGGGTTAAGGTTGGAATTTTTCGAACGATAACACGTCAGGCATCCTGTGGGTGATTAAGTCATAAAAAAAAAAATTAGCGGTAAATTTACACAGGAGAATTTATTTCATAAGTAATAAATGTTTCCCCTAATCAGTTAAAAATATGAGATTTATTATTTTATAATCTGTAACTTTACACTATGTCTATAGCTATAAACTCATAAACACCCGCGGAAAAAGTAGTAAAAATTACAGTTCTTTTATGTGACAGTACTGCCTACATTACTCAGACGCTTCTTGTTGCGACATAATGAAGGTATCACAGGCTGAGTATCATTAGTATCTCACTAACGATGCTTGGTAATGGTGATGTGTAACAGAACGTTTGGCAAAACGAAGAAGGCATCGAAATCACTTAGCGCCAAACTTTTCTACTAAGCCTAGCGTAGAATGTTCGTTATTCTTGAAAATAGCTATCTAGTTTTTGAATGTCTCATGATTCATGTCAAGTAATTTATAAACACTGAAACAATGACAAATAACAAGCTGTAACAGCGCTTCATAATAGTTGAAAACATAGTCAAGCAAACAAAAAAGACATTTTTTAAGAAGAGTTACACAGGACATCATATATATATATATATATATATATATATATATATATATATATCTGTATGTATGTGTGTATACTTATAGAATAAAAACACCTGCTTGATAAACTTTTCAAATTTAAATATATAAATAGCCATTTAAATTAGATTACCGTAAATTAATTTTAATAATTAGAATTCAAAGGTAGAAAAATAGTGTATAAATTCTTTAATTATGTATACGTTTAAAGGAAACCGGGTCCAATTGGTTCCTTCCCGTCCTGCATCGCTGTCGAGTACAAGAACCACGACGCAAAAGCAAACTTGTCTGATAGTTGTTCGACGTAGGTATTATTTACAGTAAAAAAATAAATTTGTGTCTAAAAATAGTACACACAAAAAACAAATATTTTATCCGAAAGTAAAAGATACAAGAATAGAATGCAAATAATATAAACAGGAATCCTGTGTGCCCTGTGTCAAAGGCAGTGTCAGATGACAAAACTATCCACCGAAAGGAGCGTTCAAGGGCTGGTCTGCTTACAACTTATGTTTTCCCGTTTTAAATTACAATAACATGTTTGACCTCTAATAAGAGAAAAAAATTTGTTTATTAACTGGTTTTATAAGATCCGGAACAATATTTTCAGGCGCCTGGTATCACTTCCGTTATGAGCGTTTCTCTCAAAACCGATATATAATTATACGAGTAAATAATGTTGTATCTTGTATTTTTAAAAACATATTTGACAGGATGCATAAAAAAAACTAAACTAAAAATCTAAAACGATCACGACTTAACATGTCGTTAACTACTGAGGACTTCGTAGAAAAAGAAATAAATTAATAAATTAAAAAAAAATTAAATATATATATATATATATATATATATATTCACGTCGGTTACGAATTATTTATTTTTCTGATTAATTTTATTACTTCCTTCTGCGAAACGGAAATATCCATTTTGACCATCCCTGAATCCATTCCTAAATCCATTTTTTAGTTTCGGCGTGACGTCTGTACGTACGTACGTATATATCTCGCGTAACTCAAAAATGATTAGCCGTAGGATGTTGACATTTTGTATTTAGGACAGTTATAACACCTAGTCGTGCACCTCCCCTTTTGATTGCAATCGACTGGTCGAAAGGTGCAAAAAATTGAAAAATCCAAAAAGTTAGATTTTGGACTTTTTCTTAACTGCAGTAATAAGCCCTCATCGAGAGCTTTTCAATGATAAATCATAAGCGGTACGTATTTTTATTGGTTCCAGAGTTGTAATCAAATAAAAGTTTAATTAATGAAATATTTGTTATCTTATACAAGGAAAGGCCTCATCTCCTTTTTTTTAGGTTTTTTTTTTTAATTTAAATTATTGATTTATTAAAAACTATTAACCTCTAATGGTAAAAAAATCTTTTGAATAAATCATATTTCAATAATAACAATAAAAATAAAATATGAAAAAATATTAATGAAATAAAATTTTATGTACTTTTCATTAAAAAAAAAAAAAGCTGTGTATATGTAATTTAATAGGCGTACAAGGAAGTCATGTGGTGTCCACATTAGATTTTTTTTTTTTAATAAAACAAATCATTCAGAAACGGCGTGAGAGAGTACAGTAATCGAATATTCATGTAATCGATTAAACATGCATGTTAAATGCCAAAAATTACGAGTGAATCTTTATTTAATGTTTAAAAATCATTCAAAAAAATAGTATAACAATTTCCAAGATAAACAGAGTAGCATTCTACACTATACTTACAAGAAAAATTGAGGAGTGAAGTGCTTTCGTGTAACTTTTATTGAACCGATTATATTGTTTCATATCAGCACGTTAAACATAATTAAAGTGATACTAAGCCTAAGCAACAAAAGCGTTAGCTCAATTTTCTCCGCCGTTTAATGTGTAACGAACAACCTTTCTATCGCTAAAAGGCAACTTACGCTACTTGCATCTATTAGAAATAACTTGTTAGTCACCGTAAAACAGTAAATTAATATACTCTTTCAGTGTGAAAAAATATATTATAAAAACATTTTGTAGTCAATAGAGATTAACTGAAGAGAACGAATACACAGTAAAATACGAATAATAATTATTATAAATAAATATATACATGAAAATTAAATAATTGATGGTTTATCGTTACTTAAACACTAATCAAAGGCTTATCTAAAAGATACACAGAAACTGGAATATGTTTTGATGACAGCGCACGAGACGTACGAAAATCTAATATCGGTTCATACACGCTGCTATGGCAACCTAATATAATACATCTGTCATCAGTCAATTCGTATAATCAGTACCGTAAATTCTTTACCAAGTAGGTAGAACATACATAGTTTAGACATAAAGGATGTCAAATCGAAACATACAAGAAATTGTTAATTAAATTAACAATAAGCCGTACCGTATTTTATTCTGTTTGAAGTTGTATTATACAGGAAATAAACAAGAGAATCTTTTTTTTAAAAAAAAGAAAAGAAATTATAAATATAGAATAAATTAATATAAACTGGTCGAAAAAACAAAGTAAACCCAAATGTTTTGTACGTCAACAAAAATTATCCCAACGAACTACGAGGGTTATTTTTTTTCAAGGTCCGATCGGTCGCGAAATAAAAACCCGCACAAAAATCGATCCGATTTGACCCGAGACACGGGTCCATTTTGAAACTGAAGAAACAAAAGAACAATCCAGACAGTGGATGCATTCTCATTTTCCCAGTAAACCAAAGAAGTTCAAGCGAACCTTCTCCAACAGAAAGCGTATGGCTACTGTGTTCTGGGACCGGAATGGAGTTCTCTTGCTGGAATTCATGGAACGTGGCACGACCATCACTGCAGCCACATACTGCGTGACTCTTCAACGTCTACGAAGGGCGATTCAGAATAAGCGGAGAGCAATGTTGTCATCAGGCATTGTCTTTCTCCATGACAATGCTCGGCCGCACACTGCAGCTGTAACAAAAACCTCCTGCAGCGTTTTCGTTTGATCACCCACCATACAACTGATTTTCACCTCTTTGCTCACATAAAACGCTGGCTAGGAGGACAACATTTTGACACAGAATCGAGCTGCAGACCGGCGTAGAAACACGGCTGAAAACACAGGCGGCTCCGTTCTATGACGAGGGTCTTGGAAAGTTGGTACCACGCTACGACAAATTTCTAAATCGGAGTGGCGACTATGCAGAGAAATAGCGTAACTATGTAAGTACTTGTTACAAATAATTTTGTTTTTATTTTCACTGTGGTTTTAATTTCGTGACCGATCGGACCTTGAAAAAAATAAACCTCCTATATGTAACTAGAGTCGTTTAATTAAACGATATATATACATACGAGTATACCCTTGTAAACTGAATACAAACTATGTCGTTTAATATGAATTTATTCTGTTAAAAAAAAAAAAAAAATAGAGTAATATTTTTCCGAGGCATAAGTTTACCTTAAACGAGAGATTAAACATATTATTATTTCTTTGTTTACTTTACCTTTTTTTTGGAGTCGAGCAGAGGGAGAACTCCGTAAAATAAAATAAACTAACTGAAAAAATTTAAGAAAATCTGCACAACAGTACATTTTTTTAACTAGTAACATTCTGACGATAGAATAAAAAAAAAGATAACATTTCAACTCTAATCCCAAAACAAATGTATGAAAATAGTTTTAAAAAAAGGCGTAGAAAACATTATGAGAAGTAGCATTATGAAAGGCCGAGACGCTATCACTCGGCCTTTCATCCGGAGGTCCCGGGTTCGAATCCAGGTCAGGCATGACATTTTCACACGCTACTTGTCATTTACCTCATCCTCTGAAGCAATACCTAACTGTAGGTCCCGAAGGTAAAAAAAAGGGTTTCTAAGACATAAAAAGAAAAACACTTGGTCAAACGAAAGAAAGAAAGAATGCTGGAGAAAGAAAAGAAAAAGAAACAAAAAGATATTTCTTTAAATCCAAAGGCGGTCTAAATCGACGATAACTTAAAAATATCTGATGTGGTCAACACATAACTTCGTTGTACGCCTATTAAATTACATTTAAATATCTTTTTAAAATGAAAAGTACATAAAATTTTACTTCATTAAAAATTTCTGATATTTTTTCATATTTTTTTTCTTTATTATTGAATTATTATTTAACGTAAAACGTTTTTACAGAGGTTAATAATTATTAATAAATCAATATATTTAAATTTAAAAAAAAAAGAGATGAAGTTTTATTCGAACCGATATGCCTTCCTCTAAGACCCAAATATTTCATTAAGTAATACCCGCTGTAAGCGAGTAAACTCTGGAACCGCTGAAAATAAGTACCACTTAATATAACATTATTTTGAATTACTTTGTATAAACGGTAATGCCAATTATGTGGCGATGGCTTGACTATGATTACGGAACTTTCACTTCATTGCCCCCAAATATCACAAAGTTTACTGCATGAAATTGTATCAGGAAAGCCTGGTTATCACAAGTTTTGAGCCAAAAATCTAAGGCGGCAGATTTCTACAGAGAAGGAATTGAAAAGCTTGCGCATCGTTATAAGTGCCTCAGTTTAAATGGCGACTATGTAGAAAAATAGTTTTAAGATTGTCCCTTTCAAATGTATACAATAAAATTTCTGTTTTATTTGGTCGGTTTTTATTTCAAAACGTAAGTTACTTTCTGGACAGCTCTCGTATTGAGAATGAACATAAATTAACGGATACCAGATTTACCCATTACTTTCTCAAGTAATCCCGGTTTGGGATATTCTTTATTGCAGAAAACGGTATAACCGTTTTTCCAAATACAGATCTAGTAACAATTTTTATTAATTATCTGTCTATATATTATTATTTTTATAATAATATAATAAATAATATTTATAATTTATTATATTAAGTCTACTACGTGTAATATTATCACAAAAAGATACCAGAGGAAATAAAATCATGAAGTTATGAAATCACTACGCGATGTAATTACTAAATGAGTTAAGTCATTCGAAAAGAAATAGGCGTAAATGGATTATTTAGATCGTTTCAGCAGTTATAGAGATTAAAATAACACATTATCTTTAACGTATAATACTGAATGTAAATATAAATATACTGTACGTATAAATAAGTATAACGTTTTTAATACTTCAACAAATCTTGCAATGTTTTAGAATTTTTAAACGAGTAAAAAAATGAATAGAATCGTACACATTTTGTAAGGTATACATAACGTATTAAAATAATTTAGTATATAGTTACCTAACTATTAAGTATTCATTTGGTTCCTGTAGATAGCGGAAGACTCCGAACGCTATTAAATATTAAAAACTTACTTTGAATATTAATTAAATTAAAACAGTTACACCGTACGACTGCATATTCTACACTAACGAAACGCCGAGTATCATCAGTAACGCGAACGGTTTGTACGTGTCTGTACAGGTCCGTGAGAAAGATGGAGCAACTAGAGGGCGTTGCTCACGCACATCGGTACTAACGCGACAGACATCAGCGATGAACTACACATAATAAAAACGGCTAAATAATTATTATTTAAACGCGTCCTAGATGCTAGATGCAGGCTCTTAACCGCTAATTCAAATTAGACAGCCTAAATATCTCGCAGTATTTTTTAATAAGCGCTCAGTCGATTTAATCAAAGCATTAAGCTGCATACAGAAAATAAATTCATAAAATTTACATTCTTATTATTAAGAAACAGCTTGAATAAACTATTTCAATTTAAGTGTATATATATATATATATATATATGTATATATATATATATATATATATATATATATATATATCAACCGCATTTCTTTAAGTGCTATTTATAACGAGCATTAACAATTAGGTGACGTTACCGTTCAAAGAAGGCCATGCCGACCTTCGTGGCGCGAGTGGTAGCGTCTCGGCCTTTCATCCGAAGGTCCCGGCTTCGAATCCCGGTCGGTAACGACATTTTTCATACGCTACATTTCTATATCCCACGCACAAGTTTTACGCTTATCTGGCGATATCATCAAGAAAAAAAGACAATTTTTCCAAAATTTATCCTAATGAATAATCAGATTTTTTGTATTCTCAAAAAGTATGTTAATACTTAAAAATTCTTGGCCGATACAATAATTCCTGAATCATTATCATGAGATAACATACAACTTTAATCGCAATAATTCTTAATCGAGTTTGAAAGACGTACTGAATCTAACTACTGTTTAACTTGTATAAATAAAAAATATTTTCTCTCTGCAGTTAATGTCAAACATTTTTACTTTTGTGGCTACTGTAAAGTGTTATTAAGCGAAAATATTGTAATGTCTCATTAAATAGATACCCGGTTTTTTCATCTGTACGCGTTTTGAAATCAACTCGGCTAAAAAATCTAAAAAAATATTACGGAGAATTTGTTTGTGTGTGTATGCGTTGGTGTCAATTATATCAGTATTTCAGCAATTAGTATTTCAGCACGTTTTATTTCGGTACAATACCGTATTTATTCGAGTACCCCCCGCACTTTTTTTTCTTGGAATTGGAAAGAAAAAATAAGGGTGCGGGACTTACATAGCCTTTAGCCAGGATAATTTATGTAAAGTAAACGGTTTTTTACAAGTACCTAAATTCAATCACATAAATATAGTTACATTAGGCTTTCGTTTATCAATACCGGATGCCGCTTATACAGAATACATCCTTAATTATTAACACCCTGTTCATATTATCGATTGGAGCGAAGTTACGGTATTTTTATAAAACTGATTCATTCAGTATAGGCTCCATCCGGTTCTAATGACACTACAGTTACAATATCAGTTACCCATCGTCGTCTTGTCTATTCGCCATAGTAATGACTATGGCGAATATACAAACAGTACAATGGTACTGTTTGTATATGTGGACGGTTATGTGCATTTTATCTGTTTAGTTTATCTTGTAAAGTTTAATACGGTGATTTATTTTAATTACGGCATTAAAACGAGTACAAAAGAACGGCGTCGACGTTCTTTTACAGTAAATGAAAAACTGCGCGAATAGAAGAAGCTGAAAAAATTTGAAATCGGACGGCAGGAAGAAAATTTGACGTAGATGAAAGCTGCATTCTAGACTGGCGTAAGAAGAAACAACTTCTGGTGAAAGGCACTGGTAATAAAAGGGGTTTTCGTGGGTTAAAACCAAAATACACAGACATAGAAAAAAAATTGTACGACTTTGTTATGGAAAAAAGGAAATGCGGTTATGCTGTCACGACAGAAATGTGTCGATCATATGCTCGTGAAATCGCTAAATTGTTGAATAAAGTTGATTTTAAGACAAGCCGTGGATGGATAACACGATTTTTTGCACGAAATGATTTGTCAATAAGACGAAAGACGACCGTTTCTCAACGACTTCCAGACGCTTATGAACAAAAAATATTACATTTTCACAAATACACAATAAATTTTAGAAAAGATAAAGCCTATTTTCCTTCTCAAATAGGAAACGCTGATCAAACCCCCGTTTGAAATGCCATTTGACAAAACCGTAAACAAAAAAGGTGAAAAAAGTGTTACGATTCGCACTGGTGGTAATGAAAAACAAAGGTGTAGTGTTATGCTTTGCATTACTTCTGATAGATCAAAAATACCTCCGTACATTGTTTTTAAAAGAAAAACTCTTCCTACCTTTGAGGTAAATGTAGTTATTATCAGAGCACAGGAATCAGGTTGGATGGACGAAACCTTAATTTTAGATCGGATCAGGTGTGTATGGCAAAAGCGATGAGGAGATTTACTTAATAAAAATAATACCGGTATGCTAGTAATGGATAGTTATCGGGAGCATACGACTGATAAAGTGAAAGACATTTTAAAAAAGGGCATGATAGACCAACTAATAATTCCAGGCGGATTGACATCTTTATTGCAACCGCTAGATGTCTGCATTAATAAACCGTTCAAAAATCTGCATTAAAACAACTGTACAGTAAATGGATGGCCGATGAAAATTTCTTTCTCACGCCTACAGGAAGAATTAAACGCCCAGATTTTAACCGGATTTGTGTTTGGATAAAAGATGTTTGGGAAGGTATTTCTACGGAATTAGTAAGGAAAAGTTTAAAAAAATGACATTGATTAATTAAAAATAAAATCCAATATTAAAAAGCGTATTGAAATGATCCTTTTCAATATGATACTTTCTTTTCGTTTTACTGGCCTACTGATTCTGAACTAAACTAGTACCTACGGTGATTAATTATTAATGTATTATTAATATTGTAATTTAAATGAACGAATTAAATGCTTTACTCTGAATATTTACGTATTTTTTTATCATATCTGTTGAACTTTAAAATACCGGTTTATACTGGATTTTTTTTTAGATTTTCGGTTCGGAAAATCGAGGTGCGGAGCTTATTCGGGGGCGGGGGGTACTCGAATAAATACGGTAACCTGTATATATAGAATTTAATGGTATTAGATTTTTACAAAAATCTGACAGGAAGCGATGTTTTCAATCCGTGTAGGAATTCAATGCAGCTTTTAAATGAATTTATAATGTCCAATATTAGTTATAGTATAACACCGTGTTTATTTGGTACATAAACAATTGTTCTCAGAAACTGCCAAAGGTCTTTTTTCTTTCTCTAAAATATTGTTTATTTACTTTCCATAAAAAGGTTTATAATTACAGATATTATTAACATGTTATACGGTCCAAACCCTTACTTATATTTTTATTCATTGCGATGGAAATACTAACTAACGTATATAATCTGTGGTATTCTAGGTAAAATTGCGGAAATATACAAACATTTTTATTTCTGTTTACGCACATTCTCTTCTGAAATATAATACTATGCCTCTACGAAAATTTAGTCTTTACTATAAGTAACTAAATTTAAATCTTTTGTAATTTAGTAAATTGAAAATTTCACATTATCAATGATAAAGGAACCGTATATTAGTTCCGAAAGATCTTCACAACCTACACGAATGCACTTCTTTTCAATTCTACTTATTTTACATGTTTTTTTCACGCTTTGTTATGCTGCACAATGAATTTCCTGTATATTTATTCAGGGACCTGAAGAACTTACAAAGGGAATTTATAATTCTTATACCGGTTGTTTTATCAAAATATTTTCAGATAAAGACGATAATCCGAACTACTATCGACTTGACTTTCGGTTAACTTGAAATACTCCAAACCGGTAAAGAAATTTCTAATAATTTTGAAGATAGAATAATAAAATAAAAGCATAAATCAGTCTTTTTGGAATTTAAACGTTTTAATTTAATTATTAAAATCCATTATTTCGGTGATTCAATTCAACTGTCCCAGGTCACCGATCCGTTGTTGGATTCTAATTAAAAACACATCCAGATTGGGAAATATATACAGTTCTAGGCGTCTTCATAATATGGACAAGGCACACAGCTCCATACAAGCCCCGAATAAAGACTAGATATCAGGTAACTTACGGAATATAAAACCGAATCAAAAGAGAACGTAATCCGTTTCCACAAATATTACTCCTATTTATTTTACCGTAATCACTCCTCTCTCGTACGTGAAATGAAAATAAAATTAAAATAAGCAAGGTATACGTTTTCTATAAATAATCCAGTGAATATACGAAACGACTAACAATTCAAATACTGTAACTACAAAAAAAAACTGGAGCGATCAAATTAACTTCTGCACTAGCGTGATCCAGTCAAGAAGGCTACCCCGATTACCAGGTTACTACTACATAAATTCAAAAACCTTTAAAAGCTATATCTACGTATTTAAAGTGCAATAAGCGTTACGGTTTTACCTTACACAAAGTCAATCATTAATTATTTCCCGAAAACGATGCATCCGTTTCTCAAGAACAACACGTCAAAATTACCAAGGAATATAAGGAGTGAAGTAGTTTCTTGTTTTCTTTTCCATTCAGCCGAATATACTGTTTCATATCGGTATAACCAACCCCTCGAGACGCAAATAACATTCAGCCAAGAAATGAAACTTTACTATATTCTTCGTAGGGGTTTTCTGTGTAATTTAACATCATTCTCCTAGACAGAGAAATTCTGATTAATTTTTTTAATGTACACATGAAAGTCCGGGATAGTAGAGTGAAGCCACAAATTGACGTATCCTTTTCTGCTCAGTAGAAATGAATTTTATATGTTGAGTGTGTGTGTGTGTGTATGTGTGTGTGTACACGCGCGCGCGTATGTATTATAAATTAAGAAAAAACATAATTAAAAACAGAAGGAGAATTAATCACACGGTTTTAATCCATCTAAATATTTTTCAGTTACTAATTTCTTAATAGAAAATATAATATTCTAGTGCCTCGGGATTTTTTTAGGTAAATTCAATACATGAAAGCTCTGTCGAATGATATCTTGTCCAAACTATTCGTGTTACTCGTACATTTTAAACAATACAAAAAAAAACACACAAAGAATAATATAATAAAGTAGTAATTCGATGTAAATAGTAGGCCAAGCAACTCGTAAGCCAAGTCATTGTTCTTTTAACTAGTAAAAAACAAGCTTAACCACATAACCACAATAATAGTAATAATAATAAAAATAATAACATTCTAACCGACAATTCATTTTAGAAGATAGAACTCGGTTCTATACAGCTACAGTAACAACCTATCTACCTACTGTACAATTAAAAATCATCCGTCAAACCTAACGGACTTAGTTCGTGAACAGTTCCACGATATAATCGATTGTCTTAAAGGTGCCCAGTCATTAAAAAGTAATATTATTAGTATTATTAAAATATAATCACGCCACACCCTAGATCGAGAAAGATGAACATAAACTAACAACAATAACAACAAAGGCAACAATAATAATACAAAATGTGTTTCTCCTTTATAAGAAAACTATTTGAAAGATAATAAATTAATTTTAGCATCGATATTGCAGAAATTTCGCGGCATTTTTACAGAGACTGAAATTTATTTCTCCCCCTAGTGAAAAATTTGAAAATTATTTTTAAGCACTGCACCTTTCTTATCGATTCGTTTAATAATTTCTCGACTGATGAAAAGCAATCTTTAAAAACATTACAAGATGGTTAAGATGTAAATAGTTTAATTTCTTTTTTAGATCTCACAAAACCTCTTCGTATCCTGAAGAGAACGTGTGCTCCCTTGGGTTTCTACATCACTTATTGTATCGACATAAATATTTTTAAAAAATTTTAAAACTTGATCGTTCGGATTATTTTTATTTGGGAGAAGGAGAAGGAATATTTGATTCTGTTTCTGGAGGAGAAGTTAGGGGAAGGATTGAAGACAAGTTATTCCATTTACTTACTTTTTTACACTATGACTAATAATAATCTTAGAATTTATTCAAGTTCAACGAAATTGTTCGCAGGTCGAGGTAATAGTTATGTACCTCAAAAGAGTCATCTAACAGTCCGATTTTTTTTAAACCTTACTTATAATTCTCAAATTTTGTTATTTTTCATGTATCTCTAGATAGTGGAAACGGATTAACCGGTTAAACAAAAAACTACTATATCTAGCTGTTCTATTTTTATAGAAATTTAATAACATCGATGCTATATATAGAAAAATATCACCGTACCAATCATTTTATGATTATAAATTCACCAGTTTCAGAGATATCAAACAAAAGAGACGCCAACATAAACATTATGAATGAAAAAAGAACTGAATGTCATAGAGGATAAACTTTGTTCGTTTTTTTTTGTTTATTCTTCTGATATGAGTTTAAAAACCATCTAATCGACTCACATTTCGAACAATAATACTTCAATCATTGTCGGATGGTTTTTTTATTTGCATTTTACGACCGATTAAACGGCTGATTTTAATAATTTTAGAAGTATCAGCAGAAGATACATTCTCGGATAGACATATAAGCAGACTGCCACCACAGAAATAATCGGTTAAAAAGAAATTCAAATTGAAAATCAGTGAAAAAGGGATTAAGAATAAAGAAAAAAGTAGAGGTAAAAAAAGACGAAAAGACTACGAGAAAAATATCAAGATTCGACTAAAATTACTCAGAGGATAACTTGAAGGTCATGTTCAAATACCCACCCTGGCCAGAATACCTTCAGAAATAGCGGCATTTTTACTCGTGACAGAATAACTCAAAAACTGATCGGGTATTTTGCGTTTCAATATTTAAATAAACAATATTCTGCTACAAAATTCATTTTACTAAATAACTGAGGTCACCTAAGAATAAGCTCAGGCTTGCTTAAAAAGAAACCGTCGTCCAATTTCAAAATTATGTGATTTAACAAAGTATTCAACTGACCTATAATTCGTTGAGGCAGATCTCCATCGTAGTGTATTCGAGCACTAACGTTTATCTTATATCAAAATCCATTTGCCATATCCGGGTCGATTGTCTTATTTCATAACGATCTCATATTTTTTTTGCTTGTTCCATTTCATCGCAAAACAGGCTTAATTAGATGCTGCAGTACTTACTGCTCAAACCCGTTGACAATATTCCTCCTGAATTCGTTTCAGTGAACGCATTAGAAGTACTTAACATTCGCGATGCTAAATTTACTACTAAACTTATAAGTCCTAAGTACTTGTGAATAGGTGTTACGTATTTAAGGTATATATTGAGTATCGTACCTAATAAGCGATCTGACAGAAGCTTACTCAAGAAAATGTCTTAAGAATTCTCGACAGTAACGAGCATCCCGCTTCAAGCTAATTAACGAAAGTAAGGAGTGAAGTGGTGGTCTCTTTACTTTGTAACCGAGCCGAATATACTATTACGTATCACCAGGCTAACAACTCCGAATTACTAGTGAACGAAACTTACTGGCGACGCTTTTCTCGGTTCATCATAGGAATTGGGCACCTAGCGAGCATAATTTCTCTACAACAAAGTAATGGTGGTTAATTTGCTTGTGCTTAAGATGCTCTAAATCTGCCAAAGCGATAAGAACGGGAGATAAACCGTAAAAAAAATGCATTCTTTTCCACGGGAAATAATGCTAAATTTACAATTTCCATGCCGTGGAGAATACCATAGAAGTTTATTTTTATTTAAATATCTACCAGAAAAAAGGAAAATAGTTACGACCGGGTGCTCAATCTTTTTATTAAGAAAAACTTTTTTCTTATTTTATAATTTAAATATTTTACTTAGTTTTAATAAAAACCGAATAGAAAAAGATATGCAAGTCAATTCTGTCAACAAACAGAAAAAATCTTATTCAAGGTTTCTACCTCTCTTTTAGAAATAATTTGCGGTACTTTATCGCAATTTATCTCATCTAAACTTAGGATAAATAGTCCTGATTCACGGCTATAAACCAAATCTCAACCTTTCAACAAAAAGTAATACAAATAAGGTGGACAAATTCAAATATGAATAACAAAAACTCTATATTTTAGATTAGAACTCGAATCTTTTGTTTAAACATCATAACATTGAACAGCGGCGATACAAAAAAAAAACGGAATTTTTATTTCTTTAATTATATAATGTTTGGCACACGTAATTAAAATTGTTTAAAAATAAATTTGTAATAAAATTTTCCCTTCATATAATTTTCGTAAGTAAGATATTATTTTATTTAAAATTAGTTAAAATGAAATAATTGCATCGTTGATATTTATTTTAAATAGTACTATTACCTTCATTAAAAGACGTAAAAACATATCCGAAATACAAGAAGATTAAACCACAGGCATCTGTCTTAATGACGTCTCTTGTCTGTTAAGTTAAAATTTAATGTCAAGGTTTCTAATTAATACATAACAAAAAATAAAAAATAAAAAAAAGGAAAATAAATAAAGTTATTTATAAATTTTATACCTCAACAGTCCATTAATCATCTTTACATAAGATATAACCAATATAGGAAATTAAAAATATTAGGGATTTAAATAGGAATTTACAAGTGTCTAACAAAAAAAAAAAACAACTAAATAAAAATAACGTAATAAGTCCATTTCTTAAAAAAAATAACTAAGTATTTTACAGCTATAAAAAATGTATTTTTTTCAAATCATGAGTATTTATATACACACACTACAGTATTTTATCACAGTATTTTATCACACACAATCAATATTGATTAATTGGAATAAAAACAAAATCTGTAGCCAATTTTAGGCTACAGTCCGACAAATACGAATTTGCCTTTGAGATTCCCAAGTAAAAGTGCACGATAGGAATAATCAAGAAAGTTACGGTAAACTTATGAGAAATCACACTGAGCTTTATTAAACCACCCGTACGTTTTGATATTCCGTACTCTTAGTAATAAAATCTCGTTGTTGTCGAGTTATATTTCAAACATGTGATTTATAGTCCAGAAAGGATGAAATTACACTCGGGCAGCAGATGACGTAATAGGGAAAATAATAATGGGATAACGCTTCGATTATTTATGATCATCAGTGGGGAATCCGTTCAAAGAAAAGTTTCAGTAAACTAGCCCCGAATCTTTCACTGTGTAGATCCTGACCACCTTCCTTCACATCCTTTTAATTTCCTTCTTTATTTAAATCTCTTAATATTCTATAACGTTTTCTCTTTTGTTTTTTGTTCCCGCTATCTTTCCTTCTACTAATACTTATCTTTTTTTTGTGATTTTGAAACGACTGAAATATTATTCAACGGGTAATCCAACTGTGAATATATTTTACCATCCTAATAAAATATTCCTAACGCTCAGAACAATCCACGATTTCCTATTCCCTAAAATATAGTAACATCCACACGATCTTAAATCTGGTTGATTCCTACAGATTTTTTAACGCTACGCTATTCTGTCGATTCATGCTATTTAAGAGATAATTTTCCATCAAGATAATGTCTATATCTTCAACCGCACATTCAACAGGAGGCCGTCCGTTCTTAGTACATTAAATTTTTTTTCAAACAACTTGACTCAGCGAACTGAATTCCACAAGTGTACAAAATCTTGACGAAGAATAGATAGATAGACTGCCACTAAAACCGATCGGTATCTCCTCAAATCACTTTTTTTTCTATTCCCTAATCCCTCCACCAGAATGCACACACGAAACTGCAGCGATAGGATACGATATCCTTTCATCTTCAACGTTTGTATTCAGAATCGCTCGTGCAAATGAGACGAGTATCGTTTGATTTTTTTTAATGAAAATAAATACAGTCAAAGCAGGAAAGACCAAAAATAACGACAAAACAAATTAATTTTCTTCTTCCTGGAAGAGTAATAAAATATAAAAATCAGCTGAAAAAAAATTGATATCTGCCCGATTTATATTTATTTAGAGTATAAATATTATAAACATATACTTTCAAAAACTAAGCTGCATAAAATAAATGTTAGAATACATTAAAATAAACATAACAGACATTCGTTTAAAATTCTACACACTGCAAACATGTTAACATCATTTTTTTTTTTTCAAGAAAAATAAAAAAACATGTAAGCACAATCTAAATTCTATGAGCAAAGAATGAATAAAAAAATGCAAATGACCAATAAATAAGAATTACTTGCAATTTAAATACAGTAAAAAAGGTAAAATCAATTCCATATTTATTATTTATGAAAGTAAGCCAGACTATTGTCACAAACAAAAGATAATTAATTTTTAGCGAACAAAGTTCGCTAAAAAAATAAAAATAAAAAATAATATAAATATGTTTTCTTAATACGCAGGTAAATCAAATACAGCCTTCAAAACGAAATAAAAAAATAAGAAAAATAAACAAAATTTACAAATATAGGTGTAAATTAACATAAACAAAAAAATTGACGTATTATGTATTTATTTTGTAATGTATTACATACGTATAACCTTGAAAAAACAAAAACAGCTCTTTTAATCTTCTCTTTATTTAATTTTCTTATCTGGGACTATTCTAATAGTAAAACAACCAGCAAATTTGTTGGCTTCACTTAATATATTTTAACATACTAAAAGACTAATTGCGTTGGCCTGAAGGCCGATGCAAGAAAAAGGTATACATAAAATGTTAAAACAATTTAAAAATAAATATACTAATAAAATTTAGTAAAAGTTTTTACTCTCAAAAATTTAATTAATTAATACATTTCGTTAACAAAAAGATAAATAACAAAAAAAATAATAATCATAATGAAAAGTACAATAAATTCAACCCTATTTTACAAACCAATTTCTTAACTTTTTACTTCCTTGTACGAAGTAAAGGAAGTAATGTATTGTTATCGCGAAAAATTCGCTTTCCAGATCTCAACGGAAATATCCATTTTGACCATCCCTAAATCCATTTTGACTAGTTTCGGCGTGACGTCTGTACGTACGTATGTACGTTATCTCACATAACTCTAAAACGATTAGCCGTAGGATGTTGGATTTAGTTGTGTTGTAACATCTAGTTGTGCACCTCCCCTTTTGATTGCAATCGACTGGACCAAAAGTGTCCAAAAAAGCCCAAAATCCAAACAAATTTGGATTTTGTACTTTTTCTTAACTGCAATAATAAGCCCTCATTGGCAGGTTTTCAACAATACATCATAATTGGTACTTACTTTCATTGGTTCCAGAGTTATTGCCAAATAAAATGTTAATTAATGAAATATTTGGATCGTACAAGGGAAAGGCACATCGGTTCGAATCCAACTTCATTTCCTTTTTTTAATTTAAATATTGATTTATTAATAATTATTAACCTCTGATTGTAAAATGTTTTTTTTACGATAAATAATAATAAAAAAAATGAAAAAATTCAGAAGTTATTAGGGAAATAAAATTTAATGTACTTTTAAAAACGTGTACATGTAATTTATTATACATTATTATATATGTGTATACGAGTACGTAACAAATTTGGTGAAACGTCTGATTATTTAATACTAATTGAAAATTATAATTTAGAATCGTATCATTTTTGGATTTTCTAGTTTAATTTTATTTAATTATTCTGGAATTTCTGTTTAATATTACCTACGTTAAAGTTAACTACACAGTGACTTAAAATAGACCTTCACGAGAACAACATATCAACAACAAGATCTTTAATAAATTGCCAAAAAAATTCTCTTCTTTTGTTCATTACTCCTCTGATATCGTCGAACAATATTCTCCCTAAGTCGGAGTTGATCATCATTTCGTTTATTTGTTTTTTGTTGCCGATCATTTAATCGCTTTTTGTTTTGATATAATTTTTCAGATCTTAATTTGTGTGCACGTTCTCTAGTTTTCAAATTTTCCCTCTGTTTATATTTATCCTCTCTTAATCTTTTTATTCTTTATTTGGTTTTTAACATTTTCTTCCTCTTATTTATCATCCTTTAATTTTTTATTCTTCCCTTGTTCTTAACAGTTACTTCCTCTTCATATTCATCTCTTGTCGTTTTTTTGAGATGTATTTCTTTCTTTTTCCTGTATGATTGTTTATTTTTCATTTTTTATTATTCACAAAATAATCCAATAATAAAGATTGAATATCTTACAGTGTAAGGTCGAAATTAACATTTGTAACCGGTATACAGGAGTTCACTAAACAGAATAGTTTATTATTAACCTTTACTTATAAGACGCACCAAAAACCTGCAAATTTTGTTAATCTGCAACTCACGAAGATACGAATAATACTGATGTAATAATACGAGTAATAAAGAGACTTTCACTCTATCCCAATATTTCATGTAAGATTGTTGGAATAATAATCGTATCAATATTTGATATTAATAAAAACTAATATTTCAGCAATTGTGTAACTGCCCCCTTCATCAAAGAATTGGAGGATCGTATCCCACATTCAAATGAAATAAGTTTAAATGAAGTGCAGCAAAAAATTGTATATGTAATTTAATAGGCGTACAAGGAAGTCATGTAGTATCAACATCAGATTTTTTTTAAATTTATTAATATATCTTATTTAATGTATTTACTCAAATTCATAATGAATAGTAAACTTTAGGGCAAATGAGCGGTAAAAAAATCATATGTCATCGCCCAAATAAATTGAATAAGGCCGAACGCAAATAATGCGGACATGTCTTGCTAATACTCCGAAACGATCAGAGAGTCGTCCTTAACGATCAGAGAGTAGACCGAGATATTACTCGTCAATATTAATAAAAATCTAATCGCATAGATGCAACCCACCGGGTTGGTCTAGTGGTGAACGCGTCTTCCCAAATCAGCTGATTTGGAAGTCGAGAGTTCCTGCGTTCAAGTTCTAGTAAAGCCAGCTATTTTTACACGGACTTGAATACTAGATCGTGGATACCGGTGTTCTTTGGTTGGGTTTTCAATTAACCACACATCTCAGGTATGGTCGAACTGAGAATGTACAAGACTACACTTCATTCACACTCATACATATCATCCTCATTCATCCTCTGAAGTATTATCTAAACGGTAGTTACCGGAGGCTAAACAGGGAAAAAAATCGCATAGAGGCGCAGTAATTCTACCTAGGATGTCTGAGTAATGCTAACGTAATAGTAGAGTAGATGGCAGGCATAATGTACCACGCCAGGAAATTGTAAGTAGCAAAAATCCAGTTGTCGGCCCAACAATCCATCCACACCCTGCAACGATTGAATTTTCTAATCTACGTTGCGTAATAATTAAACGAGTAACTTGATTTTCCAATCGTTCTATAAAAATTTAATATTCCCTTTAATAAAATCAGAACAATACATTTAAAAGTTCACGTTTTGTAAAATGTTAATCAAGATCTTCAAATTAAATTACTATACCTGACCGTATTATTAGCAGCCGGCTTACATCTAATTAGTTTGTTCCTCGGTTCGATTACCAGTAAACGTGTCCGGCATTTTTTATAATTTGTCGTCACACAAAAATATTTGTTGTACGTATCATAATCGTGTAACGGTTAAATTAATTACTAGAGAAACTACAAAAATTCTTTTATTCCGAAAATCAAAAATTAAATACGACGCTAAACGCTTGTCAAATCACTT
The DNA here is from genome assembly GCF_047948215.1 of Lycorma delicatula. NCBI lineage: Eukaryota > Metazoa > Arthropoda > Insecta > Hemiptera > Fulgoridae > Lycorma > Lycorma delicatula. The sequence goes on from NC_134457.1 coordinate 215,841,717, forward strand.
AAACAAGTAACATGACGTATGCCGGTAAATAAATGCATTTTCTAAATCAAAAATGTCCGGTAACCAATAGCATGAAACTTTTACCGCTTTATACAAAACGTGAGCTGAAATTCTATCCTCTCGCCGACTGCTGTGTCTAGTGTACTATATTCATTACCGTTTAAATCGGCAGTTTTCCTCAACGGCTGGCGGTAGCGATCTACTTGCCTTGTCAACCGCACTATGACCCGACTCCTACTCCGCGCGACCGTATACAAGTTACTACGAAAACAGTGCCGTGCTTTCGCTGTGCAGTGTACGTGTACGCTACGAACTCAACAGTAATTACACAGTACGCAAAACATCGCTTACAGTTCTAACACCCCCGTCCGAGAGAATATATATATATATATATATATATATATGTATGAACTAAGATCTATGGCGGAGACTGTATGCTGCGCGCGCAACCCGCCTACATTAACGGTAATGAGTATAGTCATTGCATTATACTAGTCTATTGTGTTTGAGTTTTTATATACAAATATATCATGTTATTAAGTAATCGGACGATGTCATCCGGTTAGATAGTATAACAAACCCCACTCGCCATTCCTGACACAGCCAGTAGACAGTTCGATTGACAAAGATAGGGGCAAACCATCAGCTCAGTGTAACCGTATAAAAATGTCATGCTATCTAATATCATTATTAAGTTTTATTTTCCGGTTATTAATAACATTATCAGAGAGAAAATGTCACTGTTAACCGTAAAATTATTTCGTCAATTCTGTTAGTCCTCTGCTTTTTTAGTGAGGTCTTCGGAGCCAAAGGTACAAAAAATGTTAGCTTAATTTTTTTTTTTTTTTTTTAAGAATAATTTAACTTAAATTTATAAAACTGGGTGTGGTAAATTATGTAACTGGGGATTAGTTATTAATTAAAAAAAAAAGGAAATCAGTTGACTGTTTAATTAATTCAGTACAAAAGATGAAGCAGGATTAGTTGTTTCTAAAAGTTTAATTTAAATGCGCAATTTTTTGTTTTTAAATACAAAATATAGACAAATTTATTAATTAAAAAAAAAAATCTGATTTGGACAACATATAACTTCCTTGTACGCCTATTAAATTACATATACACATTTGTTTACAAACAGAGGTTAATAAATATATTAATTTATTTATTAAATAAATCAATATATTTAAATTTAAAAAAAAAATTAATTTGTTTGCTATCAGACATCAATAATTATTAATAAATCAATATACTCAAATTAAAAAAGAAAAGTTAATGTAGTTTGATTCGAACCGATGTGCCTTTCCTTGTACGATCGAAATATTTCATCGATTAAGATTTCATTTGGCTATAACTTTGCAACCAATGAAAATAAGTACCACTTACGCTGTATCGTTGAAAACCTCTCAATGAGGGCTTATTACTGCAGTTAAGAAAAAGTACAAAATCTAAATTTTATTTTGATTTTGGGCTTTTTTGGACACTTTTGGTTCAGTCGATTGCCGTCAAAAGAGGAGATGCACAGTTAGATGTTACTACAGCCCCAAATCTAAAATTTCAATATTCTATGGCTAATCTTTTTTGAGTTATGCGAGATCCATACGTACGTACATATCTAAAATGAAACTAGTCAAATTGAATTCAGGGATGGTGAAAATGGATATTTCCGTTGAAATCTGAAAACCGAAATTTTTCCCCATCACAACACTTCCTTTACTTCTTACAAGGAAGTAAAAATAAAAATAAAATAAAAAATTGATCGTTAATATAAACGAGTCATCCGCATCGATTTTTATAATAATCTATTTTAATTTTTTCTATGTCTTTTCTCCGAAAAATAATTGTACATTTTTGAAATTATAACAATTTACTTTATAACTGAATAATAAACTAAACAAATAATGTGGCAAAAAATCTACACGTGAATAAATAAATTAATAAGACAGTTCTTCGTGGAAGAAGTAGTACAATAAATCCCATGAGATCTGCCTGTTTTAAGAGGCAACTGAAAGGACAAGAGCAGTATATGGAAGGTGGTTTATAGATGTGGAATTTCTGTTTATAGATGTGTAATTACTACTTTGGTGATCGACGGCGATTAGGTACTTCTATCACGCATTCATTAATATATTATAAATTGATATAATATAATAATGATAAATTATGAAGAAAATGACTTTTTTCCTCATGGTTTCTTATATATTTATACATATATATATATATTTTAATTTTGTTATTTTTTGTGTTTAGTCTACGGGAATGACTATCACGTATTACTTCAGAGGATGATATGTATGAGTGTAAGTGAAGTGTAAAAAAGTTTTGTTAAAAAATTAAACTTAAAATCAAAAAATTGCAAAAAAAATAAGTCTTGTACAGTCTCAAGTCGACCATTTCTGACATATGTGGTTAATTGAAATCCAACCACCAAACAACACCGGTATCCCCGATCTAGTATTCAAATCCGTATAAAGGTAACTTTATCTAGTAAATCCCTTTACTAGGATTTGAACGTTAGAACTCTCGACTTCGAAATCAGCTGATTTGTGAAGACGCGTTCATCACTAGACCATGAGTTGTTTCTAATATATTATTTATTAATTTTTTCACCCATACAGAATGTATAAAACACACACACATACTTATATACAAGTACTTACAATACATAAATACATATAAATACGCCTACTTATGTATTATGTATACATATATATATACGTATAAAAAATTAAAGAGATTAATTTGTTGTTTTAAAAAATATCTCTCTTTAATGATATTTAAGATTTAATAATCTTTTTAGACAACAATGCTAATAATAATAGTAACAAAAAATAATATACTAAATTCATCTACATCTGTAATACTCATATTAGAAATCACCGATTACATTGTTTCACCTTAGAAATATAAAAAATTTATGTATATAATACTCATTTATCTTTTAATCCCTTATGACTTGAAACAAAGACCAGTCATTCATTATCACTGACCTATATATATATATATATATATATATATACACACACACTCGTTTTCAATAGTACATCAAGAAAGAACGAGTTATATACGAGTATTAATACTAAAACATAGCCCGAATGAATCTTTTCTTTAACTTTTTCTTTATTCGTAATAACAATTTAACTTTCCCGGTAGTATAGTTATACTGTTTGCTATATGTTTAACCATATATATATTAAGGAAAACTATGTTTATCAGGTTAACTTTGCTAAATTTGCAAATTTTTTAGTAGATCTTGACTTTCATGATCTTCTCTAACCAAAAGCATAATTTTAGCATTGAAATAAGCTAAAATGCACGCGTGTAAATCGGCCTACTTTTTACTTAATATATCTACACCAAATGAAATTCAGCACGATGATTTCTATACGCGGAACATTACAGTCATTTAATTTTAGTTATACTTGACTGTGGGGATGGAGGAGATACGATCACCAAGGGTCCCGTATCTCGAAGTTCTACTCGAAGTAGAATAATTTTTTTACGTAATCCTACACCTGTTAAGAGGTTTCATATACTTTTATTAACAGTACAAAAATACAATATGTACTAATCCTCTCAATTTGTAACAAATAAGCAGTATAATAATAAATAATAAATAAGCAGTATAATAATATACCGGTAGATAGTAGCTGATAAAATTAACAAAGTTAAAAGGCTTATTAATAATTTTCCTCCTAAATAGGAACCGTTAGGATTGTTTGCCCTACTTAGGACTGGAACTCATTTCCGCTTTTTTTGAGAATTTGTTTTCCGTGCCCCGATATACTGTCGTATTTACACGAACGCAAGTTAAACACAATTCTAATAAAATTGTAACTTCAATAAAATTCAATAATTTTAACTTTTTACCTATCCTACAACTACTAAGCTTCTTTAAATCGAGTAAATCCCCAAGGCCCAATAACACAGTTAGGATCCAACCTATGAACACCATTTCCTTATGAATAGGACATTAACCGCGACAGAGAAAACGGAAAGGCGACTATGGCGCTCTCCAGGCTTACAAAAAATATAGAAGTCGCTGGCCACAGTCGCGGTTCTATTGCTCGTTATGCGAGTCTGTTCTGGGAAAATACGCTAGACTTCGAGAGATACAAGAAAGCGCTCAATGGGGTCAAGCGGAGTATGGCGCTGTGGATTGCCTCCGCTTTTGAGGGAGGCGGTTTTCGTGATTGCCGGGACTTCGGCTTTGGACCTCCAAACAAGAGAGTCTGTGGAGAGGTGGTAGGGCAAAAGAAAGGAGCAGACCAACTTCTTCTTGGGCAGAGGCAAGAGAGGTGGGATAATGCCGCTACTGGTCGTTGGACACATCTCACCGAGTGTGAGAAGATTGATCTGTCGTAGGCGTGGGGAGATCAACATCGGCTCACCCAGCTCCTGATGGGCCTCGGAGCCTTCAACGCTTACCTAGCGAAGAAAAGAAGAGAAAATTCAGGGTACAACTACTATGATTTGGACGATTCGGTAAGTCACACCTTCTTTGAGCGCGCCAGGTGAGTTGATGAGAGACAACGATGTATTAACATCACACCGGTGGGCTTTGCGCTGCCAACTTGACGGGCAAACTATTAGAGAGTAAAACCTACTGTAATGCGGTAACAGCCACGAGCAGAGAAATTATGGCAGAAGAAGAGCGTCTGCAATAATAGCTGCCATGATGGTCGGGGATGAGACTGCCTAGGCGGGGAGGTAGTTGGGGTTCCCAGGGACCGTCGCTACTGTTAATACGGCGAGGACTATCTGAACCGGCCATTGGAGTCCCTGATTTATGCCGAAAGGCGGGTATCGGGGCATATCGTACTAGGGGAAAGGGTTTTAGTCGACGAGAGCCCGCAACACTCCCATTCTGTGCGGGCAGGCGGCAGCTGGAAGAGCTTTCCCCTCCGACGACGAAGAAAAAGAACATTAATCATAAAGTAATAAACATACCACGTTATTGTATTTTAAATTACACAAAATGCGTTTTTATAAAAAAAATATTCTCCTTTAATTCTGCAGTAATGAAATAATCGGGTTCCCAAAATTTTTCCCAATTACAGCAGCTTCACTTATTTTATGCCATAATAGCAGAGAAAGAAATAAAGTATTGTAATAAAATTAAAATTAGTTTACAAAATCCGAAATGGTTAATAACAAATTATATTCAATTGAAGCATAAAAATGATAAAAAGAATTACACTTGTTTCAGAAAAGATAACACATTCAGAAAAAAATTAAGAGAAATTGAGAAAGAAAGAAAGTAGTAACTGTAATTAGAAAAAAATAAAAAATAAAAATAATAATATACAAATAAAAGTCGTAAAATTCAAATTAAAGTAAAATAAAATAGTAACATAATAAACAACGAATAAGTAAACATGTTCTGGGTAAGAGTGAGGACATAAACATAGGCAAAGTCTTCGTTTGCTTATTATCGGGGTGGAAGATAGGAATGATGGGCTGTATGTCAAGGAATTGGACTCGAAAACTATTTTCATAATAGATATTTGTTTCAGCTTGTAAATAATAGTAACAATATATTATATTTTTAACTATTTCAATTTATCAACTAATTTAGAAAAAAAATTAATTAGCGTTATCAAACTGTAAGGTATTTCAGTTCCTCTCACAGCAGTAGCACCACCACCGCCCCTAAATAAAGGAGTTCAATAAAATTTTGTAATTTTTTTTGTGTATTTAGAAAGTTGTTATGAAAAACTTTTTGTCGAAAATGAAAAGGTTCAGAACGTAATAATTTTCAAGTATTATCACATAGACAAGAGATAAATTCAATCGTTTTTTGAAGCGATTAAATTTTTGTTCAAATACATCAAAATAACGTTTATGATATCGTGCGATATTTTGTTTTAATTAAAGGTGTAAAGACATAAATAAATGCGTTAACGTTATACTAAATAAATCTGGCGATTAAAAAAGAAATTGCGATGCGAATAATAATTTAAAAAGTACAAAAATATTTTTAAAAATCCCTTTCGGCACGCCGAAAGACCGAGGTAGATTTCACCGGTGCTACGTAGAGGATAAAAAAGATTTCTACCTTAAAATTAAGAAAAACTTCAAATTTACTCAATTCGACAATGGTTACAGGTGAAAAAATGTTTCACAAGTACAATCTTCTTACAATTCCAGTAACATTTTGGTTATCCCTTGCCGTAAGAGTTGGTCATACCAAAGATTGTTTCAGACAAGTTTTAGGTAATGTTTAAAGAGTTCTTTAAACATTTAAGTGGTCGTTAGTTAACGACCACTTTAAACCGATTCAATATTGTGCCTATTAAGAGAGGTATGATTTTTTTGTCTTCGAAACCGAATTTTTTCCACCTTCTGGGCCAACGGTTGGTGATATCAAAAAACTTTACTTAGATAAGTTTTAGTCCCTTATATGAAGAATAATAGGAACTTTAAACGAATTCGATATTTTACTTAATAAGAAAATTATAGCAAATTGCCATATTCCAAATTGCCCCAATTTCTATCCCCGATGGTCCGATTTTGCCCATTAACGAACTCGACCGAGATTTTGGGTCGTTATATTTCATGTATCAATTTGAAAGTAAAATATATATACATAAAGTTTTGAACTGCCAGTGGTTTTGGAGTCTGGGAAGGGGGTGTGAAACGCGAAGATGTCGAAATTTTCCGGAAGTCGAATAATGGTACCCATTACAATAGGTTTATGAAATCTACTTATAACACCTACGGGTATACGGTATAACAACGTTTAGATTTGTAGCATTTAACTCCAGCTGTCTTATACTCCAGTCACTCTTTACAAGCACAACAAAGAGTAACAAATAAATAAAAATAAACTACAGATGCTTTTTTTCTACAAATATAACTAAAAACTCACCAAGATTCTCTAATTTTCTTCTAAAACCAAGATATACCACTCAAACATTCATATAATTATACAGCGATTAAATAACTATATAAAAGAGAAATGGCTTCACAAGCTACAAAAGCTCAGGTTAATAAAATAAGTAATCGGTTTATATAATATTTATATAAACAACGAAACGGCTTCATCCAACAGTTTTTTGGAATTATGCAGAATGTATCGTGAAATAACAGAAATTTTTTAGAAACATCTACTGATGAACTTATGAAACACAGTCCTTAATAAACACTAGGCCGAAAACGCTTTGTTCTCAAATAACGGTAACCGAAAGATAATCGGTAAAATAATAAGCTAATAACCTTACGTTTGTTACTGAATTTTAATGTAAAGGTACAAATCATGATTTAAATTTTTCAATCGCGTGTTAATTTTATGGCAAAACGTTACTTTAGCATTTATTTACAAACGATTTATCTCTATCATCTTCAGAATTTGCTGAACACCCGGTTCTAGTGCTGACGGCGAATAAAATTTAGCTCGTTTAACTTAGCCATCGGCTTAGAAACTGGTTTTTCTAATAGTAAAATACGGCTACGATAGCTAGAAATAAATCTGAACTTCTATATCTGCAGAAGATACATCTAGAAACTCTTCATTATACTTTGCCGATAAATTTCTGCCGACGGATTCAAAGAAACCATCATAATTGAAGCTGAATTCGATTTATCGACTGCAACATCTGTGTAAAAATTGGAGTAAATAGTTGGACTTATTTCAATCGCTATAAATAAATAAATTTGATATAAATTTAATTTTCTTTATCGTTTAGTAGGGGTATTTTTATTTACTTTTTGGGAACTTTTACTCAACGTTAAATATTAACACGATGAGTTGCGGTGTTCTACAAGGCTCACTGTAGGCCCAACATTGTGGAACATCGCTTATGAAGAAGTCTTGTCCGTCGTGTTTCCTGAAAGGGTAATCGTCACTGGATTTGCTGAAGAGTTGGTTCTGTTCGAGATGACCAAGTCGGAGCAGGACCGAACAAGTCATGAACATTGGGAACGAAGCGTTAAATAGAATCGTCTTGCGCTTGCAGGATATCGGACGGCAGCTTTCCCGACTACAGATGGAAGCTAATCCCGATCGCGTTTAGAGCTGGTGCACGATCGTCCACCCATTTCTTGCAGTGAAATACCTAGACGTATGTATAGACAAAGACCCCACATTCCTACGCTACGGGTACGAGGTGTCTCCGAAGGCCGAAAAAACAGAAGCTGTCATCGGTCGGATAATGACCGACATCGGGGTCCCCGCACGTCAAAGCGAAGGTTTTTGTCACAGGAGGTGCTTCCGGACATTTTTTTTGCGGAGCAACAGCCTGATTTTGTGGCGCTGGAAAAGGGGAGAGGCCGGGTAATTCTAAACCGGGTGCACAAGACCGTATCCCTTCGAGCAAGCTGTGGCTACAGGGCCATCTCGGGCGATGCCGCCGGTGTAGTGGCGGGACTTACACCCCAGGGATTCACGCATTAATAATCCCCAACGTGGCGGCGCTCCACTTTGTTGGAATGCGATTTCGGGTTGTAACTCTTCAAACAGAGGATAAACAAACCCCTTCTAACAAGTTCAGATAAAAATTTCCGTTAACTACCGTTTCCGCAAAGAAAAAAAGGACCGACCACACGATTGTGAAGCAGTACGCACGAAACATTAATTTTATTAATGTTATCTCTAATACTTTATGTTAATGGCTATCTCTAATACTTTAAAGTGTAACATGTGGTTCTCTGATCCCCATATTCGAACGTTCTGAGCGTTCACTTTTCAAGACAGGTGACAACAAGTCACCTTGTTGACAACAAATCCGTTTTCAACTCTTTCAATCATTTCCACAGAAAATTCTTTTCCGGCAAAGAGATCTTGTGGTGATGTAATGTGCTGCAATATTTGACGTATTTTAAGAACGCAATTTTATTTGTTTCTTCAAAACATTGTGATCACGGAAGATTTAACTCGCGCGCTACACTCCCAGTCAACTTCCCAGGGTTGCCAGCTAAACACTGACAAACGATCAACAATTTTCATCTGATGTTCTAGATCTGCCTCATTCTCTCTCTATTTCTATTTAGCCTCCAGAACCACCGTAAGGTATTACTTCAGAGGATGAAATGTATAGAGGTACCGTAAAGTCGTGCAACCCAAATTTTTTTGCTTTATAGGGATGACAGATAAATTTGTAAAAGATATTTTAATTGTGGTAATTTTTTGTATGACAAAGTAATGTAAGATAGCACTGCTATATCACGCCTCCGGCCAACAGTGGGCGTGGCACCAAGCAGTTTGTTTAGATCGAGCAGCAATGTCTTTTACGCAAGAACAACACGTCTTTGTTGTTATGAGTTATTGGAAATCGAAATCGTACGCGAAGTCTTAAGAAGATTTTTTAAATGGTTTTCCAGATGCGAATGAGCCAAACAAATACACTATAGGTCATTTATTTATTTAATTGTTTTCGGTATACAAGTAATGTGCATGACCGTAAGCGTACCGGCCGTCCAAGCGTTTTAATTGACGACAGTCTGCAGAATAAATCACTTCTTCGTTCTCCAAAAAAACTCTCTTCGAAAACGTTTTAACCAGATTGGGCTATCTTACGGAAGTTTTCATAAGGCTACTAAAGTTCTAAAATTACATCCGTACCGGATTAACCTTAGTCATCAGCTCAAAGAACCAGAAAAGGAGAAACGAATGGAGTATCGTCGTGATTTAGAAGTTTCATTCGAAATGACATATCTGTTCTAGATAAGGGTTTTTTTTAAGCGATGATGCTTGGTTTCATTTTGGCGGATATGTTAACAGTCAAAATTACAGAATATAGTCTTCAGAGAACCGTGTTCCATGAACAGCCATTACATTAGCGAAAATTGGTGTGTGGTGTGGTGTATCTCGTTGGAGAATTGTCGGGCCTATCTTTTTTTCGGTGACCATCACAGGTAAACGGTATCAAGAAATAATCATGCAGTTCATTGCTTTGATACGTGCTGATGTACATGATTGCCGGCTACAACAAGACGGAGCAACTGCACACACGGCGAACAGTAGTATGCAATTTCTTCGTGATTTTTTCGATAACCGGATATTTCACGTGGTCTACGGCCTCCTCGTTCACCGGACCTGTCCCCCCGGATTTTTATTTGTGGGCCTTTTTGAAAGATAATGTATACTCAAAGAACTCGCATGCACTGGATGTACTTAAACAAAATATTGAGGATTGTATATCAAATATCATTGTCGCTACACTGAAAAAAATCGCATAAAATGTAAGAAAACGCGTTGATGCATGCACTGGAAAATCATGGTGGACATTTCCAGCACTTATTATAAACCTTATTATAAAGTAACACTTTAGTAAATGTTAATATTATTTTGTAAATTAATACAAAGGCTTTCTAAAAAAAACAATTTGTTGTCATTTGGGTTGCGCGACTTTACGATCACCATTATGAATGTAAATGAAATGTAATCTTGTACAGTCTCAGGTCGACCAATTCTGAGACGTGGGGATAACTGAAACCCAACCACCAAAGAACACCGGTATCCACGATCTGGTATTCAAAACCGTATAAGTAACTACCTGCACCCTTCTTATAATCATCAGTGCCCGTTTCTTTAAATTTATCTACGCACCGTGCTTTCAGCCGTAGATTCATCGCGACTGATTATGCGGTTACGTATGCAATCACAGCGCTATCTAGTATTTGCTGAAGGAAACTTTACGAGTTACCTATTAAAGAGAGCCCGACCGTTCATTAATAAGATTATTACTTTTTTTCTAATAAGACATAAAAGTTGTTCAGATAATTCTCGGATAACCGGTATTTCAACTACCTAACGTGCGCTAAGTCTTGTGAAAATATTTACCCACCTTTTGAGACATGAGACCCGTAAGGTACTACCTTTCCGCCTCCTTGACCAATTGTATCCAAAATTAGACGGCTTCAATGTTCCATATACAGAAATCAATAAATTTCATCAAAATCAGCCCCTGCAGTCAGGAGATATCAAGAAAAAAAACCGGCCGAAGTACATACATTCAAATGTACGTACATCCTTCCGGAATTTTCCTATACTAAAAAAGTGTTTTTTGGTTAGATAAGATTATGAAAAGTCAAGATCTGCAAAAGCTCCGATAAACAAAATTTGACCTGATTAGCATAATTTCCCTCAATGTACGTAGTTATATCGTACAGCCATACAGTATTACTATGTATCCGGGAAAGTAAAAATGTTGTTGATGCCAAGATATACAGCAATTATTAAACTAGTCTTCTGACATTTTTTACTTTTTTCTACTTTATTTAAGAAGACAGATACCCCGAATAAACAATGTAATTCGTACTTAATTCTTTATGAACAGCTTTCAAGATAATCGACAGCAGAAGACTGAACTGTTGGTCAATTAATAACGCAAACGTGCAAGGGAAAAGCACATTCACGTAATATTTTAATTCAATCATCTAAGGTCAATATTACGATTACATCACGATTTGTGTCGGTGTTAAAAGGCAAACATGGTCGAGGCATACAAGTTGGTTATCGCGGCGGAAACACACAAGTGTATTGTTTCAACGTGATATTTATTTCATTAAAATCGTGTTCGAAACTTACGAATGATTTATTAGCGTAAATCGCTATTTATTTTATTATTTAAATTTTCTAATTTAATAAGAAAAAATCTTTTATTATATTTATATAAAAAGTTACTTAACAGGATGCAAAACATGCGACTCGATTCGAACAGTGTTCTGTAAAGTCAGCTGATTATTATTAATATCAGTTAGCTGATTATATTATATTAATATATTATTAATATTAATATTCCCAAAGAAGTTTGGGAAGTGATGTATATTTTTAAACCGGATACCACGAGGAAGGTTCATTAGTTTTAACCGCCGAATTAAGTGTAGGCTATCGTAAAAGTTTTATCCGAGCGACTAAACATTTTACTTATTTCTCTAAATTAAATATAATATTTTCAATAGAATTATTTTATTAATATAATTAAATTTTGTTACGTTATAGGTTACTTACTTTCTCCTGTTTAGTCTCCGAGAATCACCGTTCTGGTATTACTTCAGAGGATAAATGAGAATGATATGTGTGAGTGTAAATTAAGTGTAGTCTTGTACAGTCTCAGTTCGACCATTCCTGAGATGTATGGATAATTGAAACCCAACCACCAAAAAACACCGGTATCCACGATCTAGAATTGAAATCCGTATAAAAATAACTGACTCTACTAGGACTTGAACGCTGGAACTCTCGACTTCCAAATCAGCTGATTTGGGAAGATACGTTTACCACTAGACCAATCCGGAGGGTTATTATGTTATAGCTTTTTTCTTTTTCCTGTTTAGCCTCCGGGAATTACCGTGCAGATATTACTTCAGAGGATAAATTAGGATGATATGTATGAGTGTGAATGAAGTGTAGTCTTGTACAGTCTCAGGTCGACCATTCCTGAGATGTGTGTGGTTAATTGAAACCCAACTACCAAAGAACACCGGTTCCACGACCTAAAATTCAAATCTGTATAAAAATAACTGACTCTACTAGGACTTGAACGCCGGAACTCTCGACTTCCAACTCAGCTGATTTTGAAAGATGCGTTCACCAGTAGACCAAACCGGTGGGTTATTATGGTATAGCTAACTTACGTAAACTATACAACTGAACCTTGATGCATAGATGCCTTAAGAACACCTTGCGCTTTTTACAATAATCTTATGAATTGTCGTAACACGTACTATTGCGATTTCCTCTAGCAACAATTGAATTCTTCAACACCATAAACACTGTCCACTATCTCAATCGAATGTGTAGAGTACGGGAAGACGGGATAAGACAGACCGATTAAGTAATATAAGATGGATTTCTTGCTAAATAATCCAACTGATATCGATGAAAAAATGAGAATATTCATCAGTGAAAGCATCGACTTTTTTGGTACATTTAGTATCAGGTTGATGTCAGCTTTCAATTATTAATATATATAGCGATAACATAGGCAATATTATTGAATTTAGCCTATATAATATTAAAAAGCACAAATAATAAAACATAACAAGGTAACATTTTTTAATATAACAAATTACTTATACTTATTTAAATGAAGTTACCTGTTCATCGCTTGATCCCACGCTAGGTAACTGAAACAGAAAAAAAAGGTTATAAATTTTATTTAAAAAATAATAAATCTAATCGTAAAACATACATCAGATTACAAAGGAAAAGGTTAAATTCGGATTAATTATTATTTTAAATTTTACATCAACGAAATTATTTGTTAAGTGTTGTTGAATTGCTCCGATCCGATTTTTCAACATCTCATTAAACGGTTTAAGTCCTTAACGAATGTCTAACTTCTTTCTTACTTATCTGACTGCAAATCACGCTAAGAATTTTACACACGTTATGTCAAAAACTACAATAGTATAGTAAAACATGTTTCTCGCATAAATATATAAATGGTGTTTCACATTTATGTAAATTATAACGGTTAGAACACAGCACGTATATCTTAAAAAAAAAAAAACTAAACTAAGAAGGATTAAAATTCACTGTATCAATTAAATTAAAGAGTGCATTGTAATCGGTATAATGACCTGTACGGGCTCAATAAATATTAAGCTCTAAAATTAGTAATAAAACAAAGAAATTAAATAAAACTATTGTTTACACATCTAACAAAGATACTAAAAATACAGTATAAAATAAACGAAAAGTAAAAGTAAACAAAATAATAAAAAACCGTCTCGCAAGAGTTTGGCAAGATTTTTAAACCTGTAATACAAGGTCTGTAAATAAAGTAATGAGACTAGTTTTTTTTGGCAGCCAAAGTGGCAACACTGTAAAGTTACTAATAGTTATATGAACAGCTGATTTATATTAGGTATTAATATTTTTAGTCTACTGTTACCACGTGAGACGTAAACAAACTTTTCATGTAACGAGTTTTTGTTCTGCGTTACAAAAATGAGTGATATTAATTATGAGCAACGTTTTGCAATCAAGTCGTGTGTTAAAACTCGGTGAGAATGCTACTGAAACTTTTTCAAAATTGAAAAGGGCGTAGTATAGAGATGATGCTTTGTCACGAGCCCAAGTTTTTATGCGGTTTAAAGTATTTTCAGACGGTCGGGAATCAGTTGCGGACGATCCATGTTCTGAAAGACCGTTAACATCAAAACGTGACGATAATGCTGAGCGATCAAAGACTTGATACGGTACGACTGGCGATTAACTATCATCAGAATTATTGCAGAACTAAATTTGAACCGGACCACAGTCCATGAAATTTTGACAAACAAATTGGACTTGAAAAAAGTTTGTGCAAAATTGGTTCCTAAAAACCTCATTGTTGAACAAAAAAACAACAGGGTGGAAGTGTGCCGCGATCTTCTAGGGCGAATTGAAACCGATCCTGATTTTCTAAAATATGTTTTTACAGGTGATGAATCTTGGATATTTGAGTACGATCTAGAAACAAAATGCCAGAGAAAGGAGCACTTCAAACTCACCACGTCCTAAAAAAGCAAAAATGAGCAAATCAAAACCACGCTAATTTGTTTCTTCGATAGTAATGGCACTGTCCATAAGAAATTTTTGCCTGCAGGACAGACAGTAAATCAATATGTTTACCGAGAAATTCTTGAAAGACTGTGAATAAGAATTGCCCGCATGAGACCAGCCATCAAAGACAACTGGATGCTGCATCATGACAATGCACCTTGTCATGCTGCACTCTCAATTAATGAGTTTTTGGCAAAGAAAAACATTTCTGTAGTTCCTCAACCACCTTATTCACCAGACTTGTGTCCCTACGACTTTTTCCTGTCCCCGACTTTAAAAACATCCCAAACGACACCATTTTAGAACAGTAGAAAACATTTTTTAAAAATGTAACCGACTATCTGAAGGATATTCTGGTTTCTGAGTTCCAACACTGCTATGAAGCGTGCGAAAACCGTTTGAAGCGTGCGTGGCTTTCCAAGAGAACTGTTTCGAAAATGATAGAGTCCATGTATAGCATCGTAAATAAATGTGCTTTTTTGAACCTGTCTCATTACTTTATTTACTGACCTCGTAGTTCAATAAACATGAACAATACATATATAAATAATAATTAAACATAAATTATGCCATAAAAAGGAGCATTACGAATTCCTTATTCTTATAATCATAAATTTTCAAAGATCAGTAATTTTTCCTTTCGACTTTCATCAGATTACTCTTACGTAACAAAAAAATCTGTTATATAAAAGACATTATTTTAAATAAAAACCGCACTGCACCGATCAGTAAATATATTTTGCAAAAATTATAGAAACTATAAGTTACGTCATTGCTACTGATGGCGCTCCGGCTATGAGAGGGCGTCACAAAGACTTCATGGCGTACTTAAAAAAATAAAGTTCCAGACGTGTTTGCTGTACACTGCGCCATTTACCGCCAACATTTAGTTGCGAGAAACCTGAGTGAACGGCTGCATACATCACCGCAATATGTTATCAGAGCATTTAATAAAATCAGAAGCAACTCGCTAAATAACAGATTATTTAGTCAGCTTTGCGTTGCAATGATGAAGATTTCAACGTTGTTTCACACAGAAGTGTCTGACTCGATTTTACAATCTGTTTGACTCTGTAATAAAGTTCCTGGAAAACAAAGAGAATTGTGAGACAACTCATTACATAAAAGAATTATATTCCGTATTTGTCAGACCTACATAAATTTTTTAACGGTGTTAATCTCAATCTTCAAGGCGACGACTTGAATTTGATTAAAACAAAAAATGTCGTTGCCGCTTTGGTAGCCAAACTGCTATTACACAAGAT
The DNA here is from genome assembly GCF_047948215.1 of Lycorma delicatula. Taxonomy (NCBI): domain Eukaryota; kingdom Metazoa; phylum Arthropoda; class Insecta; order Hemiptera; family Fulgoridae; genus Lycorma; species Lycorma delicatula. Next base: position 215,857,473 of record NC_134457.1, read on the forward strand.
AAATATTGGTAGACGTCAATTTAATAACTTCCCTAATTTATCAGCGGTATCATTCAACAACGACGACTTGCTTGTTTACTGCCAACACTTGGAGAACTTCCACGGTAATTTCAAAGAATAATTCCAGGACATTTTAAATACGGACATACCAGACTGGATGTCTGATCCTTTTCAAACGTCAACACAGCAGGATCATCCCGGTTAAAAGAACGACTTACAGAAATGGCAACAAACGAAGAAATAAGAGTAAAAATAAAATTTAAGAACGGTTAGTAAGAATTTTTGCTGCAAAAGCCAATCGCGCAACTGAACCTTAGATTACGGTCGATTGTTTAACGATTTCTGATAGCATTTCCATCGTCGAATTGTCTGAACGTGGATTTAGCGGTGTAGCAACGTTGCTATCCAAAAAATCGGTTGCATGTTACCGAACGCGGCGATTTACTGCTGTTTTTAAATAAATTCGAGCCTGATATTAACAAACTCGTTAAAGCACATAGATTCATCCTTCACATTAACCTAATGTAATTTTTCAACTGAAAGCTTTGTTTCAATTATTGGATTGTTTTACTGACTACGCTATCACTATTGTTCTTATATAACTATACAGATACAATTGTAATTTTTGTTGAAAGCAATTTTAATAAAAAGAACTGCCAAATATGATTAAATACGGGTTTTAATTGCTCTCATTTAAAATGTAAGTTTCAACTTAGAAATAGGATATGCCGCGTTTAAAAACAATAATTGCAATTGTTTTTATGAGGGCATCTTAAAAACAACAATTGCAGTTTAAAACTTTTGGGGGGCTAGAAAATGTTTGATTTTCAATGTGGGCGGTGGACGAAAAAGTTTGAGAATCAATGAATTAAACCGATGACCTTATAAACCGTACGATAAAGACAACTAGGAAAAAAATCACACGCATAAAACAGGCCTAAATAATCTTGAATTATTTTAACATTGAATGAGTCGCATATAAAACATATTTTTTGTTATAAGAAAATAAATGACTTTTTTTATGCGCGACACTTTAAACAAATATACATTATTTAAATATGCGCAATATTATTTATGAAAATATAATGTAAAGTAGATTCAACAGATTTCTGTACGGTTAAATGCTGAGGCTCCGGTTAGAGAGGTTTCAGTAACAGAATTTCAGATTATTGCAGACGCTTTTCTGCATTTCAGTTACACTTAAATAACACTGATATCAAGTAGAAGCAGAAATAATGAAATTAATTCTTGTATGCAAATAAATATTGTTTTCACTTATTTTATAACTAAAAAAAAAAAAAAACACACACACGGTTTTTTAAAACAGTTATGCTAAAAAAACCACCAATCTATATACAGGGTGTCCAATATAAAACGCAACCCATCAAATCCATGAAATTTCAAAAGTCAAGCTTACTCCCTTACACGTTTCTGAAATGGACTCGTCCAATATCTGAACATCGCGGCGACGCAGTAGAACACTACCGATAGTAACAACAATGCAATCATAACGTTCAGTGTATTGCTAGAGACAAAATGGTGTTTTCGCTAGATGAACGTGTTTTCATTGTCGAGTCGTACTTCAGTACGAAATCAGTGGTCGCAGTGCAAGATTTGTTTCGCCATAAGTACCCAGATAAACCAACTCCTAACAAAACATCAGTATTAAGGTTAGTCGCAAAATTTAGAGAGACCGGTTCTGTTAATAACAAGGAACACAAACGATCTGGGTCAGTGTTGAATACAGATACAGTCTCTGAAATCAAAGACCGATTACTCGACTCGCCAAATAAATCGATCAGACGTTTGTCTGCTGAAATTAATTTGTCTAAATCAACTGTTCATCGGGCGACCAAACGATTACAATTACGACCTTATCGCATTCAACGGTTCATCGACTTCTTAAGCCCGACAAAGAAAAACGGCTACAATATTGTCAACGGTTCCGTCGATTTCTGCGTGAGGGAATTAATGTTATGGATTCGTTATTTTTCACAGATGAAACACGGTTTCATTTGGATGGCTACGTAAACAGCCAAAACAGTAGAATTTGGAACGCTGAAAATCCCCACGTTTATCACGAAAAACAATTACACCCGCAGAAGTCGGGCGTGTGGTGCGCGATATCGGGGAAGAAAATAATCGGTCCTATTTTTTTCGAGTACACCGTTAATGCAGAGCGATATCAGGATATTTTATTTCAGTTCATCGCACTCTTGGAAGAGGAAGAAAGACACTGCTGGCTACAACATGACGGTGCGACATCGCAATACGCGGGTTCAACTTCTGATTTCGTCGAGGAATTCTTTGGTAATCGTGTTATCGGTCGAGGCTTGTGGCCACCAAGATCTCCAGATTTGACTACGGCGGATTTTTTTCTACGGGGTTACCTCAAAGAAAAAGCCTACAGCAACAAACCACGAACACTTGAACGATTGAAAGTCAACAAGCTGTATTAAATATCCAGCCACAAACTTTGAAAAAAGTTGCAAAAAACGCTGTAAAAAGAATTGAAGCTTGTATTCAAGAAGATGGCGGCCACTTCCAACATTTACTCTAAATGTAAGGTAATGGATGGTAATAATAAAAGTTACATTTACATTTACACATGCCTTTTTATTATTTCAATACCTACCAATATAAGGTTGGGTTGCGTTTTATATGGGACACCTGTATATAAAAATGAATGTTTGTCTGTCTATATGTATCTTACGCCTTCCTAAACCGTTCATCCGATTGCGATGAAACTTTGGTAAGTAGTTGTGGGCGCGCCTGCGAAGGTTTCTGAATTAGTTTGGACCCGCTAGATGGCGCTGGGGTTGAAATATTTGGAAAAATTGTATTTTGATCCGATTTGGTTCATGTTCAGAATATACATTAGTTATGTGAAAAGACAATTTTTTTGCAAAAAACTATAACCGCTAGATGACGCCGGTGTCGAAATATTTACGAAACAAACACATATACAAACAGACTTTCTTCTTCTATATATATAAAAGGTAATGCTCGTATGTATGTCTGCTATAAACTAAAAACTGCTGGACCGATTTACATACCGGAAAAAGGGAAACATCAGAAAAGGGAAAAGTGAAGTAGGGAAAAAGGGAAATAGGTAAAGGGGAAGAGGGAAATAGAGGAAAAGTTAAGAAGGAAAAAGGGAAATAGGGGCAAAGGGGAAAAAGAGATAAAGTGAAAGGTAAAATTTAGTGATGTTCCGTAATGTTCATTTTTCAATGTTTTATCAAATTTTCAGTTGTGTTCAATTAATCTATACATATATATACATACAAATCTAGTATTAACGAAGCATTGCCGAGTCTGCTAGTACTAAAAAAAAATTTAATTGTTATAATCAGTTAAATATTATTTACAGATTCAACAATAAATTACGAAGAAATAAAACGATAAGTTATAACAATTTAATTAGGTAAGTCAGCCTCCGTGGCGCGAGCGGTAGCGCGTCTCGCCCTATCATCCAGAGGTTCCGGGTTCGAATCCCGGTCAGGCATAGCATTTTCACACACGCCACAAATCATTCATCTCATCCTCTGAAGCCATACCTAACAGTGATCCCGGAAATTAAAAAAATAAAAAAAATTACGTAACGCTTACCGGTAAAATTTTAATAAGCATATAAATGTTATATACATACTGCTTTATTAATATGCCAACCTAACAGTTACAAAGGTGGCTATTAGTGACATCTGTGTATTATCTTTCAAACTAAAAGAACTATCATATAGTGACTGCAGTATGCGCTAAACGCAGTACAAGCTACATCAAAAAGTTTTTGATGTAGCTGAAATAACAAACTGAAATGTTTGTCATGATTTTTCTGAATTTTTTTTACTTTTAAACCTCTTGAAACCAAATTAAATAAACTACGGTAAAAATTTCAAATTTTATTTTTTAATAAACAACAATGAAATAACTACACAATTATTATTAATAAATTTTACCATACTAATTATCAACCCCGTTATTTTATTAAATACAAAATATTCATTTTAAATAAAATAAAATTTAACAGTTACTTTTTTTTTATTTATAAAGATACTTTAATCTAATTAGTTCTTATATGCACAAAAGTAAGGCTTTTTGTTACTAGTCACAGATTGTTTTCGATAAAAGATTTACACTTTATGTTAACTCAATTATTTTGTGTGAAAAATAAAAATGTTATCGGTAGTTAAAAGATTTTAGATAGATTTTTAAATATTATTAAATACATACTTCAGAAAATTTGGCTAATAAATAAGAATAATTTTGAAAATTTTATTAATGAAAGTGTAACTTATTTTTTATAATAAAACTTTCATCTAAGAGAGCTTGGTTTATCAAAACATGACATTGCAATTTCTTTCAGAGCTGTTATCATGTCATGATAGCTCTGTGTTACAATTCGGGTCATGTTTTCACATTTCAGCTCTGTGTAACAGGAGAAAAAAGCATACTTGTGTCATAAAGAAAGTTTCTGCCATAGTTTTGAGACGTGAGGTATTTTTCAACCTTCTGTCACATCTCCTATCATCACAAATCTAGCATCTTAAATCTGACATCACCATTAATATGATGTACTTTAGGTCAGCCGATCGGATTTTGATTTTATTTAAAAATCAAATGTTATGTTTCATTTGCACACACTGAAAACATGACATATAATATTTCTAAGTCAGATGTTTCTTGTAATATAGAAAGATCCTTTTCTCAAAACTGGGCTTTATTCTAAACAACAAACAGAGATTTTTAAAAAAATTAGCTAATGGTGGTTCTGTTCAACAGGATGTCAAATTATCTACGAATGATAACATGTGATTAGTACGTGTGCAACATTCATTTACACAAAAAACGGACAGCTACTTGTGAGGTACTTGGAAAAATCTTTTAATGTTTTAGCAAATATTTCTTTATTTTTTTCAACTATAAAAACAAAATAAACATTTTTCTATTTTTGTAGCTCCTTTAAAGAACCATTACATTAAAATTATTAAAACATTAAAAAATAATTTTTTATGTTTTATGTTTTGATAACACCATCAAGTGCATTTTCAACAAAATTAAAACTAAACAATAATATATTTAAAAAATAGTTATAAAATGATAAATTTTTTTAATTAACTTTTTACTACATCATTTAATCGGAGAATTTTTAAACATTTTATTTTGATAGATTATTCAAGGTAACTATTAAAGATGACTGTGCCTGTAATACAGTTTATTTTAGAATAAATAAGTTATATTGATATGTATAAATGCGTAACAATAATGGTTGTAAGCAACCTGGCAAGAATGAAAAATCACTCCCAAAAATGGTATAGACATTCCAAGGATAACAATCAACCAATGTCAGGTTTTCAAGCCAAACATAAGAGAAATGGTTTTCCATTGTCTTCTTCACTGAGCCAAATATGTTATTTCAAATATGGTATTGCATATTGGTTTGTCAAGTCCATCTGTATACAGTCATACAAGTTATACCCTCAATCTTTTTAACATAGGGAATGGCTCTTAATGAAGAATTATTTACACAGAAAAATATAAGAATATTATGTATGCATGATCTCTTGTACCTCAATTCTTTTTTATGCATCACAGCCATAAGAAAAACTAGGACAGAAAAAATTAGAAATTAATAATCCTTGTACTGTGAACAATGGATTTTATTTACACTGCTTCAACTCATTAGAAAAATCTCTCTCACAAAATTTATGTTGTAGTCTTAAACATTTACAAAAGAAAATGAGCAAGTTAACTCCCTATTGTTGCTCTACCATATTATCATGGTTTTCTGCTCGATTTCTAGAAGATTTTCTGGTTTTGTTTATTTTTTATCAGGAAAAGGGATTTTCATCAGGTAACAGCTTAAGAGGAGAGTGGAAGAAGTGTTAGGAGAAGACCAATTTGGTTTCAGGAAAGGTATAGGGACAAGGTAAGCAATTTTAGGCTTCAGATTAATAGTAGAAGGAAGATTAAATAAAAACAAACCAACATACTTGGCATTTATAGACCTAGAAAAGGCATTCGATAACGTAGACTGGAATAAAATGTTCAGCATTTAAAAAAAATTAGGGTTCAAATACAGAGATAGAAGAACAATTGCTAACATTTACAGGAACCAAACAGCAACAGTAATAATTGAAGAACATAAGAAAGAAGCTGCAATAAGAAAGGGAGTCCGAAAAGGTTGTTCCCTATCCCCATTACTTTTTAATCTTTACATGGAACTAGCAGTTAATGATATTAAAGAACAATTTAGATTCGGAGTAACAGTACAAGGTGGGAATGATAAAGATGCTACGATTTTCTGATGATATAGTAAGTTTAGCCGAGAATAAAAAAGATTTAGAAGAAACAATGAATGGCATGGATGAACTCCTATGCAAGAACTACCGCATGAAAATAAACAAGAACAAAACGAAAGTAATGAAATGTAATAGAAATAACAAAGATAGACCACTGAATGTGAAAATAGGAGGAGAAAAGATTATGGAGGTAGAAGAATTTTGTTATTTGGGAAGTAGAATTACTAAAGATGGACGAAGCAGGAGCGATATAAAATACCGAATAGCACAGCCAAAACGAGCCTTCAGTCAGAAATACAATTTTTTTACATCAAAAATTAATTTAAATGTCAAGAAAAGATTTTTGAAAGTATATGTTTGGAGTGTCGCTTTATATGGAAGTGAAACTTGAACGATCAGAATATCTGAGAAGAAAAGATTAGAAGCTTTTGAAATGTGGTGCTATAGGAAAATGTTAAAAATCAGATGGGTGGATAAAGTGACAATTGAAGAGGTGTTGGGGCAAATTGATGAAGAAAGAAGCATTAAGAAAAATATAGTTAAAAGAAGAGACAGACTTATAGGCCACATATTAAGGCATCCTCAAATAGTCGCTTTAATACTGAAGGGACAGGTAGAAGGGAAAAATTGTGTAAGCAGGCAATGCTTGCAATATGTAAAACAAATTGTTAGGGATGTAGGATGTATAGGGTATACCGAAATGAAACGACTACCACTAGATAGGGAATCTTGGAGAGCTGCATCAAACCAGTCAAATGACTGAAGACAAAAAAAAACAGCTTCATCCACTCATTATTTAAATATACACATTTTTTGATAAAGTAATATATATTGTTTTTTACTTAACAATTAAAAACTGAAAAATTATTTTTATATGCAAGCAACACACAGATATCAAAGAGGCAAATAACATTAAAAAAGAATTATGACATTATTTTTACAGGAATGCAATTCGAGCTTTTTTCTTCATTTATTTAAAGCATATTCATTGCACTGATAAACAAAAAAAAGTTTTTTAATGTTTCTCTCAGTTTGATTCCATTTCTTGAATCGCTTTTTTGCACAGACTACATATCTGTAAATGCAGTATTTCTATCACCCTTAGTTTTAAATAAATTACACTTCAAAAAAAATTAAGGGAAAATATAGGTAAAATTTGTAAAATTTATAATTTTGCAAGGCCATACCTGTGTTAGAATGATTTCGCTGATTCTTTTCTTTCCTCAGGCACATCCTGAATTAATGTCCAACAATAATCGGCTAGCATGTTAGTATTCCATTTCCTTTTACAGCGGCTTTCCATCACCGAAATGTAGTGGTGGAAACATTCATTGTGTTCGTCACTTACGTCTCCGAGGTTGTCCGGGAAAAACTCCAGATATGAGTGGAGGTAATGTATTTTTAAAGATATATTACATCCCATAGCTCTGTATGAAGTAAGAAGTTAACAATATCGTGGTAATTGTCAGATTTCTGTTTGCCGAGAAAACTTTTTCAAACGTCTTTAAATGAAGCCCAAGCTGCACTTTCTACATTAACTACATTAGTTAATACATCATCTTTGACCAACTCTCTTATTTGAGGATCAACAAATATTCCTTATTTAATTTTTCCTTCGCTTACATTTGTCTTTACAAATGTCTTTCAACCCAGTCTTGATCCAGATCAGCTTGTTTTTTGATAAATTTAAATTCCTACCAAATCATTTAATTTACCTTGTGATATAAGATGTGGCTTACTGGAAGATAATTCAAAATCAAAATCATTGTTGTCTTCTTCAGTAATGCCTGATTCTTCATCGCTGGTTTCAAAACATATATTCACAGGTAGCTCAGAAACTGGAATAATTTCACTATGAGATACACGCCTGATTGCAGATTGCAATGAAGGATATTTTACAGTATGTTTAGATTTTTTAGAAATTCCACACACACTTATTTAAACAAAAGCAACAATTGGTTGCATGATCCTTTGGTTCACACCAAACCATAGGAACACCAAATGGCAAAGCCTTCTGTGTACTTTTCAGTCATCCTCTTAAATACACAGAACAATTAGTGCATACAATATGAGGAGCCCAATTACCCTGATCACCAATTTTACATTGAAAGTACAAGTGATATGCTTTTTTTAATTAAAGGTGTAATGTTTATCTATTTGATTTTATGGTAAACTCAACACATACATAACAAAATGCATCCACATCATTTACACAATTTTGAGGCATTATGACACTGCAATGCTAACAAACTTAAGACAAGAGTAAGACTGTACAAAATTAATTCATTTCTAAATCCAGTGCTTAATACAAACAACACAGCTGTGTTTTTAGCTACATGTTTTGAACTGCACAGACATGATTAATCTTGTCCATGAAGGCTCACTGTTCAGAATTAGATATGGACTATGATATGATTTAGGCCTTTATCTAGAATTTTTTATCAATAGCTTACAAATTATGTTAACAAAGTTAAACAATAAAAAATGAGCTAACAAAATACAATATACTCATAATTTTTATAAAGATTATTACTTAAAATCATAACTATGCATTGAAAAATGAAAAAATCCTTTAATTAAAATTATTTCAAATGGTGGGTGATAGAAATATTCTGAGTTCATATTTGTTTTCAGCATCAAAACCAGATTAAAAGTATGTATTGCATGTTAGGAAACAAAAATTACGTTGATCAGTGTTATTAATATAAAAATTATTTTTATTACCGAGAAAAGAAGTTCAGTATATGACACAACAATAGTTTATTTCAAAAATTTTACTTTTTATTATTTTTATTACCGAGAAAAGAAGTTCAGTATATGACACAACAATAGTTTATTTCAAAAATTTTACTTTTTAAAACAAATTCAAGTATTTGATCATTTAGTTTAAAACATTTGAATGTTTGATGCAAAACTTGATTTCCTAAAAAATATAGCTTTTAATTTTTTTCTGATATCATATAAGTATAAAGTTAAAGCAGATGTCTACAAAAATATTAATCAAACCAATAAAAAATGTATATGTATTTTTTATTTACTGTCATTTAAACTCTTATTTTTAAGATAAAAATAATACTGTCTTACATGATTACAAAAAAATTTATTCAAGGCACTTAACTCCACGGTTTTCACGTGCAGAATTTTATTATTTAACTTTTTATATATTTATAGATTATATGCAGAATTACTGTTTGGCAAAGTTCCTAACCATTCAAAAAAATTAAAATCTGAATCAGGTTTTTCTTTTAAGCCTTCGAAACCACTGTTAGGTATTGCTTCAGAGGATGAGATGGAATGGCAATTTTGTAGCAAGTAAAAATGCCATGCCTGACTGGGATTCAAGCCCAGGACCTGTGTATGAAAGGCTGAGATGCTACCACTCGTACCACGGAGGCCGGTAAATTAATTAGTCTGAAAAATAATTATTTAAGAATATTACTTCAAAAAATAAATAACCCGAAAATCGCCTGCAACTTAGTGAACAAATATAATGTGTCAAAAAATAATACACAATACACATTTTATCAAGAGAACATTTTAAAGTGATATATAATTTTGTTAAACCACTCCAACATAAGGTAACAAAAGGGGTATAAAGAATAATTTGGGGTTGAAGAGTACATGAGAAAGAGTAAAAAAATGAGTTTGCGATGGTATCGACACATAAAGAGGCTGAAAGGAGACAGACTACCGATCAGAATAGATGAACTGAGAATAAATGGAAAAGGCCCAGAAGATGATTCAGATTAAGATGGAGGAATAAAATTAAGGGCAATGTGAAAAAGAGAGGATGTAATTAGCAGTAGGTGGAAGAGGAAGATAGACAAAGACGGTGAGGTTTAGTGAACACCCAGACCTGACAGGTAGCTGGAACAGAATTAGGTTATGTATTATGTTTTTGTATATGTATTATGTACTTCCACCTATATGCTGACATACTTACAATAATAATTTTTTTTTTATAATGAGAATGGGAAATACATTTATACAGGCTATGTAACATTTTCCTTTTCTGAATAGAGATGATCTCATAATGCACGCATTAGAGTTATAACATCACACAGTTTGTAGCAATCTTTCTAACAACTATGATAGATATAAACCATATGTGAGGTATGTATGACACTAGACAGTGTTACTTTCTCTTAGACTAATGATGTTCATATTATTTACAGTTACTGTGTGATCACAATGAAGGTAAACACAAAAAGGCAATAAAAAAACAGCTGCTCCTCATTTCTTTAGTAAGTCTGATATGAACTGGGTATTATTGAGAATAGCTGAGCAATTTTCAAAGTAAACTCGTGTCTCAGGAGGATACCTAAAATGATTATTGATATACATTATGACACTTAACAAATATTTACCTGGTAAACAGCACGATCAAAAATTACTATGTTTGAACATCTCCAAAGAATATTTAAAGCAAATAATCAACACTTTCTTCAGTGGAGTTTCTGGTTCCGATGTTGTAAATGATAATTATCTTAAAAAGGTTAGGGACTCCTCTTAAGGTGTATAATTGAATAATGTAATTAAATTAAATTGAATAATATAATCTATGTTGTGTTTGTTCATTTAATATACTGTTTTTTTTTTAAGTGATTATAAAGTTTATGTTGGTCTATTTTTGAAAGTTGACATGCTGAAGTTAGTATTTAGATTTGTGTGTATCATTTCTATAAGGTAGTTTCCAAAAAGTAATTTTTCCAAAAGTAGCAGAATTTATTTTTTCTAACCACCTCATAGAAATGGAACACATGTACAAACAAGTTTCACACGTAGCATAAAAAATTCAACATCTCAACAGATTTAAAAAACAAAATTTAAAAATATATAAAAGTTAATAAATACAGCATATTAAATTAAAAAACAGAAAAAGACTGGATATATTTTTGACTTCTTACTAAAGATGTTTCCTAACCTTTCTAGGACAGATGCAAGTATCAACAGAAGCTCCTTGGAAGAAACTATGACTAATTAATTATTACCCAAACCAACTTTGGAAGAACAAGTTACATTATTCTGAAAGTGAGTATTTTAAAACCTTTAATAATCTGAAAGTTTATACATCATTGAATTATGCTGCTTTTTTAAAATTAAAACCTAAGAAAAAATTAACTGAACCCAAACACAGTTTTTCCTTCTAGTATGCAAGTTCATTTAAAAGTAACATTTTTTTTCACCTCTTTGAGATATGAATTTTCAAATATTTGTATTGAATTCCTGAACACAGTTGAAATTACAGATAAAAATTATTCTTTTCACAATTTTTTTTTTCATGGAAAATTCTACTTTAAATAAGGCATTTTATCCATTCACAGATTTAAAGTGTAATAAACAATCTAATTAAATTTTATTTTTAAAGAATTTTGTCATTATGTCATTTTTTTATAGTAAGAACCATATAAATCATACAATACTCTAACATTAGCGTATAAATAAAATGCTGACTTTAAGAAACCTTATAACCCTTTTAAATATTCTATAATGATGTAAAAAGTCTTGAACTAAATGCTGTATCTAGTAAATAAAATTAAGGTCCACCAATAAAGAGCAAAAATACCAAAAAACTTTTGTGCATTCCTATATACAATATTTTTCCTATAAAAAGTTAAATTTTTAATTTATACACAAAATATTAACATAAATATATATTAATAATAATAATTAATTATATATATATATATATATATATATATAACTATTATGCAGCATATGGTTAAAAAAAATAGTAATTTATTTTAAAAATAACAATATTCAATTGTATGAAGCCAGACAACAGAATTATTTTCATATTACACAGGATAATACTTCAATTTAAATGAAAGAATTTTATTATGGTATCTGTTTTTAATAAAATGAGTATTTAAAAAAGGAACAAACAATTTATTTAAAATATATTAAAAGAATTCGTTTTACATTATTCTACTGATTAGTTTTTAAATAATAGCAACTAATTAGAAGAAACTGAATTTTTTTTCATTCTTCATTTAACACACATTCAAATATTTTGTATTTCAATTATGAAATAGAAAATTATGACAGATTGTAACTAACAAAAAAAGTTATTTATAAAAAATAAGCAAGATTTTTTTTATTACTGATACCCGCATCGCAATTTTCTAATGTTAATATTGACAGTATATTAAAATTCTACGGAAAAAATAAAACTATGTATTTACATCACACAGAAAAAGAAATGATTAATTCAATGAAAAAATTTTCCACTGGTAAAAAATAAAAATGTAAATTCAAATATAAAGATGCTATACTTGCATACAAATATTGCTTTCAGCACTGTCTAGTTCAATTTAATTGAACTAGAATCATTGTCTGATTTTTACACTATATAAAGTACATCTTACATTGAAATGTGAATAAGAAATCGTGTTTTGTAAATCCTACACAGGGAACATGCAAAAGAATTAAATAATATTAAAATAAAAAAATAAAAAATGAATTATCAACATATTTGGAAGGTTTAAAAAAATAGAAAATGGAGAAACTACTCATTTTCCAGCTTAAAATTACTTGTTTCAGTAAAACATTCAGAATTTGTAATAAGAACTTTATGCTAATTCAAAAACTAATTTATAATTTTCCTGTAACAGTATTAATTGAATTCTTTTAATTGACAATGTAATAAAAATACTTCATAAATTGGAGAATATATGTTTTTTAACCCACCTAGTCTAGTGGTAAACTTGTTATGCAAATCAGTTGTTTAACACCTGATATTCAATGTCGAGGATTTTCAGATTCAAATCCTAGTAAAGGTTTGTTGCTTTTACATGAATTTGAATATAAGACAATGGATACCCCAGTGTATTTTGATGGTTGGGTTTAATTGACCACACATCTCAGGAATAATCATCTAAGTCTGCACAAGGCTACACTTGATTTACATGTCACACATCATCCTTATCTCATTGAGCTGGGAGGGGGTATTGTTCACTAGTTTAACGGATTACAATATCCATATTAGGAAATAAATAAGAACTTACATTAACTAAAATGCTGAGAAACTGCAAGGAAATATATCAAACAAAAGCAAATGTATCCAAAAACTGTAATGAACTTGTTACCATACTGTTTCCTAATCCTGTCTGATTACACAGACAAATTCTATAGAGCAAATCAAAAGTTTAATTTAAATTTAAAACTATCTAAATTACGAGAGAGAGAGAGATGAAGTTGAATTCTTAAAGGAATAAACAATTTTTCAATTAAAAACAACTTTAACCTTTCTCTAAAAACCTTTATATTGTCACCAGTAATAATATGTCATTTTCTTCAGGTGGTTTGGCCTTTTATAAGATGGTTTATATTCAATCAAACAATGTAGTTCTCTATTTTTACAAAAAACCTGATTTTTTTTCAATTTCTTGTCATTATTATGATTATCTAAATTTTTCTTAAAATCTTTCTACCTACAACTAATATTGCTTCATAAATAATTAGAAGATTGATGTTAATTATAGGATTTTAAAAAAGTTTTAAAAGATAAACACTGTTTGGTACACCAAGAACAGTATTGAGTATTCTATAAATATGACATACTATCAATCTATGGTACTAACTACTGTCATTAATTTATCATCACCAAACCTTGAAATTAATCTCAGAGCAAAGATATTTGAGCTTATTGTTTAGTAAATTCATTCTACATGGTCATTTCATGAGAGGTTATAATCAATCATTATGCTTAAGAAATTCACTAGTGATAAATGCTGTATATTGTTATAAACTCCAATATTAGGATTATTTTCTTGTTTATTACATATACTACTTATAAAATACTAACTAACTTATTTATTTACAATACTAAATTACAAAGTAATATTTTATATATGTATTGTTCATATTCATGTGTTTTCTTCGTGTTATTGATAATTGTAAACATCCTGTCATTTCCTTATTTCTTATTTTTTAGTAATGAACCAGCTAAGTTAAATTATTAATGATTTAACTTGCCTTTAAAATGAGTACTGAGCAACATTTCTAGCTAAACAGTATGTTTAACATATATTTTGTATTAACTAAAGTATGAAACTATTGTGATTTTAAATAATGATTAATTAAGACAATGTAAATTTAAAGATAAATAAAGGAAGTGTAAATTATCCATAATTTATTTATCTGGCATTTTCTTAGTGTATAATATTACCACAACCTACATATTACATTGCGGCTGGAATTGCATATACATATATTTACTTATTTTATCAAACATTTTTTCTACCGTATTGAATTATTTTATTTAAAAAAAAAAAAAATTATAAGATCAAAACCACCTGCTATAGTACATTAAAAAGTGAGACATTTACCAACTGAAGCGTTTTGAAGTAAATACATCACCAAATAAATCATCAGCAATTAGGATTATAAATTACACATAATAAATGGTCTGAGATAGAGGTTTTAATATGAATGAGGAAGCAACATTTGCGGATATTTTTTACGTGTAATTTATAATTTTAATTGCTAATGATGAAGTATTGACTTTAAAAGCACTACAGTTTGTAAGAGTCTCTCACTTTTTAATGTACTGTATTTGGTAATTTTGATTTTACAATTTTATTATTGCTTAAATTTTGTAAATATATTTGTATCCCTGTTATAGCTTCACTCACTTTTTTATTTTATTTTATGTTTTTTAGTCAAGTAACTGGGGGCAGGTGCAACCAGTCGAATTGCACATACACTAATAGTGGCTGTGTCTGTTGAGCCAACAGATCATAGACTGTCACATCCCTTAAAAAATCAAAATAAAAAAAAAACTGAAAATGGTTTTTAGATATTTAACTGAAGAGTATTTGCAAGTCCAATTCTAATGAATATCTTGTTCAGTACAGTAGAAATGGGGAAAATTTTCAATCATTTTCTTTTACCTTTCTTTGACCCTTTCAAGGTTGAATTTTGAACAATCAAGAATTTGATTTTAGATGTTTATGAAGATTACACACACCAAAACACCAGAAATCAATGTGATATGTTCATTTCTTCTGAGAAATTGAAAAAAAATAGTAAATCTAATTGTTACTCCATTTAACCAGTTATGAATTTCAAAAAAACCTTTCTTACTGCTCACTTACACCGTAAGAAGAACATGTATACACATTTTCATCAATTTAGCTTCAATAGTTTTTGCTGGGTTTTCTTCATAAATTTTGTTTTATAGATACGGATATAGATATAGAGGTATATTATTACTAAACAGGTCATAGAATTGAGTCAGCAGTACTCCAACTAGTACTTACTAATACTATGACAAATTTGAATCAATAAATTCTTAAAAAAATAAATTCTTGCCTTATTACTCGTATTATTTCTGAATTACAAGATACGATCTACTTCAATTATTATGTTATCAATTACCTATTTTTAATATCTTTTGTTAAAGTTCAAAATTGTCATTATCAAAACCTTTACTAAAATATTAAAATAACTGGAATTGCTTTTTCTCTTGAACCAGTTACATTTATCTCCTTTTCTACATAAGTTAGTATAACTTATTTAGAAACAAATGGTGAGTGAAGGTTACAAATTTCTACCGCATGTAACAATCCCCCTCAACAGATTTTAATGCAATGAATTGTAATATGTATTTTCAATATTAATTCTGTAACTGAAAAAAAAACTGATCAGAATTCGAATTGAAATCTAATTTTTGTTATTTCAATTAATATAAGGTTAGAGTTCCTATTTCAAAATTAATAAAACCATAATTAAAATAAAAATTTATATATTCCTTCTTAAACAAAGAACATTTTCAAATAAAATAATAAATCAGTTTTTTTACTAATGTATTTATAATTAGTTTTTAATGAAATTAGCAGGATTTTGTACAAGTAGAAGAGACAAATTCTATGAATTACAAAATTATGTAAATCATTATACTCATATAAGAATTTAACTGGTGTGTATCTATAAATAAAAAAATTACTTTATACTATAAAAGTTCCATTAAATAGATATTTTTAAAAGGTTTTCCTTTTAAAAATACAGAAATTTCCATGTCAAAGTGTTACAATAATGAATAATATAATATAGATCATACGATATAATGAATAAGTAATAAATCATATAAAACATATATTTTACATATAATGCATAAATTTTTTTAAAACATAACCATAACTATTAAAAAACATACCATATCTTTTAAAAATCCTCATTTTATTTTTAAGAAATATTAAGTACATGACTTAAAAACATGGGATTTGAATCGGTTCTCTCATTTAACGATAATGATAAATATTTAACTTACATAAAGTAAAAAATTAATTAATAAAATTCATAGAACTGATCTATTTATAATCAACAGTAAACAACATGGTAAGAAGAACAAATCATTTAGTAGGGCAAGTGACAAGTAAGTGTCCATGAATTTCATCCATTAACCGATTTCAAAAGTAGTGCATTGGACTTTTCAGAGATTATTGTGGATGACTATAAACTCATCATTAGTGAATCACAAACACTGTGGGTTAGGTGAAATGTAAAGAAGAAGAGGAAACATTTAAAAAAAGAGGTAAAGGATGAAGTGGATAGCAAATGAAATTTCAGGTCCAACACCAAAAAGTATTGAACTAATAGGTACCTACCCTTCAAAAACAATTTGTAAACTTTTTAAGCTTACAATAATCAACGTCATCGATTTTATCTACCTTGAGGCAGATTTCTTACTCTCATATCCATATCCATTCTCTTATATTTCTGGTTAAACTTGTAAGTTCTTGACAGTACCCATTTTTTTTTTCACCACCTATAATCTATACTCTTTTCCGGTTTCTCTTTTTTTTTATTCTTCTAGAGATCCTTCCAGCAGCAATTTAATCAATTCTTTTTCTTAGATATAAATCCATTTTTGTATGCATTCTCTCATGTTATAAATCCTAACCTAATCTGAAAAACCTTCTGTTCTTGTTCACTCTTCTCATTTCCTCGTTTTTCATACTGTCTGTTCATCTACTTTCTTCAACCTCCTACACACTCAGATTTCAAACATCATCTTTTTCCATTTCTCTCTCTCTTCTTAGTTATCCACACAAAAGTAAACTCTAAATTAACACTTCACAAGATACTTCCTCAACTTTAACTCTATCTTACTACAATATTAATTGTTATTAAACAAATCCTTCTTACTCTCTTTCAAAAATAATAACAAACATTTTCTTGTTCGTGAACCTATACTTTTTCTAATTTATGTACAGATGTACAATATTCATGTCAGCAATTAATATTATCAATAAGAAATTGGAATGCATCATAAATTTGTGGCACATCCTAGAACCCAGAATGAACTTTCCTTTGATATCATTCAGGATAACTCTTTAAACATTAAAAATACTGATTTAGAATAATAACTGAAAATAATCAAGCAATTTTTACAGCATTACAGAATATTAACAATATGTCATGGACTTTAATGACAAAGTATGTGAGACGCTAGTTCATTTATCATGATTTGTGAGTCTGCTGATGCTAATAATCATACTTTGAGGTTTAATTAAATATTAATAAAAAAGATGTCTGAATGCATTATAAGGTAGGTAAATGCACACTGCAATAAAATTTAGCATTTTTTTTTTGTCTTCAGTCAGTTGACTGGTTTGATGCAGCTATGATTCCCTATCAAGTGCTAGTCATTTCATTTCAGTATACCCTCTACATCCTACATCCCTAACAATTTGTGTTACATATTTCAAATGTTGCCTGCCTACACAATTTTTTCCTTCTACCTGTCCCTCCAATATTAAAGCGACTATTCCAGGATGCCTTAATATGTGGCCTATAAGTGTGTCTCTTCTTTTAGCTATATTTTTCCAAATGCTTCTTTCTTTATCTATTTGCCACAACACCTCTTCATTAGTCACTTTATCCACCCATCTGATTTTTAACATTCTCCTATAGCACCGCATTTCAAAAGCTTCTAATCTTTTCTTCTCAGATACTCCGATCGTACAAGTTTCACTTCCATATAAAGCAACCCTCCAAACATATACTTTCAAAAATCTTTTCCTGACATTTAAACTAATTTTTTATGTAAACAAATTATATTTCTGACTGAAGGCTCGTTTCGCCTGTGCTATTCGGCATTTTATATCGCTCCTGCTTCATCCATCTTTAGTAATTCTACTTCCCAAATAACAAAATTCTTCTACCTCCATAATCTTTCTCCTCCTATTTTCACATTCAGTGGTCCATCTTTGGTATTTCTACTACATTTCATTACTTTGGTTTTGTTCTTGTTTATTTTCATGCGATAGTTCTTGCGTAGGACTTCATCCATGCCGTTCATTGTTACTTCTAAATCCTTTTTACTCTCACCTAGAATTACTATATCATCAGCAAATCGTAGCATCTTTATCTTTTCACCTTATACTGTTACTCCGAATCTAAATTGTTCTTTAACATCATTAACTGCTAGTTCCATGTAAAGATTAAAAAGTAACGAGGACAGGGAACATCCTTGTCGAACTCCCTTTCTTATTACAGCTTCTTTCTTATGTTCTTAAATTATTATTGTTGCTGTTTGGTTCCTGTAAATGTTAGCAATTGTTCTTCTATCTCTGTATTTGAACCCTAATTTTTTTTAAATGCTGAACATTTTATTCCAGTCTACGTTATCGAATGCCTTTTGTAGGTCTATAAATGCCAAGTATGTTGGTTTTTCTTTAATCTTCCTTCTACTATTAATGTGGGGCCTAAAATTGCTTCCCTTGTTCCTATACTTTTCCTGAAACCAAATTGGTCTTCTCCTAACACTTCTTCCACTCTCCTCTGAATTCTTCTGTATAAAATTTATCATAGTGGGGTGAAATTAATCTTAAATCCATTGTAACTGGTCTTTTTTTCTGGGTAGTCAAAAAAATTATTTTTAGAAAAAATACAACTGACATGAACCTGTATTTAATTAAAAACAGAAGTGAAGAAATACGTCATAAAATTATTAAAAAAATTTTTGGAAGAAGCAGTAAACACAAAATATAATTGAAAATGTAGTAAAATATCTACAAACTTAAATTGAATAAACCCAAAATAAGAGTAAAATTAAATCATTCCATTCAAAAAATAAAAAATTAATCTTAAAACAAATGTAAGAGTAAGGGCAAACTTAATACTGATATGGTACAACTAATCTGGCCTGACCTCAAATTGTCAACCTTTCAGACAGAAAATGTTGCTATAATTCTATGCACCTCTCCAACATACATGGTGATGATGAAAATGACATTTATAGTAGCTGTTTTAAGAAAACTTCAAAAACAAATTAAATGATTGGCTGGTGACTTAACATAATATTTTTTAAGCTCAGTAAGTAAAAAATATTAACTATATTACATGAGCAGGTACATAATCTAGAATTCCCAGGGACATGTAAATAACATCCATATTGACGACGATTAGATCTAATCATTAAAAATATGAAAATTAAAGTAAATAATAAGATAAGATCTATTCAGTTTTACTGGTTCGGCATAAAATAATTTTTTTTTTTATATTATTTTTTATGAGAATACACCATTAGAGTAATATAGATTAATTTCTATAAAAGCAGTTGTACAATTTTCATAGAAGGTGAAAAAATACAGTTATAAATCCTTGAACAACATAAAATAAAAACCATTAAAAAGATATATTTCAACTATGTATGGTCATTCTAGGATCGATCATAATACATTTGTAAAAATAATAAAAAGTATTTAGAAGTGATAAATGTTACATTTTTATATATAAAATAAAATTTTAAATATTTACTTCATGCAGTTGTATTGTTTGAAAGAAAAAAAAACATCAAAATATAATGGAAACATGTAAATCAAACATCTTTTAATCAATAAAATTTTAAATAAACAAAAAATATAATAGCGTTGAGATAATTATGCTTAGTAAATATATAAATGAAATCTTAAAAGTACTTTAAAAAATTTCCGCTACTGACTTGATGCAGTGTGTAAAATGTATTGTTTTCTTAAAAAAGCGTTACATTAATCTGTTACTTTATACTACCCAATACAATACTTAATATAGTTGTGGTGTATATAAAGTATCCAAAGTAAGAATGGCACTACTTTCTCTGAAAGTAGTGATTTTAATTATATAGTCAATACCTATTATGAATAAAGTAAAAGTGTCACTTCCAAGTATGAATATCAACTGCATTCATGTTCAACTTCACATTCTGATAAATGCAATAGTTTGTTTGGCTCACTGATAAAAGCAGCCAGAAAATAATCTGTAATATTAGTTCCCTAATTAGTTTGGCATGTTGTTAATCATTGGAACAGTCATTTTCATGAAGAAGTTTAATGTCAGGTCATCCAACGAGAAGTAATTGTAGGTTTTAATAAAAGCATAACTTTTACCATTACAAAAAAAATCCAGGACACCAAATAGAAGTATACAAAATGAGGTTAATGAATAGTTAAATACATAGGTAATTAAGCAAGTAGGATACATCTTCAAAAATTTGTAGTGTTTTGTTATTCAGATAGTAAAACTACAAAGGATAGATGCAATAAGAAAAATATCAAGGACCTGCACATGTCAAATGATTTTTTATGCAGAAAAAATATAAATCATTTGGTTATCAAATACAGGTAGGAGTTAAAAATAAACTCTTAGATAAATTAGTAAGGTTTAAGCACATTATCAGATTAATGGTATGATTATTCACATTAATGTAGTAAGCAATTAACATTTTTGTTTTTGTAGCCCTGAAAACATTAATAATAGTAATAGCTGTGGTAATGCGATATGAGAATAATTTTATAATAGATTTTTTGGGTAATCAAATTAAACACTATTTTATATCCTAGACAACTGCTGTGATTAATAATAAGTCTGCTGAGCACTTTTGATTCAGTAAATCCATCTCATAAAAGTGACAAATAAAATATAATGTTGATTTATTGATTATTGCTGACCGGCCAAATTTCAAATGAACTATATGTTTCATACATTTGAAAAATTTATGTACAAAATAAGCGTCAGGAATAAATTTTTGCTAAACACAGGAAAATGACAATGCTGATACCGCTTAACAGATCGATAATGAAATGATATCAGTACGTGACAAAGTTAATTTAACCGCTACATGCATCAATGCAGTGTTGCCAGCCGACAAATAGAGTAGAATATGTACGTTATATAAGGGATGAGTCCTTTTAAAATTCTGATTATTTGTTAACATATCCACTAGCTGTTTATAAATTCCAATCGAGCTGATTACATCTATATCATGTGGTATCTGCCAGTTCCTTTTTCCATAAATGGTCGTATGTAACTAGAATGAAATGAGTGACAGCTTATTGGCATTCCATTTTATTATGTGACATAGTTTTTTATATAAATTATTACATAATTAAAATGCTGGGTTAAATTATTATACTTCGACTTTATTTTCAATTTCTACTGATTCCTATCCGCATTAATTGTATTACAACTTTGTCACAATAATTATTCAATTACTTTTCTTTTATAAAAGTAAAATCTTTAATTTTTTATTCAAGTAACCTAAGCAAGCGCAACTAGTTTTCCTTATTTCTTAACTTTACAGCTCCCCTTATTTTTTAACAGCTTCTCTATTATACAAATTTCAGAATTTCTAATGAAAAAAAATATTCAGGCATAACAATGATTTTAAAAATTTTGTATAATTTTTGTTTTAATCGTTGCAAACCATAAATTTAATATAAAATTACTTTTATTTATTTTATCAAATATATAAATTTAAATTCAGTCTGATCTTATAAAGCCAGGGCTTAAATATATAATTCATAAAACCCTATCTAATATATGCATTACAATAAAGATAACAATGTCATGTGATAACAAGCAAATAAATGTATTATTTTTCAAGGTATAAAAATTATTTTTGCTGCAAAAAGATATCATTGTCTATTTTAAACCTGTTGGTGATTAAAAATCATTTAAATGACAGATTGAAAAGTTATTATTTAGGTTTTTCATCAACATATTTTACTTATACTTTTTTGTTTTTAACATATTTTTATGGATTTTATTTATTTGGAGTCATCAGTCGGTCGATTAGTTTGCAATTCTCCATTCCTAGGTTTTTCTGCAAACTTTTAATTTGAAGATCCTTCATCCTCAATCAACTGTTTTATATATTAGAATATTTTTTTTCCTTTTTGGTTTCTATCTTTTACGCATCCCTCGATCAGCAAAAGAGCAAAACCTGAATATCTTTTAACGTTTGGCCAACCGAACTAGTTCAAATCTTTATAAGATTATGCAGAAAATTTCTCTCTTTTTTTAAAACCATTTTTGAAACATTTCAGTAAATTATTGCAACAATCAACATTTAGGAAAAAGAATAATTTTAAAATGTACAAGTATTAATGATGAACTGCAAAACAAATTTAGAAAGTGCAATATAAAAAGAGTTTAATTAGAGTACAATTACAGTTAGAAAATAAGGATAAAAATATAAATAAGAAAAATACAAAGAAAGATGAGAGGAATATACCTAATGTCAAAATTAAAAAAAAAAAGTAGATGAAGCAGGGAATCAAAACAATGTTGAGTGGTGAACTAAAAGAATAACTGCAAGTAGATTTTACAAAGGATACAAAGGATGTATCCTTTTTTTTGTAATGAATTTTCAGCATTTATATTGTTCTGAATTGTGCAAAAAGTGTAAAAAATTGGATATGAGAGGCAGAGATAAAGATGTTGATGAGTCATTTGAAGAAAAGGAAATATATTGTAACAAGACTGGTATAGCGGGACTGAGTAAGGTATTCCTGCCAATTATTATGAAAGTAATAATTAGTATAATAACTGCAGGAATCCAGAAAGGGACAAAAAAGAGAACCCTTTTTGTAAAGTATAGGTCCGTTAACAGTCATCCTTTGTTATACTGCTCGCTAACACACAATGAACACCTCTTGTGCAGTGAGAAGAGATCAGGTTTGGAATTTATGGGGACAAAAGCCTCGGTCAACTGTTCTCACGCTTCGACTTGGGTCCAGTCCAGTAGGTAAAGAGGCTAGAAGTATAAATAACCCAGTAAGACCAGCAAGGAGAGTTCTATTAGAACCAGAACCAGTCTGCAAGGTGTTACGACATCAGTCCCACAAGGGCAGTTCTGCCGGGAGTTCAGCAAGGAGAGGCTGCAAGTTGTATGGAATTGTGTGGGTTCGGCAGAGTTCTGCAAACCAGTCTAGTGAGACGTATGATGACGGTTCAGTGAGGAGAATCACAGGTGTGAATCTGCAAGACAATAGTGCAAGATGTCAGTTCAGTAAAGAGAGTCTTGAATCCAGGTTCAATACGAGTAAGATGGTGCCACAAGTAATTCCAGTAAACCAGAAATACTATCGGTGAGTTACAGTAAACTATAAGTGTATAAATGAAAGAAATAATGCAATAGACTTCATTCATAAACTGTTAGGGTGGATAGCAAAGGTATTTGCAAGCGAACACGATATGGTAATTTCCTAATATAAGACTAGTGGTTGAAAAGGGTTAAGACTAGCGGTTTCTTTAGTTAATGGGTCTGAATAGTAGTCTTCTGTTTATCCTGGAATAAATTCCGAACAATTATTTATTTTGAACTCCGTCTTATGTGTAATCTGTATTATTATTTACTATTGACATTACTATCACTATTTGAAATGTAATATTTTAATTTTGATTTTTTGTTGATTATGTTATGTTTTTCTCTGTTTTTGTCATGCTTACTGTTTTGATGATGTTATGTTTTATGTCATGTAATTATCATTTAGTACTATTATTGTGGTTGTAATTACTATATTAATATTTGTGTTCATTAATTGTTTTATTATTATCACTTATTATTACTATTATCACTATTGTATTTATCACCATTGATATTATTATTAATTTGCCTGGTTGTTATTTGAACATTTAAACCAATTAACTGTAATTATATAAACATTCTAAGTTGTCAACAACCTCTCATTATCCTGATCGAGCCGTGAACACGTGACAATATTATTGATAAAAGAAGAGATAATTGAAGAACGACAAAGTCAAAATATAACCAGATGGTTAAAAACATTTGAAATATTACAAGGTGTCAAACGTAAAAAATTAAACTATAAAGGAATGATAAATGCCATTTAGTCAAAGAAAAGTTTAATAACCAATATCACCTACTAAAAACTAGGATATGAGGTCAGGAGCAGCTTCCACTTTTACTGTTAATTGTAAACTAAATTATTAAGATCTTAGCAACTGACCCATTAAAGAAAAAATGTAAATAATTAAATGCAGAATCAGTTTACAAAACGGAAGGATACTATGGCACAACAAAGTTATTTTAAAAATGAGTAAAACATAATTTTAAGAATTAGAGTATAGTATTATACTGTACGTTCAATCAGACATAGCTTGTAATTAAACATACCTTGAATATTGAAAAAATTAGGAGTACAATTGAAAAAGTTAGCTTCAACTGTTGAGACACCTTGACAATAGAACGTAAGAGATTGTACAGGTTGTGTTGAAGATGTTCCTAGATCTCAAACATGAAGGAACAGTAGAATAAATATTTATGAATTTTCTACAGTCTGTCGTGCACTTCATCTTTTTTTATTTTTCCTGCTAGTTAATGTACAAGTGTTTACACGGACTCTACCGATCAAAGGATAAATCTTTTGAAATGAAACAACCTAAATCTAAAACAACCACTTAAAATTCAGGCAGATCTATTCAGTACCGGACCTATAAATCAGGTTTACATGAACATCTCTTAGGCTGGTGCTGCATATTCAACTACCGCAAAGCTTACTTCAAGTCTGTTGATCAAAGCAGTTCTGACTGCGCTCACCATATTGGTCCAGTTAGTATACAAACGATGTTATCACTCTTTATAATTTTTTTCTTTTAGTTCTAAGCGATACGACCTATCGGGTTGGTCTAGTGGTGAACGCGTCTTCCCAAATCAGCTGATTTGGAAGTCGAGAGTTCCAGCGTTCAAGTCCGACTAAAGTCAGTTATTTTTATACGGATTTGAATACTAGATCATATATACCGGTGTTCTTCGGTGGCTGGGTTTCAATTAACTATATACCTCAGGAATGGTCGAACTGAGACTGTACAAAACTATACACTTCATTTACATTCATACATATTATCCTCTGAAGTAATACCTTACGGTGCTTCCGGAGGCTGAACAGGAAAAAAAAAAGAAAAAATTCTAAGCGATACACCTTGAAAGATAGAGTATAGTTCAGGAAACTCCCTGTTATTTTGGAGGGTGTAATAATCAAAGCGCACTCTATTTAACATGTTAAATTGCATATTTAACAGATATCAAATAAAACAAGTTATAACAAGAATTATAACCGTTAACAAATGGGTGATTTGTAATACTACCTCATAGAGAAAGGAAAGGCATATCTTCAAGAACGATTATTTAAAAAGATCAATTTTTAATGAAATTATTTTCATAAAAATAATTTGAATCAGACGCTTCAATTTTAAGCTCCACGCAAGTTCTAGAAATAAAGTGTAACATTTCAAGCTGTTTTGTAAACACAGTATTTATTATTATATAAATACGTAATAACCTCTTAACCGGAATTCTTCAATTCACAAGAGCAAATCAAACATAAAAAATACAATACTGTATATCCATATCTGGAATTCAGTAAAACCTAAAATAACTTAAGGTCAATCATTTAATATTATTTATAAATACACAATAAATATTGTTATTGTTTATTGTTAGTGTACGAAGCTTAGGAGATAACACGCAAACTGTAAACAGTTAAAAAAAAATCTAATTTACAATTATATTAATAAAAAGATAAGGCTTTGATAAAGAAAAAAAACTTTATAAATTAATTTTCCACATATTATTTTCCGTTTTGTTTCGTTATATAAACATGAAAACCTCGATATATCTTTATATATATATTTCTTGTGTGCGTGTGTATGTCACTGAATTCCTCCTAAACGGCTGGACTGATTTTGATGAAATTATTTGTGTGTTCAAGGGGATTCGAGAATGGTTTAGATTCACAATTTGGTCCACTGGAAAATTTTTTTTTTTAATTAATTTTTTACTTATAAGTAGTTGTTGATTTTGGAATGTTTAACATTGGATCCGGCAGACTGCGCTACCATCGCAGTATCGAATATTCAATAATATTCTATTTTAATTTTAGTTTGTCCCGACAGTTGGTGCTGCGATCAAATTGAGAAAAATATTTCGTAATTTTGTGTTATTATTGTGTTACAAAAAATCGCGAGAAAACAGTTTTTTTAATAAATCAGATGGAAATGTAAACAAAGGAAAACCAATCAGATCAATGCAAGATGGCCGCTGTCAAACACAAAACATAAAACCTTAAAAAGAGTCTTTTTAAGGTTTTATGAAACGTTCAATTGTTGTCATTTAATCTGTATGTATCCTCAGATCTAGCAATAGCGAAGCATTGCCGAGTCTGCTAGAATTGCGCGCTTATTGAGAATATTATATTATATTATTATTTATTGAAATAACGTTTTAAAGTTTAATTTAAAAATGTACATTGTGCAAATTTGTAAGGTGCAGTATTGAAGTAAGTATTTTACATGAATTTTAGTGATGTATACACGTGCATTCAATAACAATCAACTTAACCTACAAATTTAAATTGTCAGTTCTCATTTGATTCTATGCAACTTATGAAGTATTGAACGGCTCTTTGAAAATAAAAATTTAAGTTTGTAAAATAAATTATAACATTTATAAAATTAAAATATAAGTTGCTTATAATATAGTTTAAAGTATATTTAAAAAATTGAATTTATAATGTTTTAGCTGATTAATTTTATAAAAACTTTTCTAAAATTATTTTTAATTTACAATTATCTAAAATTTGGTAAAATAGATGTTAAAATAAAGAATGAGAAAAATGATAAAAATTTCTACTGAAATTTTAACTACGTTGCTTTTTTACAGCGCTTTAATTTTTTTATTGATTAATTATTTAAGCTGTTACATGGTTGTGAAACATCACAATTATTAAAATAAAAAAAAAAATATGTTAGAATATTTTTTAGAATGATGTTAAGTGAAAATTAGTAGTAATGGGATGAAAATTTATTAATTACACTAATTACTAATTTTACGACGTTTCAATTTTTTAATTCAATTTTCATCGGACATCTCAATATTTAGTGAAAATAAATATTAACCATACTACACATAATTATTCAATAAACCCATTACAATAATACAACAATCACAAACTGATAATATCATACTAATAGTCAATTTAATGAAATTTAGAACACATTCTCTTAACTTAATTAAGTTACTTATATTTATGTGTGTGCATTTATTACAGAATAATGCCGCGTCAGGACAACGTCTGTCGGGTCCGCTAGTATACGTATAATTATGAAGAAAAGTTAAATAGAATGTATAAATAAATATATATCTGAAACTTCTTTTTAATTCAGAACTATTTCCTAATAATTATTCATATGTAGTAAAATCAGTTATAAACAAAACGACTTAAAAAAATAAGAAAATTGATTAAAAAATAACACTTTTTAATTCTTCTTCCAGTTTGGTATAATAAATTTACACTAATACGATCAATTAACTACAACTTATATCCAAAAATTAGCGCGGCCTTCAAAAAATTAATGTTTAAATAATAATAATAATACAATTTTAATTTGTAACTATTTATTTCGTTTTTAAGTAGTCTTTTAAATAATAAATAGATGGCTTCCAAAAAAAACTGTTATCCGATTGTAAAAAAAAAAGACGTTCACAAGAAACGCAGTCGAAAAAAAAGCAAATTTCATACATGCAGAGAAGCAACACAAAGAGCCTGACTGAATGTGAGCTAAGCAATGTTAGAACCAAGGAAAACCGAGTGAAATACGGAAATGTATATTACTTTTTTCCAAATAACTTTTTTTTTTAATTTTAATGCGAAACTAATTCGAATATCATAATGACATTTTTGTATACGCTATAACGCTAAAAAAATGTAATAAGTAATCACGACGACAATAACAAATTAAAGTATTAAATTGATTATATAAATATTTTTATTACATTTAGGCTAACTGGAAAAACGGACTTGACCACTAAAAGAACTTGCCTAAAAACAAAAAAAAAAGAATCATTGAAATGGTTCTTTTGTAATATATAGTTTTGTTTCTTAAAAAAAAGATTCAAACATTTCAAATTGAAAATCTGCTATTTGTAAAATCGTGCTGTCAAACGTCAGCTATTTATGTTAACCAATGAATTATGAAAAAATAAATATCCGGTAGTAATAGTTTCTGTAATTATATTAAAAATATTGTTAGTAACAAATGTTCAGCAAAGTATATAATTTCAGTGAAGGTTAAAAAAATATACATATATTTTTTTAAATTACGTAAAATTTAAGTTTCACGTCAAACAAGCTACCGCTTTCAAAGACATACTTAGTAAGTAAAAACCGGTTTAATTAGATAAAAACTTGTAAGTGTAACCGTACTAGACAGGTATATATAGTCACGAGCAATTACAGATTGGCATAAAAAAAATAAGACCGAAAAAGTTTCACGGAATACTTTTAATATAAAAAGTACAATATTTCACAGTATAATGACCACAATTTAATGTAAATTATTAGTTAACACCAATTTAAGTGAGTAATTTTTAATTTATATTTAAATTTATGTAGACTTAAATCAAATATTAATGTATAAATATCTAACGAATAGATGTGTAATGTTAAAAAAATATATTAATTCGTAATTTATATAAAAAAGTAATTCCTGAAATCCATTTAACGGCTTTTATAAATTAATCACTACTTTTAATAGCCATCTTATTTATTTTTACCATTTAATTTAATTTATTTTATTATTTTTACCATTTAATGAATAATATAATTAAAAATGATTTCCTCATTTTTTTTTTTTTACCGGAGTTGACATTCACGGTTCATTATAACCTAAGGGAAACGTTAAAAAGAAATTATTACACCATAACGTGCCTCAACATTTGAATATTGAACAAACCACAGATAATCGGGTGAAAAAAAAGTAAAAGTAACATTAAAATAAATAATAAATACTGTTTGTGAGGTGAAAGTAAAACCCTGATAGAGCAGAAAACAATTGTTCAAACCAGTGTTTCCCAAACTTTTCCGAGTCGCGGCGTCCTTTTTCAATTGCGCAAACAGACAAAGAATTTTATTTAGATGCAGTATATTCACGCGTTCTAGCAAATTTATTACCACATACTTCTTTTAATATCGCCTGATCCAAAACTGATGTTTTCTTTCGACCGAATGCTGGAGAATGCCAAGATCGTTTTACAGCGTTAACGACTGAATTTTTACAGTACAGACTTCGAATATTATAATTATTTAGTTTCCAAACCTATTTAGTGAATCTTTTTTCAGCGTTTATTTTGTTATTTCCGTCATCTTGGTTTTTCGTTGCGTAAGGTTATTTTACGTTACTTTATATTCGTCGCATGAATTTCTTTGTTCAAATATTATCGATGTAATTTACTTTTAAAAAAATTAATAGATAATTTATTAGGATCATAACATTATTGTACATTATACATATCGCGTCAGGAACGATAGGAATGTTGATGGATAGAACAAAACAACTGCAACAAATTTTGCCTCGCAGTTCAAACAGTGGAAAAACCTTGATCGAAGCGGTAAACAGAAAGATGAAAAACGAAAAATAGTTATAGTTTATTTGAATAAATAAATCAATTATTTTTAGTTGACTTTTTAGGTAACTATGCGAAGACGATAAACAAAATCAGTATACAATAAAACAAGGAATTTTAAGATTTTATAATGGTCTCAGTACTACAGTTTCCTATAGTCGTTTCCAAGAAAATTGTTAAAACTGAAGTCGAAATATACATTGTAGTTTAGAAGTCGGACAAATTACTAGAACTCCAAGGTCGATTGACCTTTCTTTCTTTTTCCTGTTTAACCTCCGGTAATAATACTTCCAGATAATACTTTCAGAGGATGATATGTATGAGTGTAAATGAAGTGTAGTCTTGTACAGTCTCAGTTCGACCACTCCTGAGATGTGTGGTTAATTGAAACCCAACCGCCAAAGAACACCGGTATCCACGATCTAGTAGGATAAGGTCGTTTCACCTAATTTCACTGAATGTTTTAGCGGTGGGGTAATATGAAAACATTAATATACGAACTAAGTTTGATAATAATAAAATCGTGAAGGCAACTTACAATGTCGCTGAAGTAAACCGTTATATAAGAGGCAAACAAAGAATTTTAAATCGAGCGCAGCGTTTTTACTTCCTTGTACGAAGTATATATAAATCGCGAAAAATTTCGGTTTTCAGATTTCAATGGTAATATCCATTTTGATCATTCCTGTATCCATTTCGACTAGTTTCAGCGTGACGTCTGTACGTACGTTTGTATCTCGCATAAACTCAGAAACGATTAGCCGTAGAATGTTGAAATTTTGGATTTAGGACTGTTGTAACAACTAGTTGTGCACCTTCCCTTTTGATTGCAATCGACTTGACCAAAAAAGCCCAAAATCCAAAAAAAAATTGAATTTTGCACTGTATCTTAACTGCAGTAATAAGCCCTCATTGAGAGCTTTTCAACGATATATCATAAGTAAGTGGTACTTATTTTCATTGGTTCCAGAGTTATAGGCACGTAAAACTTGCCTATTAGGCAAGTGAAATATTTGTATCTTACAAGGGGAAGGCACATGGTTCGAATCCGACTTCATTTTCTTTTTTTTTTAATTTTTTTCCATTTAAATATATTGATTTATTAATAATAAATTTAAATATTTATTAAAAACTATTAAAAAAAAATTAACAATATGAAAAAAATCAGAAATTATTAGTGTAATATCTTTTTATGTACTTTTCATTAAAAAAAAAATTGTGTATATGTAATTTAACAAGCGTACAAGGAAGTCACATGGTTTCCACATCAGATTTTAATCAGTGACAGACGGCACTTAACAATTTATACATACCAATCTTATGTTGGTAATATATATATTTTTTTAATTTTCTTTTAAACGAATAGTCTTTCTTTGCTGGCTAATGAGCTTAATAACCGTATGTAGCTAAAGAGCTACAGCTAAACTGTATAATATATAATAAGGTAAAATATCGTACAACCTTGACGTTTGAATGTTTGTATAGATCTTGATGTTTCATGAGACCATCTAAACAAAAAAAAAATACCATTTTTTCGTCCATAAATTCCTGAAGGATGTATGTATATATGTATGTACGCGTATCTGTATATATGTTGGTCCGTTTTTCGCTCGATATGTCTAGATTAGAAGTACCGATTTAGATGTAATTTGAAGCGATATTTTTTTTTATGAACGGGGCATTGATGTTATTTAATTTGAGTTATAAAAGAGGTAGTTGATACTTTATGTGTTCCGTATCTCAGAATTTTATTCAAAGAGCGAGTAAATTTTTAAAAGTAATATAATGTTGCTCAGATAAAAAAATTTTTGTTCGTATTTGGTCTTACGCAAATCACCATAAAACGATGGGGGTAAACAATCCTTTTTTTTTTTTTGTTGTTTCTGGACTCAAACTTAAATTGAATTAACTAATATAACGGAATAAAAACTAAATACTAAAAAGAAAATTAACTTAAACGTGACGTATAACTTAAATGCTAGCACGACACTTTCTAGTGCTAAAAAATAAAATTTCAGTTATATAAACGATATAGAAAAAATTAAAGATCGAAAATAAAAATTCATCATTAAGATCAAAAACTCTAACTAAAATTTACACACATTTTAAATTCAGCTAAATTAAAAGGCATCGATTACAAAAATAAATAAATAAATGTGAAACACCAATTGCTCGTACATTAGTTTTTGATTTTACTTTAATAAATCACTTTGTTTATGAATTAGGGCATTTCGTTCAGGGGTGGAGAATAGTAACCAAATTTGTGTTTTTCCTCGTCAATTATCGCCTCGCTTAATGATATCTTCAGAATGAACCAACTTATATTTATTAAAGTATTTTTACGATGACTTCTGAATATGAATCATTGACGCTATTTAATTTTGATTACGTCTGTTCGAGAGGGTGGGGAAATCCAGTCACCGGAATAATTATTTTTACATAATTCTTTACTTACATACTTTAAATATATTTGGTTTGGTTTAAAATTATAACGTTTCTCTGCACGTTTTGGTCAATTTTCTTGTTTTAAATTAATTAAATTTATGAAACTTTTATTTATTTATTTTAATTTGATTTTATTTACTAACAATTAAATTCTTTACAAATGATATAAAATTTCATTTGTTTTTTTTGGCAATTTTTTTTTCAGCTTTACCAATTTTTTCCGAAAATTACTTTAGGGTACAGTTGTTTTTTTTAGGGACTAATTTTAAAAAACCTTTCCAAATTAAAAACATTAACTGTCCCGTAATTAATGCCCGTAGATTCTCAATAGAATTTCATTTTATCGTCGGAACAGAAATTAGGTCGAAACTTTTCAACAGCCGAAACTTAAAAGAAAAGCGTTTCCACATCTACGTTTTCAGGAATTTTTTTAAAATTTTTTTCAGACGAACATACCCGTAAATTATTTCCTTTTCGCAATGCGATGATCGTAGCGTATTTGATCTCTGTGAGAATAAAACAAAAGCACTGTACTCTACCTGTTAGAGGATTAGGTAATATTTTTTTACAGCCGCTTGATGTAACTGAACAAGCAGATTCGCCGGCACATATGTTGGCGCAGGGACTGAAAACCTATATACCGGCATTTTTCATACACTGGCCTCTGTTAGAAGCAAACTAAAAACATTATGATTTTCTGTCTTTTGTGGTATGAAAACTTCCTGTTGGCTTTTGTAATTGAGTATCATTCTAAATTATATATCGGTGTTGTGATCAAGGCCTATTTCCTGTTGTGTATAGCAACCAATAACATTAGAATCATTCATGAATCATACATCACTAATGCGCTATTTATGAACTGTTAACACAACACTCAATTCTAAGAATTTCATTTACTTATTTTTTATCTAGTCTAATCATTGCGCTGTGAAGAATCATATATCATACATCGCTTGTAATTGTAATTATGTTCTAGAAGTATTATAAAAATATTTATTGCGGTGTTTATTTTACATAATGAAGTGATAAATTCAGTCATATAAATTTTTTCATAAATTCAGTCATATAAATGTTTAATATTTCAATACAGTTATTTTCTTTTAAAATGCCCAAATTAGGAGGAAAAAATACATTAGTTCACAGTCAGGCGAGGAAAATTGTATTCAATGTTTACAATTTCTTTTTACAAAACAATACCGGAACCGGAATAGTGAGGATAACTGAAGTGCTGAATACGGTTGTTCAAGCGACAAAAGTATCAAAACGAACGGTTAATTCCAAAGAATTATAACAAAATCAAATGAAACTGAGAAGCCATACGTGTTCGTTTCACTAACAAAACTATGTAATAAATAAATAGATTTTAATAATAAATAGATTAATAAATAGATTTTATGTAACCGAAAAATGCGTTCCTACTGTAAAGAGAATTATGCAAAAAGCCCGCCGAAGTGAAATTAATTTCAAAGGGAGAGAAAGATCTTTAAGGAGAATATTATGAAAGTACAATAAGATTTAGATGGAAAAAACAGAAGACAACCGGAAAACACTGATAGAACGGCATGACATTAAAACGCAAAGAATGAAATTTCTACGAGAAATTTCCGTGTTCACGAAGAAGGAAGACCGATTATATACACAAATGAAACCTACATTCACAATAGTCATGCGACACCAAAATCGTGGATAGACACAACAAACTTTCATGAGAGACTGAAAACACCAGTATCCAAGGGCTCGCTACTAATAATTGTTCGTGCCGACTGTAATAAAGGATTCATTAAGAACGCTTTACTTATGTATCAGTCAAATAAGAAAAGAGATTACCACAAAAAGGATTCCGAGAAGTACACGAAATGGTTACGAAAGGACCGAGGTGACTTGCCACCTCGGTCGGTCATTGTACTAGATAACGCATCGTATCACAATGTTCTGCTACAAAAGCAGCCAAATTCTAATTCTTTAAGAAGCGATATGATAAAATGTTTAACCGTACAACGAATTAACTGTTCTCCTGCTATGACGAAGACTGAATTATATGATATAATAAAATATACAAAGAAAATCAAAAGAAATTTCTAATAGACGACATTTTCAAAAATTACGGTCACACAGTTCTACAGTTGCCACCTTATCACCCTGACTTAAATGCCACTGAAATGATTTGGAGTTAAGTGAAAGCGCAAGTAGCTAAAATAAATACGACTTTTTAACATGAGGACGTTCTTAAGTTAGTTGAAAAGAAATTTCAAATTATGTGTCTGAAGCTGAGCGGAGCAATGTCTGCGAGCATGTTGTCAGCGTTGAAAAAAAATCTGTAGATGAACATTTACATGATGTGCACACCGACAATTTTGTGATAAATGTGAATTCAGAATCGGACACCAGCTCTTTAAAATCTACCGATGACAGCGACTTCGGAATTTGTGAGCTACAGCAATAAAGCGAGTAGAAAAAATAATTATTTAAAGTACTTTACAATAATAATATTAATCGGGACACTAAACTAGTCTTAATTAAATAGCATCGTATGTAGTTTTGGTTATAAATATCATCTACTCGTATATTAAACTGACAATGTTTTTTTTCAGTCGGCCTAGTACCGTGCCAAACGTTTTCAAAATGGCTAGTAGTTTTTTGTGCCAATTTACGTGCCGATAGTTATACGATATTATTTGGTAAAGTATAATAATTACTTTTCTTTACCTTCGTTTCTACCATGAGACATTCGGGGAGGAAAACAGCTTTTTTTCAGTAACTTTCTATACGACACACAGTGTTGTTTTTTTATATATTACAAACCGATACATAATTGATTTGATAGGTATTATTGCTCGTTATTTCTGATCGTCTAGATAACTGAACAGCGACTGGTACAATTCATTTCCAACAGCTGGACGCTTTCACTTTTTTTTTTTTTTTTTTTTTTTTTTTTTTTTTTTTTTTTTTTTTTTATATATATGAATAACATGACTTATACACATTATGGAATATTTTTCCAGTCAAATAATTTTTCCGCTGTTTTAAACGCTTATAATGAAAATCTCAGAAAAATTATTCAATGTAGACGACTGCACATAACGGTGAACTGTATTAATACATGAATTTTCTTCTACTTTAGTACAAACATTTATGTAAAACAAAGCGAGCAGAGCATAAAAGAGACTGACACGTCTTATTTTTAACGAAACGGATAGTTTAAATCTGAATAAAAATTTCATTTAGGTACATAAAAATTCCCGATACAGTGAAACCTCTACAAAACGGAACCTCCAAAAAATGGAAATCTCCTCAAAACGTACGGTTTCTCAAGTCCCGATATATTTTTATAGAAATTAATCTCTTCAAGACGGAAACCTCCGTAATACGGAAACTGAAAGGAAACATAGATTTTACTTTTAATTTTACATATTAATCTTGTCCCATAAAACGGAAAGGAAATTAAATAAAAAAGACTATTCCCACGATTTGCAAATTATAAATTCAGTAGATTATTATTATAATACAGTACTGTAACTGTTGTTTATCTAATTATACGTCGTCAAATTCTTGGCTCAAACTCCAAACAAGGAGAGGGCACAGAAAACAAAATTAACAGTTTCGGAAAAGCAATGGGTACAGTCGCACAGCTCGAAGAATTTGTGCTTCGTATAAACAGCGATGATTTGCTGTTACCGCAAAATATGAATATGTTAACCGCAAGAAATGTTACTGGAAAACGAAAGTTCCAAGAGTAAATTATTGAAACAGAACACTGTACTTGACTATTTTAGAAAATTATTTTATTTTAGAATTAGGGTTAGATCATGTTATATGTCTTCTAGTTAAATGTAACTTTTAAATGAATAATTACTAAGTTGTAAAATAAAAATCACTTGTAGTATAACTGAACAATTTTTGAAAATTGGTGGTTAACGTTCTCTGTAAGCAGTATAATTTCCGGATTATTCCAAACGTTTATCCTTGTCTAACTTCATTTTACATTTGTAAAATTCATAGGACAGCACCTCACGATAAATTAGCTCGATTTTTAAAAACTCTGCAAGACGGAAACCTCTTCACAACGGATCCTTACTCGGTCCCGTCAGATTCCGTTTTAGAGAGGTTTTACTGTATATATATATATATATATATATATATAAGCAATCTGGCAACGCTGTGTCTACCGGTCTGTGCTAGACCGGTTTGTTCATCCCTTCCACATGCTCAGTACGAGTTTCAACTCCGTTCAGCCAACACATTATTTTTGACAGCGCCATCAGTGAATTTGTGTTTTTGTTATGCGTTACGAAAATGGAGCATCGGAATTTAGAGCGACGTTGTGCAATCAAGTTTTGCGTTAATCTGAGGGAATCCGCGAGTGTGACCTTTGAAAAGTTGAAACAGGCCTTTAGGGTACATTACTTATCAAGAGCACAATTTTTCCGCTTGCTCAAATCATTTTTGGAAGGCCGAGAACACGTTGAAGATCAACCTCGCTCAGGCAGACCTTCAACTTCAAAATCTGACGAAAACGTTGAGCGTGTGAGGTTTCTTGTGAGATCAGACCGTCGTTTAACAATAAGGATGATGAGTGAATAATTAAATTTAAACGCTTTCACCGTACATCAAATTTTGACATGCGAAAGGTTTGAGCGAAATTGGTGCCGGAAAACTTCACAACGGAACAGAAGGACAATCGAAGAAACGTGTGCCTTGATCTTCTTCAGAGGATTGACAATGACCAAGAATTCTTCGATGGTGTAATCGCAGGTGATGAATCCTGGATAGTTGAGTACGATCCTGAAACAAAGCGAAGAGTGGTACACTCCGTCATCTTCTCGACCGAAAAAATATCGAATGAGCAAATCAAAGATCAAAACCATGCTGATTTGCTATTCTGAAAGTAGGGTTATCGGTGCATTAAGAATTTGTTCCTGCAGGACAAACTGTCAACAAGTGTTTAACAAAGGTGTCCCTGAAAGGCTCAGGAAAAGAGTGATTCGCGTGAGACCAGATATTGCAGACAAGTGGATGCTTCATCATGACAATGCCCCGTGTCACCCGGCCATTTCCATCACAGAATTTTTGACCTCAAAACGCATCCCTACGATTCCCCCTCTTCTATTCACCTGATTTGAGTCCTTGTGACTTTTTCCTTTTCCCGAAATTGAAACATTCCTTAAAATGACGTCATTTTGGAACTCTCGAGAACATTCAAAAGACTGTGACCCACCAGTTAAGGCCTTTTAGCGATGCTACCAGGAGTCGGAACAAAGACTTCGCCGGTGTATAGCTGCCCAAGCGAACTACTTTGAAGGGGATGATATTGCTGTTTGAAAAAATAAAAACTTTGGTAAGTAAAAAGTCAGTCTCATTACTTTTCTCACACACTCGTGTGTGTGTATATATATATATATATATATATATATATATATATATATATATATATATATATATATATATATACACGAAATAAAACATACACGAAATACAATTATATATATATAATTTTATTTTAAGATTTATTTTCTTCATGGGACCGACTGATTCATATTATCGCTTCAGAAGTCTCTGGTATAATATGCGATTTCATTGAAACAAGGCCTGTTTCAATTCGTCCCTTCTTTGCAAAATTAGCGTACATATAGATTAGTCGCATCCCAAGATCGCCGGGCCAGAATGTATCGTTAAATAAAATGACATCCGAGAGTCAATATCAAGAAACCTATACGAGTAAAAGTATAACTAGTCCAGCTTGGGTTCGAACCGGCTCTAGCCCGGAAAGGTACACGCTAACATCTGCATCCGCCTGAATTCTTCAATTAAATATCTAAAATAAAAGGATTTTATCTATTCAAATACAATGATTATTTACTATTTTATTCGATAAATATTATTAAAAAAACTAATTACCTTTTACTTTTTCGGTTCGTGTATTTAAATTTTTCATTATTACAAATAATTACGAGATATTTTATCAACCTCGTAACAATATTTTCTCCGTTTATAAACAATAGTAAAAAAAAAACGCAATATAAATTGTTATATTGACAGTAGAAGCAATGAACTATTCAACCGTTTCTGCTACAGTGAAAATAATGCGAAAACAAATAACAAATGGTGACAAGCTTTACGCGCAATCATATAAATTACGAAATTTCATAATGTTGAGTTGACAAAAATAACCTAGAAGAATTTTATTTCCAAATGAAGTCAAACCAAATACACGCAGGAAATAAATTAAAAAAAATAGGTAGGTATCATGAATTATTACAATATTTACTCGATAGTACGTCCTTCTGAAAATATGTAATATAAATCTTAGAAAATTAGTTGTTCATCTCAAGTATTCTATTAAACTTAAAACTCAGTCTGGGTACAGGTAATCGCAATACGATTAACATTAGAACAATATAAACGTTTTTCTTATTAAATAGAATACAGTTAACCTTTATTATTGAAACTTATAATCGATTCAAAAAAATTGAAATTTTATTCACTTAAAAAAGATACAAAAAGGTTATAAAAAGGTCAAGCCATTTCGGGAACCGATTAGACTTCTAAATGTAACAAAAAGTATTCGATAAAAGAGATGTTTCATTTATTTATATTGGCTGTCTGTACGTTATTTTTTTTTTTTTTTTGTAAAAAGAAAAGAAGATTTCACATTTAGATAGAATACTGAATTCGAAATTGATATTCATATATTTTATATGACCTTTAAACATAAACAAACAATTTAAAATGAAATACTTTTTTAACCACATAACGGTGGTCTTTTAAAATCTTTGATATTAAAAAGTTCTCAAAGTTAGTTATTCTGCAAAACTTAAAGAGAGAAACCGATAATATTTAATAGTTAAATAAATTATATTTTTCTTATTACAACTGGTTAAATAATTAAAAATAAGTTCTGAAAATGGATTCTGAATGGCGTTAACTTACTGCTAGGAAAAAATCGGTTAGAAAATAAATAATACTAAGACAAAGATAGTGAACTGCGGGAAAGGAATAACATGATAAATACTAAGAAAGATGAACATAATGCACCAG
Source organism: Lycorma delicatula (assembly GCF_047948215.1). NCBI lineage: Eukaryota > Metazoa > Arthropoda > Insecta > Hemiptera > Fulgoridae > Lycorma > Lycorma delicatula. Next base: position 215,896,947 of record NC_134457.1, read on the forward strand.
AAGTTACAACATTTTTCTACTTAGGCAGTAAAATTACAAAGGATGGCCTAATTAAGATAGAAATCAAAACAAGTCACCGCAACCAAGAAGAAGAAGAAGAAGAGGTTTCACGCAAAAAAGAAGTCTATTAATAATCTAATTCAGATCTAAAGATTAGAAAGATTTAAGAATTAAAGGGAAAACACATTTTCGACAATTCTTTGCAACGACAAAAGTATCGTTGTCTTTTCACAATTTTTCAGTTAGGGTGAGTTAGAATAGTCTAGAAAAAGCATCATATTGTAAATCTGAAAACGAATAAAAGAGTTATGGAGATACGTACAACTACAAGAATACTACTTTACAAAAGTTTTAAATTTCTGCCGCAAACTTGAATTCGAGTTTAGTTTTTTAAATTGCGATAATGATAATATGATAAATGTTTTTACAGTAAAATTTGACGTGAAATCGAAAGCGGTTTTTTGTTCTCTCGTAACAGTTTCTATTTTTTTAAATATTAGGTATCGAAATGTTGAATGTTTTTAACTGACGGAATAAATGAAACGAGGAAAAGCACAGTATACGAATTTTTTAATTATATTTCGCCTTCAAAGTAATAACATACAATAGCTAATTAAACGAGACAAACAATACTTCAAAAAAAAATCAACAATTTTTTCAATACCTTAGCAATAATGTGCACTATGTGATAGATATTTTACAATATTATTATAAAACTATTGTTGCGTTCCCGGTAAAGCCGCGAAAGTTACACGACTATGGTTGTCGAGGGCTTCGCTTTTGACAGGTTAAAGATTAGGAGGAAAAAAATACAAAAAAAAAAAAAAATTACAAAAATATATTTGATTACTAATAAAAAATTATTAAAAAAAAAAAAGCTTTTATTTAACTAATATTAATAAAAAAAGGAAACCCTCTAAAAAGTAAAAAATAAGAATTAAATCAAATTGAGAATTTTAAACAAAAAAATAAATTATATAAATATCTAATAAATAACCAATAAATAAATGTAATAATTATTAAATTTTAAAATTAAAATTAATGAAGATATTTAGTTAAATAAAAGCGTAACGCAGTTTTTATAACAATGTTTTCGACTAAGTATTTATAGACATTGCTGTATTTTAAAATATATTTTTTTGTTTAATGAAGTTGTTTAGTATATGAATATTCTTTACTTATCTGTAATAAAATAACTCAAGTTTTAATTCTTTGATGGTTCAAATTTGCACCGAGATGATCTTTAAGGGTTAATAAGATTTTAAAATAAAAATAAAATTTAGAAATCTTGCATTTTGACGGCAATCTGAAAAATTATTAATTATTATCATTATTATAATTGTAATCATCTAATCGGTAAAAGAATGTGACTTGTTCAAAAACACGCAAAAAAAGGGTTTTTTATGTCTACAAAATCAAACATCATCAATAAGTATCAACTACCTAAGCGTCATTAAATGATGTGAAAATCTATCTACATTTTGAGAAAAAAATTTGAGAAACAAGACCCATAAAATCCATATATTCCTGCCCCCTTGATCAATCGTTCCCAAAATTAAAGTCTTTAATGTGTAATGTACAGAAATCATGCAAAATTTAACCACATCTGTCCATCCGGTCTGAAGATGTCAAGTAAAAGCAAACAGAAAACATCAATGAATGCATCCTTTAAGAATCTTCAAATGGTAAAATTGTTTTTTTTTTTTTTTTGGTTAGAGATGGTAATTAATGAAAATTCAAGCACTGTAAATTTTCAAACGTCAAGATTTTAGCATACTTTCCCTTATACAGTGTTACTATATAGCTAAATACAGTATAATTATGTAGCCAAGAAAATAGAAATAAATCAGGTGTTAAGTATTAAATAGTTGCTTTTCAGTCTCGTAAATTTGTTTATTTTACACTTACCTTCGCTCCACGGTTATTGAGTCATGAAAAATAAATTTCATAAATTAATTATATGTTTTGAGGAAATGTATAGCAACAAGTCAAATTTCTGGTCGGTGCTTAAATTAAAAAAACAGCTTATTTTTAATTTAATCAGTACTTTATTTACAAATAGTACCTGCTTTAAGCGAAACTAAAAAAATTGCTTCGTTAATAACGCACGGTATGGTGATCGAATAGTACGGTCATTACAAGAGATATGCGATTTATTTAACGATAATTTCCCAACCGAAAACGAATATCACACTTTATAAAGGACGTTCAAGAACGTAAAACGGTTTGAAGAAACCCGTAGAGTGACTATTGTACCTGATTTGGGAGACCAAGATCTGCCACCGAAGAGGAAATCATTATTATAATTGTAATCGTAATTATGAATTCATTAAATAAAAATTCATAATTAATTAAAATGATATTTTTACCAGAAAGACTGCGTTCAATTTGGCTTAGATTACACGCAGAATTCGAAGATCAACTTCAACTATGTGAGAACACGTACAAAGAAAGCGAATGGCTGCATTTTCCCAGATTATTACTTGTAGCTAATGGCTGCATTTTCCCAGATTATTACTTGTAGCTAGACATTCTCAACTGGAGTGGTTCCAGCAGACCTTTCCGACTCCTCGCGTCGTTATTGAAAAATAAAATGAAGATTGATTGTTGTAAAAATAAATGTTATGTTGTTTTAAATAAATTATAAAAACTGCGACACGCTTTTATTTAACTAAATATTTTCATTACTTTAATTTTAAAATTTAATAATTATTTCATTTATTTATTTTTTATTCATTAGATATTTATATAATTTATGTTTAATTTTTCAGTGCATTTTTATATCTGTTAATATATTATATATTTTTTTTAAATTCTCAATTTGATTTCATTCTTATTTTTTACTTTTTAGAGGGTTTTTCTAATTTTTTTTCTTTTTTTATTAATGTTAATATTAATATTAATTAAATAAAAGCTTTTTTAAAAAAATAATTTTTTTATATATAATCAAATATATTTTTGTAATTTTTTTTAAGACTAAAAAAAAAGTAAAAATGTTTATTTTTACACATCGAAGTTACATACGTGTACCAAATTTCAATCATTTTCATACGATAGTTCATGAGAAATGAAAATTTTCAAGTAAATCCATGAATTTAGCGTAGGAGTAGCGCGCGGTGGTGGGTCATATCAAATTCCGACTCCGTAGTACTGTATTGTCATCGAAGTTACATACGTGTATCAAATTTCATTGATTTTAATACGATAGATCAAAAGATATAGCAGTCGCAGAATTTTATTATTCCTAAAGCGAGTTAAATAAAAGCTTTAAAAAAATAAATAAAAAAATTATTTTTAATCAATGTAAAATTACAGTAATTACCATTATTGTATGTTAAAATATCAATTTTTTTATTAATAAGTTGTGTATTTAACGTAAATTAGACGAGGTTAGCGAGCTTAGGTTACGTTGATAAACATTCGATTCGTCAGTACATGTATCAACATAATTTTTTTTCGTCGCAGAAAGGGAAAGCTCTACCAGCCTCTACGGTAGTGACGTTAAAAATAAAAATTATATACAATAAGTTTTACATTAAATTTTGGCTGTGAAATTCCGAAAACGTACCAAAATCTGTAACTAGATGCGCATTTCAGTTAAACAATTTATCATTAAAGAATATTAGTAAAATTAAACGTATATTGTGAAACAAGACAGAGCTCAAAATCAATTTAAAAAAACTAAAATCAGACGTCCAAACCAATTTTAATCATTGACCCTTTTAAATGCTCGTCTAAAAGTAGTCATTACATTTTCATTTTGATTTTTATTCCGTAAACGCCGAAAGAAATACTAGTTTTGTACTACTTCCTAATCATTTGTTAATAGTAATTATTTCTTCATCATAATTTTTTAATTTAAATATTTGTGATAATGATAGTTTACAACCGAATTCATATTTAGGTTAGATCTTGTTTTTCTTTTGTAATTTTAAGCGATTCCTTGAGTCACAATTTATATTTACTCTTACAAATAAATTATTTGTAAGAGTAAATAATTACTTACTCTTATTATCGAAGTTTATTTATCGATATAAATTTATAAAAGGTTATTGACCGTAATTAAAATTTTCTTTCAGTAACTCAATACCACAGACATTTCTATGTGCAATATCTTGATTATATTAACAAATTAAGTGTAGCATAAAATTAAATAACAATTTAATAAACCAGATCAAGGCTACACGTTTCATGATTTCTAAACAGAAAAATTAAAAAAATATCTACCACTTCGAATTTAGGGAAGAAAAAAAAAGACAATATTTTTAGGTTAAAACATAATTTTATTAAATTTAAAATACACGGTAGGGACAAAAACACACAAAATAACGCAACAAAATAACTTTCAACCTCAACAATAAAATATATTTATTTCTTTTATTTACACAATTTACACAATAAGATACAATAAATAATGTTATTTATACTGTATATAAATAAAAAATAAACATTAAACAATTAATTTGTAGTTGTTTTCATTCAGTCGATCAAAAAATATCTCTATAAAGAAGAGTTAATTGACATAACGCCTACAAATTAGAAATTCGAATACTATTATATGCTCGTACTGTATATAACTCTGAGAAGTATAGTCATATGGGCATACATAAAATACACACGCGCGCTCGCGCACGCGCACACACGTACACACACACACACACACAAAGAGGCACACTGTTCTTTAACTAAGTTAATATAGAATTTTAATTATAAATATTATCTGTATCGAGTTTCACTATAAGTCTTCTTTTGGTTTCATAAGGTTGTGTATTACAGAATTTTTCTTCCTTTTAAGTAGCCACTTATTAAATAAGCGATAAATATGTAAAATTAAATATCATTAAATCCCTAAAATTTGACACGTTTTTTTTTTTACTACGACCTGTAATTATACACAAAAGGATTCAATTTTTTTTTAAATATTTTGATCGTTAAACGTTTACGCCGTTATAAGTACATAAATTTACACAAGTTCTAATCGATCAATAATTATCGTTAAGTATTCAATTAGGAAACTATGAACAATATTTTATTTATAAATACCGAATACGATTTTAAGAATTAAATTATTCTTATCATTTATAATGTATCAAAGCAAGCATAATTACGATGAAAACAGCTACAAAAGTAAGTAAGAAAAAACAGATTTCGATTATTATTTTTTAAACAAACAGTCCCGCGCTCGATTCCCGGTTCAGGTATGTATTTCATGTATTTACGGTAGACGTAAAAGAATTAAACATAAAATTGGAAATATTATATTGATTAATTTTCACCTTCGGTGAAGTCGCACTCGATAAATAAATAAATAATAAATCAGAACTCGCTAATAAATAAACAAATTAACAGGATGGCTACTACATACTTATAATTAGATACATCATAACGATCTATCCTACATTTGATAAAATCTTTGTCTAAAATTGTAAATCCCAATCGAAATGCGGGTGACAAGCAGAGATTTTACGGCACACAAAATGTATACGCTTTATTTTTAAAACTGTGTATACATATATATATGAGCAAGTAGTACGGTATCTAGATATTCCAAATAATACCTAATAAAATAAAAACTTTGGAATAACCACAACTACAAATACAGCAGTTTTTTCAACTTTTTCAAATCATTTAATAAATTGTTACTCGCTCAGAAGAAGCTTTATATTATATGAGAATCACACGATCTATTAAGGGTAAAACCTTCTCCCTATAGATCGCTCAATAATTAGCCATCATGCATATTAATTTTTGTAAATAAATGGGTAAAGATCTACTACTTTCCAGCAACCACAATCTCAGTTTGATTCAGAGGTTCTTCAACACTCTTTTTTACTCGTAGGGAAGATCAGAATTTCTGTGACGACAACGATGAATTGAATGACTAGGTAACGATATTTAGATTTATGTTTGTTTAACATTACCTGTTATATATACATAAAATATTTTAGGACACGCACCGAAGAAAAATAAACGAGTAATTAATTACTTACCAAAAAAAAAAGATAACAAAACTACTACTAGGTTAACAACATTCGGGTTTTATTTCATGAGTTTTTATTTTATTTTCTGTAGGACAGCAGTCTTTGGTCGCTATAACAGTATTTTTATTATTTTTTTATTTCAAAATATATAACAAGTGGTGAAACGTTTACGGTCGATTTTTTTATTTGTTTCTGGTTATCATAATTTATTGACCACTCAACAGATGTCGAAGGAAGGCACTCGGTTCTTGTGTTTTTCTAGCGCTGCCGATTTGATGGAGGCAACTTTGGCAACAACTTACTTTTCAAATAACAGAAACTAGCGCGCTCTTTTATCCTTCGTCACATACAATAAAAGATTTTAATTAAATTCTTACTTTACATCAAAGATACTGAAACATTCAAACGTAATAACGTTAGCTAAGTTCAAATAACCCCAGTCCCTCCGACAACTATGTCGCACATTCCTAAAAAAAATAACTCTGGATCGCTAAATCGGATCGATAAATTTAATATTATACTCTAATTTATTAAGTACTAACAAAACGACTGGAAATTGTATGCGGCAGATCATGCAGCGTTGGATTTCTTCCGAGAATACATCGGTTTGAAGAATCTTTAGGACACTCTTCCGTGAAATTAATCTGTACAATATCAAGGAAATATCCAGTCCGTGAATTTATTTTTAAACTATACAAAATAAAGGCGACAAGCGACGATAACGCCTTTTTTTCTTCATTAATTGTGGTCATTTAAATATTAGTTGCGACAGAAGATTTATGTACGTATAGAAACGAACCGATTTAGATATACAAACACTTTTTTCTTCATATTTCTAATTGTAAGTCTAAGCTACGTACGATTATTTCAAGTTTACGATAAAATCTTTGGATTTGAAAACCACCACTGATATGTAAGGACGGCGAAAATAATCGCGATACAAAATCCACCGACAAGCGACGAAGGAGGTGGAACGTCATCTTTACTTTTAAGACGCCAACTACCACGACCCCAACCGTAATCGTCATCATCTTCCGACGTCGAATAATCTTCAGCCGTTTCTTCTTCGCTTTTAAAAAATTCTAATATTTCAACGTCGCAACGAAATTTAACACGATTAACAACTGTACCGTTCTCTGACGGAATACCGGCGGAATCTCTTCTCCAAAATAATTTTCCGGAATCTCGTCTATCGAGGATCCAATTCGGTGCTTTTTTTTCCATAACTTGTACTTTTTTTATCGTTTAACAATTCTCGATATAAATATATAGTAGTTTCTTTTATTCATCCCTGAAAAAAAAACAAAAAAAGAAACATTAATACTGAAATATTGCAATAAAAAAAATTACATTAAAGTATTTCTACGGGCAATTAAATATACAAAATCACTCATTTCTAATAAAACACTACATCAAATTAATTTTTAACGCTTTTTCCCTCTTATATCTTTAGGTTTCAATCATTCTTTCCACCTTTCTTAGGGAAAGAAAATTTTCAGAAAATGTAAATTATAAGACTAAGTTTCGTAAAAAAATATGTAAATTCGTTGATCATTGATCGGTGCTCCAACCCTGGGTAACGATTTCTAATTTCCTGGGGGAGTATGGTAGAAAGAGGTACCTGCTATCCGAAAGAGCTTTGCTCTGTTTTTTAGTCGGGTTGTTTGTATCGTACTCCAGTTCCTCAAATATCGTTCATTATAAACATCGACTTTTAATCTTTCATTACTTCTTTTTAATTGAGATTCTACAGGTGAAGACGTGACTCTGTCAGGTCCTGCTGAACCAGACCTGAAGAGTCGAACCCACCGGGTTGGTCTAGTGGTTAACGCGTCTTCCCAAATCAGCTGATTTGGAAGTCGAGAGTTACAGCGTTCAAGTCCTAGTAAAGCCAGATATTTTTACATGGATTTGAATACTAGATCGTGGATACCGGTGTTCTTTGGTGGTTGGGTTTCAATTAACCACACATCTCAGGAACGGTCGAACTGAGAATGTACAAGACTAACACTTCATTTACACTCATACATATCATCCTCATTCATCCTCTGAAGAATTATCTAAACGGTAGTTACCGGAGGCTAAAAAGGAAAAAGAAAGAAAGAAAAGACCTGAAGAGTCGATGGATCTTTATATTTGGACCGACTCAGAGGCTCTTCATGTCCGGTGGTCACGTAATAAACTTAAATAGCCGATTGAGAACATAATAAAAAATGTCGGTCGAGTTAAGTAACAGTCTGCAACATATTTAGGGTACATTACCGCGTATGTTTTGCAGCAATCGATGTTTACAATATTATTAAACTTCTCAATATTAATTATAAATGGTAATTTTCAAACAATAACGTTCTCAAAAACGTTTTACCACGTTGATAACATGTTAAACATGTTTATTGTATGAAATACCTAGGGGAAAAAAGATGAAATATCAGGCAAAAAAAAAAAATGACGGAAAAAAATTTCTCCATTTTAAATTACTTTAATTTTCAAAAAAAAAAAGTTAAGATCTACATTGCTATATTTAAAAAAAAGCAATGGACCGAATATTTAAAGGCGGTTGTTTACACAGAAAACTAAACTATGCCTTGCAACGAACGCCATACTGCTATTTTTTATTTGGATTGCCGGCCAGATAGATTATTGTTACATTTTCTATCATCACTCCATTTTACGCAGAAAATGCGTATAACGAAGCTTAAGCTACGCGTTGGACAGACATTCTTCATCCCATCTTGGATTTTATGGATTTAGATTATCGATTCCTGGCAAGTCTGCTAAGTATCTTAGGACGTACATACTAAGTACAATATGGATGTAATCAGTTCAAAAGCGCTGCACTAGAATCATAAAAGTGTGTAAGTTAAACCGTTCACATTTTAATAAATAACCACTTAAAAAAAAATCAGCGGCTAAAAAGTCCGGGTTTTCGAAATACTTTCGGTATCATCACCGATCTAAAAAAATAATCCTTTTGTTTCAATTTGCTTCAACTATGTTTATGTAACACTACGTTTGGTTTTTATATTTCTTTAAGTGTTTTCATATAGCAGCAGAAAAACCGTTAACTCAACTATTGATGGCATGAAGAGAACTTATTAAAAATATAGAAAATATGAAAACGACAAGAAATATAAAAAGAACATGATTACACCAATTTTTCAACGAATAAAAGATAGTATTTAATTGTTCACCATAAAAAGAGTTGAGGTAACGCCTACAATATTCTTTGTAATCTTTTACAATGATTTAATGAAATTATAAGAATTAATTTTTTTTCTCGTTACCATAGAAATTGAATATAACAGTTTAATACCGTATAATTGTGTAGTAAATAGCATGAAAAAGCAAATATATTAGTTATATTATAAAACTGTGATTAATTTATTTTTATTGTTTAATGAACACTAAAAATGTTAAACGGTAGAAAAGTAGCAAACGATAAATCCATCGTCACGGTATGAAAGACAATGTTTGACGTCATTTTTATTGAAGCCACCGCAGGTCATTCCACAGCGTAGTACTAAACAGCAGTATCTTGTTTCTTCAAAGCTAATTGAATATGTATAACCTTGAATGTTAGTATGAAAACAGAAGATAGTTAATTATAATATTCGCATTATATTTTTGCCGATGATTTTGAAACTTAATAACTAGTTTTCTTTAAAAATCGAGAGTGACTAATAAAATAAAGACCCCCCTCTCGGATTTTATATAGAAATTATATGTTTCTCTATACTCAATCACTTTTTTCCATAACGCCTGCGATTTCATTTTATTATTAAAATCTATTTTCGATAAAATGAAGAAAATAATCATTTTTTTCCGTTTTTGACCTATTCGAATTTACCCCTGAATCATATAACCAATTTAATTTAAATATACGGTTAATTAACTGCGAAATAAGTAATTTTTCTCATTATCCTCAATTACTTTTGGAATGACGAATACAGGTTTCGATCATTTTTCAATTATTATTAATAAAAAATATAATTTTTACACGCGTCTTTAACTAAGTTTACGATAACAAAACAATAATAACCAAATTTACATAACGAAAGCAATTTGAAAAATAAAATAGTTTTTAAATAATTGAAAACATAGAAAAACGCTGGCAAAGTATTGAATTTCATGCAATACATTTTTCCAGCTACGCCGGTCAAGTTATGGTTACCAAAATAATATTTAAGCATCAAAATTCCCACATTTTGAATAACAAAATTTTGATTTTAGGTGTTTCCTAACTCTGGGGAAAATTTAGAAAAAATTTATTTTAGGAGTGATCCCTAAAAAAAAAACTAATTTAAAAGAGAACAGTTTAAAATATTGAAAAAATAAAGTTTAGCTTTTATGAAACTAATGACAAAAATTCTTCTCATTTTGGGTCCGGAATATAACGTAGGTGCTAAAGCTTGGCCGTTTAAGTGACATATTTTTTTAAAGGTCGGGAATAAATTTTAAGAAAAATTTGTCTAAAAGTATTCATATAAGGTTAAGCGTAACAAGTTTGCTTAAGTAAAGTTTACTCTAAGTCTAACACACCCTTCATCTTTCAAAAAAGAAAAATCTCAAAAAACTTTGTTGCATTTTAGGTCCGGAGTCTGCAATTTAAAAAAAAAAATTGTAGACATTTTAGTTAGCCCAATACATGAGGTATAAACTTCTGAAAAAGTTTTGAAAAAATATTTAAACTAAATGGAGATAAAGCAAAAGATCAAAAACATGTTTAATTTTAAGAGGTGGGACTAATTTTCTGAAAGAAAAATTTAATTATTCGTAAATGTATAGTAGGTTACAAATTGTCTTTAATTCATTTTTTTGCTAAAATGTCCCTGAAGAAAATCGAAACTGGCTTTTCCGCGATATCCCCCAACCCTTAACGAATCTTCAAAAAATATGATTAATGGCTTCATATAAAGAAACATTTGGGTCAAATTTGAAGAAAATCGATTCGGTCATTCCTGAGATACAAAGTCAAAAGCAATTCGACAAACATACGCACGGTCATACATAAATATACTCAAACATACATGCATATGTCTGTTTTGTTTAGATGAAATAGTTGGACCCTAAAACGTACAGTTTGCAAAAAATCCGATAACCCATCTTTGATATGATCACCGAACTCTCCCCCTTCAATATAGCTATTATAGCTCTATTCGCCGAGTAAAAATATAACCTCAAAAATAAGAATTTGAGAAAACCAACAAACCCGTACCTCAAAATTAAAAACGTTTTTGCATCTTTTCAATGTTTAATTACTTACTGGATATTATTAAGGCAAGAAAGATTTTAATCGCAGAGGAATAAATTGTTATTATTACTTTATTAGTTTTAATAAATTAAAAAATTATCGTTTCAGAGGATAAGATTTATATTGTTTTATTGACTGTAAAAAATTCTGGAGTTATTCTTGGAAAAAAAATTAAAAAGTAACTTCGTAAAAGCGAAACGAGTACTGTATTAAATTTAACACAAGGTCTAAGAGAAACTAGTTAAATTTAAGCGGACTGAGAAAATTCGATAATTTCGAAAGTGAACTCTTAAACCTTTAAAAAACATAGAATTCATCAATTTGAATTTTTTTATAAATTTCTCTTTCGTAGGTACCTTTTTAAAAAATATATTACGTAGTTTTCATACCTACAAAAATTAATATACAGTGTTCCCGGATAAATAACAATTGTTTGTTATAGCCTACTTTTAATACATTAAATAACAGCTATTAAAAAGTGCTTTTTTTCTTTAAATTTCTATCTTAATAAGAAAAAAAATTTAGTTAAAAAAGTAGAAAAAACAATTTTACTTCAACGATTTCCTTTTTTACTATTTATTCTTTATACGAAGATCATATATTCAATAATCATAAAAACGTTGTCTCAGACTTTTTATAGAAAAAAACCTGGTTTTTTTTAACTACTTTTTGTATGTGAAACTAAATTGAAATTTTTGTTAGAAATTTATATTTTTAAGAAAGAAAAATGGATAAAAACCTTAAAATAATAATGTTAAATAGACCTACTTTTCAAAAAATAAAATGTGAATAAAAAAAACCGATTAGGTCAAATGTTTATTTCTTTCTCGTAGAATACGATCCGTTAAACAAAAATATAGATGACGATTAAAAAAATAAAAACTGGCTTGACCTCCAATGACCTTGAAAACGACCAAGACTTAACCGCTCCTCATTATCCTTCACAAAAAAAAAATTAAATTAAAAAACCTACGTCTTGTGATGATTATTTTTCGTTATTAATTTGAAATTTAAATAATAATAAATATTTTTTTTTTAAATATCCGGTATATATTAAAATGAAAATCAATCTGCTTTCCAAACGCTTCGAAAATTTATACTTTGTAATTCATTTTAATATGTATGCAATAATGTATATGATGGAAAAATTTCTTGACTTCGCTTTAACAAAAAATATCAAACATTTTCACCTTCAATATGCAAAAAAATTTTTATGCTGAGTAATTTTGTTTATCAAACTATTATTATAAAAAAATACGCGGGAAAATTACACAAAAATAATTATTTCGTTAAAAACTGAGAGTCTACTCCACGATAAACAACACAACACAATACTACCTTGAATTTGTATTTAATTACTGTTTAAAATAATAAACATAATTTTAAAATGCATTTGTGTAGTAAGTAGGATAGAATAAC